>NC_067400.1:119342240-120542240 GCF_016432865.1 Antechinus flavipes | reverse complement strand
CCATTCCAAATGTTTTTGCTAAAGAACTATCTTCTTGCTAAAAAAAATAATTTGATATTAATTTTCACTCTCACACACCAAAAATAACATGACTTCATTTAATAGAGAGCAAATATATCCAATCAACAACACTGGGACAGAAATGCTCTTAAGAAATAGAAAAACTTGATAGAAGTACATAATAGAAATTGAGGTAGGGGAGTGGAAATAGATCTTGTTTTGAACTTTTTCCTTGTCTTTTTAGAAGCCACAAGGTAGTACAGTGGTTAAAAAGCTACTTGGAATCATGAAGACCTGAATTCAAGTCTGCGCTCAGTTCTTTATAAACTGTGTGACTGAAAAAAAGTTCATTTACTTTTATCTGCCTTTTTTTCTCCTATATAAAATGGGACTAATAGTGCTTACTTCCCAGAGGTATTATGAGGATGAAATGAATATTTGTAGCATAGTGCCTGACACATAATAGTTATTCTATAAAATGTTAGTTGTTACCACTGTTGTCATCTTTACTATCACTGGTTTAATCCTTGAAATTTGGGTTCTGCAAGCTACTTTTTGTCCCACTAAAGTTGTGCTTCAATGTATCATTGTGCACAGAGGTGACTTATGACAGTGGAATACTAGTCCTAACAGGTTCTACTAAGTAGTAAAAGCCTTACACCCCTCCCATTAGGATACACCAGTGACTACATATATACTTGTGATCTAAGGATTTTCCTAATGATGTTAAGGAGTAGCCAATCATCAGCTTGGCCAAAGGGCAACAAATTTTTCAGGCATAATCACAAAGCTTCAAATTCAGATGGTGGAGGAGGTACTCATACCAAAGAAAGTATAATTCTAGTAATCAAAAAGTAGATTGACCATTGCATAATTGTTGAAATGAATCATTAAGAAGCATTTATTCTATATCCCCAATTAGATGACAATCCTAATGCAGAATTTCAGTATTCGGACATTTATAGTTAAAACCATTAGATAAGGATTGTGACAACCTAAAAATAGGACTTGAATCACATTCTACATATGTGAATTTAATTATATAAACTTCCTCCTAATTCTGTTTGCCTGAAGAACCAAGCTGAGGAAGTGAGAGTATACAAAGAAGGAACCATAGGAATAGAAATGACATTGACTGTAATATACTAATGACATCTACTCCAACTCAATTTTTTTACTTTCTTTTTTTTTTTTAAACAAAGATGAGGTCAATGAAATCCAGGGAAGCTAAGTTACTTGCCCAAGATTATAAACTTCGTGTTTCACAGGGATTTTTCCAAGTCAAAGCTAACAAGTACATAATCATAATAAAGATGACATCTGCATATAGTTATAAATGCTTACACAGGCTATGTATCATGATGTTCTCAAACTACATAAAGGAATATTTTATTAAGGAGGCATTAAAGATAGAGGGGATGTAAAAAATGTAAGCAGGGAAATGCCATTACTAGTTAGCTAAGCTATCAATCAATCAATATTAGGTCAAAAATTGGTGATTTGGATCAGTTAGAATCAGTGTCCTATTGTTGTGCGCTGGCGGCAAGAATACCCAATAATTAACTCTTAACCCTTTTCATCCCCACCTATCCATTACTTCACCTCAAGAAAGTGGTCTAATTCAGCAATTTTAATATAGGATAATGCCACTGTTAAAAGAAATTTCCAAAAAAAGAAAATTGAAGAATTCCCCCCCCCAAAAAAAGGTATTGCTCTCAAAAGCTTCTGACTATGACCATTTTTTCAGCTTCTTTAATTTTTCTCACTAATATTTTTAAGTAACTAACTGCCCTTTTCCCCTATTTTCATGAATCTCTGATCTCATTATAGATACTCCCTCCAATAGTAACAATTAAATCAATATTTCTCTTCTATTGCCATAGACATATCTCAGAATGAAAGTGACATTGAGTTTTTAAAGGCTAAGCCATCAGAATACAAACTTTGACAAGTCAAGTCTTATATTGTAAAGATTTGAAGTAATACCTCATATATAGTCTGGGCACCAGCCTAAGTTCAGAAAAAATCATCACATAGTTGTTGGTGGTCCCCAATTAAGTCACCTCTTTAAAAGCTGTGAAAGGGCAACTAGTTGACATAGTGGATAGACGAAAATCAAAAAGACTTGAGTTCAAATCCTTCAGACACTAAGCTGTGTGACTCTGAACAAGTCACAACCCCAATTAACTTTAAAAAAAAAAAAAAAGTAAACTATATTGGGAAGGACATACTCATGTCAAGAAATTATAACTGAAACATGACAATAATTCCTTCAGCATATATCTTCTTCACATAAAAAACAGCAAATTTCTTCTAATTTAAAACTTGAATCATTTGAAGTTCATATGATTAAATTTAAGCAAGTTCTCCTCTAGTTCTCAACCCACAGCCCCTTGTTCCTATGAATATTTCTACTAATAATTTTTCAACCTATCACAAATACACTAAATATACTCCACATCTCATTCCCAAAGATCAAAAGCTTGTCAGTCTAATGCTGTTTATTCCAATGTGAAACTTACTAAGTTACTAGACACAGTTGGAAAATTGCCCAAAGCTCTCTCTCTTTCTCTCTATCCTTGAAAAGTGATATCAACCAATCATGACTCAACCCTGAGGTGGAGAAAATTCATTGGTAGGATATTATCATCCACAAATAATAAATTTAAAAGTCAAAAGCTAGAGAAGACAATTGTTTTTCTTATTATTACAGTCACTGGGAAGCTAATATAATTCTGAAGTAATGACTGAACAGTTTTTCAATCCTATTTCTATCTATAATTTCATATATAGATGTATTATATATTTATGTTCTGAATAAACAACTTCTTTAAGAAATTGTCAAAAACCTAATAAGTCAAAATGTTCAATATTTTTTAAAAATATCATTACTATCACCTATGAATAGAAATCTTTCTTCAAAATGAAAAGATAAGAGAAATTAGGAGATAAAGTCAAAAGAAACTCAAAAGCCAATTTTAGGTAAGATGGATGAAAGATAGATCTTTACCACTATTTAACCCTTAACTGGCTCATTTGTGGTTGGGACAAAATTCATGTTGCTTGAAATGTTTACGTTAAAAAATGGGTAATTATACTATATAGTATCTGCAAAAGGGCATTAGGAGTGGAAATTGGGGAAAGAGAGCAAACTTCTTCCTTAAGACTTTTCTTTTTGAGTGGGTAGGTGGTAATATCAATCCAAGTCTTCTGTTTTGAGATAGGTCTGACATTTTCCTTCTCTGTCATGCTCAGTCTTATCTTCTCTTTCTCCTTTTACTGGCTGACTCTTGGCTGCTGGTTCTTTCCATTTCTAGCCTATATTATCCCCTCTCCTTATACTTCTAGATCGTGTGTGTGTGTGTGTGTGTGTGTGCTATATATGTTATATATATAACATATATATAATAAGATTCTTTAAAAGTAAAATCCTAATATAAAAATGAATAATATTACCGGGCAACATACACAGTTGAATCAATAAACAATTGAAATAATGCTTCTCTTTTATCCAAGTTTCTAAGGATATGATCAAATCTCTCACACAATGGCTTTGATTAATTCAAAGGTACAGAGACTCTGTTTAGACATTCTGATTCAGAATGCTACAAGTGACTGATTTAATCAAGAAATACTCTTATCTTGAAACAAACAAAAAAACCCTTAAAAAAAAAAAAAAAAAAAAAAAAAAAAAAAAAAAAAAAGAAATGCTCTTATCTAACAAAGTTAATTATTTTGGGTTTAATAATTAGTGGGTGTGTGTGTGTGTGTGTGTGTGTGTGTGTGTGTGTGTGGAGTCTCATGTAAGAGAAAATGGAAGACAACATGCCTATAATAGGGTATATGTTGTAAATATGATGTTAGGTTTTAAAGAAATAGTCTTCTCAAAGAAAAACATGCTGTGTTGCCTTGAAAATCATTTTCCACTTGAAGAGATCACATTTTGATTTTTTCCTTTTTAAAAATTTCTGACTTCGTGAAAATTGGAAATTAGTATGGCAGAAACTAGGCATTGACCCATACTTAACATTGACCCAAGATAAGGTCAAAATGGGTTCATGACCTAGGCATAAAAAATGAGATTATAAATAAATTGGAAGAGCATAGGATAGTTTACCTCTCAGACCTGTGGAAGAGGGAGGAATTTATGACCAAAGAAGAACTAGAGATCACTATTGACAACAAAATAGAAAATTTTGATTTTGTCAAATTGAAAAGTTTTTATACAAACAAAACTAATGCAGACAAGATTAGAAGGGAAACAATAAACTGGGAAAACATTTTTACAGTCAAAGGTTCTGATAAAGGCCTCATTTCCAAAATATAGAGAGAATTGATTCTATAAGAAATCAAGCCATTCTCTAATTGGTAAATTGTCAAAGGATATGAACAGACAATTCTCAGACGAAGAAATTAAAACTATTTATAGACATATGAAAATATGCTCCAAATCATTATTAATCAGAGAAATGCAAATTAAGACAACTCTGAGATACCACTACACACCTGTCAGATTGGCTAGAATGACAGGGAAAGATAATGCGGACTGTTGGAGGGATGTGGGAAAACAGGGACCCTGATACATTGTTGGTGGAATTGTGAACACATCCAGCCATTCTGGAGAGCAATTTGGAACTATGCTCAAAAAGTTTTCAAACTGTGCATACCCTTTGATCCAGCAGTGTTTCTATTGGGCTTATATCCCAAAGAGATACTAAAGAAGGGAAAGGGACCTGTATGTGCCAACATGTTTGTGGCAGCCCTGTTTGTAGTGGCTAGAAGCTAGAAAATGAATGGATGTCCATCAATTGGAGAATGGTTGAGTAAATTGTGGTATATGAACGTTATGGAATATTATTGTTCTGTAAGAAATGACCAGCAGGATGAACACAGAGAGGACTGGCGAGACTTACATGAACTGATGCTAAGTGAAACAAGCAGAACCAGGAGATCATTATATACCTCAACAATGATACTGTTTGAGGATGTATTCTGATGGAAGTGGATCTCTTCGATAAAGAGAGCTAATTCAGTTCCAACTGATCAAGGATGGACAGAAGCAGCTACACCCAAAGAAAGAACACTGGGAAATGAATACAAATTGCTTGCATTTTTGTTTTTCTTCCCTGGTTATTTGTACCTTCTGAATCCAATTCTCCCTGTGCAACAAGAAAACTGTTCGATTCTGCACACATATCATATATTGTATCTAGGATAGTAACCTATTTAACATGTAAAGGACTGCTTGCCATCTGGGAGAGGGGAAAAATCAGAACAGAAGTGAGTGCAAGGGATAATGCTGTAAAAAATTACCCTGGCATGGGTTCTGTCAATAAAAAGTTATTTAAAAAAAAAATTTCTGACTTCAACAGAAGATTTGTTATTTTTTCAATCTGTCAAAATAGGATAAAAGACCAGTTGCAAATTTTAAAGAAATGATCAAGGCTTAAAAAAATGAAAAATTTACATTCAGGTTTTGATTACTAAGATCTTAATATGTCTTCCTTTTTTAAGTAAGACACTTATAAGACACTGGTGTTAACAAATAAAATTTTAAAAACTTAATTTCCTCAAATTTTCCATTATTATCAATAGCTTTTAATCTTGGAACCTCTATTATTGAATGCTTTACCAATCACCATTTGTCCTATGCAACATTTTTTTCTAGAGTTCTTCTGTTCTAAGAGTTACAATTCTATTCAAAACTTAAAATGGGGGTGTGTGGAAGGGAAGCCCATGTCTAATTGGACTATCTTCAGCCTCTTTCCTATCCAAACCACCTTACATACATTACATACATTGAGAAGTAGAGTATTTAAAGGGTCCTTTAAGAGTCAAACTCCCTACATTCAAGCTACTAGCTTCAGATTTTTAGTTTCATGCTTCTTAAGATATAGTCAAATCACACTTTATCTTCTGCTATCTACATATCCTGTTTCTGTCACTTCATGTCATCCACATTCACTGAACTAGCCTATTTTGCATATGTGACTTTCTTATGTCCACTTCTGAGACAGCATATATATCATTCCTTCAAACTGAGACGACCAATCATTTCTGTCTTTCCTTAAGCATCCCACCTCTTTCATCATATTAACCTGAAATTACTCCACTATCACAACAGTGCTTTTATACACAGTTATATGCATATACAGTGTGTCTCAAAAGTCTTGCTGCAGTTTTAAGCTTTAACAACTTTAAAAATATAACTTCTAAGAACTTGTAAAAATAACACTTGAATATTTAAAATCTTGGGGGAACTAGCTGGTACAATAGATAGATCACTAGGACAAGAATCATAAAGATTTGAGTGCAACTCTGTCCTCAGACATTCACTGACTAATTGTGTGATCCTGAACAAGTCATTTAACACCCACCTGCGGGGGAAAAAAAAAAAAATGAAAACAGCAAACTACTCCAGTATCTTGCCTCACTTCTCCAAAAACAAAGAAAAAAAAAAACTATAGACAGTTAATCCATGTTTATCATGAAGAGTCAGACACGACTAAACAAAAAAATTTAAAATCTTAAAATACTGGTGTTTCTTATAAAAGTTCAAATTAATTTTCAATTTGTAATGCTAGCCTTAAGATCATCCAAAGAATGAAATATTGATACATTCATGAATTTTTTGACATGACCCTATAAGAAAAAACTAATAGAAATAGATCAGATGACAAAGTTGACTAAGCAAGGAGAGCCCCATCCTTTAGCAAGTCAGTGATCTGGGCATGAGTCATACAGAAACTGCTGTACATGTTATATTTAAAATAAAATGTATTATTAAAAATTCATAAAATTAAACAAATGTAAAAAATTTAAATATTTAAAATTTAAAATGACATTTTTGTAAGTTTGTAGCATTTGTAGCACTTACATTTCTGAAATTATTCAAGCTTAAAACTGCACTAAAGTTTTTGGGACAGACAATATAAATAGGTATATATGATATTTCTGGAATTTCTCTGGAGATATATAAACCAGGCACTCTGTGCCATTATCTATTTGTATAAGCTGTTCATTTGGTACTTTATTTTGTATGTTTTCTTTATGTACCCCATTGAAAGAACTTTATCTACTATTTCACTATCTCCTCTATCAAGAATAGGTGCTGGAAGTATTAAGTCAACCAAACTGAAGTAAAAATGATCTTGAGATTCTAGTAAATTGATATATAAATTTTTGGCAGACATTCATGTTTTACAACATTCTTTCAGTTTGATATCCATTACTTTATTCCATATTAAGTCACTGAAGAGACAAATGTTTCATCTTAACAAGACTAAAGCTTCCACCAGTTTAGCTTCTTCCTTGTTTGGAAAAAAAAAGTAAACTGAAGTATAGTTCCTTTAACATTACTCAACTTGAAGTAAAAACACAAATAGTTCATTTATTTACAAAGGGGGCGGGGAGGGAAGAGACACAGAAACCTCATACAAAAATTGAAAAGTTAGATTTAATGCCAAAAATTTTTAAGTGTTGACTTAAAAATTCAACATGCCTCATTGTGCTACGGTATGCAGAGGGCTAAAATCAGTAAATGCCTTCACGTTTGTTGCTACCCTTACGTCTTGACCTGGCTCCTGAAAATATTTATGCCAAGGGAGTTACAGTAAGGACAAGTGTCTGTTGAGTTTATTATTCAACTCTTCTTGAGCTTCAATTAGTTAGATTGTGTATAGAACAGTTAAGTACAAAAATAAGCATACATCTTGAGTCTATGAAAGAAAATGCCACAAACAGCACATAAGTAATATCTTGTATATAATAAGATTCTTTAAAAGTAAATCTTAATATAAAAATGAATAATATTACCAGCAAATCACAATTTTTCTGGTTATAATTCCTCACATGAAAAGAAAGATCCAAATAAAATATTCCTTCTAGTGCTAAATAGCATTATCTTATCCCATCTAATAATTTGATTACATTTTGGTGGATAATATTTTTTTAATTTTTAATAGCTTTTTTTTTTTCATTTTTTCCAAATACATGCAAGGATTGTTTTCAAAATGCACCTTTGCAAAATCTTGTATTCCAAATGTTTCTTCTTTCCTCCCCATCCCCCTCTCCTATAGACAGCAAGCAATGCAATATTGGTTAAACACATGCAATTCTTCTAAATATATTTCCATATCTGATCAAAAGGTGAAAGGTAAAAAAAAAAAAAAAAAACACAAGGTAAAAAAACAAAGAAACAAACAATAACAGAGGTAAAAATATTATGCTTTGCTCCACATTCAGTTTCCATAGTTCTTTCTCTGGATCCTGATAGCTCTATCACAAGTCTATTAGAATTATCTTGAATCACCTCATTGTTTAAAAGATCCAAGTCCATCATAGTTGATCATCACATAATTTTATTATTGCTGTGTACAATGTTCTCTTTGTTTTACTCACTTCACTTAACATCATCCATGCAAGTCTCTCCAGGCTTTTCTGAAATCAGCCTGCTGATCATTTCTTATAGAACAATAATATTCCATAATATTCACATACCATAACTTATTCAGCCATTCTCCAGTTGATGGGCATCAGTTTCCAGTTCCTTGCCACTATAAAAAGAGCTGCTACAAACATTTTTGCACTTGTGGGTTCTTTTCCCTTTCACATGATCTCTTTGGGATACAGATCCAGTAGAGTTACTGCTGAATCAAAGGGTATGCAATTTGATTCCTCTTGGATTTAGTTCCAAAGTGCTCTCCAGAATGGTTGGATCAACTCCCAACTCCACCAATAATGCATTAGCGTTCCAATTTTCCCACATTCCCTCCAATATTTATCATTATCTTTTCCTGTCATCTTAGCCAATCTGGAAAGTGTAGAATAGAATGTAGAATAATATATCCCAGAGAATTTGCAAAAGGATGATTTTTATAATGTGTAATTTGTCACCTTCTAATAACATGTGTCACAAAAGGTTCTTTCTACTCAAAACAACAACAAAAAAAACCTTAAAAATTTAACTGTTTATTGGCAATAGGACTCTAGAAAATAGAAGATCAAAGTTATCTAATAAAGGCTTCTCTCAAATACTTGTGAAGCTCCTTCTAATTGATAATACTTTCTCTTCTAAGTAGCAACAGAAGAAGACATAATCAGGCTTAAGGTCATCAAGCTTATTAATCTCAAAACACACACACACACACACACACACACACACACACACACACACACTTAATGCAATTCAACAAACATTTATTAAGTACCTAAGCCCATAGCACTGTGCACAGACAATAATACTATGTCTGTGTCCTCAATGAGCCTGCAATCTAGTAAAGAGAAATGATGAACGCTATAATTATAACATTTAAAAGAATGTGGTAAGTACATATGAAAGGGACCAAGTTCCATGAATACATTGAGAGAAAGTAATTTTAAAAAAAATCCTTGGATATTCAAATGTTTACCTCAATTTCTCAAACACTAAAAGCTTCTTCCCAAAGAGTGCCTATTTTGTGTTATCTATGCTTTTCAAGATTCAAAAAAAAAAAAAAATCATATAAGCTACATCTGATTTTCTTTACCTCTCTCTCTCTTCTGAAACATGTCCAAAAATTTTTTTTGAAGAATCATTTATTTGACTATTCCTTTTAAACAGCAGTCAATAAAACTTGAAAGTAATGAGGAGAAAAATGAGTCAGGAAAGTTAACAGAGCTACCATCCCTGATAAATGTATCTCCTATGTAGAGGACAGTAAAAACAACTTCTAACACACATTTTTCTGAATCTTTGGCAGACTGGGAAGCAATGTTCAGTACATAAATCAAATGATGAGAGGACTGTCACTAAATTTTATTGAGAATTTTGAAGGATCTTAAGATGCGTTAGTGGTGATGGTTGGGTTAAGCACATACATTCTAGCTTTTGGTATACTTTAGTAGTAGGAAGTTTTATGATAATTTAAAAATTTATTTTAAATATTAAAAAAATGAGAAAAGAAAAAAATCACATTACAGAGCAGAACATAAGAAAGAATTCAACATAAAACAATAAATTGCCAGTTCAAGAAAAGCTATAAAACAAATACTACATAGTATTTTCGAGGCTGCTCAGCTTTTTGTTGCTTCTTTTGGGCGGGGGGTAATATTCTCTACTGTATACTTTTCACTCTATTTTTCCCCTCCCTCCCCACTCCTGACTTAAAGAGGCTATAATTGAACATAGATATATATATATATATATATACATATATATTTTATAAATACATACATACATACACATAGATATCTAAAAATAAATCCTTATATACATATATGTAAGACCATACTATACTTATTTCTACTTTTCATCTGTTTCTCTAAAAGTAGATAGCATCTTCCTTCATAAGTCCAAGTTTTTCAATGTTTTTCACAATCAACCAGTTCATTATTTCCTACACCACAGCAATATTTCAACCCAATAACATCCTATCTGAGAGATTGTCTATAAAAGATTTTTCTCCAATTTTCTGCATTCCTTCTTGGCTGCATAGGTTTTATTTATACAAGAAAATTTAAATTTAAAGTATTCAAAATTAGCTATTTATACTTCAAAGCATGTAATTTTTTGAGAAATTTACAAATTTTTAATATGCCAAAAATATATACATGTAGATCACACATGTATGTACACTTATAAGTAAATATTTATCAAAGCATTGAAAGTAGTAAGTTCTAGATTGAAAAGCTGTGATCCTCCCTACTAAAATTCTAAAGCTTCCAACAATGGCATAATGAGCTAGGACTTCAAACAACAAACTGCCTAACACCTAAATTTTTTTATCTTATTACATATCATATAGTTCCTATTCTTAGAAAGCTAAAAAAGTACTTCTCCAACATTAATTTGCATTAAACAAAAATTTATGATAATGTTATTCCCATCACATATCTAGAGATACGTTTCCTGAGACGTAGGCAACTTTTGACCCAGAGATTTTTATTGCCTAGATAAAAACTTTCCAATATGCCCCTTTTATTCTCCCACTATGTCTCAATTCAACTTCTTTTTCCTTCTTCTCTAACTTTATATAGTTAGCAAACTGATTGTCTTTTAGCAGCATGCACAGACATTGTTTGGTTCAGCGAAGGGGGAAAAGCATGCATCCCAATGTGTCATACTTGTATCTATCACCTATAAGTTAAAGTTCCCATTTTAGTGTGGGCACTATATTACATTACAAGTTTCAGTTATGATTTAAAACATTATCCTTTCCAGCTGGATGCCATTAACTGGAATTCCTGAGAATGAGATTCATATAGAACAAAATAAGATACTTAATAGAGTTACTTTATGAGTCAAGGAGCTTTAAATACATCTACCCAATAGGGCAACAGTTCTGAGATTGTTTTTTTTTTTTAATATTTTGATAACTGTATATCAATTTAATTGGTTTGTAAACTTAAGTATTTTGTTTTATACATTTAATTATTCTGAGAAGTACTCCCTCAGCTTCACCAGATTGCCAAAGGGCTTCATCACACATATACACATACACATACTCATACACATTAAAATCTATAAAAACAGCAACTACATGGCATGTAATGTTCACTAATGCATACTATCCATTGCTGTGGGAGGACTTTGTCCAAACAAATGCCTTTCCTCATTTTGTCATATAAAGTTTTAGGAACCCAGAGAAATGAAATTACTTTAAACTGAGAACAATAAGGTTTTGTGTGTGTGTGTGTGTGTGTGTATGTGTGTGTGTGTGTGTTTTCTTAAAGTAAGCTCTAAATGAAAACATCAACTCTTAACTTCAGAGCACAAAATACAGAAAAACAGCAAGGTGAAAAAATAAAGCGATCAAGCTTTCATTTGGTTCCTCCTCTCAGAACACTGGGGAATTGAAAAAGTAATACAAAATTTGATTCTTACCCTCAGGAGGCTTATTGTTTTCATTCACAAAATGGGAATAAATTATACCAACCCTGACTAAATTGGCAGAGTTGTTGTCTGAATAAAAGACCTGCCAATCATAGAATCCAGAGATCAAAAGATCCTTAGATTACATCCAACCTTACTCCTACCTAAATAATGATTTCCCTCTAGAGCTTCAGTCCATTTTGAAAATTATAAAGAGCTATGTAATGCAGAAACTTCTTTTATTTTGGTGAAGCCAGAAGTACAAAGGGATACATAACTAAACCATAACTGTACACAAAGTATGAAGGAAGGATTCAAATCCAAGTCTTTCCAGCTCCCCTTCTCAATCCATCTCAAATTAAGAAACCTGAAATCTTCTACTTAATAAAAATAAGTAGATAAACATAAGATTAGGGAAGTGAAGAGCATACCTTGAAACCATTATCATTAGACTCAAACATGTAGTTTTAAAAACTTGTGCTTTAGTTGGTAATTTACTGGGACTATTCATTATGATAGGATAGCAATCAAAAAGAACATCTTCCAAGATGTGGCAAAGAGCTTATGACATCATGGGATGGTGATTTTCCTATCATCACTTGAAGAAATTTCTGACTTCAACAGAAGGTTTGGCATTTTTTCAATCTGTCAAAAGAGGATAAAAGACCAGTTCCTTAAAGGCAAAGTGAAGTCATAGCCGATTAAGGTGAGCTTGTAGACAAAAAGTTGTTCAGTTCTTTTTCACCCACGTCCAACTCTATGCGACCCCATTTGCAATCCCATAAAAATGGCAAATGTGGGGAGCAGATTCAATAGTCTCTAAGGTCTGTTCCAGCCCTGAATATATGATTAAAATCATAAAATAGGCTGTCTACTGTCAATTATATTTATGTGTTTACCTTATTAATTTGGTAAGCAAGCACAAGTTGAAATTGCTTCCCATTTGGGCTATCAAATTGTGCATAACCTTTGACCCAGCAGTGTTTCTGCTGGGCTTATATCCCAAAGAGATCTTAAAAGAGGGAAAGAGACCCACAGCTGGGTGGCACAGTGGGTAGAGCCAAAAAAAAAAAAGGTTCAATTTTTCTAAACACATTTCCATGTTCATCATGTTGTGCAATAAAAATCAGAGATGATCATATTTTAAAAACATTAATACCATTTTATGATTACAAGCACTTCATATAATCTCATTTGATCCTCAAAATGACTATAAACTAATCCAACAAGCACTTTAATTCCTCTTTTGTAAAGGAAGTAGGTGAAAGTATTCTTTCTCCCATTTTACAAATAAGTAACCTGAAGCTTAAAGAAATTAACTATTTTTCTACATGGAAAGCTCTTCAAGTAGCAATGTAGATTTTTCTGCCTCCTCAAACCACAGTATGTTTAATCTCAAGGATTAATCCTTAGGAGCACTAATCGGTGTGCCATGTTTTAAGAATAGTGTCCTTGGGGCCCAGTGAAATGTTGGGGTCATTAGCCCCCCACTCTTAAAGGCTTCAGGCAGTAGTTATTATTGGGGATTGCCTACCTTTTTGTCTTCTTTTTGCTTGTCAAGTCTTTCTGGTACTGAGAGCAACCTCCTCTTCCCTGAGCCCTTCATTCCTACTCATGTTTAGTGCTGTGTACCACTAAGCCTTTGGGAGCACTCTTTAATGGTGTATACTTACACATATACATATGTGTACATGTGTGACTATTGTTACATACATACACATGTGTATGGATATATATGTGTAGAGTGCTATGATCATGTGTACCTAATACATATACATGAATGATGCTATACCAACATGTATGTACACATACAAATGTATACACTACTATATTAATTTGTACATACATATACAATGCTATATATACAATTTATATGTAAGCATTTATGGACATGTGTATTTATATACATAGATGTATATAAATATATATATACACTAACATATATAATTATTCAATTGTTTCCAACTCTCCATTCCATGACCCAAAGCCCTTCTCTCCTCTACTATATGAATATGTATATGACAATACTAATTTCTATGTATGTGTGCACATATACATATGTGCATAATACTATACTATACTAATTTGTACATTAATTTAGATATAAATATATATAAAATACTACAAATAGATTAATTTGAACTTATAAGTTTAAAAATTAATTGATTTTTTTTAAAAAAATTTATTGACAACTTTTGTTTCTATCTCATAGTCCATTCTGAATCCTTTTTCCTACATTCCTTTCCTTCATTCTGCAAACTCTAGTGATTTTTTCTTATGATCAAAAAAAATTCTTTTTTTTTTTTTTTTTTTTTTTTGCTGAGGCAGTTGGGATTAAGTGACTTGCCCAGGGTCACACAGCTGTGAGTTCTATCTACTGTACTACCTAGCTGCCCCACAAAGAAAAATTCTTAAGGAAAACCAAGGGGCAT
The DNA here is from genome assembly GCF_016432865.1 of Antechinus flavipes. Classification (NCBI taxonomy): domain Eukaryota; kingdom Metazoa; phylum Chordata; class Mammalia; order Dasyuromorphia; family Dasyuridae; genus Antechinus; species Antechinus flavipes. Next base: position 120,527,957 of record NC_067400.1, on the reverse strand, counting down.
AATAGGATATATCTAACGTATAAGCAACATTCTGTACCCATAATATCTCACCATCTTGACACATGGAAAGAGGAGAATTTTTTTCTTTTGTTCTTTAGAGCCAAGATTGGTCATTATAGTTACACTAATGTTTAGCTTTGTTTTAATATGCTTTTAAATTATTTAATTACTTTAATATTCTTTTTGTTAATATTATTAAAGGAATAGTTCTAAGATTGTCTTTCATTCTTTCATTTCATTTCATAAACTTTATTTGCCTATTACGTGCAGTGTTCTGAGTTGAGTAAAACACATTCTCTGCCCCCACTCCCTAAGAAGCTCCCAGTGTTGTAGGAAAAAATGAAACTTATACAGTGATAAAAATCATACTAATCGAAAGGATGTTATTACATCATTGATCTAGAGAGTTGGAAGAAACCTTAAAGACCAGTGATGTTTATTACACAACAGTGATTAGCCAACTCAGAGTTTCTGTGATTGAGTCACTATCAGGGATTCTTTCTCCTGAATCAATCACTTGGTGAATTTGTGTCACAGGAGCCGAGTTCAAGACTTGATCAGGTCATTAACTAGCAGCACAATATCAGCCAATCCCCTTCACAAGCCTGGTAAGATTCCTTCTCTGGGGATTAGGGGGCTGGAACAAATGATCTCTAAATCCCCTTCTATTGCTAACCTTCTATGTATGAGCCTATGAGTCTATGATCCCCAATCCTTTTCGGGAACTGGAGAAGAGTTTCATCTTGCTGGAATTAGACCCTGGCTATTTATCGTAACACTGGATGCCTCTAGGCTTAGCACCTGTTACAAGTCCTCTTGTGGCACTCTTGAGAGCAGAACTGTGTCCGTCAGGATTTCTTTTTCCTTTTTAAAAGAGCATGAAGAGTAAGTATCCAGACTATCACTTTTTCTCTATTTATAATCTACGTTTTACAATGGAGCTTTCTTCAATTTCTTAAGCTCCGAGCCTCTGTGTCTCTTTTTTTCCTGATATAATAATAATAGTTAACATTTATAGAGTACTTTATAGGTTGCAAAGCACTTAACTATATACCTTAACATATAATCACTACAACACCCCTGTGAGGTAGGTGCTAATATTTACTTCAGATTACTGATAAGAGAACTGAGGCTCCAAGGCTGAGATCACAAATCTACTAAGTGTCTAACAACAGGGCTTGAACTATCATCATCTCAACTAAAGGCCCTGTATTCCATCCATTACTCCACACTGACCCTCAAAAGATAAAATATCCAACTTTAAACTTTCTCAGCAGAAGCACTGACTTTACTAAGCAAAATGATTGTGGGGATTTTTATTTGTTTATTGACATCGATGGGTTTGGGCAAAATTAAATAATATAGGAGCCCCAGCCTTAGATTCAGAAAGACTTGACTTAAAATCCTACTTCTGACAGACACACATATTGTTTCTGTAACCCTGCACAAATCACTTTTATCTCTCTGTATTCTGACTATAATATGTTTTTCAGAGAAGATAATCTACAATAAAAAGTATCTCCTTACTGGAAGCTCCCTATACCAATAAAATCTCTGTACCCTTTCCCTAGCCCTCAACAACAACAACAAAAAAGAACATTATAACCATGAAAGAAAGTGTTCTAAATATTAATCATACTTAATATTGCTATTATTTAAGAAAACATATTTCACAGAAAAGATGCTGAAAATCAGAACAAGCAAAGTCAAATTATAAAAGCATAAACCTAGATAGTTATGACAAATTGTATTTTGTGTTCTAAAGTCTATAACATAAGTATTATCAAAACAAAATATTCATAAGCATTTGTATGACACTTATAAAACCCCAGGGCCATAGATATGTGAATGAAAATAATACCTTATAGGAATATATGTATGAGTACATACAAATACACACACATAAACGATGAAAATAGTGGGAAAATTTTAAATGACTATTTTATATATAGATACATACATACATATATATGCATATATATGTGCATATATTGAAAACAACGTGTGTATATATGTATGGCTATAGATATATACATTTATATATCTATTTATATGAAAAATATATTATTTATAGATATAAAAATTCATATATATGTATAAAACCAAAATACCACTACTATTTTCATTCAGCCAGCCAGTATAAAATTAAACTCTTCAAGAAATGCCAATATTTATTTGTAAAGTTAGACAAGGCATGAATACCAAAAATCATTTTTGTATTAGAATGGTCTTATAATGAAGTCTTTTCCACACTAACACTGCAGAAGGCAATCTCACATGACCAAGACTTAAAACCAATTCATCTGTGGAAGATTCTTTTTTGTTTGCTTGTTTAGGGTGCAGCTGGCCTTGCTGTACCAACCCCACTCATGACTGTTTCAATCACAATACATGACTCAAAATAAAATGAGCAAATTCTATAAAAAATTTTTAAATTTACTTTCCGCTTCAAATAGGATAATTCCAAGAGAAATATTTTGATGATTCATTTTTTTGTTCATTTAAAAAGCATTTCAAGCACCTTGTATGTCCCACCCTGCACCTTCTTAGAAACAATTTGTCTTAAAAGACAAATTTCAAGTATACACAAAAAAATGATATTGATTGAAACAGCCATGGAATCACAGAGCTAGAGCTGAAGAGATCTCAAAAAGCTTATCTTGCCCAACTCACTCATTTCACTGATAAAGGGGACCTGGGAAAGTTAAATGGCTTTTGGAAAAATGACATAGACACTTTAAGAAACAGGATTTGAATTAGGTATTTTGACTTTAAGAGAAAGCCTTCTTTTCACTTTAGCACAATAGGTACATAAGAGGCTAAAGTACTATGAAAATAAGATCAGAAATAAATGACTTCTACTCATATACTTGACCTAATACTCTAGAGGTTTTTTAGTTAGTTCACTTAGGTTCCAGTCATATATTTCATGTTGTCTCAGTAGTGGAAGGGACTCTATATAAACTCTATTTACACATGTTATATACTTTTTAATGTAGCTGAGAAAACAAGACAAAACAAACACTAAGAAACATGCCATTCTTCCCGCTAGTTTTTAAAAATCATTATGACAAGATTGTGCCTATTACTTTTGTTTCTGATCATAAGTTTAGTGCTCAACATGTAATTGATACAACTGACTTTTTTAAACATTTTATTTATTTTTAATTAACAGAATAAAGGAAGCATTTCCATGACATAATAAAAAAGATGATTACATTTACAAATCTATTATGTACAAGTTGCTATTCCTTTTTAAAATAAAATAAAATTATCATATAAATTTCTTTTTTCCCTTTTTTTGTCTTCCCTTCTCTCTCCCACACCACTCCCCACCCTCAACCTCCTCACCTTGGCCCTTAGAGATGGCTATCACTAGACACAAATAGGTATACATATACACACACACAATTATACGTGTATATGTAAAATTATTCTACTCATAATTCCATTTATCATTTCTATCTCTGACTACAGTCATCTGGCTTTTAAAATTATATTTGAAAAGAGAGAGTATGGCATACAGGATATAGAGCTGAACTCAAAGGCAGAAAAACCTGTATTCACATCTTATTTCTGACATATATTGATTGAATGAGTAGATCAAGTCATTCAATATCTCAGTTAACCAAAAGAATTTCTAAAGAAAAAAAATCCTCATCTGCATTAAAGATCCTTCACTGATACAAGTAATCAAAACTATTTTTAATTTTTAAGTTAAATTATATTAATTTTAATATCTGCAAGGTGAAACAAATCATTGTGCTTCCCTACACAATCACTACCACCATTCTTCTTTACCCTAGCCATTTTGTCTAATTATGAGTATGAAACCTATATCTGTACTGGTAGCAGTGATCAATATCAGTTATTAATCTTACTCTCTATAACTAAGCTTTTAATAATTGAGTAAACAAACAAAATCAATGCAGCCAAGAATAGAAAGGAAGCCAAAAAAAAAAAAAAAAGAGAGAGAGAGAGAGAGAGAAAAAAAATTTACAACCAGTATTTCTGATAAAGGCTTCATTTCTAAAATATATAGAGAACTGAGTCAAATTTATAAGAATATGAGTCATTCCTTAATTGATAAATGATCAAAGGATATGAATAGACAATTTTCAGATGAAGAAATTAAAGGCATCCATAGCATATGAAAAAGTTCTCTAAATCACTAGTGATTAGAGAAATGCAAATTAAAACAATTCTGAGGTATCATCTCACAGCTATCAGATTAACTAAGATGACAGGAAAAGATAATCATGAGTGCTGGAGGAGATGAGGGAAAACGAACATGCACTGTTAGTGGAGTTGTGAAAACTGATTTAGCCATTGTGGAGAGCAATTTGGAATTGTGCCCAAAGAGCTACAAAATTGTTCCTACACTTTGATTTCATCAGTGTTATCACTGGATCTGTGTACCAAAGAAATGATAAAAGGGGAGAAAGGACACATATGTACAAAAAATATTTGTAACAGCTATTTTTGTGGTGGCAAGGAATTGAAAATTCACTGGATACCCAGAAATTGGGGAATGGATGAATAAATTATGGTTTATGAATGCAATAGAATATTGTTCTAGAATAAATGATGAACAGCTTGATTTCAGAATAGCCTGGAAAAATTTACATGAACTGATGTTGAGTGAACTCAGCAGAACCAGAGAACATTGTACATAGTAACAGCAAAATTATATGACAAACTTAGTTCTTTCAAGTTTGATTTAAGACAATTCCAATAGATTGAAATAGAAAATCTGCATGCAGATAGATAATTGTGGGTACTAAATGAGAATTGAAGCATACAATTTTCACTTTACTTTTTTTCCTCATGGTTTTTCCTTTTGTTCTGATTTTTCTTTCATAACATGACTAATATGGAAATATATTTAAGATAATTATACATGTATAATCTATATCAGATTGCTTGCTATATCTTGGAGAGGGGGAGGCAAAGAAGGGGAGGAAGAAAAAATTTGGAATTTAAAAAATTACAAAAAAAAATAATGTTGAAAACTACCTTTACATGTAATTGAAAAAATAAAATACTATTGAAGGGAGGAAAAAGAGAAAGAAATTTGCCATTCAAATCCTTGAATAATTTGTATTACTAACGGGAAAGTACACAAAAAATAAAAGACTATTGACTTGTTCATGAAAAGATATCATGATATAGTGTACTTGAAGTAAGAAGTCCTTGAATAAAGTCATATGATTCAAGCAAATGGCAGTCCTGAGCACCAATTTCCTCATCCTTGAAATGGGGGGAATATATTTTTACTATCTAAACCATGAAGCCCTACAAAAATGTGAGCCATTATTCTTTATTCAAGTTCAGTATATTTTAGATATTCTGTATTCCAAGAATAACTCTGCTCCACTGAAAGATCATTAGCATAGAAGAATCCAGGGGTCCCATCGCCTGCTCTATCACTTAAACAAATATGGATCCAATTGCATACACATAAGGAAATATTTTCCTCTTTGAAAATTTCAATTGTGAGATTAGAGCACAGCTGCCTGTACCCTGCATTGATAGACACCTATACTCTATTTATAGAAGACGGCATCTCGTTATAATTAAATTTTGGTAAAAGATAAAGCAAAATGATCACTCACCAACACACTCTCTTTTAAGTACACTAAGGAGATGGAATTTGTTAGTGAAGCATCTGCCAACTTGTTTATACAAGTATATTGACTCTTTTTCATGATTACTCCCAGATCTTGGCAAACTAAAATAAAATGGCCAGCCAGAAAGTCACTGGCTTTTTGGGGGGTTTTGTTGTTAGGTTTTGCTGTTATTGCTGTTATTGCTTTGGACAACCATCTTATCTAAAATAATATCAAGCACTGTATTCATTTGATTGCTAGTAGTATATTAATAGTGTAAGGAGACAGTTAAATATTTAAATGTTCTTTGAGAATATACTTTAGATTTAGTTAATGCCTTAAATTCTAAATAGTTCAAAAAGCATATAAAATGGTTAATTGAAAGCAGCTACTTTCCCCCAACTGACTAAGTGGTCTTCTTTAAATTCTAAAAAATAAATAATTAAATCAAATCATCTGAAACTGGTTAATTTTAAAGATATTTGTTGCAGGCTCCCATTTTGAACTAATGAGGTTTTCCTCTGCAGTAAAAACATGTAGCAATCATTTAACATTTAGAGAAAATGCTGATGAATTTAAATTCAAACAGCAGACATAATTAGACTCCCACATAAAGACAGTTCCCTTAAATGACAAGATGTCCAGCAACACTCTCAAATCTTATCTTAGTGTTCTGTTAACATTTTGTGTCCACCATGTACAAAACATTACATTAGGTTCTTTGGGGGAGATACAAACAAAGAGAAAACACAATCTCCATCTTCTTGTGCAGTCCAACTCAGAAAACTGACACATAGAAAACCATATTCAATTAACCAACAGAAATAGCACACGTCCTTCAGTCTCAAATAAGTGTTAAATCAACATGGACAAATAATGAGACGCATGCTGTCAGTTGACAAGCTTTTATTAAGTCCTTACTATATGTCAGGAATTAATTATGTTAAGCACATAGAAAGAGAAAAAAATAAGCAGTTCTGTCTAAGCAAGGATAAAATATGGAAAGGATATGTACAGGATAAATGTGATAATCAATAGGGACAAAGCAAAAAATAAATTTAAAATTAAAAAATAGGACAAAGCATTAGCGTAAAGGAATTCTAGAATATAGAATCTTAAGCTTTGCTACATCACCCTTATGATTCTGAATAAATAAGTCACTTAATTCAATCACAGAATCTTGGAATTAGAATGACAGTAATCATCACTATCTAAACTTTAGTTTTCAGAAAGTGAAAGTTCGAATAATAACCAATGTGACTGATCAGCCTTCATTAACACTTCTGCTCCATAGGGCTAGTATCTAAAAAGAACTGGTACAGTGGATAAAGGACTGGGCCTGAGGGCAGGAAGGCCTGAGTTTAAAATAGGCCTCAGACTCACCAATTGTATGACCATGGGCAAATTATTTAAAATATAAAATGAGCTGGAGAAGAAAATGGCAAACATCTCTAGCATCTTTGCCAAGAAAACCCCAGATGGGTATGCAAAGCATCAGACACAACTAAAATACAACTAAAGAAAATCTATTTTATTTTCTTTTTGGAGCATTTGTATTGCAAATATTATATAGAGAGATTTTACTCTCGTAAATTCTAAATAGACTTTTCTATTATCTACAATTGCTAGCTTTTGCCTACTACTAAAATAAAACACAAAAGGCCTCTTGAACTCAGAGATGGTCCATATTCCCATTCAGATTCCTTGGGCCATAATCAGAGTTACAAGTGACATAGATGAGAAGACTCAAGATATTCTCTACAATATGAAAAGTAATCCAGAGTGAATTCTGGATACAGAATATTTGATTCTGACTAATCTAAAAGTGATTCCTCTATTCCAGGAAGCCTTTTTTCCCCCACCCCCACCTACTAATGCTTTCCTGTGTCAGTTGATATACATCCGCTCAGTATCTATTTTGTACTTTCCTGAATATCTTTATGTTGTCTCCTCCATCAGAATCTGTGTTCCTCGAGTTCAGATACCACCTGTTGTGGCAGGGATGAGTTTGGGTGGGTCCTTTTTTTTTTTTAGGCGGGGGGAGACTGGTGGGACCTTTTGCTATTTACCTTTCTTTGTTATCCCCACCACTTAACACATAGGAAACACTCAGCAAATGCTTGCTGAGAGACTCTTTATAAATAATTTCACAAAAAAAACAACCTTTCTGCATATTTAAATACAGAAAGAAAACCCTAGAGAGATGTGGATAAAGCATAAGTCTGAAATGTGGAAAACATGAGTTCAAATCCAACCCCAGACACTTAACTAATAGTGTGATCTTGTGCAAGTTACTTAATCTCTGTAAAAATGGAGGCAATGATAGCACCTAATTTCCCAGAGTTATTGTGAGGATCAAATGAGATTAAAAAAAAAAAATTTTAAGCACTCAGCACAGTTACTAGCATATAGCAAGCACAATGTAAACGTTATTATCAATAATAACAATTGCTGACATTTACATAACACTTTATTAACATCATGTCATTTGAGAGTAACAAACAATCCCATGATGTATTATTATCCTCATTTTTTTATATGAGAAACTATTTTATACATAAGAAAATTTAGGCTCAGGGAATAGCCAAGCAAAATGCCCATGGTCTCACACCTATAAATTGCCAGAATTATGATTCAAAGGCAGGTCTTCCAGAATCCAAGAACAGCTCCTTGTCACCCTATACTACTTGATAAGGAAATCTCAGTTATAATTCATTTGTGTTTTCAAGTTGCATTATTCTACTTTTAATGGAAGAGAGTGAATTCATTTTAGGGAAAATCATCCTACATATTATTTATTTCAGTGACTGAAAATTCTATCAAAATTGATAAAATAATGAACTCTGAGTATAAATATACTTAATATATTGTACTCTCTATAAGTATCTCATTCTTTGATTTTTAGACCTGGAAAAATTAGAGATCATTGTTCATTTTATCCTCTGTTCCTCAAAAAAAATCTGAAGACATAAACTCTTCAAAACCAAGTCATATTGAACAATTCTATTCTTAATAAAAGAGAGAAAGAATACCAAATAAATTAATTTTGATTGATTTCAAAATCTTCCTCATTTAAGGATTATAATATTGACATAATAGAATTTATAATCTATAGTCATCAAAAAAAGAAAAAAAATTAGGAAGATTGCTTTTTTCCCCTAGGTTCTTCAAAGATAGACAATATAATAAATCCTACAGAATGTATATTTCTATAAGCTAAAGAAAAAGTCAAATTATTTTCTTTACATTCCCACGTCATCTTGTCATTCCTCTTGGGGTGAGAAGAGTAGAAAACAATCTTTTTTCATTTAAGTAGCTTTACTCTTAATTGCTGAGAGAGTTTCAGATTACTTTTAAGTGGATGTGATCTTTAAATATGGTAGTTTGTTTTGTTTAAGAAAAGTCAACAGGTAATAGATACCATGATTTTTTATTTTTTCCCAGAGAATTCCATGATGTGGTAATAAGAGGCCAAGAGTGAGGGTATCATACAAGCTGCTGGCATCTGGGATAAATTTGGGCCTTTTTATAAACTGTTGCTATATCTCCTCCTATGCTATATTTATTAAGTAACTTGAGGGAATTCTTTTAAGAACTCACTACCATCATTTGCTCTTTTCAGTGGGAAAAAAAAAAGTTTTAAAAGTGGTACCTTTAGAAATCAAATAGTTCAATCTCCCCATTAAAATGATGATGAAACTGATGCTCAAGGAGTTGAAATTATTTTGCCAAGTTCTAACAGAAACCTAGTAGATAACAATTAGTATTCAAACGTAGGTTTTAAAATTTAATTTTTTATTCCAGATGCTGCTAACAGTCCTCCTATAAAACCTTTTTTCTATATTGTCTCTGGCCTCTTAAATTACCTAATTACTATAAACAAAAACCGCAACCTACAAACTGAGTTATTTTGCTACTGCTCATGAGAGATATATTTTCTTTTCCTTAAATGAAGACTATCTTTGAAAATCTAAAATGGATGGTCAAATAGATAATCACTATTGATCTCTCTCCATTTAACATTCAGCCTGTTTCACTACTTATTTAGCTTATTTTCAGTTTAGACTTCTTAAATATCCACAGGGCTTTTCACATATTTTGAGCTTGAATTTCTTTTTTGGGGGGAGGGGAGTAGAAGAAGGAAAAGAAACAGTAATTTCAATAGCCTTTCTTTGAAAATATCAAAAAGTATCTTTAACTTTCCCAATATAAAAACACTGTCTAATCAAAAAAAAAAAAAAGTTTAATTTGTTAACATATAGAATTACTATAAGAATTCACTAAAATTCTGACTGGCAGCTTCTGACAAACCAGCAGTTCAAAGTTTCAACTACATTTTACTGCCTGCACATAGAATTATCTTTCCTAATATATTAATATTAATATATGTAAAACAATACCATATTGCTCATTTTGCTAAGTAAAATACAAATAAAATACCAGTTAAAATCTTTCTTTTATCACATGTCTTCTGTACTCTGAAATGTCAAGAATTATGAGTTGTAAAAAGACCTGAAAATAGCCACTTTACATAGTGTTTTAATCCACCTTCAAAACCTGGCTCAAACTTTAATTTTTCCAGGAAGTTCTGCTGATTAAACCCACCCACTCTTATTATTTCTGAATAAATGAGAGGAAATCTAGCCTGAAATGTTGGCAAGTCTAAATTAAGGTATTTTTGTTCTATCAGGTTCAAGTACATATTTGGAACTAATTTGAAATAATTCTTAAACTAACCAAGTAAAGGTGTATGTACTAGACTTTAATGATTAGGAAGGATTTGCCTGTAATTGTGGGAAAAGAAAAGAAGGGAATGAGCATTCATTAAGCACCTAAGATGTGCAAGACTCTAAAGCAAATTACAAACATTTCATTTGATTCTCACACCACCACCATGAAACAAATGTTATTTATCTCCAGTTTACAATTAAGGAAACTGAGGCAAAAAAGAGGTTTATTGACATGCCCAGACTACTTAGCTAGTAAGTATCTGATATTGAATTTGAATTCAGGTCTTTCTCACTCTAGACCCATTGCTCTGTTATTCCACTTTGCTATCTCTTTATCTTTAATAAATATTTTAAAGTAGAAGTAGCTAATTATCAGCACCCTTTAAAAGTTCATTCTCTTAAGAATATTAAGCTGCAGTGCTTTGGGGGAGTCTTCTTCTGAACTTCTTTCTGCTTTATCTGTTTTGTCAAATATTTCAATTATTTATGATTTATTTTCTTACCATAAATGTTGCTTTTGAATTTCCAAGTATTATAAATTTGATATGCTAAAACCAAGCTACTTAGAAAGTATTCATTTACTGTTCAATCAATGTCCTGATAAATGCCAAAGATGTATCAATCATTTGTTGGAGATCCAAAATATTCTAAAGCAAACCTGTGACAAAATCTCAGAACATAAAAGGGATCTGAAAGGAGATCTAATCCAATCCATACCTGAATAATGCACCTCTCCAATATTAGCCAGTCCATCTATCTAACAGTTGCTTCAAAACTTTCAATAAGAGGGAACCTACTTTCTTCCTCAATGTCAACCATTTCAATTTGGGATATTTCGAATCATCAGGAAAATATTTCTTATATCAAGCCTGTTTGCAACTTCCACAATGGCTAAATGGAATAAATACTCCTCAAATACTCAAAAGACAAATCATAAATTCCCAAGTCTCCTCCTCTTCTCCCTTCAACTGATCTTCTCATGATATGAATTTGCTGCCCTTTATCACTTTGGCTGCATACTCCAGAAAACCAATGCTCTTACTAAAATGAGACACCAGGAATGAACACAATACTTAGATGTGATCTGACCAGAACAGAGTACAACAAGATTATCACTTCCTCCCAATCCTAGATACCATCTTTTCTCTCACTATAACCTCACTCTCTCCACAGTGAAAGTTTTCGTGGCTGTCACATCACGCTGCTGACCCATAAAGAGCTTATGATCTATCAGAATCTTCACTTATTTTTTTTAATTGACTTGTCTAGCTAGTCCTGCTTCCCCTGGAGGGGTGATATCAAACAAAAAATAGGGACCACTAATCTGTACATAAGGACCCCTGTAGATCATATATTAATTTTAATGTAACTTTATGTTTTTATTGTATTTTCATTTAAATATTTTGCTAAATATTTCCCAATTACATTTTTATCTGATTTGAGTTGCACCCAAGAGCATTGCGGAATGAGTATTTAACACCTCTACCTTAGAGAGAAATCCAAGATCATGTGATTCACATTCAATTGCTATTCACCTCTGGAATAGCCCTGTATATTAAGGAAAAAACAAATATGTCATAGTAAATAAGTGATAGAATTAATGAATTTAAAGATAAACAAAGGCTAAAAAAAGGAATCTGTTAGCTTCTAATCTCCTCTCCCCATCCCTACTTATCGAAATGAGATTAGTCACAAGTTGTCACATTTCAGGAATATTAAGTTAGCTTCATTTTGATCCATGGCTATGGAACCAATTCCTATCCCTAGGAATCACACATAATCACAAATAAGCAAGCTGTGGGTATCTGGAGGACTAACAACCAAGTTCATCTTTTACCACACTTAAAATAATCTATTCGGTGCATGTCCTATAGACTATAAATCAGGCTACTGTATAAAAAATGATGATTTAAAAAGATTTAAGAAACAGTTTCTGGGTAATTTAATCATTTTATTAATAAGGCCAGCACATTATTAATAAAGGGATGGTCATTTGGCCCTCTCTCTTAGACCAAAGACAATCTTGGAACAGGCTCACTGTTTATATACCTTTCAAAGAGTAGGAATTCCTGAGAAGTGGCAATCAACTCTGATTGGATAACACAATGGGTTGTGAGCTATATTAAAATGAGGGGCTGAGAGTGACATCATGTCACCCTTGGACAAAGAAACTACCTCTAAACTCAGACTACCCCCAGGCTAGAGCTATCTAGATGTCTCCATCCAAGCTTGATTGAATGGAATTCACTTGAGATCAGAGATTCCTTGTAGGTTTAGGTTGGGTCAGTTGGAGAAGTAACCTTCAGAGACTGACATCTTGAAAATAGAAAAGGAAAAGGAATCTCTGAATCTTCTCAAATCTATTCATTATTAATAATAATTTCTCTCAAAAGACAACACACTATAAGACTAGGGTAGATTCTTTAAATTTAATCTTCAGGTTGAAGGCATGTAGCTTCCCAGATTATGTTAAAAACTGACTTCTAATTAATTATCAGCTCTTAAAATACTTTTAATGTTATAAACTACAATCTGAGTCAAGCCATACATCTTATTTCCTTTGTCAACAGAGTCAATACACTAATAGATCAAGAAATGATAAAGACAGCATATCAATTTTAGCAAAGAAATGAACTTAATCAGATGGTCTTTAAAGCAAAGGCTGAATGACCATTTATCAGTTACATTCCTGGGGAAATAATTTTTTTTTTCATGTATGATTTGGACCCTCAGGATGCTGAAATTCTATTAAAGTCTCTTTATTATGAATAAAATGTGGAGATGTGGACTAAATAATAGCACAGTTTTACAGGAATTGGTTTTATAAATGGACTCAAAGGACTGGTATCCATTCTTTAGGAAAGGTAATATTTAATGAATATAAATGTAAATTTAGTGGATCAAATGAGTCAACATACTGTAAAAATCTGTGTAAAAAAAGGCTGTTTAAAATCATAAAAATGAGAGTTAAAATGAACTTTATCAACTCTATTATTTTATAGATTAATAAATGGAGGCAGGCATTTTATCATGTATATTGCTCCAGTTTCTTCATTAGCATTGTCATTTTTCAGACTAACATGTTATTTACAAGTGATTATGTTGGGACTAATTTATTTGGCCATCACAAGCCACAAAGTCAATTCAAAATTCAACATAAGGGGAAAATTCCTCACAACTGAAAGTTTTACAGAAATGCAATGGATGGTTTCAAAGAATAATGAGTTCCCCATTACCACGCTTCTTCAAGCAGAAGCTGAAGACTACTAGCCAATGAGGCAAGAAAAAGTACTGGGGCAGGAAATGGTCTAGACAATCTCAGAGATGACCTTCTAATTCTAAGAGATGGGATTCCACAGCCCCCAATCCAAAAGTATATATAGAAAGAAGCACATATTTAAAATCTCCAATGATTTAAAATTAATGTAACTATTAGAACAAAAGAAAATTTCATACTACTAAAAGCAAAATCTGATAAATGGTTGATTGCTAATGGTAAGTAAAGTTTTAATTACTCCCCATATACTTTACCTGGAATGGTCAATCCTACACAACAACAGCAGAGAAGATATTGCTTACATGCTATGATTTGAAGAGCATCGAAAGACCTCTCTAGACAAAAATCTCTCCTCCAGGTATCCCAGGATATATAAAATTGCCAAAATTAGTCATACCATTGACAGTCCCCATTAAAATAGAAATGTTACCTGCTTTAATTCATTACATCACTATTTTCCAATTAACTAATTCTACCTAAGATGTCAGCTTTTCTAGCTAAGCCATTTAAGAAAACTTTCAAGAATGAGATAAAGAACAGGTAAGTTTTTGATGAATAAAAATTCACAAACAGAAAGATGGTAAGAGTTGGGAAAGAAATTCTACAAATGGAGAAATGATAAGAAATTGAGATGAATAGAGATTAAAAGGAAACTTGAAATACACTGCAAAATCTTTAAAATTTGATGTATATTCATGCTATACAGGGTCACACACCAATAATTTTTTTAGTGGCCAACAGATTACAGTAAGGAGAAATTCCACAATAAAGGATGTGCATATAATCTCTGACAAGTACTACTGTTCAGTATTAAGTGCCCTGACACAGGCACTAACACAGTGTCCTGAAAGAGTTAATGTCTCTTCTCCCTAACTACTATATGGAATGATTTAGGCAGCTGATTGAACATAGTCCAATACAATCCCTTTTGGTTTTATTCTTTCCTAGCCACTTGGTAGGAGGTGTTCAACATTTTAAAATAGTAACACTATTGACAGCTGGAAGACACTAGGCTTAGGTTACAGTGCCAATTTTAGATATCAGTAGGATTCAAATGACTGGAAAGACCCTTGTTTGTAAAGAAGGTTGGTTTAGTTATGAGATAACTACCTCCAAAAAAATAAGCATAAGGTTTTTCAAAAGATAGATTTGAAAATAAGGTACCACATAAGAAATTTAATACAGGTATATTTATATTCATAAGAATAATGAATGTACATAGACAAACATACTTGCCTCAACCTCAATTTGTCATGCTATTTGAAAAACTATGCCATTGGGAAATTTTGCTCCCAGAGCAATAGCAATGTTATTGTATGAAAATCGAGAAACATTTTTTTTAACTTTAGATAAAAGCCTAATTCATACTAAACCATTATTTTCACATGATGGAATATTAACACAGATTTCTCTCTTCCAATTTTTGGTGTTCCTGTGGAATTGGAAGCTGACAACATATATAATAGATTTTTACTGCTTTCATTCTCAAACACTACTAGAATCTTTTAAATGCATCACAATCTTTTCAATATCATAATGATTTTTATGAAAAATATATTATGTAAGTGAACTTTTAGTTTCCATAAAAATGGAGGAATAAGTCAACATTGGAATTTAGATACCCTTTTTCACTATGTGATATAGTATAGTAAAGCAAATTAGTTTCAATAAGGCCATCTTTCTACAATCACATTGTGAGAAAAGGTGGCCTTAAATATAAACAGCTCTGGAAACAGAATTGGGCAGGGGGAAAAGGGGGAGAGGTGTAAAAAGCAGAAGGTTTGTTGGGAAGGTTTTGGGGAAACATTATTTTTTTGAGAATTTATCTCTCAAGCCAAAAAATGGACACCAAAAATCAAAATAGAGTCAATCATATTTCTTAAATACCTACCATATTCCAGGCACTGTGCTAAGCATTGTAGATACCAAAAAATAGGCAAAAAAAAAAAAATCCTTGTCCTCAAGGAGTTTACATTTGAATGGGGGAGCCAACATGCAAATTAATATATACAAAGTATGCTGGACATTTAGAAAATATAAAGTCTTTTCCCTTAGATCTCCTATATTTCACCCTTTCAGCTCAAGACATCTGCGTTAGTGTCTTAATTTTCTTTCCCCAACCTGCCTTGCATCTCTCTTACTAGTCATGTGCCATGACAAATGAGCAACACTTCTTGAGCATCTTTCCCCAGTAATACTTTTTGTGGCTTAACACACTGTCATAGCAATTATCTTTTTTTTTTTTTTTTTTAGCTGTCCTCTTAACATTGAAGAGCATATAGACAGAGATTCACACTATAGCATCCACAGGTTCAAAAATGCAAAAATATATTAATAAATACGTATGGTCATATATTCAAAGCTAGAAAAAAATTCACTATAATACATGAAATTATAACATAAATAGGAAATTAAAATAACTATTTTCTAATAGGAGAAAATTTCAATTAAAATCAAATCAAGTAATTGAGTTTGATTACAGGAATGTAAACAGAATCAAAAATAATGAATTAACTAAAGGGCTTTCTTTCTCTGAACTTAACTTTACATGGTTAATGATATAAAGGCTTTATTGTGGACTAACCTCTAAAACCCAAATTGAAGGAAAGGAAGAAAAGCTCCTTTTTTTCAAAATCTGGATTAAATTATTCCAATAATTCCTAAACTTCCTGTTTTTCTTCACATTTTTGATCCTGAACATATAATAAACAGATAATTCCTGAGACTCCTCTCCTCTCCCTGGGCACCAATACATGAATCATGTGTTTACTCTACTAATCCCTTTTCTTAAACGACAGTTACCAATGCCTTACATGAAATATAAATAGCGTCCACTTATTTATTAGCTATTGTTATGTTATATACATATTGTATACTGTTATGTACAAATATAATCTAGGTTGAGATACACCAGTTCCTAGAAGACAAGAAACAAATTTGTGTGATTTCTTTATATAACGACTACCTTTAGTGTATGTATATATATATATATATATATATATGTATATATATATATATATACATATATATATATATATATATATACACAGTGATAGGGAAGAAGCAGAAGTATCAAAGGACATGGGTTCAAATCTCGTCTCTGACACTCAAGTATGAGACATTAGACAATTCAATTAATTTCTAAGTGATGCAGCGCACTGATAAAGCACCAGTCCCAAAGTCAGGAAGACTCATCTTCCTGAATTCAAACCTGACCTCAGACACTTGCCAGCTGTATGCTCCTGGGCATGTTACAACCCTGTTTGCCTTAATTTCCTCATCTGTAAAAAGTGAGATGGAGAAGGAAATGGCAAACTGCTTTAGTATCTTTGCCAAGAAAACCCCAAATGAGATCACAAAGAGTCAGAGCCAACTAAAAGACCAATTAAGCAATGAGCTTTTTCTTACCTGTAAAATAAAGGGATTGGACTAGTAGTACTTTGAGGACCCTTCAAGCCTGAGCTCTCTAACAAACACTCTGATATACCCATTTTAAAATGGAATAAACATCATTGATTTTTTTCCTACTCAATTTAATTTATATACACAGGTCAAAAAGTATTTAATGGATATTAATTACTCCACTCTGCTCTAAAAATTCCAAAGAGTAAACTCTAACTTAAAATACATATCACTATTTGTAGAAATTTAAATTTGTTTTCATATTGTAAGATAATCACTGACTTTTAAAGTATTTTAATAGCTAAAAGGTATTTTTAAATAAGTTTTGAATATAAAACTCCAGTAAAACACTTTAACTTTTTTCCCTCTGAATTTTGTTAGCAAGTGAAAAAAATAGTAATTCTCACTCTAAATTTTCCCTGAGGAAAAGTAAATTTGGCAATTACTCTCAATTATTTCCCATCCTAAATAAAATGTCAATTGGTGTCAAGATTCCACAGAAAATATTGTATGAAACTAAGAATTAGAAAAGATTCTTGTTTGGCTAGTAAGGGATAACACATATGTCCCAAAAACAAATTATACATTCATTAAAAATTAAACAAATCCAAATTACTTGGTAAGCATATATGTACATATCCCTTTAACCTGCCAGATCTTTTAAAAATAGTATATGAAAATTCTGATCGAGTTTTGATAACTATGTGAATTAAGAGCTGAACAGGTAACAAAATAAATTTCTTCATTTCCTATAGTTCTGCCTCCATCTTGGAAGACCCAGAATTATTCCTTTTTCTGCATGATCCAGAGGAACTGGGATTAATACAGGAAGGGCTCTCAGATATAATGAAGGTTCCCACTCATTAGTCATTTTATTATAGTACTGCTACTAAGACACACCTTGGTTTATGGACTTGTGGTTTGTTCTGAAACAAGTTGTTCAGCATATTTCTCACTATAACTACAACTACGTGTGTGTGTTTGTATGTGACCTCCCGGTTTCACTTTGTCAGTAATTGAATTTCACTCAATACAGAGTCAAGATGTTGGCATTACTTAACAATTTGTGCAAAAAATCTTATAAAATGGGATCTAAGCAAGATTTTATTTTAAAAATTTTATTAAAAAATTAAAATTCAAGGAACAAATTTTGCCATGTTCATTACCAGCCCAAACATTGTGGTTTCGAAGTTGCAAACTAAACTATAATTTTTTTTTCGAGGAACTATGTTTATTCTTAATCAAGAGAAGACTGGATTTTAAAAAAAAAAAAAAAATTCTCAAACCCAACATTTCTTGCCCATCAGATAGGTCTCACAAAACAATGTTTTGATTAGAGCAAATTAATCAAAATGTTTAAGGTCCATTAAAATACACATGACCTTTTAAAGCAGGAAAGTGAATAGTTTGCATGTTACATATCACCAAGTTCCCCAAATTAGAATCTGTCAAAATATCTTTCTTATTTTAAATTATATTTTTTTCAATCAGCAAAAATCTACCTTCTCTCTCTCCTATCCCCTTCCAAAAAGGAAAGGAAATAAAGAATGTTTTTCAATGAATTAAGATTATATATTTTTTCTCTTATTGCTAAAATACAATACTATGGGAAGCGGGTGTGGACGAGTAATGTAAGACAAGAAATAAAGCATAAGCAATGCTCCTCAAATAGTTGGATTTCTTAGCAATTAAAACAATATATATTTTATTTTTAAAGCTTAATCCAAAACAATTTTTCATTTTCTCCTTTTAGAAAACAGCTTTCTATTTTCTTCTATTTGACATTTGTAAATGCTTTGTTTAACCCCAATGCTTAAGCCTCAAGACAGCAAGACAAAAGTCACTCCTAAAAGACAAGCTCACTCACTAAAAAGTTGCTTCCTGTCATGTGTCTTAGGAACTACTTAACTATTGATTTTGCGGCAGCAAGACATATTCAAGATGCTTTCTTAATCATACAAAACTCAAGTTAGTCTGATTGCCTTCATAAACTCCAAATGTGACTTATTATTTCACAGCTAAAGTGAAAATAGCCAACAGCATTCCCTGACAACCATTCTTCTTCCCACTTTCATTTTCTTTTCCAATCTTTTAAAATAAGAAATTAACAACTTGCTTAAAAATCACTCATAATTCACAAGATTCACTAGCTTACATGTTAATCCTCTATACTTTAGCAATTCAAGTGATAAGGAAGCATCCCTTACTACTATCTAGTTCTTATTCTAGTGATAGCACTGTTTGGACTGGAGGGGGAGGGAGGATTTAACAGAGCAATTATTTAATTCCATTTTATATTTGTTATAGTAGTGAACAAGCAAATTAACTTTATGACTATGACAACTGTCTTCATCTTTTTTAAATGTTACATAAGAATAAAAAATATTAACTAGACAATTCATTCACTGTCCAGATTAAAATTTCTGCAACACAGCAACTGCATTTCATCTCAGCCAATTTTAGAAACTTCCTCTTAGAAATCTGATAAAAAGAAAAAAATTTTTTTTCATATCCTCCATAAGGCTTCTTACGTAAATGAATATGCAACAGAATGGCCTTATAGTTTTGTTCTATTTTGTTTTCTTAAGATATCCAACAGGTGAAACTTACTTGACCGTGACTCGATTCGATAAATCCTGTAGATCTCCAGGATGGAAAAGTTGAGCTTCCTTCAATCCAATCTTTTCACACGCTTTTAGAAAAACATTTATATTATCCTGTGAAAAGAAGCGGAAAGCGATTGCTTAGCCAAACACTCCCCAGAGCAGAAGTTGCAAATTTTTTATGACCAAACTTTCCACACTTCAAAGTCCAGTCACGGGCTCCAAAAAGCAAGGCAGCGAGATTTGTTCGTATATATTTATACACATATATTTTAAAAGGCACAGACGGCAGATCAGTATTTCACTGATGAGCTAAAGCGATCCTTTCTCCAGGGACATAAGTTGCTGCTGCTGTGATCTTTGGGACTGGCACGTTAAACATTACCTGTTACAGGACAAGTGCCTAGCCACTAGGCAGTAATCTGCACTTTGATGTCAGCTACGTTCTGCAAACAAACGCCCTCTTTCCAGCTTTGCACGACAAGCCTCACCTCTTTAAAAATAACTCCAGCTCCTGACATTCACCCACCCAGAAACTGTTGGCAGGGAAGAAAGAAGAGGAGGAACATTCTGTTTCTATGATCACAAATTACAGAACGGCTGCAGAATACCACACCTGGAAGCTGGGTTTGGTTGCTCAGCGAGCCCTTGACAGACAGAAGAACCATACTACAGGACGTAGGAAACCGGACTAGGTTCTTTTTCATTGGCTAAGTGACAGAGTTTAGGTGTGTGCATTACTCACCCTCTGCACCTGCTGCAGGAACTGCTTTGGAAAAATGAAAGCCTCCTTTCCCCCTATTCCCCACCCCCTCTCCATAAAGATTTTGATCACAGCTAATTCCAAAAACAGAATCACTGATTCACAAAACAATTGATTTCCATTCACACAGGTGACTACAAGAACCTCACATGCCAACAGAAAATCTAATGTTCACATGGAGTATATTCCAGAGACATTGTGGCTCAGTCTAAATAGTGTGTTTACTCTCTGAGGGGATAATTCTAGCAGCACTTTGTCCCCAGTGCCAACTCCATGAGGGTTCATTCTCATGATCCCCAACATGAAAGGGCTTGGCGTGCCGAAGCATATCTGAATAAACTCAAGCATGCTGGCAGCACACATCAGTTCCCTTGACAGGGAACCTCATTCTCTTCCCCTCAACAGTTGGCCCTGGTAGAATAGTATGTTACTCTTCTACTAAGAGAGAGGCAAGTACTGTCTTTCCTACCTTAAAAGTTTCTTGTCCCTCTAAGAAAGAGTTACAAAGAGAAAATAACTTTTTTTTTTAAGAAAATTGAAGTATTTGGATCCTTGAAGAAGAAAAAAAAGAAAGGGATCTGGAAAAATGGCCTAAACAAGTATAAAGGAATGAGGAACAATGATTGCTGATAAACCAAAGGATAAAGGTATTTATGACTAGAGGTGTGGGGTTTCTGTTATGGAGTGGTGTAGTAAAATTCAGTTTTTATTACTCAACTGCAACCTGGAAGCCCTGATTCACTTTTAGCAAGAATGAATCAAAGATTAAATGAATCCAAAAGCCCAAATCCTGGACAACTCCAGGCTGAAGGTTCTCAATCGACCCTTACTCATCAGAAGAAAAAAGACATGACTTTCTTTTTGGAAGTTTGAGAAAATACTGGTTGAAGGTTTTCAATCTACCCCTACTCATCAGAAGAAAAAAGAAATGATTTCCTTTTTGGAAGTTTGAAAAAATGGAATCAAGACGATTTCTTATTAAAGTCCATGCAATGAATCGCGCAATTCAAAATTGAAATCTGAAGATTTCAACTAATTAGAGATTCTAATGTTAAGGGGTGGCAGGAAGGGGAGGATAATTTTTTTTGTTGTTTTAAATAGAAGAAAATAATGCACAGCCTCCAGTATCCAGTTTAAGCAGAATAATATTATAGTATTAGTAAAAACCCAAATCCTAAAAAAAAAATCTACTTTCATAATTTAAAGAAAATAAAAAGAAATGCATTAAAAGGTTTCCCAATTGATGATTTTAATTTAGTTTGAAATTTTAAGATTCAGTTAGGTCATGTTAAAATGTTTTTAAAAAATTGATATTTGTTATAGAAATTAGCATCTATTTGGTTGGCATTGATGAATAGATTGATGGAGATAAATAAACACACATCTCTTAAAGAATCATTCTCAAAGACTTTTAAAATATCATAAGAAGAAAATAGGCAAGCTGAAATGTAATTGTCCAGAATGAGATCAACTATACCAACATTGAAAAATGAAATTAAGTAAGTTTTAAATATCATAAGGTAGATTATCTGTTGTGTAAGTCTGAAAATAAAAGAAAGCCATTTCAATTGTTATTGTTTAATTTTTTAAGTAGAACTTTATAGAAGTATGCATGGCATATGCATTAAGGGCAGGATATATAGTGATCAGAATCTTGTCTTAAATAGTAGTTTTTGGATATGTGCCCACTAGTAATTTAATTTTTGCTCATATTTCAAAGCACCTTGGGAGGCAGGTGCCTCAGGGAAGATATAAAATTATGAAATAAATGTTTTATGTTCATTGAAACCACGCCCAACTCAACTCATGAAATGGGGAGTATTTGCTATTAATTTTTAATGTTTTTCATGTAAACAAACAAATATATCATCTAAAAATAGCAAACAAAATAAATGCCTACTTTGGTCAAGTCATAATTGAGTGGTCTGGGAGTCAAACTCTAATTCCAGCTGTCACTAAATAATGATGTGACCTTGAGCTAGATATTTACTTTGGGCCTCAGTTTTCTTTAACTCTAAAATAAATGCTTTAACTAACTCATGGGTTCTTGATCATTAGGCCAGGACTTACCAGAAAATCTCCATGTCTTACCTGATAGTACTTCAAGCTAGTTCCCATCATTTTGACCTCTGCTCAATTTACCAAGATTCCCAAGAAGAAAGAAAGCACATCCACCACTGTTTGTTTCACCTTCCATCCCAACATGCTGAATAACCTCACTGTGAGAACTTCTTCTAATGATTTCAAGACATTTGGGAAAATAAAAGTAATTCTTAAAAAAAAAAAAAAAAAAAAGTGGGCACCTAAGACAAGATGACTTTTATGATTTGAGAGTTGTCTATGTAATAGAAAAACTATAAAACAAAAAGGGAAGACTGAGTCTATTTTACAATAAAATTCCAATTCAGTTTTAGTTTAGACTTTCACTTGTCCCTCCAATAATACTCTTCAATTCTCAAAATCTCTGAAAATGGAGGGAAAACTCTTGGCTAGTCCAACACCAAAGTGGAAAGATGTCAGTGACTAATAGTGGCATCAAGGAGCATGGTAAATAGTGTTGGACATCATTTTTCACCTAAAAAAGAAGGGACTTAATTCATTATATCTAGTTTAGCCTACTTTTATACCTATCCCTGCCAGTTAATTTTTTTAAGTACATGAATCAAAAAAAGTCATTCTTCAATGATTTCCTAACCTATTAAGAAACAAAGATCATCTCAGTAATAAAAATTAAATTGAGTCTATTATGTAAATGTAGAACATGATAAAATTCCTAAGTAATTTAGAATTTTATTAGTATCTGCCAAACATTAACCTAAATTATATATAATTTTACTAAAATTATATGTAATTTATTGAAAACTATGTAAAATATGTCAAATCTTTAGAATAGGAAATACTAATCAACTCAATTTAATAGCAACTATAAATCACAAAATATTCCTATAGATGATCTATAAAAGAACTGGAAGAATCAAACTGATTCAGTAACTTAGAAGTTATATAAAAAATGTCTTCATTTGGGCTTACTTCTTTCTAATCTAACATCAAAGATTCTTCAACTTTCAATGTTGATTTTTAAAAGTGGATTTAAAATCTTTTCAAATAAAAAACTACCTCTTGAATATCAGAGCAGTGAATAAAAGTTAAGAGAATTCCAAAAATAAAAGCATTCAATGTAGGATTTAGGTAGCAACAGAATGCTATGAACAAACAAATGGCAGAGCCAATCATTTAATTCATGGAAATTCAATGAATAATTATTAAGTATCTTCTATATGTGTTAAACTTTTGGGAATCGGGGACATGCAAAGGCAAAAAATGAAATATGGTTTTTGCATACATTCTATTGGAGTATGCAACATATAGAAATAAATAAATGTAAGATGATTTGAAAAGGAGGAAAGAATACTAATAACTAAAATTATTGACCAGGAAAAGTTTCCTTTAAGAAGTGATATCTTTACAGAGCCTTGAAGCTAATAATCTGAAGAGATGAAAGTCAGCCAATTTGTACTGTAGACATGGAGGGCAAGCTGTGCAAAGGTGTACAGAGATAGGAGACAGCATACAAAGTTCTGATAACACCAAAAGGAATGTGAAATACATCTGGAAAAGCACGCAATAAAAAGATTGTGAAAAGTTTTAAATGAGAATGCTAAGGGGAAAGAGACAAGATGAAGAAAAACAGAAAGAAGAGGAAGAACCAGAAGAAGAAAATAAGGCAGAAAAAAAGGAAGAGAGGGGATGAAGAGGAGGAGGAAAGAACTTAAAAATCAGGAGATTAGAAATCAAGCAAAGAACAATGACACTAGATAGGAGAACCTGGAAAGAGCAGTATCAGAAAATGAGACAAGGGAGAATGTTTCAGGAATTGGAGGGAGGGGGCAGAGAGGTATGTTCAATAATATCAAAATCTGTCAAGAAATAGAAAAGAGTGAGATCTGAGTAAATCTCAGACTTGGCAATTAAGAAAGTTTTGGCAAACCTGGACAGAAAACTTTTATCCCAGTGGTTAGAATAGGTAGTTAGAATTCAAGGGAATGAAAAATGAAGAGGAGATAAGGAAGTAAAGCTAAGATTTTAGCAAGCTATTTTTTAAAAGGAATTTGACTACAGGAGAATAGGACAGTTTGATGGGATGGAAGAATCAAGTGAAGGTTTCTTGAAGACAGGAGAAACAGAGGGTATATTTGCACGTGCACACATACACACACACACACACACACACACACACACGACAGTGAGCCAGAAGACAAGAAAATCCTAAGGATGCCATCCCAAGGGGTATGCTTCCAGCAGCAGAGTAATCAAGGGTACAAAGAGAGAACTTAATCTGGGCAAGGAAAATGCTTGTGTCTTCTTCATAGACTAGACTAAAAGAAAATAGATTTAGAAGAATAAAGTAGGCAGAATGAGCTCACTTCAGATAACCTCCTTCAAGCTTGACCCTAAGGTCATGTGTTTTGTTGATATAAGGTTATCTATAGTAAAGCTTCTTAAACTGTGGGTCATAACCCACAATGAATGTGGAGGGTCACAAAAATTTGGCAACAGTAAAAGGTATCAAATATTCTTCATGTAATTTAATGTAATTCTTCATGTAAAAATAAACAAGCATATCTATCTCATTAGTATGCAAATATGCTTTAGTCTTTAATAAATAGGAAAATTATGTGTAGGCCAAAGAATTGTTTTAAAATGTTTTTTATGATTTATTATCAGCAAATGTTTGATTTGTATGCCTATTTATATGCCTATATATCCTAAGTCACATAAAAATTTATTGGGTAATGAGTGGGAAAAGCTTAAAAAGTTCTGATCTAGAGGCAAAATAGGAGCTACACCATGACCCCAAAGGAATTATTTTATCAGCCAATTGGAGGATGGGAAAATGGGTTACATTCTACCATGTCCTCATGACAGGCAACTGTGGAGTATCTCCCCAATGCAATTCCCATTATCCTTCAACTACTATGGTCTAATGCTTTATTATATGATAAAGCAATCCAAAGATTGGTTTGAAATTCAGTTTATTACAATCTTTAGTTTTCATGTTTGTGAAAAGGGGTGGGAGAGAAATGTCTCACACATTAAAAAATAATAATAATAACTTAGATCTAAATAGAACATCCTTAGATGTGCATAATACTAAATTACAACACTTAGTTTTCAGTTGCTTTGTTGAAATGAAGCTAGCCTTTTCAACAATGAGGTGAACCAAGACAATTCCAATAGACTTATGGTAGAAAGTGCCATCCACACACAGGGCCATCTGTCAGAAATGCATTTTGTATTTTTTTTTAAGAAACAGATTCAAAATCCCACTGGAACTTTTCATTTGGAAGATTTCCAAAGTAGTTAGAAAAATATCTCCAAGTTTTATAGTGTGAAAGCTTTTATAGGTGCTTCCATCCATCAAAAATATTTATTTAGCATCTACTATGTGCCAGACTATGGGCTAGGCTATGAAGACATAAATGCAAAAAATGAAATAATCCTTTCTTTCAGGGAGCTAACAATCTAATGGGAAAACCAAAAATACACCTAGAAAAAGTATACAATATAAATATATATATATATGTATATATATATACACACATATATATATACATATATATATATTATACATAGTGAATAAATACAAATATATACAAAGTATTAAATGTAAGGTAATTTGGAAGGGAGAGGGCTAACAGTTGGGAGAGTCAAAAAAAAGACTTCATGTAAGACATTGAGTTACACCTCAAAGGGAGAAAGACATTCTATGTAGTGAAGGTAAAGAAGTGCAACTCAGTCATGAGAGATAACCAATACAAACCACAGAAAAGGAGAATGTTACAAGTTACCCAAGAATGCCCATTTTGGATGGACTGCAGAGTGTGGGAAGGGAACAAATATCCAATAAGCTTAAAAGTTAGTTTAGGGACAATTTGTAAAGGGTTGTAAAAGCCAAAAAGGGGTTTATGGATACAAGAAGATGGCACTGGAGTTAACTGAGAAGGGAATCCCAAGAACAGATCAGTGCTTTAGCATAATTACATTGGCAGCAGTGTTTAAGATGGACAGGAGCAACAAGAGACAAAGGTAGATCTTTTTGTAGTGGCAAGAAATTGGAAACTGAGTTGGAGGATGGCTAAATAAGTTATGATATATGAATATTATAGAATATTATTGTTCTAGAAGAAACAACCAGCAGGATGATTTCAGAGAGGTCTGAAGAGACCTACATGAACTGATGCTAAATGAAGTGAACAGAACCAGGAGATCACTATACACAGCAACAACAAGATTATACAATGATCAATTCTGATGGACGTGGCTCTTTTCAACAATGAGATGATTGATGCCAGTTCCAATGATCTTGTGATAAAGAGAGCCATCTATACCCAGAGAGAGGACTATGGGAACTGACTATGGATCACAATATAGTATTTTCACTCTTTTTGCTGCTGTTTACTTGCATTTTACTTTTTCTCATTTTTTCCTTTTTGATATGATTTTTTATGCAGCAAGATCTTGGTATAAATATGTATGCAAGTATTATATTTAACATGTATTTTACTATATTTAGCATATATTGGATTATATGCCATCTAAGAGGGGGATGGGGGAAAGGAGAAAAATTGGAACAAGATTTTGCAAATGTTAGAGTTGAAAAATTGTCCATGCATATGATTTGAAAATAAAAAGCTTTAATTAAAAAAAAGAAGAAAAATTAATTAACTAAAAAATTTTAAGAGACATGAAGCACAAAGGAAATCATTTCATTAGACTCAATTTAGTAATTTTGGGAAGAAGAGTACCACTAGAATGATGAAGTCAAAAACCATATTACAGAGAACTAAAGACTGAGTGAGAGAAGAGAAAGTGACAGTGGGTATACATAACTTTTTTAAAGAGTTGACTGAGACAGAAAGGAGAGAGAATTGGCCAATGGCTTGTAATAATGGTAGGATCTAGTGAAGTTTTTTTTTTTTTAAGTATGAAAGACTTGATCCTGTTTGAAGACAATATGGAAAGAATTGGTAGATATGGAGAAGTCGAAGATTCAAGAGAGAAAGTGTTGACTGAGAATATTTGCCAAATACACAAAGTATAAATAGAGAGAGAGCAGTTGGACATGGCAAGAAGGATAACCTCTATTAGAGACTAGAGAAAATGAGGTTAGAATGAGAGATGATGTCAAGGAATTTGAGATATTCGAGAAGTTGATTTTTAAAATCTTATAATTATCCCCATAAAATTTCATCTTACTCTATTTTGCTCATTGTTCTACTTGTCAAGGTCTTTAGTATCCTAGTTAAATCACCCAACTTGTTTAGTTTCACATCATCTGATGAGCTCCTTCCAGGCTGACAATGAACCATGGAATTCAGTCATGAAACTAATTCTCACTTCAACTAACACTGAACCATTAATGAATAATCTTGGAATTTAGTCATGAAACTAATTTTCACTTCAGCTAACTCCACACAAATAGTATGTGAGATTGTATCAAAGTTGGATCCCATCTAGGTAAATATCTATAGTATTCCCTCATCTAAAAGTTTGATCACCCTGTCCAAAAGAAAAATAATTTTTGATAATTCTATGCTGAGCATTTATGGTCTCAGCTTCCTCTTCCTAAATAACTTAAATATAATTTGAAAATTGTGCCAAAGATTGAAGTCAACCTCAGCGATCAATGTTTCTGAATCTGAATATTTGTGCTCCTTCTCTAATTCTTTAGTACCTCTCCCATTCTCTACCATTGTTGAAGTTCTTTTCAGTTCTTTCCTTGCTATTTACTTCATCTGGGCTTATTGATTTGAATTAAATAAAGGCAGCTGGGTGCTTTCTTACTGTCTCCTTATCTTAGATATGAACTCCCTAATTGCCATTATTATTCTGTACTTCCCACATCAAAGATCATTCACTTTGGCAGAGAAAACAGGAGCAAAAAAGTTGATAAACTGTACCTAGTCACTCATTATCACTTCTCCATTCATCTCAAGAAATAGTATAAACTCTTCTTTTGATCCTATCTTTATCAGTTTCCTAAAAAAAAAGCTTTAGCTTTCCTCACCAACCAAAGCTTATATTTATATTTAGCATGTATTTATGTTCAACAATACTATTCTTATAGTATCATACTACACTTTCATATTCAATCTTCCCTACTGCCTTTGGGTCTTTCTTCTGTATTTATGGATTATTTCTTCATGGTAACACCTTCAGACAAGTCCCCCTTTATGTAAACAGAAGTGTTTGTGGATTCAGAATTTTATTCTTTAAAACTTCTCATACCTCCTAAACTGACATGTTCTAAAGAATTTTTTAATTAAAAAAAGTTTTATTGATATATTTTGTTTTAACTCTTTGGAATACTCTTTATTTTAAAAAATATATTATATATATATATTACTTTTTATTATAAACTTGCAAATTATCCACACTTCATGAGGTCTTTTATAATAAAGCCAAATATTTAAGTAATATTAACAATATAATGTCTTTACTTCAAAGTACATGCAACATTCTATATCTATCTATATATCCTGCCATATTTCTAGCTGTTTGATTGAATTGCAGAAGTCTATTTTCTCTCCCTCTTACCTCCACCCCATTAAAAAAAAAAAAAGAAAAAATTTCCTTGTTACATACATTGTAAAGCAAAACAAATTTCCTGTGTGTGTGTGTTGTGTACAGATTCAGATTTGTGTGTATTTCTGTCTTTGACGTACTTTCAATAAGAGAAAGTTTACATATTGTGATTTCATGATGAACCATAAACAGCACCTTACTTAAAAACTAAAACACAAAGATATTCTCTAGAGGAAAAAAGAAGTCCTTGAGGTCATTCAGCCTGACCTCCTGACATTTTATCCATGCTATCTTGAATACTTCCAGGAACAAGAGTTCACCATTTTGAAAGGCAGATGATTCCAATGCTGACAGTTCTTTTTAGGAAGTACTTTTTTCCATTGAGGCCAAATCCTACTGGCTTCAGATATGTCTACTTTGTCTTCTATACAATATCTTTCAAGCATCTGAAGACTAAGTCTTCTCTTCTGCAGGTTATATTTTTAGTTTGTTATTGTTGTTGTTGTGGGGGTCTTTTAAGCCATTCTTTACATGATATGGTTTCTAAATCTCTTAATATTCTGATTATTCCTATTCTGAATTTGCTCACTTATTAATTTCTCTTTTAAAACTCGAGATACAAAGTAGAACATAGTATTGTAAACATCTTTTAATCAGGGAAGAGAGAAATTTCCCCTTGGAACAAAAATTATAATTCTATTAATCTAGTCTAAATTTATTAGTCTTTTAACATCCACATTGCTCATACTAGGTTATTCACTCATACTAGGTTGATGGATCAAGTGCTACCAAGTTGGACCTTCCTTCAATCTGTAATCATGGAAGTGATTTTTAAAATGAAACCCAAGTTTATATGTTCTTCTCTGTGGTTTTTTAAAAATCTTTTTTTGGTTCAAGCCATCAAAATTATGGACTGAATCATGATTGTCATTCTATCTATCCCTTCCAAATTTTTACGATCTTATTAGAAAAAAATATGGCAAATGTAATTTAACTTTTGAAAGACACATTAGATATAAGATGGTGAAAGCAGAGAGCCCTTCATATCTCTTTTTTAACATTCTTCCACTCCCCTCAACTTTCTCTTAAAATCAATGCTTAAATTTTTTAAATCCCTAAGTACAATTTATTTAACCCAGTCACAACTCTTAGAATCTCTATATTCCTTTAACACTCAGATAAAAAAAAAATTCAGAAGTCTTTTTCCAGTCTGTTCTTCCTCCCATTCCTCAATTATTTTTGCCATACTGTCTAAAGTTACCTTTTATCTATGTGTATATAATGCATAAACTTGTATGTCTCTTGAAAGCTAAGGTTTGTTTTTTTTTTTTTTCCTATTCCTTTATATCCCTAGCATTCTACATTTTGTTACTAAGGATAACTTGAAAGACTATCAAATGCCTTTGTTACAAGCAAGATACACTATGTCTATGGCAATTTCTTAGTTACCAGTCTAATAACCCTATCAAAGAAAGAAACAATTGATCTGACACAACAAAACTAGCTTCTAGGAGTCACTTCTTTCTTTTCTGAAGTTTTGCTTATGTTTCTAATGTCTAATATTTACTTTTTTTTTCTATTTGTCATACTTCTAAGTCATCTGCTTAATAATTTTCCTTATGAAAATAGAGATAATTGTCTACTACAGTTTTCTGTCACCTCTTCTATTCTCTTATTTCTCAAAGGTCACTGACAGTAGTTCCATAATCAAATTCTCAAATCCTTTTAATACTCTAAGATGTAGTTTGTCTGGGCTTGGAGAGCATCATATTTAAGATGACTATGGTACTTGCTTGTAGGAGCTGGAAAATGCCTTGGAGATCATGTCTAGTTCAGTTCCTTTTTTTTTTTTTTTTTTTTTTTTTTTTAAGTTCTCTTCTCCCATTTATTGAGGAGGCAAGCCTACTACAAATATGTAGAATCATATAAAATAAATCCTCGCATACACCTAAAAAGGGAAGAAAGAGAAAGAGGGAGGGGAAAGGAGAAGAAGGAGGAGAACAACAACATTAAACAAAATATGCACTCTGAGCTCACGAATTCTGTAGCTGAAGGGATGGCATGTTTTACCACAAGTCCTTCAGAATTATGGTTGATTACAGGGTTGCCCAAAGTATCTGAATCTTTCAGAGTTGACTGAACTCACAATATTATTGATATTATCTAAATTGTTCTGGTTCTGCTCACTTCACTCTGAATCAGTTCACACAAAACTTTATAGGGTATTTTTTAAATCATTCCCTTCATTATTTCTTACAGCATAATAATATTTTCATCATATTCATATAGCATAATCTGTTCAATCACTCCCTAATTAATGAGTATCCTCCTAATTTCTTTCTCTTTGCAAAAGCAAAAAACAGCTGTTATAAATATTTCCTTACAGATAGGTCCTTTTCCTCTTTTTTTTTCCCTTTGGGATATAAATTTAGTAGTAATATCATCCAAAGGATATGCACAATTTAATAGTTTTGAAGAAATAGTTCCAATTCTTTATACACACACACACACACACACATATTTGCTGAGGCAATTGAGGTTAAGTGACTTGCCTAGGGTCACACAGCTAGGAAGTGTTAAGTGCCTGAGGCCAGATTTGAACCCAGGTTCTCCTGATTTCAGGGATGATGCTCTATATACTGTACCACCTAGCTGCTCCCCAACTTCTTCTTTTAACAGATGAGGAAACTGAAGAGCACAGTGATTAACTAAATCAGTTAATAAGACAGAACTTGAACTCAAATCCCAACTATAAATCAAGTCATCTTTCCATTTCATTACCATAGAATTCTTTCTTAGGGATGTTTATTCTTCCCAGTTTCCATAGAATAGAAATGTGCTCTAAAATCTTTCCAATAATTTTCATGTTTCTGAATTAATACTATAAGGTATAATGCAACCCTACAAGGGCACTTAAGCCAGTTTTAAGAACTCTAACTGTAGTTAATTATAGTGTTGCTTTAGGAATAATACAGTTAGAGTAATGTTAGCACTTCAAAAAAAAAAAATCCCCTTGAGGCTGAAACTTGGCATATAAATGCTCATCCCAGATTTTAAAAGGGGGGAGTGAGGGAGTAGGGAGTTTTCAAACTTTTAAGAGAAACTCCTAAGCTTGTACCAATGCCATGAGTAAGAGATGAGGGCTGAGAATAAAATGCAAGTCTTATTTTCTGAATAGTAGTGCTCAATCATTACCAGCACTATGAAAGTAATTTTAAGCTAATAAATCAAGTAGTCTTTGTGTACATTTTCTGACACTTATTTTTTCTGGAAGGTTTGGGCAGGGCAGAGTGGGAAAGGGAGAGTAAAGACTGAAAGACTGATTAAAACTATCATTTTGAGTGGTTAAGATTCATTGCTTTCACTATTGTAACCTGGTTGTATTCTCAATAAAGGATGATCTTTTTGAGAGTCATGATGTCTCAGCGGAGAGACAATGTAGTCTGAAAGACATAAGTTTAAATTTCACTCTGCTCCTTAACTGCGTGACTATCATTCAACCTCTTTCAACCTCAGTTTTCTCATCTGTAAAATGAGATAACAATAGGATCTATCTTGTACATCTGTTATATTTCCATAAAGATTTTTACAAATCTTATATTTCTATGTTATGGTTATCCCCACTTAACTCTTTCTGAACCTTAGTTTCCTCATCTATAAAATGAAAAGTTTGGATTACATGACCTTGGAGGTCCCTCTCACCTCCAAATAAGTGATCTTATAACTACCATAGAACAACATAATTTACACTTCAATATTTAAAAAACCTGGAATTTCATTAGTGACATCATTGACACCAATTATAATCCTTCTATATTTTTATAAGAATCCCTGTAAATTGCAATAATTACCATTCTCCTAACCAATCTGAAGGATCTTCTTATCAAACCTATTTTGTCCTTGGACAACAGACATACATCCATTGCTAGGCAAGAGAAAGACCAGGAAATCTTTCCAGAGCTTAAGTTTAGCTGACAGAATCTTCAGGAAACAAGGAATTATCCCACTTATGAGGGAACTGTATGCAGAAAATAGAGAGGTTGCATAAATTGCCTCTTTAACAGATGAAAAAATAAAAAAAAATACAATAGATCACATCAAGTTTTAGTTGTCCTTGGAACTACAATTCTTTAGAAAAATACCAACAAGTGGAAAAATCTTGGTTTCAATCTTATCCAACTCTTTGTAACAACTTTCAAGGATTTTCTTGGCAAAATGACTGGAGCAATTTGCCATTTTCTTTTCCATTCATTTTACAGATGAGGGAACTGAGAAAAACAGGGTTAAGTGACTTGCTCAGGATCACATAGCTACTAAGTATCTGAATCTGGATTTGAATCCAAGTCTTTCTGATTCCGTGGCTGATACCCTATCCACTCTACCACCTCATTGTTCCATGAATATTCTAGATGCCTTCAAATATCCATTTGGTGTCTCAAATATGTGTAGTGTGTCAGTTGGATCATGATTTCTCTAATTTAAGAACAGAGTGTAGTAGTTGGTAATAATCCTATTCCATTTACTCTTCTACAGCAGAGATCTTTACTATTTTAATTAAGGACTCCGTTAGCAGGCTGGAAAAGCCTATAGATTCCTCTCAAATTAATCATTTTAAATACATAAGGGAAATAAGAGTAAAGAATAAGATAATAAGCATTTATTGCCTACCATGCGCTAGACACTGTGCTAGGAACTTGATCCTCCCAACAACCTCGAAAGGTAGAATCTATTATTATCCCCATTTTAGAGTTCAGGAGTCTTACTCAAGGTCATACAGCAAGCAAGTGTCGGAGACCAGATTTGAATTCTGGTCTTATGACTCCAGGCACATTACTCTATCTATTTCATTACTTAGCTGCCCCCAAAAATAAGATTATAAAAGAAACCAATTATATTATATGCAAAAAGTAGAGAGGTCATGCAAAAAATTCAAGGCATTATTATATTAAAATAAAAGATATAATTTTTCCTATCCAAATTTATGGACTCCTAAGTTAAAAACTCTCATTTTAGAATAAGGTTATTAGGTCATAGATATACAAAAAGATATACATAAATATAAAGAAGGTTTTTTAGAAGTTATCTAGGGAAAATTCTTTCTTTTTACAAATGAAGAAACAGAGGTCCAGACACATCCAGAGACTTGCCTAAGATTATGCATATTTTAAATAATGGAGCTAAATTTTGAACTCAGGAGTCCTGTGACAGGAAATTTTACCAGTCATTCCACCACACCAAGCTGTTCCAAAGGAGATACAATTTTAATTCAGGTGATCATACACAGAACTTCTCATCAAAAAGATAAAATATACAAAGTTTAAAAACAAATGATATTTCAAGATACACTTAAAGGAAACCAGACTTTAATTAAGATTAATAATTGAGTGCTATATCTGGAATTATGCCCAAAAAGTTATCAAATTGTGCATACCCTTTGATCCAGCAGTGTTTCTATTGGGCTTATATCCCAAAAAAATACTAAAGAAGGGAAAGGGACCTGTATGTGCCAAAATGTTTGTAGCAGCCCTGTTTGTAGTGGCTAGAAACTGGAAATTGAATGGATGCCCATCGATTGGAGAATGGTTGGGTAAATTGTGGTATATGAATGTTATGGAATATTATTGTTCTGTAAAAAATGACCAGCAGGATGAATACAGAGAGGACTGGCGAGACTTACATGAACTGATGCTAAGTGAAATGAGCAGAACCAGGAGATCATTATACACTTCAACAACGATATTGTATGAGAATATATTCTGATGGAAGTGGATTTCTTTGACAAAGAGACCTAACTCAGTTTCAATTGATAAATGAAAGTACAGCTACACCCAAAGAAAAAACACTGGGAAACGAATGTGCATTTTTGTTTTTCTTTCCGGGTTATTTTTACCTTCTGAATCCAATTCTCCCTGTGCAACAAGAGAACTGTTCAGTTCTGCAAACATATATTGTATCTAGGATATACTGTAACATATCTAACATATATAAAACTGCTTGCCATCTAGGGGAGGGGGTGGAGGGAGGGAGGGGAAAAATCGGAACAGAAATGAGTGCAAGGATAATGTTGTAAAAAAATTACCCTGGCATAGATTCTGTCAATATAAAGTTATTATTAAATAAAATAAAATAAAACATTAAAAAAATAATAATTGAGTGCTATAATTCCTTTTTCAAATTAATGAACATTTTAGTAATGAAAAAAACTCTTAAATTGTACATCCTTATTTAAAAACAACCTAGTCCTTTAGTCTCACCTGACTTCTGTGAAAATAATAAGGGTAGCAGATTAGTAAAGTGAGAATCAGTTAAATTCTACTCTTTTGAAGGATGTACACATGTAATTTAAATGGATCAACTATCAATTCATTCCTTTGTGTTTCAATACACATTCTTCCAATGTAAGCATGAGAAGCTAAAGTACTAGCATTATATATGACTACTGGCATACTTCTACCCCCTAGAGATTCCATTTAAGATTGGCAGAAGTAAACAAAGTTTAGGTCTCCAGTTTGAATCAAAGTTATTTCTGGAATCCAAAGACGTTCTGTTACTTTTGTTCTGTTGAAAAAGGGTAAGTACTTGTGAAACTTACCCTACAAGAAGGATGGATGAAGAAAGGGGAAGAACCCTTAAGTTCTGTTTGCCAATTTCATAAACATCTCCTTCACATTTAAAGGTATAATTACTAACCCTAAATTTCTCTCCAGCTCATTTTTGCTATTTTCTTTCTTAGCCTCCTAACTTTATAAAACATATTCAAATGTAATGATAAAGTGACCACTATCTTAACATTATCTTAACATAATAACAGATAAACTAGAAAATTGAGCAAAGAAGCTAAAAATCAAAATAAACTACTATTTAACAACAAAAATTAGGTCAAAATATTGTACAATGGAAAGAGCACTAACCTTGAATTCACAAGATCTTAATTTAATCACAGCTCTGCCACCTTAATCACTGTATAAACTTAGGTCAAGTCATACAGCCTCACTAGGCTTCAGTTTTTCCTCTATAAAATGAAGATGGAAACTTCACTAAGATTCCTTCAAGCTTTAGATCTATGGTTCTATGAATTAAAAACAATTAAAAAGACATAGAAATGAAGGATGCTCAATTCTGCCTATATTGTATTCAGGTTGTCTTTTATGGATTCTTTTTACATTTTTTTTTAATTATCACAATAACTAAGTATTTTGACATCTGTAAGTATTTTGACACCAGAAAAAAATAAAATTTAAGTCGGGGAATGACAAGGGAGACAGCTGCTCTTGCTGGATGCAGTCACACTAGGTTAAGAGGGAATGGAATATATGCTTATTTTGTATCCACAACCCAAGAAGAAGTAGACAGTCAAGGAAGAAAATAATCTAAAAAATATCAAATCAGGGAAAAACCCTGTGGCACAAGCGCTATGGATATGGCAACCTAAAGAATTGAGAGAAGAGAAAGACATAATCTTTCTAGATATAAACTACTGAAACAGCTAGGCACAAGACCTATAGATATGGCAATCCAAACAACTAACTAAAAGAGTACAAGGACTGTCAGTGTCAAAATATCAGTGCCATTAATCAAGCCATAAATTATGACTTAAAAAAATTTCCCAAGCCTTTTTGCCATCCTGTGTACCACAATGAGAAATTCTTAAATTAAAGTACATTCTGTACTCATATAGTCAGTTTAAAATGTTATAAGTCTAAGTAAATAATGTTAACATCTTGGAAATGGAAGGAAACAAAGTCATATAGTCCAATTCTATTTGAAATAAAATATGAATATTATATACTAAAAAATCTACCTCTGTGCCTTCTCAGACTATTACTAAAAATTAAGATAAGAAACTGAAAAAATCAAGCAATTGGCTAGGCTTAAATAAAAAATATTTTTAAATCTGTTGAAGGGAAAAGGCATGATAACTATATTCCTTTTCTGATGATTTCTTTCAAGATCATCAAATTAGTTTTGAGAATCCACAGCAGCAAAATTGATTTAACAAATCTCTGAACAAAAATCAGAGATGTTTATAAATTCCAGAAGGTCGAAGACAGGAACAATAAAGCACAAGTGGTTCAAAACCATGCCACTGGGAAATTAGTTTAAGGAAGTTGCATTGAAGCAAGATTGGAGCTTAGTATCTTTTTAAAAATATATATTTCTAAGGGTTACCCCAAAGTAGAATGTATTGTTTCCTGAAGCAGTGAGTTCTCCACATCTGGAGGTCTTCCATCATAGTAGAGATGAGCAATATTCTGGGATTTCTGTTTCAAATATAATTAGACTAAATCAACTCGAATTCTACACATCTATGAGACATGGATGGATAATATAAAAGGGGATAGGTGCAACTAAGTCCCAAATAAACTATTTTAAGGATCCATTCAGTAACAAGTAAATCTATAAAATGATGAGTAATGAGAGGCAGTATATAATGTAGCAGAAGTTCTGAGTTTTAGATACATTTAAGCTATAGTGATCTTGGGAAAACTGTAACTTTTCAATGTTTTAGGCAATTCTCTAAAATTATACTTGCTAGCAAATAGCCAGGATGCACTGAACAGCTAGGTAGTACAGTGGATAGAGCTCTAGGTCTAGAATCAGGAAGAAGAATTCAAATCCAGACTCAGATATTTGCTAACTTTTGTGTAATCCTGCACAAGTCACTTAACTATGTTTGCCTCAGTTTCCTCATCTATAAAATGAGCTGGAAAAGGAAATGGCAAACCTTTCCAGCATCTTTACCAAGAAAACTCTAAATAAGGTCATAAAGAGTTGGACATGATTGAACAATAACAAAATCCAGGGAGCATAGGGGAAGGGAATTGCTCTATATTGACAAAATTATAGGTTAACACCAAAGATAGCCCATACCTTAAAGCTATCAGTATCAGTACTAGAATCAGGCTTATTCCAATAATCAGGCAAACTATAAGTATGCATTTTTGCCACTAACAACAACCAAAAGAGATGAAGTTTTCTCTGGAACAAACATCCAATATTTGATCTAAGGAGCCTTCTTTCAAAGGAATATAGCACACATTTGTTTACTCATCATGGAAGTATAGCTAAGAACAGAGGAATCAAACTCAAGGTCCTCAGAATTCCTGAATATAGCCAGAACCATGAAAATGTAATTGGAAAATGTTTAACAAATAGACAAAAATACAATACGATATAGAAAACATTGATTTGTGATTTTCTAAGTCAGTAAGCCACAAGGATTCATTTCTAGTTAGTTTGATACCACCAACTAATAGATATTCAATTACTCACTGAAAAACTTGGTCTAAATGCTGCAATAGTTCTGCATAGATATATACTCCCAAGAAGGAAAGCAGGTATTTACACCTGTATTTCTTACACTATGCCAGAGCTGAACAAAGAAGATAGAGGAAGCATGTTACCACTTGGAAATGTTGGGGGGAGGATTGACAACACAGTCAAGTTTCCAACTTCTCTAGGTAATATTCCAATTACTATGCCACTCCTCCCAAAAGATGGCATAAATATACAATAGTACTCGGGGATACTATCTTTTAAATGTGAATAGTAGATTTAATTTTTTGTTTTAACTTTCTGGGTTTTTTTTTTCTTTTTTCTTTTTTTTTAATTTTCTGTTGCCAAGAAAGGTACATGAACCAAATGTCAACACAGGGCCTGGCACATATTAAATACTCTGATATCTATTCATGAATTTTTATCAGTATATGGGTGGAGAGTGGGTAGGAGACCAGGGTAGAAGACAGTGTAGCAATAGGAGTGTTAACCACAGGAATAACCTTAAAAAACAATAACTTAGCAGAAGTAGATGGGATAATGGCATTTTGTTAATTCTTTAAGTAGTAATAATGTTCAGATAAAGAAAACCGATACTTTTAAACAGCTTAAGTTAGTTGGCATCTTTTCACATTTTCTGAATTCTACAACATACCTGAATGGGGAGATACTTTCCCAGCCTCACCTCCCACATTCCACATCTATGATAGTAATCCTAAATAGAGATTAACTCCTTATACAGTAAATGTATGAACAAACACTATACCCATCCTATGTAATACAAAAAAAAAAAACATATCTTGTGATAATATAATCCAATGGATAAAGTTAAAATTATTATTCAACCAAGTATTCTGTATGTACTTTTTATTTACTTTTATATGTGGACATGTTATCCCTCCCCCAAGAAAATGTAAGCTCCATGAAGGAAGAAACTTGTTTAATTTTTTTTATTATTCTTAGCAGAGACCCTGACACATTGAAGACACTAAATAATGTTTGCTTAATTAAAATTAATTAGTAAATGTGGAAGAGTACTACCTCATGGTCACAAATGGGTTCAAAGCCCAACTCTATGTGCTTTTGTACAAATTACTTATCCTCTTCAGATATCATCTGTAAAATGAGTATGTTGGACAAGATGGTCTTTTAGGTTCTTTCCAGTTCTAGAGCTATGATCTTATGAATCATTTGTTGATGTTAATATTTGAACAGGTAAGTTCCAAAATAAGGGACAAGATTGTGTTTTAGGTTCTTTCAAATTCTAGATCTATGACCTTATGAGTCATTTGTTGATGTTAAGATTAAAACAGATAAATTCCAAAACAAGTGAGCTGGACAAGTATATGTTTTAGGTTCTTTCAAATTCTAGATCTATTACCTCATGAGTCATTTGTTGATGTTAAGATTAGAACAGGTAGGTTCCAAAATAGAATTACAAACATGGGATGAGCTTTTAAAAGCAAAGTTTGAACTATTATCTTAAAAGAAATATCACTGCCCACACTCTAAGAGATTTCAAGCTTAAAAGAACAATCAAATAAATCCAGAAGATTTAGGGTCATTTAGGGTCTTTAGGCTAATTAAAAATAGATTTTTTTTAGGTTATTTTGTGGTTTGTTTGTTTTACTTTTAGAGTTCATCCTTCTATACTATAGAGTTCTCAAACCCAACATATCCAAAATACAACTTTTCCTTTGATATAGAAATACTGTTAGTAGTCTATATCCTAAAGCGATTCAAAAAAAAAAAAAAAGGAAAAAAGATTCATAAATATTTATAATAGGTCTTTTTGAAGCAGCAAAAAATTGGAAACTGAGGACATGCCCATCAATTGGAAAATGGCTGAACAAGTTATGATTTATGCATGTTATAGAACACTATTGTGTTATAAGAAATGATGAAGGGGATAATTTTTTTTTAAATTAGGAAAACATACAAACTTAGGCAAAATGAAGTAAACAGAACCAGAAGAACAAAGAGCAATATTGTAAAGATAATCAACTATGAAAAACATTAACTCTGATCAACACAATGACCCATGGAAGTTCCAAAGAACTCAAGATGAAAAATGCTGTCCACTTCTAGGTATAAGAGAATTGATAGACTCAGAGTATAGCCTGAAGCACAATTTTTTTCCTCTTTGTTTTTCTTGCTTTTTTTAGGAAGGGGAGGAAAATTACTAATGTGGAATTATGTTTTGCATGACTTCATATTTGTAATGGTTTTTGTATTTCTTGCCTTCTTGTGGGGAGAGTAGAGGAAAGAAAGAATCTGGAAATGAAAATAAAATAAAACTTAATGGAAAAAACAAACAAACAATAGAACTTTCTCCTGCAAAACCCACTTTTTTCTATCTTTTTCTTTTGGGGATACAACCATTCTTCCAGAAACCCAACTTCATAATCTCAGTCATGCATGAGTCTAAGTTTCTCCTCATTCCTTATATTCAGTCAGTTGCTGGGTCTTGTCAAGTCAGTCTCTACAATATCTTGCATTCGTCTCTCCCTTTCAACCCCTCTCTCCCTTTCAACCCCCTAACGCAGGACCTCCTCACGCTCTTACATTATTATAAAAGCCTACTAAGGCCTTCTGTGCCAAATCTCTTGCCTCTCCAACTAATTCAGTTCTAAATGATCCTCTCCTTCATATCTTTTCTTCCTTTGTCCTACCACTGATCACACCTTATGGCAAACTAAAAGCACTTTCCAATAAATAATCTGTCCAAGATTATGGACAGATTTCTTTAAAAATATATGAATTTATAACCATAAATAAGAAATCTCTAATAAAACTCAAATCACTAATAAGAGAAATGCAAGTCAAAGCAACTCAAAGGTTTCCCCTTTGACCCAGAAAAAAAATTGGCAAAAATGGCAGAAGATAGACTAGCCAATATGAAGGGATGGTAAAAAGATGAAACACTAATAAATTTTTGATGGCTTGGTGAATTGGTCCAATGATCTGGAAACCATTCTGAACTATGCAAGTAAAATGACTAAAATGTCTATACCATGTTACCCAGAGTTTCCATTAGTAGGCATAAATGGAAAAAGGTCAATGACAAAAACCGCATGTTTTCCAAAATATTGATAGTAGCACTTTCTGTGATAGCAAAGAGGTAGAAACAAAGTAGATGCTCATTGATTGCATAAGTATAGGCTAAATTGCATGGCAAATAGGTTAAAATAGGATAAAAGAAAGGAAAACAAAAATAATCTCTTTGAAATGGAAAAGGAAGCTTGACATATATAACTTATATCAACTTGCTTAGACCAGGGAGGAAGAAGAGAGATAGTGTTTGGAGCTCAATTTTTTAACATTATTATTAATGTTATATATAATTGAAGAAATGATAAATATTAAGTTTTAAAAAGAAGAAAAGGAAAACTTAACTTCAATCCACTATATAAATTTGCCAACTTATTTTTTCCCACAGATAGCTTGTGGCAAAGAATAGATTTTTTCTTCAGTCAGTCTTCAGAAACCAAGAATTTGTAAAATTGTTACTCTTATTACTTCCTATTAACTAGCCCATCCTAGTATCCCTCAGAGATCTCCAAAACTATTGGTCCTAGCAAAAGGTTAAAAAGAGTTGCTGGACTTCTCTTTCGCACATTAAACTCAGAGCCACTGTTTTATTTAATTTTGTAAAGAAAGCATATAAATTGTAGAGGCATTACTAAGTAAATTACAGAAAGGAAGAACTATTCCTACTCCATTACATTCACCTTATTATTCTTATTAAGTTTCTATTCGAACATAAAAGCACCATAATGGATAGTCAAATCAAAATTCATTTCTACCCAAAATAATTTCAAGGTAGATGAACAAGTTTCCATTCTTTCAAACTGAGGAAATTTGCTACATAAAAACAAATCTATTTTATAGCTTCCCATGGAAACTAATAATCCCAGAAGCATGACTGTAGTCCCCCCCATCCCCACCCTTTTCAGGCTAATAGATTTTTTTTAATACGTAAATTTTTATTGTTTTCACTTGAGTTAAAACTCAATGGGTGAGATAGCAGCAGCCTGCAAATTTTGAGCCATCTAGA
Organism: Antechinus flavipes; assembly: GCF_016432865.1. NCBI lineage: Eukaryota > Metazoa > Chordata > Mammalia > Dasyuromorphia > Dasyuridae > Antechinus > Antechinus flavipes. Next base: position 120,485,654 of record NC_067400.1, on the reverse strand, counting down.
TCTTTTACTCTCCCCAAATGTAGGTATCCACAATTCAGTGTCCCCAGTTATGCTCCTAGGCTATTGTTATCACTAGAAAAAGCATGGAAACAGTTTGCCTCTACTTTCTTATCATCCCTATTCTTTTCAACCATTTGGAGAAAACTACCTTTATCATCTGAAGGACATTAGGGAAGTTAATGTACATTGATAGGCCTTGAAATAAATGACCTAAATAATCTTTTCCAGCTTTAGAGCTATGATCGTGTGAATCTATAATTTGATTTACATTCCCATCACTCCATAGATCTCTCAGTTATCACTGACCTTGTTATCTCCAAATTCAATGGCATTTGGGGTTGAGAGGATTTATAATCCTTGACCTTTCTGTAGCATTGTCCTTCCTCAGTTTACTATCTCATTCCTTCCCTTACAAAACACTACATTCTTAGTTCTCCTGCCTCTCTGGTTCTCCTTTTTATTTCTCTTAATGTAAGCCATCAACACAATCCCTTAAGATAGGTGATCTGAAAAAATTGTATTTTCAGCTCCCTCCTCTTCAAGTTAGATATATTTTTCCCTTCACAATTACATTTACTTCCACAGCTTCATCCTTCTCCATGCAAATAGTTTTCATATCCATATTGCTACACATAACCTCTCTATACTCAAGATGTATATCTCCAACTGCTTAGAGCACATCATCACCTAGATATTTCAGCAGAACCTCAAACTCAATATGCCCAAACCAAACATATTATCTCTCCATTAAAACTTACTCTTTCTTCTTCTTTCAATATTTCTGCATTATTGAAACTACCACTCACCCAGGATACCACAATCAAAATCATGGTTTTATATTTGATTCTTTTTTCTCTCCCCTTTAATATATTATCAGTTATCATAACCTACTATCTCTAGCAGAGGAACTTTTATAAATGTTCCTTTGTATTCCCATTAGCTCTATCCCAGTAAAAGCTATCATTACCACACATTTGGTCTGGTCCATTGCAATAGCCTTTCATGAAGCTATTCCAGATTCACCTTTCTTTTTACATATACCTAACCATATCCCTTTTCAGTCTATCAACCAAAAAGCATTTATTAAGCATTTACTATGTGCCAGTTACTGTGCTAAGCATTAAAGATAAAATAAAAGTAAAAACAGAGTTCCCGCCCTCAAGAAGCTCACATTCTAATGGGGGGGAAATAGCTATAAACCATAGTTAAAAACTCTTCAGGATCTATAGAATAAGAAAGAAGAAGAGAGAGGAACAAGAGAAAGAAGAAAGAGCAGAAAGGAAGAAGAAGAAAGAAAAAGCAGGAAGAGGATGAAGGAAAAGTTAAAAAAGGAAGAGCTGGCATTTATACAGTACTTTAAAGTTTACAAATTACTTTTACAAGTATTATCTCATTTTAGGTGACTTTCCCAGAGTCAATCTGCCTATAAATATCTAAGACTGGATATGAATTCAGGTCTTCCTCACTGCAAGACCTCTGTAATGCAAATTTCCTCCCTGAGCTCAAAAAAAAAAAAAAAAAAAAAAAAAAAAAAAAAAAAACCCTTCATTTTTACAAGGCAGCTACACAGCATAGCGGATAGAGTTCAGTGCCTAAAGTCAGGATGAATTGAATTCAAATCCATGCTCAAATACTTACTTATTAGCTATGTGACCCAGGAAAAGCCATTTACTTCTGTCTGATTTAGTTTTCAGAACTGTAAGATAGGGAAGAAAATAGCACCTACTTCCCAATGTTGTTGTAAGGATCAAATGAGATAATAATCATAAAGTGTTAGTGTAGTATCTGGTCCATAGTAAGCACTATAAAAATGTTAGCTATCATTATTATCATTATCATTATCATCATTATTATATGTTATACATCACTTTAGATTATAGTAATTTGTCTCTTGTCATAGCCTCCTAATATAATGTCCCATGAAAGAAAAGACTGTCTCACCTAAATTTTCTCTCTTCTGATACACTTAAGTGGTAGGTCCTACCATGGAGTAGATGCCAAAGTATTTTGAATGAGACTTTCATATAACTCCTCTGAAAGTGTCAAAAGATAATTTTTAAAATGTCCTTTTCTTTAAAAAAAAAAAAAGCTATAAAAAGCAAATTAAAGATTATAGCCAAGGGAAACTCCTATGTAGTGGTACATGGGCCAAAAGGATGTCAGCTCTGAATCATTTCTGTGAGAATACTCACCAGTAAATCATGATGGTAACTCTCTTCATTGTATATTATCTTCCTCTCTTCTCTTACACAAATACAAGAAAGTTCTAGCTTTCTCTAGAATTGTTCTCCCTAATCTCAAAACTCTTTCTTCAAAGCCATTCCTTTAAGTAACGATTCAAATTCCTTATCCACCTTGATAAATGTAGAATAAGCAAGGTTAAAATAAATAGCAAAGGTGAGTCTTGAAGGAGTAAAGAGATTTAAAAAGCCATAAAAATAGAAAAGGAAAAAAGGATATAAAGAGGATAAAGAAAATGAGTAAATACAAAAGGGAAGCCTAAAAAAAAAAGAGAGAGAGAGACAGCTAGGATTCCAGAAAAGCCTTATCTGATGCTAAGTGAAGTGAGGAAAAAAAAAAAAAATTGTACACAGTAACAACTATGAAGATCAGCTGTAACGGACTTGACTCTTTTCAACAATGAGATAATTCAAGGCAATTCCAATAGATTTGGGATGGAAAGTACCATCTGTAGCCAAAGAATCATGGAGATTGAATGTGAATCTAAACACAGTATTTTTACCTTTTTGCTGTAGTGTTGGTTTGTCTTTCTTGTGGGTTTTTTTTTTCCTTTTGGTCTGATTTTTTCTTGTGCAGCATAACAACTATAGAAATACGTTTAGAAGAATTGCACATGTTTAATCAAAAAAAAAAAAAAAGCTAAGTAGTATAGTGGATAGAGTTCCAGATCTGGAATCAGGAATACTTGAGTTCAAATCCAGCCTCAGATACTAATTAGCTGTGTGACCATCAGCACATCAACTCTTTGCCTCAGTTCCTCATCTGAAATATGAGCTAAAGAAGGAAATAGTAAACCATTTCAATATTTTTACCAAGAAAACCCCTGACAAGGTCACAAAGATTCAGACACAACTGAAACATCTCAATAGAAAGGAAAAAGAAAAGAAGAGGTGAAAGGGAAGTAGAGATAACAATGAAACCCTCAAATCCTTGCTTTTATGATGTTTATTAAAGAAGAGGTATGGGCTTGTGGTACCTGTTCTTTTACAACACCAGTTCAGCACCATTTCTTAACTAAACTTTTCTTTCTCAAATAAAATTTTCAGGAGACACAATGGTAGGAGGAAGAACCAACACACTGATTAAGTTAGGATCCAAAAAAAAAAAAAAAAAAAAAAGAGAGAAACAAAGGCTGAAATGTTGGATCAATATTATAAGAGAAAACATAACAAACATAAATGTAAAGGCTCATATTTGGATTCCAAAAAATCAATGTTACATATACGAAGATGGGGGATAAGAGAGCAAAGCAGTAGTTAATATGAAAAAATGGAGCTTTTAATTGGCTACAAACCCAATATGATTGAAAAATGTGACAGAGAAGCCAAAATTGGTACATTAAGAAGCATGATGCTCTAGTGAGACCACATTTAGAATATACCATGGGTGAATGAGGATAAACCATGGAAGCTTTCATAAAGCATTTGAATTATGTTTTAAAAGCTGAGCTTTTAAAAAATTGACTTCCTTTCATGACATCTTTACATATATCCTTGTCTCTCATCCTGTCTTGTTTAAAATGTTCCATATTATGAATTCTAAAGAACATTCTTTGTTAGTAAATTAAAATATGTAGGAAAACATTTGCTCTAGATTGTTTCTAGATAGAAATCAAGATTTGGATAATCTTTTCACTACATAGTTCCAAATATAAACACTATCTTATTTTTATAATCCAAATATTTCCCAATGATGCTTCTGTCTAATCAGAGAATGATAAAATTATAACTTAAACCTCTAGTTGCCAAAAATAATAAACTACCCAAACTTTCAGTTGTCCTAAAATCTGTAGGATTGTTTCCCCTAATGGGGACCTAATGGTCTACACTTTGAAGAGATAAACCAAGTTTGGAATCAGTGATTAATTTTATCAAAATACATGCAATTCAAGCATGAAATTACTAACATCATGCCATAATTCAAAATACAGGAAATTAATTCAGTTATGAAAAGTGATTCACATATTTGAGTGAGTCTAAATAAAATTTAGGTTGTCATCCTTCACAGTAAGAAAAATTCTCTAATCCAAACCTCAAATTATTTAAGCCTAGCTAATCAAGTTAATATTATTCTGCATAGTAACCTTAAAAACATAGTAACTACAGACAACTAACTCACTTGGGTTCTGTCATATTTAAACCATCACAATGTTTGACTTTAATTGGATCCAAATAACCTACCATTTGGGTGCAAATAAAGGAAACTAGTATCTATGAAACAGCTCAGTATCCAGATTAAAAGAAATGGTACTGTATTTAATATGTAGCATTTATTTCTAGGTTCTTTTTAGCAAAGATTATTAAGTTAGCAGCATCATGAGAGCCAAAGCCAGAATAGAAGCCAGAGTTTTAATAACTCCTCAAGGAGACATGTAGAATCCCAAGGCTGTCATCTCCATTATTGCTGTATTAAGCAAAGTTTTCCCCAGTAACAGGCACCCTGAGCCAAACTATATCCTGACCACAATATTAAAATGAGATTTCCAGACCACCTGTGAGCTTCAGTAACACTGGCACTTTTACCTATAAATGAGCCTACTCTTAGCATCTGTAAGTGCTTTGACAGTAGAGCATAAAATGCTTGAATTTTATCACACATTGCTTGGATTTTTCAAAAGATGACATAAAAAATTTATATTTGTATCCATTTTATTAGCTTGGACATTAATAATTTAATAAACTAAATTTTAACTTTTCTGTCATATTAACACTTTCTGCCTAGTTATTATTGTTTGTGTGGTGTTTTATTTTAGTTTTGGGAAGATTTTTTTGTATGTATCCTGTCTTTGGACAACAGATCCTTCTAAACAAACATTAAAACCAATTCCCTATAAAGGACATTCCTTGAAAAAAAAAAAGAGATAGAAACAGAGACAGAGACAGAGACAGAGACAGAGACAGAGGGGGGGGGGAGGAAGGAGGGAGGAGGAAGGGAAGGAAGGAAGGAAGAGAAAGAAAGATGGAAGAAGGATGGATGGAAGGAAGGATGGAAAAGGAAGGAAGGAAGAATGGAAAAGAAAGGAAGGAAGGATGGAAAAGGAAGGAAGGAAGGAAAAGGAAAGAAGGATGGAAAAGGAAGGAAGGAAGGAAGGAAGGATGGAAGGATGGAAAAGGAAGGATGGAAAAGGAAGGAAGAAAGGAAGGAAAATGAAAGAAGGAAGGATGGAAAAGGAAGGAAGAATGGAAAAGGAATGAAAGAAGGAAAAGGAAGGAAGGAAGGAAGATAGAATGGAAAAGGAAGGAAGGAAGAATGGGGAAGGAAGGAAGGAAGGAAGGAAGGAAGGAAGGAAGGAAGGAAGGAAGGAAAATAAGGAAGGAAGGAAGGAAAATAAGGAAGGAAGGAAGGACCAGTACCTATAGTATACTCTGCCACTTTAGGATTATCTTTGTATGTCTTCTATAGTACTAATACTAACACCATAGTCAAGTCATTTAAACTCAGTGAACCTCAGTTTCTTCATCTGTAAAATCATAAGAAAATTACATGTTCTACCAGTTATAACAGGGTTGTTAAAAGAAAAGCGTTATTTTATAGGAATTAAGCAACATATACTATATAGCCAATGGTGCCCAGACTGCCAGCAACACTGCAAACCAACACTACAAATGTTCCTTCAGATAAAATGTGTTAAAAAATAAAAGTATGAAAAGATAAAGGTAGTAAAGTAGCATAACTTGGTCAGTTGGGAATCCAGAAGACATGAGTTCAAGTCCTACATCTCTAATACAGATGAACAAATCATACTATTTTTCAAGGCCCAAAGCCACTCTCTGAGATAAGTTAAAGTGAGTCTGTATGCAGACAGTTTCTGCATTGGAAAGTTTCCCTGCCAGGGAGTTTCCCCTTCTGATGAAATCTTAGATCCCACGCAAACAGTAACAATAAAGAAAAAAAAAAATTAAAGGTGGGATGAAACCAATAGAAAAGAGAAACCAAGAGAAAAGGAAGAACTTCCAGAAAAGGGAGGAAAAGATAAAAAAAAAAAAGTATTCAAGAAAAAATAAGATAAAAATTCCTGAGATATATCCATAAAGCCTTATTTTTATTAATAGATTCAGATGAAAGAGCCTTCCTCTAACAAACATGCATTTCAGATACGAAGAAAGTTAAGCCTGAAGACAGTTTACTTACCAAACCTGCTATTGGTGTAGATAAACGATTGATCTTTTTAATGATTCCAGGCTTAAGCTTATTGATCAAACTGAAAGAGAATGTAGAAATAATGTATTAAATTACAAGTTGTCAATATCTGTTCAAAAGTTTTTAAAGAAATGTCTAAAATAAGCAGAAAGAAATTTCTAGATTTGCTCACAAGACACCCTCATTTAAGTATATAATACTGTTATTCAGACCCAATTTTCTCACAAAAGGGAAACAACAGAAGACAACTGTTATTGCCCAAATTCAGAAAAATAATAATATGATTAACATTTCATGTTAATTTCTAAATTCCACATAAAGAGAATCCTTGAAAAAAAAACTGAAAAAGTTCTACTCACAGTAAATTGTATAGCTGTCTTTTAGTTTCAAATTTATTAGGGAATGGTTAAATTTAGCTCCATTTGAAAGTCAGGAAATGACTTCAGGATCATTTCAACTTAGGTCAATCCAATTGGTACTTGTCCAAAGCACAAGAAAAGAAAATTAAATGATGATGTAAAAGATAATGATATAATTTATGTTTCTCTTGATAGGTTCCTTGCATGCTAATAGTACTGTTTCTCGATGGGAACCTCATTAAGTGGAATGCTACTCCCCAAAGTGTACTGAAAAATTTAAAAGATATAGTTTTGAGAACATAGCTTACCCCTCCTCCTACTATTAGCTCATTCAAGTCTGTGCTTGAAAATTCTGATACTATAGTCTGAATGCAATTTTCAGCTTCAGATCCTAAATTTCCCCCCAGACAGGCCGGAAGGCCTAACATAATTACACCAGAGTCTATTATTATACTAAGATTCTTGTTACTTTGACACATAATGCAAATGTATTTTAATAATACAGAAAGAGCAAAACACTTTTCAGCACTGATAGACGTCTATAAAATTTCTGGAAAATAGGAACTATTTTTTACTTACTGGCCTAGCAAATATAAGATGTTGATTATAATGGTAAGGAGAAAACAAGACAGGTTATTGGACTGAAATTATTAGTAAATGATACCTACTTTGTAGGGAGGGAAATCTATATTATAGGGTAGGAGAAAGAAATTTGACTCTTTCAATCAGAGAATGTGGGTTCAAATTTGCCTCTAGAATACTTGTTTTCATCTAACCACTCTAGCTTCAGTTTCCTTATCTATAAAATGATGGAGTTACATTAGATGGCCTCTAAGGTACTAGATCTATGATACTAACACTAGAACTTATTAAATATGATTTAGCACCTAGCAAAAGAGCATCCTAAAATAATGACCTTTCCATTGAAGACTCCATAAGGAGTATATCCTTAGCTACAAAGAGAAAGAAAATGTGAAAGAAAAGAGATCTAATGTTTTAAAAATCACTGATATATTCAGCATAAGAAAACAGAATCAGGGAAAAAAGGATTGGAACTTTGAGTAAAAATGTGTTTAAATTTTTTTCAATCAGACATGCCTTTCTCTCCAGAAATTTCAGAATAGCCACAGAGGAAGGACACCCTGGGTTCAAGTACTGATATATCCTGTCTATGAGACAACTATCTAAGTTACTTAACCTGTCAATGAGTCCCAGGTAAGAAATATGTACCTGCATTGGAGAAAAGGAGGAGAGGGAGAGGGAAGAAAAGAGGGAGGGAGAAAAAATTTGGAGAATAGTGGGGAGGAGACAGAGAGAAAGAACAGTAGTTTTTATAAGTGGAAAACTGACTAAGACTTTCTTAAATGAAGATTTTCCAAGTATTTTCACACCCAAACACATTTAGAGAAGACAGTAATTCAAATGATAACACACGTACTCTCTAAGCATACTCTATACAAAGAGTTTGATCTCTTTACCAGTAGTGCTTAAAGACTAAGTCTCCATAAATCTAAGCTGGGAAGACCTTGGCTCCAAAATACAAGTTGTCATCCTCCAAAGTGACAAGGAAAGTTGATCATTTACCAAAAAAAAAAAAAAAAATGACAATAACTACAAAGTATGATACTATTCACTAGGTATGTATTCAATTCTAGAAAAAAAAATGCTTTGTTCTACAATGCACACAAAAACAAAATTAGAGGGAAATTATTTTAATAAGACTAGTGTCAAGCATTACAGAGAACAGAAAAAATATCCCTGACTGATATCTTGTGAACGGTTCTTTGAGGCTGACTTATGCCCTAGAAGAGCAATATTTCAGTGACACACCAATTAGGGTCAGAAGTCAAAAGCCAGGGCAATACTGTGGAATTCAGGAAAGCCTGCCTCCATTTTTAACCTTCCTAGAGGAAGAGAGAGTTATATAAATTCCAGTTCCACCCACTTGAGTCATGGTTGACGTTGTACAAGTCATTCAATTTATCCATGTGCTTCAGTTATCTCATTTGTACTGCAGGCTTAGTAATGCTAGGAGAATTTTTCATAGCGTCACTTCTCAAAATAGATATATTTTAGTATAGCTAAATCTCAAAGACCAGCCTAAGAGAAGGTGCATAGGAGACCTTGAAGCAAGGAAAAGAAAGATGGGAGTAACATAAACAAAAATCTTAGATAACAAGAAGTTAAGGAGTTTGTTTTCTTTTGCTTTGGTTTTGTTTTGTTTATCCTTCCTTAACACTACTTGACCAGACTAGTCCTAAGGCAGCAGCAACCTAAGGGGGAATAGCATTTCTCTTCCTTTCCCTCATGAACCCTTGAATATAAGAAATTACAGTGACCTGCAAAAGTGCACAAAGGAAGAGAATAGAAGCAAAAATCAAAACATTCCTGAAACTATGCCCTTTAAAAAATTTAGGAAAAAAAATCAAACTTTGGAGTTAAGGAAATTGAGAAACACTCTGCTTTATATCATTATATTGTCAGCATTTAGCTGTCAATTCTGAGTACTGAAATTTGGAGAAAAAATGCCAACCCAGCTTTGACAAACAAAGCATAACTTGTCAAGTTGGGCAATGTGAATGATATACATATAATTATGGGAAGAGTCCTTGGACTATTTCTCCTAGGAATTGATTTGGGTAAACAGAAGAATGGTTTTCAAATTTAAGGGTCTCAGTGAGCTTGTCGGCAATAGTTATTTTTGTGGGTCAAAAACACAGGATCTTATGTTTGACTTTAGAGAGAGATGAAATATAAGAATTCCCTAGTTCCAACATTTTATTCATCATGGGAAGTGACTGAGGACTTGGAAAATGAAGGGATCTGACTAAGGTCACACAAGTTCTAAATATAATAGGATCATCACATTAGAGCTTAAAAGGACTTCAGAAGCAAGATGGTCTAATCCCTTCCTTTTAGATGAGAAAAATGAGATGAAGGAGAATTAAATGACTTCCCAACTCTGCAGCTTTGTTTGGTTTCAATTCCAGGAACAAGATTTCCTTCCTTGATTGATACTATTTCCCTCAGTTTCTTCTCCCTTTTGATTAGAGGACTGAAGGGAAGAGTACCAAATAACTATCAATGGCTTTCTTAATAGAAGGTAGTTCATTCCATTACCCATCTATTGTTCTGCCTGGTTTCAAGTGTAAAATACCTCTGCACCAGCTATTTTTCTGCTTTCCTCACTCCTTTTATGTATATATGTACATATGAACATTATGTATGCTTCTTCTTTAGATTTTTTCCAATTGTATTTTATTTTTCCAAATAATGAAATAATGAAAAGATAGTTTTCAAAAATTATTTTAGTAAAACTTTGTGTTCCAAATTGTTCTCCCTCCCTTCCTTACCTCTCCCTCCTCCCCAAGACAGCAAGCAATCTGATATAGGTTAAATATATGTAATTCATTTAAACATATTTCCATATTTGTCATATTGCACAGAAAAATCAGATCAAAAAGGAAAAAACAATGAGAAAAAAAAAAAAAAAAAACAAGCAAACAAACACCACCACAAGAAAATCCTCCTTTAGATAGTAAGTTCCTTAAGGGTAGGAACTATCTTATTCATTGTATCCCCAGCACTTAGTACAATGCCTGACATGCAATAGGTGCTTAATAAGTGTTTAATGAAATGGAAAATATCCAGTGCAGGATTTGAATCAAGGTCCTTAGGCTACAGATAAATTGCTTTTTCAACTAAATACTGATCATTTTTAATCCAAATCCAGGTATCTTTCCAGCATACCATTAGAGAGGCAAGAAACATGATTGCTAAGTATAAGATTCTTAAACCCTAACTCCTCAAGTTTCTAAAAAGACAGTATATGCTACCATTATTCTGATACTTTATGATTCTATAGATGTAATATATTGTCATTGTTTGTCCTTCATTTTAGACCATGACATCAGGGAGATGATGCATTGACCAATACATATCTGTGCATACAGCTAGATCTCAACTGGTGCAAATAATGAATCCTGTGAAATGGTCACATGGTTTCAAATTCACATATAGATGTAATATATTGTCATTGTTTGTCCTTCATTTTAGACCATGACATCAGGGAGATGATGCATTGACCAACACATATCTGTGCATACAGCTAGATCTCAACTGGTGCAAATAATGAATCCTGTGAAATGGTCACATGGTTTCAAATTCACACTGTTCAAAGTTATAAATATGTAAAACACAGTCATTGGTTCCAGACCAACAGAACTATGCCATGCAAATTCAAACCATGCAACCACTTCAGGAGAACTCATTACTCTCATTAACTAAAACCTAGCCTTCTATCAAGTATTTTCAATTTTTAATTACATTTTACTTTTTACAGTGGATAAGAGAATACAGACTTGAAATCAGAAAGATTCTTCAGTTCAAGTAGCATCTCTATCATTAGCTAACTGTAGGAATTTTTACAAATTACAACTTTCCTCTAAGACTCTAAAGAGGAAAAATATTACTTAGACTACCTGACTCATGAGGCATGTAAAAGCTCAGTGAATAGTGTAGGTTTAGAGTCAGAGATTCACCTTTCTGAGTTCAAATTCAGCCTCAAACACTTAGTAGTTGTGATACCCTGGGTAAGTTACTTAACCCTTTTTTGCCTCAGTTTTCTTGCCTGTAAAAGGAGCTGGAGGAGGAAATGGCAAACCATTCCAATCTCTTTGCCAAGAAAACCCTAACTGGGATTAAAAGAATCAGACATGACTGAAAAACAGCTGAACAAAAACCTGCCTCATGGGGTTCTTGCTAGGATACTAGGGAAATCAGGTATGTCAAATGATTGATAAAGCACAAGAGACTTTTTAAATATAATTATTATCCCATTAAGAAAAAGTTAAGGTTACACAAGGAGTCAGCATGACATAATAAAGAAAATAAGCTGTAGAATTCCTTCCTTCCAGATCTGGTTCGACTTGTGTGACCTTTGTCAAGTCACTTAACCAGGCCTTAGTTTGTTCTCTTTTTTTAAAATAAGGGGCTAGACTAGACAGCCTCTAACATTCCCCTAAGATCCAGTTCCATGTGTTAAGTTTATTATGACTTGAAATGATAACCATTCAAGTTACCTGCTGAGAAAGAACAAAACATAGTGTATATCTTGCTGTTCTCAATATTTACTGGATTTTTGATTATTCATAGTATATTCATTTATAAGAAAGTGGTAATAGTATATCTCACCTCATAGGGTTGTTTTAAGTCTCAAGTGAGTGCTTTATAACCCTTAAGGCACAATATAAGTATTATCATTTTCCAAGCAGAAAATAAATTAGCCAATGGAATCATTTTATTTCTATGTGGTTCATTGTATATTTCCATTAATACAGTATTAATAGGATTATTAAGCATAGCTTTGGATCATCAGAGACTCTAAAGATCATCTAATATAAAGTCTTCATTTAAGGAAACCAGTTTGTGTCATCTTCTACATCATCATCATCCCTAAATTGTATATAGTACTTACTATGTACCAAACTCTGAGCTAAGTACTGTTCAAATATTTCATTTGATCCTTACAACAATCCTAGGAAGTAGGTGCAATTATTTTCTCCATTGTAAAGATCAGGAAACTGAGGCAAAGTTGTTTCCACTAGTAAATGTGTAAAGCTGGATTTGAACTCAGGTCTTCCCAACTCTAGGTCCAAAATAACTATCTACTATCCACTGAACCATCTACATATAGCTTCTTCTAATCCTATAATTATTAGTGCTCTTTCCACATTCCCTTCCTTAACAACAACAACAAATTATTTAGTATTAAGTTTGGTACAAATCCATCTATGTAATGTTCTTTTCCTCCAACAAAATATAAGCTTCTTGAATATAGAGACTATTTTGTCTTTGTCTTTGTAATTTCCAATACCTAGCATTCCTACAGTGGTCACTTAATAAATGCTTGTGGAAATGAATTGAAATGATTTACCTAAGGTCACATAGTTAAGTGGCAAAGTTAGACTTGAAGCTTATGACCTATTACTCCAGAACCAACAGTGTTTCCACTACACTGCCAACCAACCATTCTCATTAACTCATCCTACTCCAACCTCCTCAAAGCTTCTCCTAGGCTTACATTTTAACTCTTGATCTATACATTGTACTATGTATCATTGGTCCAATTAAATCATAAAAAAATAACTAACCACTCAGTGAAAATTAGAATAAAATGTTTACAGACATGAAAGATTAATACAAAGAAGAAAACTCTTAGTTTGATCCTACAGATGTCGGATTGACTAAATATGCCTTTCTGTAGCACTTTTCACACCTCAAATATAAATCTCTTTTTTTAGCCACAACTATGAAATTTTAACATAAAACATAAAGTTCATGAAAGATAGAAAGAGGAAACATAATGCCCTTAAGAACAAAAATTGTGGCTAACAGAAATTGCTTACATTGCTTTATGAACAGTTTTTTATCAATAGCCTCTCTTTGGTATCAGGCCATTTGCAAAGTTCCAATAGGACTTTTCTTCTTTCTACTAAATTTTAATGCCTATGCATAGTTTATTCTAATTTGTATTGTGATTATTTATATACATGTCTTATTCCCTTTATACTTCTATGTTCCTTAAAAGCAAAGACTGTTAATAAAGATTTGTTAAATGAGTGAATAACTGAGGTGTCACTTGAGCTGAATTTTGAAGAATAGGTTAGAATTGTTGTTGTTGAGTTGGCTTTAAGTGAGGGAGGGCTGTACAACATCAATTGCCTAACTTTCCCCTCCAGAGCTATCTGGGTCCAGTGGCAAGATATAGATCAAAATACTGGAGCTGGCAATGGGAGACCTTGGAACTCCCTTTTTAAACTAATGTCTTCAATAGGAATCAGTTTGACTGAGGCAGCACTCATTCAGTGATTAAGGCTAAGTAGTAATTTTGACAAAGTAGCTCCTTTTTCACCTAGTCCAAAAAAAAAAAAAAAAAGTCTAAATAAATTAATGAATGAATCTGGGAGAGACATAATGAGCAAAGTGGGAAAGAGAAAAAGTCTTGAAGATAGAAAAAATATGTATTAACACTGTATTAGTGAAGGAGTAAAAGCAACAAAATAGTGTGTTCAGAGAGACTACTCAGAAGATACAGATAAATATTGACTAATAATGTTATCATTAGATATCAAATGATTAGACTAGTTAAGAAAAGCTAATAATCAGAGATATATATTCAAGAAGATCAAGGTTCTGGAAAGAAAACCCACCCATGATACCAACTAGCTAGGTATTTCAAGACTGTTCAAAGTCTCAATGCCTGGGACACAGACAAAGGTACTGACTTATGTTGATAAAGTTCCTCAACCAGAGCTCCCCTGCAGCAGTGAAATCAAAAATGCAATAAAAAATTTTGGTTAAAGCAGACATCTCCTAAGGAAAACAGGCTGTTGCTGTACAGCCAGGTCCAACTTTTCATGATCCCATCTGCACTTTTCTTGGCAAAAATACCTCAGTAGTTTGCCATTTCCTTCTCCCACTCATTTTTTACAGATGAGGAACTGAGGCAAACAAGGTTAAGTGACTTGCCCAGGATCACATAACTAGTAAGAATCAGAGGAGATTCAAACTCTCCCTGACATCAAACCTGGCACCCCACCCACCTAGCTGCCCAAGGATTAAATATATATAAATTTCATTTTACCCATAATTTAAAAGCTCTGACTTACAAAATTTTCTCTAATAATAAAATGACTATGACATTTGCCATCACATTTTAAACTTAGTTGAACAAGCTTATGATAGAATTTCTTTCCTCCAAGTCATTATATTTTGTTAAAAATGAATGAGACAAATCAAACTATCAAAGGAATGCCATACAGAACTCAATAAAATAATACAATTTATTTGGACGAACATAAGATCTAAAATATCAAGGGAAATAAAGGTGGAGAAAGAGGTAGGAATGAAAGGGACTAGTTCTTCCAGATCTCAAATTATGTTAAAAAGCAACACACATGAAAACTTTGGTACTGGTTTAAAAAAAAATAGAGCACTCAATCAATTGAATGGTCTAGACAAGGGAAAATCAGAAGCAATGGAATTCAATAACATTATGCATTAAACCCAAAAATATTAGGCAAGGATTTCTTATTTGATCAAAAAAAAAAAAAAAAAAACCTGCTAGAAAAACAGTCTGACAGAAATTAAGCTTAGACCAACACCTTACTCCATATTTCACAATCATTTTAAAATAACTATATGATCTTAATTTTAAAGACTATACCAAAAAAGAATTAGAAAAATAATAGGTCAACATCTTTTATGGCTATAGATATAAAATGGATTTTTAACCACACAAAGGTAAAGAAAATTGCAAAAGATATAACAGTTCATTATGATTACGTGCAAGTGAAATGCAGTCGCACAAAAAAACTAATGGATCTGGTTTAATAAGGGAAATAGCTAAATTCTTTGTAACATATGTCAGGCAAGGATTTCGTAGCCAATATATATAGACAAATAAGGGGAAAACAGATATATAGATATGTGTGTGTTGTGTATGTGTAGATATATACATGTGTGTGTCTAAAAGCCATTCCCTAGGAGATAAGTGGTCAAAAGATTGGAACAGTTCTCAAAAGAAACAAAATTATTAACAAGCATATGAGAGAATGTTCTCATCATTTACAATAAAAGAATTCAAATAAAAATAATCATAATATTTCATCTCACATCCAGAAAAATGGAAAAAAATGACAAAAAGCGTAAGAACAGTCAAAGTTGGAGGAACTAAAGAAAGATAGGCAACCTAGTGCATCATTGGTTATAATCATTATTAAGTTATAATCATTCTGGAAAGAAATTTGGAATTATGCAAATAAAATAACTAAAAGTTCTATATCCGTTGATGCAGAGATCCTATTACTAGGTTTATATCCCAAAGTGATTATTGTTGAGAATAATCCATCTCCACCAAAACATTTGTAGCAACACTTTTTGTGCTATTTTGCAAAGAACTAGAAACAAAGTAGATGCTCATCCATTGAGGAATGGATAAACAAACCACAATATATAAAAGTAATGCAATATTACCACATTATGAGAAATAATGAATACAAAGAATATAGAGAAGCATGCAAAAGTACTTATGTAAAGTGAATTTCTCACCCACTTCAATCTATTCTCCATAAAGATGCCAAAGTGATTTTTCTAAAGTAGAAGTTGAAGTTATTTCACCTCCTCTATTCAATAAGTTCCAGGGGCTCTCTATTACCTCTAGATTAAAATAAAAATTACATCACTTGGCACTTAGAGTTCTTCATAAGCTAGCCCCCACCTAACTTTCCAGACTTATTATATATTAATCCCACTTCCAAAACCTTATGAATTCTGCCAAAAGGGATTTTTTTGCTGTTCCACTACAGTGCTCTATCTCCCATCTTCATGTCTTTGTGCAAACTATAGCTCATTGTACTAACTCCTCACCTCCACCTTTCAATTCTCGGGGTTCTTTTGAACCTTCATGAATCAGCTCAAGTGACTTCTGCAAAAGGGTTTTCTTTGTTGTCCTATATACCACTGTCTTCTCCTCAAAAACTTGGCTTGCATAACTACAGCTTTCATAACCTATTTCAAAGTCACTGTAGGTAACTGTTATCAATCTTTTGGAGAAATAGAAAAGAAATTCAGCTACTGGTGGCTAACTGGAATAAGCTAAAAAGAGCCTCTTTGAGGCACTTAAGAGTATATGGACCTAGTTGCTTTTCTTGAGAACAAGTTTACTAACTAGGGAGAGAATAATATTTGAAGAATACATTCTTTGGAGAAGACTTACTGAAGAAAAAAGTTTAACTGTCTCATTCTTGAAGAGAAGTAAATTAAGTTTTATCTTATTATGTTTTATCTCATTATGTGTATAAAATCACATAACTGATATTTTTGAGGCAAAGTATTATACTGAGAGTATCTGAATTATCCACATTATGAAGAAAGCTGTTTTGTTGGATAGTAAAATTCAAGGAGTTGAAAGTGAACAGTGGGTGTGAGGAATCCTAGTTAGCAACTTCTTTCCTATGCTTTGCCAAAGAGCTTGGTGCTAATTCATTGATTAAAGGGGGGAAATATTTATGTTTTAAGTGATTTCTAGATTAATATGAAAATATTCCTATAAATTGCTTTTGAATCCAATGCCATATGTGTACGTGTGTGTGTGTGTGTGTGTGTGTGTGTGTGTGTATGCATATACACACATACATAAAATAGTCAGTAGCAGATTATGGGAATATGTATGTTTTACTTCTAAAAGAATCTTGGAAAAAGGAAAAGAGGAAAAGCTCACAGCCTGTATTTAATATCTATCCTTATCCCCAGTGAGATTGCTACATGTTGGATTATTATCACTGTCACACATTTTTATCTGTTTTCCACATGTTTACATATGCCTATATATGTCTATTTTCTCTCCCATTAGAATGTAAACTTTTTGAAGGCAGACAGTTTTGCTTTTGTCTTTGTATGACCATTGCCCAGCATGTGGTAGATACTTAATAAATGTTTGGAGATTGAACAACTTAATAAAAATTAAATTTAATTAAATGTTTAAAATTAAAAGATTTAAAAACAGCACCTATTTTCAGACATTTTAAAAAGGTAAATAAAATGTAGTTTATAATACAGAGAGAATGAATATATTTGGAGGAGGAATGATGATAGAGGAGGCACTGGTACAGACAACTTCTCATAAAAAATATCCTTCTATAAATAAAGACCTGAATGTGCTCAGCACCTAACATTGAGAGAAGTGCTTGGTCATATTAGCTATATGACTCCAGGTGAACCACTTAGCCTTAGCACACCTCAGGCAAATCCTAAGGGTAATATTATGGTACATTAAAAACAACAAATATGAGACATAAATGCAAAAGTAGAAGGACCCATACAAAGCCATAAAAAGGGAAATCAGTAAAAAGCAGATTCACATGAACAATGATTATAATTATGTAAGAAAAGGTAGAAAAAAGAAAGCAAGACCAAAGAAGGTAGAACTCTGACCAGACCTAAAAAAAGGATGCAAAACAAAAACATTTTTCTTTACCTGCTTGTCATTTCAGTTGAGGATAAAGAGTTTGTTTCATTTTTCTTGTTTGTCATTTTTTTCTATTAAGTTTACAATAAAATACAATTTTAAATTTAAGATAGCAGCCCAGCAGGAAACAGCAATGCCTTGTTATTCACTGGATGTTCCAATCAGCTAGGCCTTCCCAGGCATGAATAAGATTGCATGGATTAGAATGCAATCTAAACACCTGTATTTTTTCCAGAGGGAGGACAAAAAACCTAATCAGGAACTATTTACTCAGTACCTGTAAACTTCTTGATTTTTATGTTTTTTTTTTTTTTTACTACTTGATAACTAAATACAAATATATTTGGTATCCTTTATAATCCTGCCCATTTTATGTTAAAAATATTCAGAAAAGGGATCACAGGCTTTACCTGGTAGCCAAAGGAATCCAGGAATACAAAAAAAAAAAAAAAAAGGTTAAGGATCCTGCTGTAATAAAATATTATGAATTATCATCAGTAAGCCATAATATATAAACGATATAAACTTAAAGCATTGTTCAAAATAACAAGCTAGGCATATTCTAGTGCCTACCCACAATAAAATGCAATTATAATTAATAGAACTTTGGCTTTTCATATACTGTAGTAAGAATACCTTTTAAATTCTGGTTATTCTTATTTAGGCTATTAAAAACCTCTGACTTATCTATGCCCAGTGATAACCTTCAATATTTTTTTTCTGAATAGATTTGCACAAAGCTATTTACAAGTTATTTACCCTTTAGACTGTCAGCCCCCTGAGGAAAGAGGATATATTTGCCTTTCTTGGTAACCTCACCCATATTTCTTGGCATACAGTAAGCTCTTAAGTTCTTGTTGACTGAATGACTGCATACTCTGACAATGCCTTTCATTCTACCAACTAGACCCCACTCCTATTTTCAAAGTGACTCTTTTTAATCAAAAAAATTTTTAAGGACCTGCTTGAAACTTCCTCTAGAGAAGTGCTCATCTCTCTACTTAGCACTTCAGCTTAAGAGAGAATTCCATTCTCTTCACAGTCTCAAAAGTGCTTCTCTCCTGCATCTGATTTTGTATTTCCCTTCCCATCAAAGCTCAGCTCAAGCACCAACTATTACATAAAATTTTTTCTTATTCCTACTCTACCCTACTCCCAACTTCAAGGGCCTAATTTCCTTATTTCTGTACATACTTTTTTTTTTTTTAGTATATACTTTTAAAAGTATGTGTCCTTTCCTCAAATAGAATTTAAGCTCCTTGAGGGTAAGGGCTATTTCATTTTCATCTTTGTATACCCAGAGACTACTATGTTGCCTAGGACATAATAGGCATTTAATATACTTATTAATTGATTCTCCATAAGAAGGTAAAAGACAACATCTGTGAAATGAAAAAATCTATATGCATTGAGCCTAAAAAGGTAGCTAAAAGTCTAACTATAATATCTTTAAAAGTCAATCAGATCCTAAAGTCAGCTAGGATTCACTGGAGTTGCTTGATTAGGAAAATAATACAATCAGCCTGTGCTTTAGAAATAATGTTTTGGCAGCTGTGAAGGATGGATTATAGAGAAGAAAGGCTGGGACAAAAGGATTCCAAAATGCTACCGATGCTTCCAATGACGTTCAAAATATTTTGGGGATTCTGCTTGAATTGTCCTCAAAGAATGCGGCACATTTTTAATCATCCCTAGTGGTAATGTATATTTATCCTGTTTGGGATAAATATTCAGTCATTCACAAAAATCAGTAAAGATAGTCAAGTTCAGCGGTAACATTTTGAAAGGAAATTAAGCCCCCCAAAGTATAATCATAATAGTTTTGAGGTCATTTTTCTGTCTTATAAGTTAAATCTGAAAAAATATATATCAGAATGAATTCCAAATGTATTTTGAGCAATGGAACCACTGGAGCATCATTTTAATAATGTAAACATTTTGAAAAATAGTAATTTTTAAAGTATGTTTCAGTGATATCTACGTGTCTCATTACTTTACAGGCATAGTGTATCTCTCATTTCCATCTAAAATTAAAACTTGGATTTTGTTTACAGCTTACTTTGCAATGAATCTTTGAAAACAGCATAAAAACCTCTTTGGACTACTTTCAGTCAGCCTTCCTCCTCACCTCCATCACATCTTTAAAAGGATTCCTCCCCCTTTGAATATGATTAAATATATTCGAAAAGAATAGTTAAGCAGAAAAATACTGTAGTTTGCAGAAGGCAACCCAATGAACTAATACTTACTAGAATTAAACATTCATAATTTATTATCACAAAAGGCATTTCAAATAAATGACAACAACATTAGGATGAAATCCGAGGACATGGCTTTCTATAGACATCTGTTCCATATACCTTAATAACCACTTACTATAGTATCACTATGTTCTGTGAGATTATACAACATTAAAGTATCTACAAAATGAGGTGACAATAAAAACACAGACTATTTCCTAGAGTCCTTGTCCACATCTCTGGTGACTGGGCTTGAATACATTCCTCTCATACCTGGGTGGCAACTTCAAATAATTAAATGTTCCTAAGTTTGGGTGTGCTAGAGTTCAATTTACTGCTAACTTATTATAGGATCACAGGATTTAGAATTGAAATGGACCTCAAAGATCATTTAGTCCAAGCCCTTCTTATACAGATGAGGAAACAGACTCAGATCTATGTCTCTTGCTTCCAAACCTTTTAACTAGCAGAACTGGGATAGTGAAGGATGTTGAAATCATGCCATGTAAAAATAAGTGGATAAAAATGGTTATTTAGTCTGGAGAAGACCTGGTAGCAAAAAGAAGGAGGCACATGATAACTCTAAAAATACTTGAAGAGAATTATCATGAAGAAGAAGGATTAGACCGACTCTGTTTGGCTCTAGACAGAAGAACCAGGAACATTGGTGGAAGTTGAAATGAGACCAATTTAAGATTGATGTCAAGGGAAAACTCTCAGCAATTAGAGCTATCCATAATACCTAGGAAGTAATTGGTTTCATTCCACACATCTTCAAGCAAAGTTATATGACCACTTAACATGCATGCTGCAATGGTAATTCTATTTTCACATATGGAGTGAAGTGGATAGGACTTCCAATGATAAAATTGTGTGCTTCTAATTCTGTTAGCTAATAATAAAAGTTAGCATTTATAAAGTAAACATTTAAAAAGTACTTTATTATTTATTACATCAGTTTATCCTCACTATAACCCTATGAGGCAGGTTGCCATTGTTATCCCTATTTTATATTTGAAGAAATTGATTAATGATAAATGATTAGATCACACAGCTAAATTTCTGAGGCAGGATTTGAGCTCAACTTCCTGACTCCAGATCCAAGACTCCATCTATTGTGTTACATACTTATTTCATCTATACCACCATGCCACATCCTTTCTTTTCTGACTTTCTTTTTTCATCCTTTCTGACTCTCATCAACTAAAGTCATAATGCACAAGCCATATTTATTATTAGTACTCCCATAAAACATAGCATCTTTAAGCAGCACAAAATAGCTATTGCACAAGGCTCACTCATTCCAGGGCACTGTGGCTGGGGCTGGCATATGGCTGTATTTTGGCTCCCAAAAATAGAGGAGCAGTGTTACACACAGTAGAGGTTCACTAAGCATTTGTTTAAAATAAATAGAGAATGCATCAAAAAAATTTTTATTTAGAATTATCTCATGATGACCATATAGAATCTTCTTTTTTCCATTATTTTATTTATTTGTTTGTTTGTTTGTTTTTGCTGAAAAAATTGGGGTTAAGTGTCTTGCCCAGGGTCATAAAATTAAGAACTGTTAAGTGTCTGAGGCTAGATTTGAACTCACATCCTCCTGACTTCAGGACTGATGGTATATCCACTGCGCCATCTAGCTGCCCCTATGTAGAATCCTCAAGAAAAAATTATGTTGCTCTTGGTTATAATACAGTTTTCTAAATTGCATTATTTAGTGTTGTAGATTTACATGGCCGATGTATGTTTTCCTGCACCACTATAATTAGTAGAAAGTTTTCTTATACCATACAGAAATATATATCTCTTTGCAACTATGACTCATTGCTCCTAGGTCTGTCCTAAATCAAGAAAGACAACTTGATTCCTTTTTTTTTTTTTTTAAGGGACTGTTCTTCAAATGCCTAAAGTTATCATGTCTTTCCAGAGATTTCTCTTCTCAATCCTCATATAGCATAGTCACACTGTCTCACCACCCTGCTAAACCTCTTTTGGAGGCTTTCCGGCCCAGTAATGCCCTTCCCAAAATGTGATCCCCAGAACTAAACATACTACTTAAGATGTGGTCTGACCAAGACAGAGTATAATGGGGCTAACAACTCCCTAGTACTGGACACTAGGCCTGTAGATGCAGCCAAAGTTCACATTTGCTTTTCTGGCTGCAACTTTGCATTACTGATTCACATTTGGTTTAGGAACCGCTAAAACCCACAGATTTTTTTTTTTCAGTTATCTAGCCATTATCCTCCCATTCTTGAGTTCAAAACTCAGTGCCACAAGCTTTTTCCTAGTTTCCTTCTACTAAAATTCATTTGATTCATCACATTATATTCAATCTACCAAAATCTTGTGAGATGCTCACTATCAGCCAATGTGAATCTCCCTACAAATTGACAGATTTTTATTAAGGACTATATAGAGACTTGTCCTATCAAATTGCTATTAGGGTGCCTATGGATCCAAGAAACACCAATCTATTCCTTCTTCCAAGGGACAAATGGATTTGGTAAATTCACTTTAAGGCCCTAAATTAAATTTTCTGGCAAATACTTTGCTGAAATCTATCTAAAAATATGTGTCTCTGTGTATGTATGTGTGTATACACACACAAACACACAGAGAACATATTAATCTATAAGTCTAGAACATATTAATCTATAAGGCTAGCCTGTCAAGAAAGAAAATAAGGCAGTCTGTACTCTTTTCTTCCTAAGCCTACTTGTGGCTAATAGCACACATTGGTAAGAAAGGTGGCTAGAGTTCAAGTTACAGTCTGGGGCCCCAGAATAAAATGACATAAGGAAAAAAAAATAATGCTTTTTAATAATTAAATACAAACAGTTCACATACTTACTCACACAACAGGACACCATTTTCTAGAGATGCTCGAAAATCCTTGTTTTCAAAGTTTTTCTCAGTAACTGCCTAAAAGAAAGATTTCAGTATTTATTTTATTTGGGGCTGGCAACAAGTTGGATAAAAATATCTCAGAACTGAATATCAAACTGCATAATTTACATCTAATATTGTACTTGGAAAGTTTTTCACTAAGTACTTTCCCAGGAGGATAAATTAATTTCTCTTCTTTATGCCTCAAGAAGAGGTTAACTATTTCAGCATAAGCAACTATACCTAGAAGGGGGAAAAATTACCATTCTGCAGCATAATCTTTTATTAAATATATAAAGTGATCTGTTAAGTAGATATTAGGAAATAGAGTAGCAAGTTAAGAGTAGATAGAAGGTGGAATCTATAGTCATTGTGACTTTGGACAAGCCATCTAACTTCTGTTTACCTCAGAATCTTCCTATGTAAAATTGAGGTAATATTAGCTATATAACTTTCTCTTCATGTAAAAATCAAATGAGACAATAATTATCAAGCACTTATCACAGTGCCCAGCACATAGAAGATGCTATGAATATTTATTATTATCTAAAAATTATATGTATATTACCAAGATTCCAAGGGCAATGAATATTCTATGTCATGAATAACATTCTAGTTCTTAAAATAAAAAACAAACAAAAAAAAAAAAACAGAAAAGGGAAGTATTTCACTCACAATAGTAATAACCATTATAAGTTATATTAGAAGATTCAATGTTATATTGAAAGGCTATAGCTTATAAGTCTCCAATCAATGCAATAATACTCCTTCTGCTTTTCCATGGATTTTACTTATCTATCTCCTCAAAATAAATGGTCTATAAACACTGAATGATTAAACTATGATCATTTTATTTAGTTATCAGGAAGAATTAAGAATTATTTTCCCATTCCTCTAAAACAGGGGATAAAGGTGAGACAAAGGGTGCTGTTTAGGTAACAATAAGGCTAAGCAATGCTTCCTTACATAGTTTGAAGCCCAGGAAGTGACTTACCTAGGATTCCTCCTAGCAAATCTCTAGGATTGCTATTATGTTCTTTAGGATGACTAAAGGCAAACAGGTTACTTGAGTGACTTACACTGGCTTCGGTCTTTTCCCAGAGAACTCCCAATGGTGGTATGGAATTGGACTTAATTGTTATATGTAATTATCTAAACTATACCTTTTAGATTCATTCCTTCCTCTTTATTTCCACTACCACCTTAATGTAGACTGGCATTATCATCTATCTGGAAAAATGGAACAGACCCCCAATATCTGTTTCTGCCTCTCCTATCACTATTTCCCACTCCTAAATTCTATCCTCTATACTACTGTCAAACTACTCTTCATTATAGAGATCTGACTGTCTCTTCTCTCAAAAATATTGCCTATCAAATAAAATTCACAACCTCCTCCATAATCTGATACAAATCTGCCTTTCCTCATAGTATGAATTCCAGTTCAAGCAGGATTAGTAGAACCTAGGATTTATCACCTCTATCTTTTCCTCTGTGCATTCCCTGTTTCTTGAATGTTCTCTAGATTAATCTTCAGCCACTCGATTCTATCACTCCTTCAAAGTCCAAAACAATTGCCACCAAGCTCATGAAAATCTCAAAGTCCAAATGACCATCAATGTGCCAATGTGGAGTTATAGAAGTGAGGAAGGGAAGATTATGGAAAATGACAGAGAATGGGAATCCCAGACAGAGTGATGTCAAAATCTCACCTAGACCGAGTAAGCATAAAATTACCAATATACCCCAAGGAAAATTAGAGAACAAAGACTTCCAGCTTGAATCTAGAGGTCACATTGAACCAGAGGATGTAGGGGGTATTTACAAATAACTAGATGTTCTGCAAGTAAAACACATTACACATAAAGAAATCAAGGAGAAGGCTGAGGCCCAATACATTAAGATACATACGAGATACTGAAATCAAAACTGAATGGAAAGAATACATGTAAAATACATCTAAGCAATGACAGTCTTGATGTGTACTTTTGGAATTTTAATATGGCTATAAATGACCTAGAAATTATTCTAATAAAAATCTGCAGAGTATCAACAAAACAGAGCCCATCACTCTAAGGCAGTTATAAAAAAAGATTAATACAATAATGAAGTCAAAAAAGGAGGGCGGGGAGTTAAAAAAATTCTTGGAACACATGATCAACAGGTCAAAAACGTATAAAAATATTTTTAAAATAAATTGGAATCATGTCACTAGCCAATAATAAAGGTTGATAACAGGTTTGTGTCATTGGATTTATCAAATATAAGCAAAAGTAGCTTACAGTCAGAGAAAGCCCAAGAAATAATTAAATTCCCTTTTTGAAGAGATAGTCACATGAACTCAATTGTTACAGAGGAATTTACAAGAGCAATTCAAGAGCAGGGCACTGCCACCAGAAAGTACAGAAGGGTTATCCTTCAGAAAACAAGACTTAGTGATGAACATAGATTATGCAATGAAATGGTAGTGAATTTGCAGTACACTGCAGGCTATAAAAATTTGGCACCTATCAAATACTAGCAAGATATAACCTGATGATTAGACTTAAATCTTATGAATTTACTGACTTTCATGGCCTGACAAATCCCCATTCTATCAATACAAACATGAAAATACCTGGAAACTCAGCCAGCAAACTACTAGAACTGGATCATTATCACAGATCAGGCTTTTGCTCCTAATCCCTAGACATAACATTGATTCAGAAAAATTTACCATCATTTTAATAGACATCATCACCTACTAATCTACATACTGCTAATCTATAAACTGCATAGGACAAAAAGCTTTTAAATTATAGAGACCTTGAAAGGAGATCAAAATCACATGGGAACAGGATGCGATACATATCATCTCTATTCTCTTACCTGTCTGTAACAGGAGTTATAAAGATAACCTATAAAAGGTGAGCTTATATTCTAATACTTTTCTTCAAATGCAAAAACCAGTTACTTTATCCACTTTTAGCAGGATATAACTTGTCCCAGGATGCTTACTTTCAGAACCTCATTGAAAAAGATGAGAATAAGATACCCCTCATAAAGTCCCCCAATTTCAGGAAATCATTATGATATTAGATTTAGTACGGACTCTATAGTCACTCAGAACTTCTGCACTTAAGTCACCTGCCTAAGCTTCTCCCAGCAGCAGAGATCACAGGTGTGTGTGTGTGTGTGTGTGTGTGTGTGTGTGTGTGTGTGTGTATACACACACATACAGACACACACATATCACTATGCCTGTCCAACACTCTTATTAAGGGAAGAGTTATTTTTAAAACTATGTATTTTCAAAGTAAAACCTAAAATGGCCTCAATATAGATTTAGTAATATATGTAAAGTATTTTGCAAATCTTATAGCCCTACTTATATATGAGCAATTACTAATATTGCTATTATCTTCTATAACTAGAGAACTACATAATGAAAATATTCTTTTCATGATCCTAAAACACTTCTGATGTGAACACTATCTTATTCCCAGGAATTGCTAAAATGAGCCCATCTTATTCCCATAATCAATCAGATCAGATCAGTTTTCCAAGATTATCTTGTTAACACAGAATAATGTGAAAACAGAAATCTTAAATTAGCTTATCTGAGCTCCATCGTTCATCCATCCCCTCTCCAACCTCTAATACCAAGGTTTTCTTGATTAGTATATCTTTAGATGAGTTTGGGACCCAGTCAAGTCACACCTGACTCCTTCTTGATCCCTCCCTGGCCTCTCCCCAACTCTTCCCACTCTCCTCTTATACCCTAGATCCTGACACCCCTTCCTGAAATTTTAAAAAGTCATTTTCCCCCAAATGCATGTTGCTTAATCAATATGACTCTGCCTTGTTAAGTAATATTTGTTTAAATCTGTGAGTTATATCACATAAGTGGCAAACCTTTGTCATCTGTGATAGATGTCTGTAATGTAATTTTTTTGCATCACAAACCATTACTCTATTATACTATTTTCATATTTTTATAATATTCTTATAAAATTATGCTCTTCCAATAAAATATATAAAAGTATACTTCATATTTTGTTCCATATTATCACTTCACTTCTGCATTATAAAATTAAAACATAAGCATACATTTAATGCTAAGAATATTGTATTATATTCCAACTCATTAAAATTGGTAATTCATGAGTAAATAATATAAATTTAATCTATTAAGAATCTATTATTAATCTAATTATAGTCAAGATCTTATTGATCAGTTCTGAATAAATGAACAGTTACTAGGTTAAATGATTAAGGCAATGGTGATAACCAGTTAGAATCCCCCCAAAAAAGATAAGAAAATAACACATTTAAGATCTAAAACAATGATGATAGGAGTGAAAAAATCTGTTAATACCATAGAACTAAACATCATCTATAAGTAATAACTCCCTCGATTAGATCAAACAGAAATCAATGATTTAATCCCAGACAGTATAAAATATTAGAATAAAATGAAAAGCTTAAAAAAGTAGAAACTGTAACAATTTCATAATTATTGGGCCATGATTTTCTCTAAAAGTCTGAAAATTATATTTCAGGGGAAAAAAAGAAATGAAAAATGCCCAGATCTACCAGAATCAGTAAAGACTGAAAGAATTCTGAAATTTCAAACTCTGAAACCCTGAAAGAAATTTCAAAAGGATAAGTGCTAGGAACTGCCAAAAATCCAGAGTTTCTACCTAAAGAAAAATACTTTAAGCATCCAAAAAGAATCCATTCAAAAATCAAGTATCAAGAGTCAGGATTGCACAAGACCTGGAAGTTTCTACTAAAAGTCTTAGACGATCTAATACAATCTTCCAAAAATCAGCAGTTTTTAACCAAGCCTTATAACCAAGAATCCAAAAAAACAGAATATAATTACTGGGAGGAGGGGGGGGGGGGGGGGGGGCGCGAGGCGGGGCAGGAAAGGGGGAAGGGGGAGAGGAGGAATTATAGAAGGAAGAGAGGGAATAAAGAACTTTCAAACATTTTTTGTAAAAAGACCAGAACTAAGTAAGAACTTTTATATTGAAAAACAAGAATCAAGAGAAATCTGTAAAGTCAAATGTACTTGAACAATTGGAAAGAGATAAATGATGATGCTAATATTCTAACAGATGTAAAACAAACATGCATCCTTTAATAACTTTAAAGAGCATCGAGGAAATTAAATAAGAAGAATGCAGGAATTAAATTTTAAAGGTCTAAAAAGAAGAAAAGAGACAATAAAAGGAATGTGCTAATTTAAAGAGGAAGAAATAAGAGGATACAATTTATTATTTTTCATAATTGAAGTGCATGAAAAATACATACAAAGATAAAGGAAAGAATGTCGGGGTGGAAAGATCAACAGGGAGAGGCAAACAGGAGGGGAAAAAAAGAACAAGGAAAAATTAAGTAAGGAAAAAAATAGTTGTAAGCAAAACAAACTTTCTGATTCTAAAAGGGGGAATTAAGAGAAATTAGACTTTAAGAAGATGCTCACAGAAGGAAAATGGATGGACAAAACTCAAATATGAGCATATAGAATATTAGTGTACTACAAGAAAAACAAAAAAGATATTTGTAGGTATTGGTTTGTATGAACTGATGATGAAGAGAGTAGACCCTGAAGAATAATTTATGCAAGGACAACATTGTAAAGAAAAACTTTTGAAAAGCTCAAGAACTCTGATCAATGCAACAACATATAAAGGACATGTGAAGCATATCTTTTGACAAGAGAGGTAATCAAGAGACATACATTTTGGGACATGGCTACTATGTGAACTTCTGTTTATTTATTAAAAGGATTTTTTTTCCTCAGTTCTCTAACTGGAAGAGAAGATGGGGAAGGAGATAAGATAAGGGTCCCTGAAACTTTTTAAAAGCATAGAAGAAAACAAATTGTTTAAATGAAAGCCTAGGCAAGCAGGATAATTTTTAAAACTAGTATATGAAATTTACTACATAGGTTTTTTTTTCAAGTATTATTAAATGGAGATTCATAGTTTCCTGCAAACCTTTTGGTACTTTACTTTATATTTTGTTAGTATTGTGTTTAAATTCAAATTTTAAAAAAAATCTACTTATCTCTTTGCTCCAAATGGTGGAGACATGTGATATGCTATTTTAAGATTGTAGTAAGTGTTCTACTATTATTATGTAGAATGACCAGAGGGAAACTTGTATCCAAACAGACTTATACGTCTGCCAAAAAGGACAACCTTTAATCAAGGAAAAAATTAGGCTATGACATCATGGAAGGAGTATCTTCTATATCCAAGCACTTAAACTGGATATATTCTTGTCAGTTCCAAATTATAGCTGGAGAAGTAGTTTATGAGTAATTCATAAAAATACACCAAAGCTATAACTTACATATAAAAAGAATCACCCATCTTTTCAGTGGTTTTAAACACTGTGAGAGAGTTGTTAAAGTATTAGAAGCACAAACATATATACAGTCATTTCAACTTAAATATGACTCAAATAGTCTTTCAATTGTTGGGAACCTTACTCATTAGCAAGTTATTCAAGGTGTGATGTATTTATGTAATGAGGCGAAGTGATTCATAGTAATTAAACATTAAAAACTTCCCCTTAAAGGTAAAGGTTTAAATACATATATACTTATATATGTATGTGTGTGTGTGTGTGTGTGTGTGTGTGTGTGTGTGTGTGTGTATCACAGTGACAAAACATTGGCACCTTGCCTTCTCAAATATCAAGATTTTTCTCTCATCTTTTCACATTTTTATTGTGCCAGTTCAACAAAATTTTCTTTGTCCCTCCTCCTTCTAGCTCCTCCATTAATACATTAAACAGTTTAAGAGAAAGTGAGAGACCCTAATTTAGGCTCCACTTCTAACTAAACAATTCTCTCACAAGTCATTTTATTACTCAGCCCCCCCCATACATAAAAAAGAAATAATCAAAACTTCTTTCTCCCTACCTCCCTGAAGAAAAATATTGTGTGAAAATACTTAGAATAAGCCCAAATTAGTACCAATGTATTATATTTCATTAAATTTCTTAGAAGGCAGTTTGTTCAAAAGGATCTCTCTCTGGTGGTAATAGTAGGAGTAGTGATAGAAGCTGGGAAATTCAAGTTTCACAAACTAAGCTACAACCAGTCTACTAAAGCAAATCAAGGGTGGAGCTATGAGTTCAGCTATTCTGTTCTAAGCAAACACTACCACCAAACCTGTCTTACCACCTCCACTTTCCAGAGAATCACTGGCTGGCTGAAAAGCAAGCAAATAGCAGGTCTTTCTTTGGGGGAAAATCTATTTTCAGTTACTACTAGAACTCTAACAAATGGTGAAAGAAAAATTACAATCCAAATCAGGAGAAAAAGAAGATAAAGGCCTCCAAGTTTTTGTTTGCTTTTCTGATGGAAGTCTTGGTGTTCCTTTCAGTCTGGTCCAAGCTCCATTTAAGAACCTGTTAGGACATATTGCTCAACAGCATGAAGAGCAAGCCCAAACCATAAGGAGCTTTCCCTAAACTCCCTAGCCCCAACCCTGACTTAAGAATTTACCACATAATCTACCAGACTTAAATCCCAAGCATGCTAAGAGCTCCTCAGAGACCACTTCACACTAAATGGGTGGGAAAATCAACAAAGCTACTCAGGAGACTAAAACAACAACCAATTCCTTTCATTTTCAGAGTTTGTTTTCAACTCTTTTCCTAATGTTTGTGACAACAATGGGTTTAAACTCCAAAAGCATTTTTTTTAAACTTTTTTAAATTTTATTTTTAATTGATGGAATAAAACAAGCATTTCCATAACATAGTACAAAAAAAAAAGAAAAAAGATTGCACATGACCTGTAACTCTACTTTGCACAGCTTACTATTCTTTTCAAATATAAAATAAAATTATCATGTAAATTTCTTTTTTTTTCTTTTTTCCCACTCTTACTCCCTCCTACCAAAGAGATGGTTATCATTAGACAAGAACAGGTGTACATACATCTGCATGCATTTACGCATATATGTAAAATTATTCTAGACATATTGCTACTTACCAGTTCTTTCTCTGGAAAGCATTCTTTATCATACATTGTTTCACTTTACAATATAAGTCATCAAAATTTAGCTTATCAAAAGGGAAATACACTTATCTTCCAACCTACTTTAACTGGGAATCATATATGATTACAAACTGGGAATTCTACATGATTCCAAACTGGGTGGCCTGCTGTGCTTGCCTTATGGTAAGTAGAACGAGTAGTTAGTTTTCTAATACAAACCAAATTATTTCAATATGTCAAAATGCATACATGTTACTCTTAGCTCCTTATTAATAGGTGTCATCAACAAGAGGTTTTTACATGATAAACCAACAAGGAAGACATTTTAGGCAGCCTTTATATGCACCAGAAAACAGCATTCATCCTACAAGGATCACAAAATTTGAGAATTGGAATGCAGTTAAGTGGCCTGTAGTCCAAGGTGACACAGGGCCACACATTATGTGGTCCCAGTACTCCAAAGTGCAGCCTGAACCAGATTAAAATGTAATTAGGAAATAGTAAACAAAAGAAATAAAAACACAATAAAAACATAATATTTCATTTTTTAAAAACTAATTCAATATTCAGCCCCCAGAAACCTTTGTGTACCAATTAGTAGCCTCTATTTCTATTTGAGTTTGACACCAAGCTTGTCTAATCCAGCCATATACAAAAAGAATACCCACACAATAACATAGCCAGTCTCTGCTTAAAGACCTCCAAGGAGAGGGAATTCACCATATCCCAAGGCATTTTTTTTTTACTTTTAAGCAGCTCTAATTGCTGGAGTTTTTCTGCCATCAAGCCTAAATTAAGTTCTTTGTAATTCCCACCCAGTATTCCTTGTTTTGTCCTCTGGGTTCAAATATTAAAAAAAAAAAAAAAAAAAAAAAAACCTTCACAAAACAGCCCTTCAAATGCTTTAGAGACCAAATGTGGAGCTAAGCACCCACCCTTCTCTTAGTATCTCTACTCTTATACCTCTACTTCCTTTATCTGCTTTTTATGGGGCTTCCTTTCCCATTTGGGAACCTAATATTCCTTAATGCTTGTGGGAATGTATCTGACACTTTTTTTACTTTTCTTACTATAAGGTTATGGACTTTAAGATGTTTTACCAGATGTTTACATTTTTAAAACGGACCATAAAAGAAAAGCTAAAAATTAACAAAAAGGAAATCATTCCAAATGGTACAATTTCAGCTATCAGATATCATATGTTTTGAAAAAAGAAGAGGACCTGTGCCTTTCAACTAATATGACTTATATTTGTGAGTTAAGGAGGCCCCTGACACATCTTTTATGTATATAATGGAATCATTATGGGTTTTTGATTTTTACTTCAAATACTTTCAGAAACAGGTTTAGATTACTTTGGTTTTATTTTGTTTTGTTTTGTTTTTTAAGGGAAAAAAAGGTTGTGAGTTGATGATAATTAGCCAAAAACTTTGATTTTCTTATAAAGTATTTATAATCTAAACCAATACTTAAATTTTATAAATTTCAAATATGACTCTATAAAAGCATGGAAATTTCCACTAAAAACCCTAGCCTTGTTTTGAAATAAGTGGTCAGAATGGCATGTTAAGCTAAGCATCTTTTCAAAATGTGGTTCAACCACTGAATTATAGCGGACTGCTTGGTTAACTAATGCTGTATATTCAGTAACAAATGTTAACAAAACATTGCTCTAACAATATGACAATAGTTCTGGATAAACATCAAGCCATATCATGTTTCTTACTATTTAAGACCATACCTAAGTTACTTTTACCAGTACTAGCCTTACTGACCCTAATCTCAATCAACAAGAGTTTATTAAGATGCTACTATGTGCCAGGCAATGAGCTGAATAATTTGGACACAAAGACAGGAACAGAACCAACATGCCCTCAAGTAGCTTATATCAGATGGGGAAAAGAACACAGTCGCAATAAGCACACACACATACATACATTATACACATATACATATATGTAATCGTCAAAATCAATATAAAATAATTGAAAGGAGTATACTAGCATTGGGGGGAAGAGAACTTGTTCAACTTGAAAGGAGCCTAGGGACTGTAAGAATTGGGACATAGAAAAAGTACATTCCAGGAATGGAGGTCAGCCTGAGCACTGAAATAAAAGATAATTGTTTTAAATGAAAACCACACAGTAGTCATTAGTTGACATTTCCCCCCTGAAAGCTAAAAAACTAAAAAATAAAATAAAACAGAATTGCTTATAAGTATACAAAAAGCACGGATTTAAATTACTTTCCTTTCTTTCTCTTAGAAGGCCTACCTTTTCCAAGGAGAATCAAACAAACTGTGAAATAGATAGACAAAAAGTTAATAATAGCAGAGGGCTAAAATAGCCATAAAATAATTAATTTTCAATTTTTTTTTCGAGGACTGAATACTTATCTTAAAATATACTGATTGGGAACTCCAGCAACAGTAAACTATGCTACATAGCAAAGCTTAGCAAATGGAAAAATGAAGTAAAAATCTCTAAGTTGAAATCTAAGGGAGGGAGGGAATGGCCCATTTCTCCATAACTTCGCCAATATTTGACTCCATCTCCAATTCCTATTTTTGTCAAACCACAACTACTGACAGGTGAAATACAGAATGCAACAAAGGAATAAGTCGCTCCAGGGCTGGCAATGGATTGCTTGCCAAGTTTCAGCAAGAAGCAAAACCAAACTAATTCCTGAAACTTATTAGAAGCCAGCTAAGCTCATCTATGATGACATCAACCTAAACATTTATCTATTTAAAGTTATATGTCTATCTAGTTCTCAGTTCATGAATGGATGACATGCCAAAGGTTTATTTCTGCTTTGATTGACTATTAAATACAGTAGATGGGTTGCCTGAGCCAACCCACAAAACCTATTTAACTGAAACTATACACTAAATCAAAAATATAGCCATAATAACAGTGTTTCAATGGAAACAGTCTTTGAGAATATTAACATTTAGGGTATAACTATCATGACTTTCACACCACTGGCCCAAACTACTCTTCTCTTCACCTTCACCAACCGCTTAAGAAAGAGAAAATCCCTTAACTACAAACTATGAGTATCATGTTCCTATGTCTTCAAGTTACAGAAGGGTAGAAAAGAAGAAATATGGCTCCACAAAATTTTAAAATAAGGAATTTCTTGGGGAAGGGAGGGGCAGAGGAAAGTCTTCTATTTGCCATCTCCGATTTCCTTTTTGACACACTTCCTTCCTGCCAGAATAATAATAATAATTCTTTTTCTTCTTCCTTCTTCTTTCTTCTATTATTCTTCTTGTTCTTCTGTTTCTTCTTTTTTTCTTTTTCTTTATTCTTTTTCTTTTCTTTTCTTTTCTTTTTATTTTATTTTATTTTTTTTTTTTTTGGTCCTTGGTAGTAAAGAATTACAGTTGCATAATTTCTCATCAATTCAATTCAATAAACATTTGTTTTTGACTACTAGGTCCTAGGCACCCCATGTAGGCACTGGGATTAAAAAAAAGATATAGTAGAAAAAGTTGTTTCTGCTCAAAAAATTTACAATTTAGTAGCATGATGATACACAAATGCAAATAGCTATTACTTTAAAAATTATTAAGTACATAGAAGAAGTCAAGCAAAGTGGCCTGGGAGAATAAATAATAACAGAAAGAAAGCCTATCAGTCAAGCGCTCATGGAAAGGACAGAACTTGAACTGGACCTTAAAGAAAGAAGTAAATTTCAATAGATAAAGTTGTAAAGGAATTTATTCTAGATTAGAAGGAGATAGAAGAAGAAAAGAAAGTGTGGCAAAACTAAAGGAAGAAAGAATGTGTGAAGAGAAGCTTTTTAATTAGAGGATGAACAGTAGGCTGATAATGTAGCAAGTCTAGTCACTGAGTTTCTTAAAGGTTTCTAATGCTACTCAGAGAAAGGAAAGGTAAGGAATGAAGAAATGATTCTTTCCTACATTTATGACAGAACAGATCACTTTCTAACTTTGTAGCTATCATCTGTTTTTTGTTTTTGTTTTTTTTTTTTTAATAACTTTTTATTGATAGAACCCATGCCAGGGTAATTTTTTATAGCATTATCCCTTGCACTCACTTCTGTTCCGATTTTTCCCCTCCCTCCCTCCACCCCCTCTCCCAGATGGCAAGCAGTCCTTTACATGTTGAATAGGTTACAGTATATCCTAGATACAATATATGTGTGCAGAACCGAACAGTTTTCTTGTTGCACAGGGAGAATTGGATTCAGAAGGTATAAATAACACGGGAAGAAAAACAGAAATGCAAGCAGTTTATATTCATTTCCCAGTGTTCTTTCTTTGGGTGTAGCTGCTTCTGTCCATCCTTGATCAATTGAAACTGAATTAGCTCTCTTTATCGAAGAGATCCACTTCCATCAGAATACATCCTCAAACAATATCATTGTTGAGGTATATAATGATCTCCTGGTTCTGCTCATTTCACTTAGCATCAGTTCATGTAAGTTTCGCCAGTCCTCTCTGTCTTCATCCTGCTGGTCATTCCTTACAGAACAATAATATTCCATAACGTTCATATACCACAATTTACTCAACCATTCTCCAATTGATGGGCATCTACTCATTTTCCAGCTTCTAGCCACTACAAACAGGGATGCCACAAACATTTTGGCACATACAGGTCCCTTTCCTTTCTTTAGTATCTCTTTGGGGTATAAGCCCAGTAGAAACACTGCTGGATCAAAGGATATGCACAGTTTGATAACTTTTTGAGCATAGTTCCAAATTGCTCTCCAGAATGGCTGGATGTGTTCACAATTCCACCAACAATGTATCAGTGTCCCTGTTTTCCCACATCCCCTCCAACATTCCACATTATCTTTCCCTGTCACTTTAGCCAATCTGACAGGTGTGTAGTGGTATCTCAGAGTTGCTATCATCTGTTAACAGAAAGTATACGTGCTTTAATTTTAATGATATGGAACTAACATTTTCCATTCTATTTGTCTTAAGTTTTACATCTATGTTGATTACAGATACTGTGTATATTGTTGTTTTGCTTCTTTTTTTTTTTTGATATCACATCACTTTATCTAAACCTGCCCTTTTTTCTCTATTTTTTTTCATTTTTGTCATTATTTAGAACAAAAGTATATTCCAATGCTTTCATATATCATAATTTTCTCAGTCATCGCATAGGCATTAAGAAAATATTTCTCTAGCTTTTTTGCTATTATAAACAGTGCTGTGAATACTATGATATATATTGGTTCTTTCTGTCACCAACTTCCTTAAAATATATGTATACCCAGGAGTGGGATCTCTGGATTATGCATAAGTAGTTTCTTTCACATGCATTCTAAATTGCTTTCTAATATGGTTGGGCCCATTCAAAACTCCACCAGCAGTGAATCAGCTGCCTTCTCTTCCAACATTGGTTTTTTCCATCATTTCCCCTCTTTGTAAATTTGATGGGAAAAAAATAATACTTTGAAGCTGTTCAAATTTTAATTTTTTTCTGATTACCAATGATTCTGAATACTTCAAAAGATCTTTCAGGGTTTCTATCACTTTTTTTGAAATCTCTTTAGACCACTTATCTACAGATGAAATGATTTTTTCATACTCGCAAAGAATCAAATGTTCCAGCCTATTGGCTAGAAATATAAATAGAGTTTTTAAATTAAAAGTTTCAGCTTATATTGTAAAAGAAACCAGGAAGATATTCTACCAACATAAAATAAGATCATTAGTATCATGAATAAGTAAATTGATTTAAATAAAATTCAGGAAACAAGTAATTAAAATACTTTCTTAACTATAATCATAGGTTGAGAAAACTAACTAGGTGATTTTTTTTCAGAAACAAGTCTCAGCATTTCTTTGCTTATCTCTCTCAGTAAGTTACTATGATAGTCATCAGTGTGGGAAATGCCATTCATTTAGGAAGATAGTATGTGTCTATTATAGAGCAAAGTTACTGATCTGTATTTAAGACCTTCAAATTGGTGGTTAAAACGCTATAGAAATGACACACTACACTATCCATGCTTATGTAGCATCAGTATATAATGTTACTAAAGTAGCTCTAAAAGTTATCTTAATATTTCCTTTTCAAGATAACATGATGGTTGCTCTAATACCCACTACTCAACTTTTGCCCAATTCAAAGCATATTTGCACAAGATAAGTATTCAATGAATGTTTATAGAATGGTCCCTTTAAAAATAAAAAAAGTTACAATATAATTTATTGCATCAGTCAATATGCATTTATTAAGGTACTGTAGTAAATACATCACTTCTAAGTAGGAAGTAAGCTAAATGTCTCTGTTTTCTTACACTGTCTAAAATGATCACATTTAAGATTATTCTTATGTTCTCAAATCCCTGTTATAGTGATAAAAATTTTACATAGTTTTATAGAATGAACAATTTCTATCTTCCATTAAAAATTTTTTTTAATTTTTTAAAAAATTTAAATATGCTGAGATATTTCAGTATCTAATATGTTTTTTTTTAAATCTCTCCCTTAAAGGAAAGGGCCCCACATGTGCAAAAATGTTTGTGGAAGCCCTTTTCATAGTGGCAAGAAACTGGAAACTGAGTGGATGCCCATCAGTTGGAGAATGGCTGAATAAATTATGGTATATGAATGTTATGGAATATTATTGTTCTATAAGAAACGACCAGCAGGATGATTTCAGAAAGGTTTGGAGAGATCTACATGAATTGATGCTAAGTGAAATAAGCAGAACCAGAAGATCATTGGATACAGCAACATCAATATTATTGAACGATCAATTCTGATGAACATGACTCTTTCCAACAATGAGATGACTGAGGTCAGTTCCAATGATCTTGTGATGAAGAGAACTATCTACACCCAGAGAGAGGACTGTGGGAATGTGGATCACAACATAACATTCTCACTCTGTTTGTTGTTGTTTGATTACATTGTTTTCTTACTCATTTTCTTTTCTTTTTGATCTGATTTTTCTTGTGCAACAAGAGAATTGTATAAATATGTTTACACATATTGGATTGAACACATATTTTAACATATATAACATATATTGGATTGCTTGCCATCTAGGGGAAGGAGGGGAAAATCTGAAACACAAAGCTATACAAGAGTCAATGTTGAAAAATCATTTGTGCATATGTCTTGAAAATAAAAAACTTTAAAAAAACAAAAATAAAATCTCTTCCTTGTCATTTTTGTTTTTGTCTTCATCTTTCTAATGTCAATCAGATAGATTTATTATTTCTGGACAATTTCCCAATACCAGATTTTTCTAGGATGAGTTATTTTTTCCTGTCCTCATGACAAGACATTTAGATGCACTGTCATATTGGTTACCTTCATTTCTTCCTTTTATGATCATTCTCAAAGAATGTCTTACATTTAAAGCTTTTGTGAAACTATTCTATAAGATCTCTAAAGGTAGAGAAAAGATACCATCTGGAACCATGAGTTCTGTGCTAGAAACCTATTTGAAGGACTCCTTCAAAAACAGAGTTCTAAACATATCTGTCCTTGTATTACATATAGATGTGAAATATCTGCTGCAATATTTTCTGTCTGCCCTAACATATATTCAGTTAAATTATCTAGAAGGTGGCATGCATTACTTTCTGCAAATCTCATCCATTCCTTTGCATAGTTTTTTCTCTTAAGAATACACACATGGAGGCAGCTAGCTGACATAGTGGAAAGAATTCTGGGCCTGGAATCAGAAAGATATTAGTTCAAATTCAGTTTCTAATATTTACAAATCATTTAATCTCTATCTTATTTCCCTC
This sequence comes from Antechinus flavipes, assembly GCF_016432865.1. Lineage (NCBI taxonomy): Eukaryota > Metazoa > Chordata > Mammalia > Dasyuromorphia > Dasyuridae > Antechinus > Antechinus flavipes. The sequence continues at coordinate 120,446,996 of NC_067400.1, read as the reverse complement.
AACTATAAAATAAAGATGTTAATAAATAAAAATAAAGATAATAATGGTACCTATATCCCAGGGTTATGATAAGGATTAAATGAAATATCTGTAAGCTGGGAGGCACTACAAAGATAATTTAGTCCAAATCCTTGATTTTTATAAATGAAGCAAGTGAGAATCAAATGACATGTTCCTAGTCCTATGGGTAGAATAAGCAAAAGAGTCAAAATTTGAATCCAAGTCTCCAACTCCAGATTCATAGTACTTTATTAATATTCTGTTTTCAGGATGATAATGAAAAGAAAGGATAAGAAACTTTGCTTATATTACTAGCAGTTATCTGAAGGAGGTTAGCAAACACCTAGATGCCTATAAAAGATTGTTGAAATGAAACTTCCATCAATCAATCAAGATTTAAGTTCCCATAGAAACACTAGCAGGTCAAAGGCAAAGATCTAGATAGTTTATTAGTTCACCACAGGCACCAAGGCTTTAGCAACAGTTTACTAAGCAATGAGTGAAGAGAGTGGATGAGGAAAAAATCCCTATAGAGTTTCCATTGCCAACTCATTTGACACATTGGAACTAGTACAATATAAGAGGCACAAGAGATTCAAATATCCATCTGATTTTGTACCCAAAACTGTAGAAAATCCAGCAAATAACTCTCCGGGCTTCATGAAGAAACAGGTCCTAATGATCTCTCAGATCTCTTCTAGATTTAAAATTTTATAATCATATAGTCCACCAGGGCAGAGCAAAGTGCAAATCCCAGTCCCTGTTGTCTGACACCACCTGCTGAAAAACTCTGGTATAACAACAAAGCTTGTTATGATGTAACAATAGAGCTTGCAAGCAGATTCTGGGCTCCCATATGATTTCTCTAAGGCTAGATCCAGGTGTGCTTGAAACACAGTAGAATTGTGTTCAACACTAATACCTAGTGACACAACTTCAGAATGTCATCTCAAATCACGTTCATTTAAAAAAAATAACAAGAAAAAATGTTTGTCATTATATACTTTATCACCTAGTTATTAATATAATTCCAGATCACTAGCATAATAATAATAATTTTATTAATAGTAACCATAATAATAGCTCTCTTTTGTAGCCCTTTAACATTGACAAAGTACTTGACATATATTATCTTACTTGATCTTCACAAAAAGGTTTGTGAGGTAAAGATTATAGGTATTACTATTCCCATTTTACAGATGAGAAAATGAGATTGAAAGAGCATAAGTGACTCAACAATAATCACACAGGTCATGAGCATTCGAAGTGTGCTATAATTTGAACCCAGGCCTTTCCTAATTCCAGCTCCAGCTTTTTACCACTTTTATCATTTTACTGTGCTTATAATGTAGTAAAGAAACAGACATGCTGTCTTTGGTATACCTTTGAAGATTTAAAATTTAAGTCAAAACTATATTATTGTCCCATTTAAGTCTCCTATTTCTTAGCTGCAATTTTTATTACAGAATTTGGTTCAATATAATAAAGAAATTGCCAACAACCTAGAAAATACACCATAAGGTTGCAGAAACCATTTAAACATATATATATAATCTCAATTTGTACATCAGCAAAATGAAAGGATTGGATTTGAAATATCTAAAGCCCCTATGAACTATGATTTTATGTCTATCAATTAGAACTTGGAATCATAGACTCATTCAATTAAAAAAGATCTCAAAAGTCATTTAGTCCTTGCCTTATTCAAGAATAAATCTCTCTCCCCCACAACATTCCCAATACAAACAAGTCCAGTGAGACAAGGAACTCATTAAACTTACAAAGCCATTATATCTTCAGGTAATTCCAATCATTGAGAAATATTGCCTTGTATATAGCCAAAATTTGCCTCCTTGTAACTTCCCCCACGTTGTTCTTAGTTCTGCTTTGTTGAGCCAAACCAAACAACTTTAATCCCTTTTCCAGAGACAGATCTTCATAGATTTGAAAAAAAGATATAATATCTGTCAATGAAGTTCTCTTTTCTCAAGAGGAAACATCCTCAACTCCTTCAACCACCCATATGCCTGCAAGCTGCCCTCAACTGGATATGTTCCAATTTGTTCAAGACCTTCTTAAACTGTATCATTCAGAATTTAATACAATTCTCAAGATGCGGTCTGATCAGTACAGTAAACAAACAGATTATCATATTGGTTTGTCTGAACACCACACCGTTAGGGCAATCTAAAAATCTCCTGACATTTTGAGGCAGTCATATCACATTACTTGCAGTATACTAAAATTCTAAAATCTTTTTCATCTGAGTTATTTTTCAGCTATGTAAAATCTATCCTTCTTTAAATCTTAAGTCCACTATTATATTTTATCTGATTAGATTCTTCCTTTTGTTTCAAACTTTCTAGCTTTTTTGGATACTCTTTATAAAACATTCTGACTCGCCTTCCCAGCTTCAGGTCATCATAAAATTTAATAAGCATGTTATTACCAGCATCACCCATGGCAGACAAGCAAGGAACAAGCACTTATTAAGCACTTTCTATGTTCTGAGTATTGTTTTAAGTTGTTGTTTATTCCTCATTTTCAAAGAGGACCAACATCAGAGGGTAATACATTACTTCAACAGAATTCATAATCTAAGCAAATCAATCTATAACTCAGCATTAGTAAGCAGGCTACATCAGGTATCATGCTAGGCACTATCTACACAAAAATAAAGAATAAAACAATCTTTCTCTTAAATTTACATTGTAATCAACTGAAATAACAAATTCATATAGACATGCAGAAGAAATACAGAAAGTAAATATACATAAAGAGAAAAGGATCTCTAGCCAGGGGAGTATCAGAAAAAACATGTAAAAATATAGTGCCTATTAAATATGTAATAAAATTAGCCTCTAAAAAATAATACAAGGGCAGGATTGGGGAGGAAGGAAGAAAAAAAATTATGTGCTAATTTTATGTATATGTATTGTGTACATATGTATAGGTGTGAATATATATGTAAAATCATAGTTTTAATTCTTTCTCTGTATGCAGGTAGCATCTTTCTTCCTATGTCCTCTGTAGCTAATTTGGGTATTTATAATCAAAATAACTTAAAATTGTTCTTAAAACAATATTGTCGTTATTGTATACAAATGCTCTCTTGGATCTGCTCATTCCCTCTTCATTATTTCATGCATGTTTTAATTTCACATGTGGTTTTTTAATTGTGAGTGGGGATAAGTAAGTGATAAGAGAAACTAGAACTCAAAAATCTTAAAAACAAATGTAAAAAAATTGTTTTGAATATAACAGGGGAAAATGTTAAATAAATAAAATTAAGTCTATCTGTGTTTTTCTAAGATCATCAAGCTCATCAATTTTTATAACACAGTAGTATTCTAAAACAATCACATACCACAACTTGTTCAACCATTCTTCAATTGATAGGACATCCCCATAATTTCCAGTTCTTTGCCACCACAAATGTTTATTTTATTCCATAAATTAAAATTTAAATAAATAAAAATTTAAAATATATAAATATAGTGCCTGCTCTGCTTCTAGAGCTGAGAGGGACTTGTGAGATTAAAGTGGAAAGTGATAGGATGTGGAGAGAATAGGAAGAATTCTCACACAAAAGCGTGAGAATGGAAGTAGAAAGACTTATGTGAGGAACAAAGAGAAGATTTATTTGACTTAATTTACATCTTTAAAGTTGCATAAATGCAAGCATTTTCCTAATTCTACTTCATTCACATTGCTTTCCCAATTCTACTTGAACTGCCTTCCTCTCTACCCACCCAAAAATCTATTGTTCTTCAAAGCCCCATTCTCAAAACATGTCTTTGAAGTGAGATCTGAACTTTTCATCTCCATAACATTTTCTGTCAGAACTATTTAGTACTAGCTCAATCATAAGACTGCCTTGTATTATAGTTATTGACATGTATCATTCCTTCTCAAACTGATTTTGCTCCTAAAGAGTATGGATATGTTCTTTTTTTTTTTTCAATCCTGCATCCACTGTTAATCAAACTCTTGGCAAAGGACAAGCATCACAGATGCTCAATAAATATTTGGTTTTGATTGAAATCAGTTATTTTTAAGCTGAGTTTTGAGAGAGTATAAAAATGACTTACAGTAGAGCTAAAAAGCAACTAATAATGGGCATAAAGTTTAGCTTGAATAGCCATTCAGAAGTAAAAGGGGGAAATAAACAAGAAAAAGAATGAAAACAAGGATTTGCTTGACTACAAAATGGGTAAAGGTGGGCAAGGTGATAGAATATCTAAAGATCCAGAGGAGACACATTCATGAGAAGTGTAAAGAAGATGTAAAGGTCTCCCTTGCCAGCAATGCTCCCCAGGGTACAACTTGGAAAACACCCACAGACCACATGCACAGTAAACACTCTGGAAAAAGCCTAGTGTATGAATCTCTGTCAAATATAATACGGACCTAATTAGAGCCTGAAGAAAGACTGAGAAGCCTCTAGCCAAGATTGACTATTACTTCTTTTCTCCCATTGAGGACAACAAATATCATTTTTATCAGCCATCCCAAAGCAGAGGCAGGATTGAAGGAAGAGTTCAAGTTTGAAGACAATTGATTCTGTGCAAGTAGCAATGAGGAGAGCAGAAAGCTACATGAAATAGTTATCAACACAGCCCGTAGGTGTGCCAGATGGCCACCATGGACAATGGCAAAGCCACAGAGATGATATGAAATGTTGATGACTTTTTTAATGGGCACACAATGAAAGCCTGTAATTTTGGAAACAAACTAATAATAGAACAAAGGTGAGCAGGACATAAAAGACTCAAAAACTGTTGCCTTTATTTACTCATCTGTATTTGCATTGCCCCAGCAACAACTCATGTGTGTAGGTGGTGTTAATAAGTGCTTTTGATTACCACAATGATAAACTTGTGCCATGTAAGACTAATAATAATGGTGTTTTGAGCACAAAGTGGATATTCCAGAGTGTTATATAGCCAACAATGAATGCCTTGTTCAATGACTCCCATATTAAAGTTACACTTTTTTAAAACTAAATGCATTGCCTGCATAGGCCAGATTCACCACTGTCCAATAGTCAAGATGCAGACTTAAGCAATGTGACATTCACATTTCTTTCACAATTGCTATGGCAGGATTTTGCTACATACAAAATAGGACCAAAACAGCCCTTCAACAGATTCTGTCATTTTTCCAGATGTTTAAAATGCTAAAAACTTTGAGCTTCCAACTTTTTTGGAGCATCTTTAAAATATCTTTCCTCATACCATTAATTGCAAATTGTACTGTTGTTATTAAAAGCATTTTTTAAATGCTTATTTTTTAAAATAATATTTATTGATGTTTTCTGTTTTTTAGATCAGCATAGTATCCCATATATCACTTCACTTTCTGTCCCCAAGAGTCATTTCATATAATTAGTAGTTTTTAATGATTTTTATGGTATCTGTCAATTTTTCTAAGTCTAACAGAATATATATAAAATCTTGTGCAATCTTCCAAGCCTGAAACAATCTATTCTTTCACTGTACTATCAAAAGTCTTTGTAAGATAAGATAGACAAGCAAAGTACAATAATGAAGTAGTAATTTATCTCCTCTACAACTCAATGAGAGCATTTATTATGTCTTAATCTTCCTTGGATTATTACAATCCCTGATAACACTAACATATACATAGAGTGGACACTTAATGGGGCTAATACAACTCTTGCATTTTTCTCTCAAAAAAACTAAATAGAAGAAATGTTCTGTGCTTAATCAACATATGTATATAAATATATATGTATATATGCATCTATATGGTTATGAAAAAGTTTAATATTACAAACATTAGGTCATTCCTTATATATGCTGCAATGTTTCTATTATATTGATAATTCTTGGAGAAAAACAGAAAAAAAGAAAAAAGAAAAACCTCTTTTTCTCCTTATATTTTCTTTATAGAAAATTACTCAGCTGGCTTTATCTAGCGAACCCATGATTTTATATATGCTAAAATCTTATTGATCTTAAGTATGATTTTAAATAAATTCTTATTTATGAACAAATGCATAATCTCTATTTCTCCCCACCCTTCTCCTACTCGCTCCATTGTCGGTCAAATAAAATACAGTTAATTGATTTTCTCCTGTAATTGCCTAAATCATGATTGTTCTTTGTCTCTGATCTGAAATCATAATCCAGGTGACCCTAAGGACTTAAGTTTAGAAACCCAGTTCTTCTGCTAATCAGTTTTATTCTTGTGTCAAGGAGATTTGTTACACTTGAAGAAAGCAGGTAGACACCAAGGAGCCTGGTCCAGTATCTTTTCACCATTAAGACATCCTTCAAGGATGTCTGTTTGTTATCCACAATAAGTCTGGTTTGCTATCTCTGCCTTAGAAGATTGCAGCCAGATTCAAACAATGAATGACCACTTAGTCAAAGGAGGGAAAGAAGAGAGTTGCAGTTAGCCCCTCATTCCGAATTTCCAACCAATTATATTGTTCCCCGTGCCGCAACTCTATAACCCCCCCACCATTCCTGATTTCCTCATTCATAATGCAGAGCTCTTTTAATCAGTCATAATTTGTTTACCACTTAATGACGCTCTATTTTTTGTTCTGTACTACCCAAAACTTTATTATAAAAGAGAAATATTCTCTTTATTCAGGGTCTTAGGTTTGCTGAGGAAGCTAAGATATTATTTGTTGGCAAATATAACAATAATAAAGTGATTATGCTCAGAACTTTGTGCCTTACAATCCACCTGAATTTTAAGTGTTACATAAGAGAATCAAGACTCTCTACGACCAACCCAGTCTTTCTTTTGAGGGTTGAGAGAAGGTGATCAATCCCCTCTGACTCTTTATTCTAACTGCATGTACTCAATCCCAGACTGAGAACACAAGACGTTTAAATCTCATGTCCTGTCTACCTTGGCTTTGGTTTCTTTCCAAAGTATAGGTGACAAAGCAGTGATTCTGAGATAGAAATTTCCAATGTTAGGGGAAACCTGGTAAGTTCAAGAGGTCTAGGATACTAGATCCTCAGATATGACTATATTATAACACTAATATTTCTTGGGGAGGAAGGCAGGAGAGGAGAAACTACCTCTTATCAGGGTTACCAGAAGACCTGGGAGGAACCATTTAGACAATCTAGAGATGGGATGAAAGATCAATTGAACAGTCCCAAAAAATTGCTTCATGTTCTGATATTTAAATCTCAGCCTCCCGGGACTGAATGATTTAAGTTCTTATGTGCTAGATACTGTGTTAAACATTGAAGACAAAAACAAGCATGCAAGACAGTCCCTGCTGTTAGTTAAAATTTCACCTAAAAGAGACGGCTTGTCTTTTATCAGAACATGCTTGTGATTGCGTAAAAGAAATAAATAACTGACTTAGACTTGATTTATATTATTCCACTAAATACCTTTCTACTTCTTTTTTGGGGGGGAGGGCGGGTGGGTTACGGGGAGAGACCTTAGACCAGAAAGAGAAGCGAAAAGAGATACAAATAATGTGTCAAAGAAACCTAATCTTCTCCCTCCCCACTAGGATTGAATTTGGTTATCCATATGCATGGGTTTAAAGTTGAAAAGGAATGAAAATGAAGAATACTTCCAAACTTTTGCAAAAAGCTGGTGTTTGCAGAAGGAACTATATATAAACCAATACATGGATTTTTTTTTCTTTGTTTTTTTAATCGAGTAGTTATGTCCAACTCTTTGTGACTCCATCTGGGGTTTTCTTGGCAAAGATAATGAAGGTGTTTGCTATTTTCTTCCATTTTACAGATGAGGAAACTGAAAAAAACAGGATTAAGTGACTTGCCCAAAGTCATACAGTTTGTAATTATGTTAGATCAAATTTGGACTCAGGTCCTCCTTGGGTCCGGGGCTAGCATTCTATCTACTGTAGCACCTATCTGCCCCTATTTTGCTTAGTTATATTTGTGGAGGAGGGGAGGAGAGCAAGGGAAAATTGGAGAAAATTGGGGTAAGAATAGGATAGTAACATAATTTGAAAAAAGAAAAGAAAAGGAGTATATTGAAACACATAAAAAGACATCGACGCTCATAGAACCACTATCAGAGAAGTATTGTCATTACCATATTAAATATAATAAATACTTATTAAAATAAACTTCATGTAATAGAAATTGATAATTACAAAATAAGCCTCTTCTGTTGTCTACACAGCAAAGTGTTCATTGCTGTTTGTCATTGCTATTCTTAACAATAACAAAAATTTTTTAATATAAAAACATTTTATATTTATTTTTGTTTTTCACAATCTTTTTGAAATGATATCAGATGTATCTTAGGTTAACAAAGTTAAAGTAAGGTGGGATCTAGGGAGATTATATAGGCCAATCCCCTCATTTTACAAATAAGTTGAAGCCCATGGAAGTTGAATCATACTGGATCTCCAAGGTAATGAACAGTAAGAGTCAAAATCAGGAACATAATACTCATCCTATGACACCCTAGCTAGTCTAGTATTCTTTGCACAATACTACACTGACTCTTGATTATTCCAGATTTTTACATTCTGAGAAGAGAAGCAAATATTCATTTGCTGCAACAGTGTCTATAGTACCATCCAAGAAACTGTAGGGCACAAAAGAGAAATCATCATTCTCACTGCTACTTCTTGAAAAGTATTTAAAATATACTATGAAAATAAACCAAACAAAAAATGAGAATATCATTTCTGAGATCCCCTTCTTAATCTTTTGACTACTTTAATAAATTACCTCTAACAGTTTTGCAATCTGGCCCATTATTTTGAGCATATTCTTTTGTACTATACAGAGGTCTCTTTCAACTATAAATATATGATTCTGTAAGCATTGTATGAACCTCTCAATCTCCTTTATTATCCCTCCCTCTGTACTCTATTCAATTCTTTTCATTTTTCAGATGGCTAGCTGAATTATATGTTGCCATAATTCCCCTTCTTTATTATCTTACCATTTTCCATATATGTAATTTTATCATCTTCTACTTCTACCTTCCTTCCCAAATACCTAGACTATGACTGGCTTTTTTACAATATTACCTTCTCCACAGATCGGCAGGGGAGTCGTCGGCTCAAGCATTATAGAACTATTCATTATATCTAAAAATACAGGTTCTTTGTGAAACCATTCTGATATAAACAATGAACAGAGTCCTGTGACATTTTCCATAATATAAATCCAAATAAAACTTCTGCATAGTCAGCAACTTCATCTTTTTAACAAAGCCTACAAGACAGAGATTTAAATGTATTGCCAAATTTTCATCTTTTCATTAGTATCTTTCTTTAGCATGAAGACAAGGGATATGGACAAAAATTTCAGTTTCCTTCCATTGTATACAAATATGAGCCAACTCTGTCAGAGGGATAAAGAACTAAACTAAGGTTACTTCAAGTTCATGTCTGCCTTCACTAGATGTTTATTGAGTCTCTATTATTTTGGGGGGGGGGGGAGGGAGAAATAAAGGCAGATTCTTTTCAAAATTCAAAATTGACAGTAAAGCGATTGGGTCTCAAAAAGGCAAAATCTCTTCTTCCTTACCTAATAATCTCTAGGAAATCTACCTGAACAGCTTATAACTTTTTATATTAATCTACCTTTTTATGCTATATGTATAAATGATTATTCCTATCTCCACCCATCTACAGAAAGTAGAGGAATAAGTGTTCAATAAACAAACAACAAACAAAAAGACAGACCAAGTCTGTGATAGATATATAGTATAGGGGCTGGATACATGCAAAGAGAGAATATTAGATAATTTTCTATAACATATTTCCAAATATATAATTCTACAATTACATAATAATATTAGAATAAATATCCATCCACAAAGCTGAGATATCACAAACCTTCAGGAAATCAAGAAGAGAAAACAGAAAGTAGAAGATTTATGTTTTGGAGGAAATTCCATGAACAATTCAAATGCAACTAACTAGGTATTATCCCACACCTAAAGTAACCAAAGAAAAGCCTTCAAATTCAAGAAGTCCCTTTCACTTAGGAATGACAACCTTCTAGTTTGGTAAAACTTAAAACACTACATAAATGAGACCTTCTATTACTGACCAGCTTACACACTTGGAGAAAAAAAATTTCTGAGTAAAATTATTTTACTTCATGATTATTTTAAGTAACCTATTCAAGATATGTCAACCAAAAAGATTTAATAGATATTATTTGTCTCCAGAGTTTTCTAAAAAATTAGAAAATGGCAACAAGAAAATATAACAGAGCAAAAAAGAGAGAGAGAGAGACAAAGAGAGAGAGAGAGAGAGAATCTGAAATTTTGAGGTAGGGAAAAGAGAAAGAAAAGGATATGAAGATAACTACCTCCATTAAATTTATACTGTATGTCTAATTATAAATTCTTCTTCACTGCAGGAGTAAAAAGAACAAACTCACAGAATTCTAGAACCAACTCAAAGGGATTTTTTAAGATCATTTAAAGCAACTGCTGCATTTTATAGAGAACTAATCCCAGAAAGGCTCTGACTTACCCAAGTTCACTCACTTGGTCACTGGCAGAGCCAAGCCTAGAACCCAGGTCTCTGGACTTTCAAGTTAACATTCTTTCCACTCTCTCATATAAATATGAAAATGTCAGAGCAAGAACACAATGGGAACTATAGAAGACCTCAAGGAATAGAGATTATGGAAGTATGGTGGCAAAAGTGAAGAATAAGAGTTGTCTGGAGGGAAAATGAGGACCATAAAAATTATTCTATCAAAGTTACACTGAACAAACCCAAAATAGTACATTGGTTGGCCAAACACTAGTCTGATTTTTATTTTTAAAGGCTTTTAAAGCAGTAAGAAGCAACTTGGGAAATTTATATAAGCATGAAGAGGAAAAAAAAAAAATTCCAGCAAAGGGTATATCAGAGGATTCCGCTGTATAGAGTACATTTTTTTGCATAGTAGAGAGTTCAACTGGAAGGCTCTTATTTAAAGCCTACAACAAAAAATGGAGCCATCTGGAGAATAAAAGGATCATTGTGCTTAAGCCATAAAAGTGGAGTCAATGAACCTGTCTGCCAGTAAACAGACTACATGAATATAGTTTTAACTCAGAAGTTATTCAGATTGTAATAAAATAGTAGGAATTCAAAATGGCTGAGCACTTGTTGTATAGATGAACCATTACTGAAAGGCAGAAAAATGAAGTAAAAGTCTAGGTAAAATCTTCAGAGAAATACTCTACTATCTTCATGAAGGAACAGGGACACAGGATAAGTGCACAACTTTCTCCCTCTTTTCCCCCTCCCATCCTTCTCTCCATCCCAACATCCACACTCTTTCCTTGGGGAGAAGGGAATTAGAGGGAACATTCTGTTTGGGAGTGACAAAGATTGTTTTGTCATTTGGAAAAACAAAAGAGCTAAGTGTCACAGACACAAAAAAACATTTATGTTAATTCTTAATCATCCAAATTAGAATATCCTACAATCTCAAAGCTTGAAAAGACTTCAGAATTTATCAATTTTAAGCAATACCTGGAAAAGAATTCCCACTACAACATTCCTAACAATTGATCATGCAAGCTTTGTGAGAAGGTTTATAATATAATAAACTCACTTTTTTTCCCAAGGCAATTCAGGGAAAGCTAAAATTTGGGGAAATTTTTCATTATATTGAGCTGAAACTTTTTGTCCTTTAATTCATGTCTAGTGTTCCTAACACATACTGTCCCCTAGGGCCAAGCAAAATAAAATCCATTCTTCTTCCATATGACTAACGTTCAAATGCTTAAATAAAGGTAGTATGACCCTCACATGTCTTTTCTTGTCCAGGCTGCAGTTCTTTCAACCTATCATTATATTCTAGTTAAATGTTCATTTTTTTCCCATCCTGTATTTGGATTTATTTTAATTTAAGTGTAGAATTTTGCATTTGTCTCTAATATATCGTGTATATGTATGCATCAATGTACTTTTATTAGTTTTAGCCCATCATCCTAGTCTGGCAAGTTCTTGGTGGGGGGCAGGGGGAAATCCTAATTCTTTCTGTCAACATGTTAGCTATCTTTCCTAGTTTCATACCATGTGAAGATTTCCTAATTTTTTAAATCACTAATGTCAAATTATGACCAGAACAAGGATAAAGAAACCAGCCTTGCAGCCCTCCATGAAAAATACCCATTCAGACTAACATGAATCTACTGGATCAAAGAGTCAGTGACCATTTAACCCATTCCAAATGGACTTTACTATCATCTATCCACATTTTCCATAAGGATATTAATAAAGCTTTGTCAAATGTCCACTTGAAACTCAAACCTACTATATCTTTTAGTTTTCCACTTTGATAATCCCATCAAAAAAGAAATGAGGTTAATCTAGCATGATTTCTTCTTGATGAACCTAAGCTATCTCATAGATTGGCTTTTAAAGCCCTTTATTATCTGTCAACTTCTTAGTTTTATTTTTTATACTTTCTACCCCTACACTCTATAATATAGCTATGATGCCTTTTGTCTGTTTGTCACACAGGACCCTCTATCTTCTGACTTCTTGCTTTTTAAAATAATTTCTGCCTACCAACTTTCCCAGTTTCCTTCAAAATACCATTCATATCCAGCCTTCTGCAGGCACCTTCCCCCATTCCAACCCCTGTCCAGTACCTTTCCTCAGCAATTATCTCCCATATATTCTTTATATGTAATTTTCATGTAAATAGCTGTTAGCCTGTTGTCTCTCCAATTAGAATGAAAGGTCTTTGAGGAAAGAGATCATGTTTTTTCTTTATCTTATCTCTAGAACTTCAAACAGTATCTTATACAAAAAAGCATTGATAAATAAATGCTTGTTGACTAATCCAAATCTGTAAACCAAACTGGGTGGGAGAGCTGTCGTATTCTCAATATAAACATATAAATTTGTAGGAAGAAGTAGGTTTAGAAAGAAAAGAAGATACTGATTTCCATTTGTGTTCAAGAACCCATTGGTTCATGAAGGCAGTAAGTGATAAGGTATTATTCAGAAGACAAAATCTGGAATTTTTTACTTATTCTGGGATTTCAATTTGCCCTTAACCATTTTGCTTAATGGTAGTCTGAAATGTATTTACTTTGATGGAGAAAACATAAGCAAAAAGGAGAAATGAATAGCGTCTGCCTTCCTTGTCTTATTCTTATTAATATTCCATTTATCCCTAAATCATTTTTGTTTTCATATACATTCTCAGAAAATGTCTGCTCATCCTGCATTTTAATATTAGTGATAATCATTTGTCATTTTATATACTTTCTTAGTTAACTGTTCTTGATTCTACTTTCTGTATAACTTTTTTTTTTTCCTGAACTGGTTTATTAGTTCGTGTTTTAGTCACATCTGCCTCCCATTTCTTTCACACTATAATTATTTGTGTCCATATAACTTTACTCAAGAGAATTTTTCTTTCCTGAGGAGTTTATTTTCACTGTAAAATGCCTCAGGGAATGAGATCCTACATAACAATTCTTTAAATCTTCCCAGTCCATTCTTCCAAAATGTTAAATTTGGGACATACTGTGCTGAATAGTCCCCTATTGTGGACTCAAAGATACTGGTCAATGTCTCCTATAAGGTTTCCACCATTTTTATTTTTTATAAATTTGTTATATTCTTTGTTTCTCATAACATCATAGTATCTCATGTATTCTTCCCTTCCCCATAAAAACCATATCATGTGATAATTGGTATTTTTTGGAGAGGAAAAAAAATAAAGCCAATAGAAATAATTGATAAATAGAAAACATTTGATATAGCACCTGTAGGCCTCTAACTTCCACAAAGTAGGATGGAGGTGTCTTCTCACCTCTTCGAGTCCCACTTTTTACTGTAATTTTGCTACATTTACTATTGGTTATTTTGGTGTGTTTTTGTTCCTTCCATTCATTGTTGTACTTACTGTTTATATTGGTTTCTTGACTCTGCTTATTTGGCTCTTCATAAATTCATATTGATCTTTGCATACTTCAATGCTTTCATCACACACATCATTTCTTACAACACAGAAATATTACATTCACATCCGACATGTTTCTAATTGATGGGCTTAGGCTTCTATCTTGTTTCAGTTCTTTAACTATCATAAAAGAAAAGGTATAAATATAAATAAAAATATGGACTTTTATCAATGGTCTCCTGAAAGAATGAATTCAGTAATGGAATCTCTGGTTCAAAGAGTATGGACACATCAGTCATTTGATTTGCATAATTCCAAATTGTTCTCCAAAATGGTTATACCATTTCCCAGCTCCACCAATAATATATTAGTGTATATATTTTTCCACAACTCCTTCAATACTATTGTTATTTTTTTAAATCATTTTTGTCCATTTGTCCTGTATAAGATAAAACTTCAGGTTTGTTTTGATCTACAATTATTAGTGATCTGGGGAATTATTTCATGTAAGTGTGTGTATGTATATATGTGTGTGTGTATATATATATATATATATATATTTGTATATGTAAATGTGTGTGTGTGTGTGTGTGTGTGTGTGTGTGTGTGTGTGTGTATATATAGAGAGAGAGTTCACGTATTTTGGAAACAAAACCCTTATCAGAGAAATTTAATTAAAAGATTTCTTTCCCATTCAATCATTCCCCCTCTTATCCCAGATGCATTAAGATTGTCTGCATGGAACCTTTTTAGTTTCAAGTTCTCTCATCTGCTGTAGACACAGTATTATGTTACTTCGGTCACCTTAATCTTTTTTTTTAAGATGGCCTTGTTCCCACTAGCTCTCCTCCTCTCACCCTAGGTCCCTTCTTCTCATCTGGTATTCCTGCTTCCTCTCCTCCCCTTTAACTAGTCCTGTTCCTTTTAAATTTCATTTTTGTACCCCTTTTTCAAAAATGATTTCTTTACACAACTGTCGTTATTATCCATCTTCCTTTTCTGTTCACTGTAGACTCTATTCTCTAATGTATGACCACTATAATTATGTTTCTCTCTCTTTTCTCTGTACTCTTCATTCTGTCAAAGCTTCCAAGGGATTTTTATTCTGGACTCTCCCCTCTAGGGATTTTCTGCCCCTGCCTTATAGGGCATTCCCCTATAGCATTGTGCCTCACTTCTACAACGACAATTACTGAGGTACAAGAGAAAATATTGTCTTGCTTCATGATAGGGCTTCTCTCTCATCAGATTCCTGATCATGCAGCCCATCATTGATCTATACACTGTCTTGTTGACCTTTTTTCCCTTCTACATTTGCCGATGTCATCCCTGAGTCCATACTCTCTCACTCCTCCAATTACAAACTATCCCAAGGTATCAACTCCTCCCTTCCCAGCACAAATTCTTCAAATATCCAATTCCCCAGGCTCCATCAGGTTTAAGACTCTCTCCCTCCATCAATCATCTCTCTTCCCAATAGGAGCATAATGGAATCCTTTCTTACCTGCCAAATAAAGAAGGCTTCCAATCCCCCCCACCACCACTTTTTCAAGTTTTCTCCCCTTTTCTTCACCGGCTTCCCTGGGATTTTTTTCTTTGTGAGATCACAGAGGTCCCCTCATTGCTGTTCTTGATTTAACCCAGCTTCATCAATCACTTTTTCTATCTGCTTGCTTCCCTCCTTCCTAACACATACCCTCCCTTGTTGTAGTGTAATCCCATAAAAGAAATATTAATTCACCTACAGGTAGGGTGTCACCAGGTATCTATAATTCCCCCTGTGATAGAGATAAACAAAAAAAACTGACTTGTCCAGAGTCACACAGCTAACTAAGGTAGCATTTGAACTCAAGCCTTCCTTCTTTTAAGTCACTAAACTACATAGTTGCCTAAATTATATATTAAATTAAGTTTTAAACACCACATACCAAGATAAGATCAAAATGGGTCCATGACTTAGGCATAAAGAACGAGATTATAAATAAATTAGAGGAATATAGGATAGTTTATCTCTCAGACTTGTGGAGGAGAAAGAAATTTGTGACCAAAGATCAACTAGAGACCATTACCAATCACAAAATAGAAAATTTTGATTATATCAAATTAAAAAGCCTTTGTACAAACAGAACGAATGCAAACAAGATTAGTAGGGAAGCAACAAACTGGGAAAACATCTTTACAATTAAAGGTTCTGATAAAGGCCTCATTTCCAAAATATATAGAGAACTGACTCAAATTTATAAAAAATCAAGCCATTCTCCAATTGATAAATGGTCAAAGGATATGAACAGACAATTTTCAGATGAAGAAATTGAAACTATTACCACTCACATCAAAGAGTGTTCCAAATCACTATTGATCAGAGAAATGCAAATTAAGACAACTCTGAGATATCACTACACACCTGTCAGATTGGCTAAGATGACAGGAAAAAATAATGATGAATGTTGGAGGGGATGCGGGAAAACGGGGACACTAATGCATTGTTGGTGGAGTTGTGAACGAATCCAACCATTCTGGAGAGCAATCTGGAATTATGCCCAAAAAGTTATCAAACTGTGCATACCCTTTGATCCAGCAGTGTTTCTATTGGGCTTATACCCCAAAGAGATACTAAAAAAGGGAAAGGGACCTGTATGTTCCAAAATGTTAGTAGCAGCCCTGTTTGTAGTGGCTAGAAACTGGAAAATGAATGGATGCCCATCAATTGGAGAATGGCTGGGTAAATTGTGGTATATGAATGTTATGGAATATTATTGCTCTGTAAGGAATGACCAGCAGGATGAATACAGAGAGGCTTGGAGAGACCTACATGGACTGATGCTAAGTGAGATGAGCAGAACCAGGAGATCATTATACACTTCGACAACGATATTGTATGAGGATGTATTCTGATGGAAGTGGATTTCTCTGACAAAGAGACTTAACTGAGTTTCATTGGATAAATGATGGACAGAAACAGCTACACCCAAAGAAGGAACACTGGGAAATGAATGTGAACTATTTGATTTTTGATTTTCTTCCCGAGTTATTTTTACCTTCTGAATCCAATTCTCCCTGTGCAGCGGGAGAACTGTTCGGTTCTGCAAATATGTATTGTATCTAGGATATGCTGCAACATATTTAACATATATAGGACTGCTTGCCATCTTGGGGGGGGGGGAGGGAGGGAGGGGAAAAAACGAAACATAAGTGATTGCAAGGGATAATGATGTGTAAAAATTATCCTGGCATGGATTCTGTCAATACAAAGTTATTATTAAATAAAATTAAATTTAAAAAAAAATTAAGTTTTAAGAAGCAAAGTATATGGCAGAAAGTCATGGTTTCATATGCATTCCTCTTGTTTGCTCATCCATGAATATTAAAATGTTGATGTTTGAGTAAGGTCATAATAAGAAAGAAATTTTAATTTTTAATGACACCTTGGGGACAAGCAAACTTGTACTTTTTCAGCCTTTCTATTAATCTAGCCAAAGGAAGTAGTATCAAACAACCACACAAAAATCAGTATCTTAGATGGCACAAAGTGGGATCCAACGACAACCAAAACTTCATAGATATCCAAATTCAAAGCTTTAATTATGGATTTAAAAAATATAGGCTCAAGTTGTAATTAGAGATACCTGGCAGGCAGATGTCTCTCAAAAAAATAAAAATAAAAAGTTTAACACATATTTGTTACCCTACTTTTCTGACAATTTGCTAGTACTAAATACTAACCCAGAATTTTGAAGTGGGAGGAAAAGATTTTCTTCCATTATTCTATTCCTAAGTGTCATTCTTAATGGGGTAGCAAGGGAGAATACTAAAGGAATCTATGATGTCATGGATATGGGGAAATTCCAAGAGAGGAAACTTTCTCTGCCAATGCAAAACAGCATCTTCTTTGCAATTTCTAGTCTTATAAAGTTATTTACATCAGAGATGTCAAACACTCTTGTGCCCACAACACTTGCTAGTGTGGCCAGAACCAGAGAAATATTTTTTTTAAATAATTAAAAACAATAAATCATATAAAATATCAATAGGTAGTTTCAATAAGCACCCACAGGAATCCTTATATATGATTTAATGGGTCCTATTTCTATTTGAGTTTGACACCACTGACCTAGATCACTGAGAGGATATAAGTCACTTGGCCAGGATAACCTGGACAGTGCTTGTCAGAGGGAAGATGCAAGCCCAGTTTCTACCTTCAAGGACAGCTCTCTATGCAATCCACTATGCCCTCTCAGCCATGTTAATAATGCAAAGGCCTCTCATCTGTTATCAAATAAAACAAGGCTTGAATTTCACATTCTACTGGTTGAGCTTGTGGAATGCATCAAATAGGGGAAGTTTCCAGAGGAGAACAAACTTAATCTTTAGGTGTGACCAAATTCTGGATTGGATTAATAGAAAGAGAAGGAGCATACACAAACAACAATACATACAAGGGAGGATCAACATCTCCCAGAGCACAGTTCCCCTCCCTGGTATTATATTTCAGTATAGTCATTAGAAGGTTCCCTTTCTCTCAGTCACACTTGACTTACAGAGAGTAATTTTTATTGGATAAAAACCTAGCAACTCTAGGGAGTTGTAAATGCTGGGTGTAAATTTTTCTCAAAGAGGAAAATTTAACAAAAGCTTAGGTCTAATATTTGCAGGAGAGACAAGCTTTATTCTTAATGTTGAAAAACCATGATGCCCCAGAAGTCTTCATGCAGCTTTTTTTACTCCAAATAGCTTAAAACTGCATTCAGACTTTTGAGACATCCTGTATCAATATTTGCAGGTTAATATAGCATATTGGAGATCTTTTTTTTTTTTTATTTTACTAGTATCTTATTTTTCCAAATATATGCAAAGATAGTTTTCAATATTCACCTTTACAAAATCTTGTGTTCCAAATTTTCCTCCTACTCACCCCTCCTCAAGAAAGCAAGCACTATGATAGAGGTTAAACATGTGTAATTCTTTTAAACACATTTCCACATTCTTCATGTTGGGCAAAAAGAAGAAAAATTAGATCAAAAAGGAAAAAAGCATGAGAAAGAAAGAAAGAAAGAAAAAAAAGGTGAAAATACTATGCTTTGATCCACATTCAGTCTCCATAGTTTTTCTTCTGGATATGGATGGCACTTTTCCATCACAAGTCTATTGGAACTGCCTTGAATCACCTCATTATTAAAGAGAGCTAATTCCATCACACTTGATCATCACATCTTGTTGTTATTGTATACAATGCTCTCTTGGTTCTGCTCAATTCACTTAGCATCATGTAAGCTTTTCTAGACTTTTCTGAAATCAGCCTACTCTTCATTTCTTATAGAATAGTAATATTCCATCAAATTTACATATTATAACTTATTTAGTCATTCCCCTACTAAGGTACATCTACTCAATTTGGAAGATCCTCTTTTAGGCATGAATTGATTTTATATAATTTTCTAAGTGTTTAACTCAGTTAATGTATGTATTTTTAAGAGTAATTTCATTCTGAATATACAATAAATTGCAAATGAGCTCCCAGGACATATTTAATATAAAAGCATTTTAAGCAATATTTTCAAGAATCTCATTATCTATTAAAATGTTCACTGTCTTAATGGAAATGTGTGCAAGACTTGTAAAGCAACATTGTTTAAATTATGCCCATTGGTCAATTTATAGACGTTCTCCCAACTTTGTGAACTGAAAGGAGCATCTCTCTTTTTGGATCTCTCCCCCAAACTTAAGCCAAAATAAAGTATACTCCAGATGGGTAAAATAATTCTTCTTTCTTCTCTCTCCCTCTTTTGGGAGGCAGATTTTTGTAAGGCAATTGGAGTTAAGTGACTTAAAAAGTCACTTAAATAGGACATGTTAAGTGCCTAAATCTGGATTTAAATTCAAGTCCTCCTGATTCCAGAGGAAGTGCTCAATTCACTACACCATCTTGCTGCCCCAATAATTAAATTCTTTACCAACAAAACACATGTAAATGTACAGGTATATACATAACCATATTCATACATACACACCTTATAGGTAACTTATTAAATTTCTCTAAAGTAGAGAAAAAAATTATCATTAAAATAAAACAAACTTACATTTAAAGAATTATATATGAAAATCCATAATTATGCAAAAACAAAATTAAAAGCATAGAAAATGAAAGTTAATTGTGCAGTTATTACTTTTTCTCAGGATTGTTTTTTTTTTTAATTCTTGAGTTTATGACTACAAAATGTAAAGAAGAAATCAACAGATTTCTTTGCTTTGATTTTTATTATCAAAGCCAAAAATATTGCTTCATTCATTCATTTACTTAATAGGCATTACCTAAGCATCTCCATGCTAGATATTATACTAAGTCCTATCTGTAATCAGAGAAAGAACAAAGTTACACATATTTGTGTCTAGCCTTCTCTAAGGGAGGGAAGGAAAGAAAAAATATATAAATTATATATTTTTAAAAGGATAGCAAGTTGTACATAAGAGATTTGTAGCTTCATATATAATCATCTTTTTTTTTCTATTGTACTGTTATGGAAATGCCTATTTCTTAAGGTCAGAATAAAGTTTTTTGTTTTTTGTTTTTTTTAAAAAAGACCTTTAGGAACTTATAAGCCATTGGGGTAAAAAAAAAAAAAAATGAACATATAAGACATATAAAAACATACAAAATATGCATTAAGTAATTTGTGGGTTTTTTTTAAAAGGATATTAGTTATTTGGAGGAAAAGAGATCTAGAAATATCCTTATATAAGATGAGACACTTGAGCTAAGTTATGAAGGAAATTAAGCATTCTAGGAAGCAAGGAAAGGATATAGTGAATTCCAAACATGGAGTACAGTATGTACAAAGGCACCCTGAGGGAAAAACAGAAGGTATGTGCCAAGTAAGTAAACCACTGCAGTTACCACCATTTTCCCTCAGACCCTAATGAATACCATCCTGAGCCCAAGAGCTTTGGGGAAAGCAATGCCTCCCAAACCATCAAATTTACTTCCTGTCACATAGTTCTACGTAAGTAACTATTAGAATTTTACCAGTGGAAATGATAGTAAAGAAAGATTACCATCTTCTTCACCACAGAACCTTAAAAATTAAGGGACTTTTCAACTGATTTACAACTGAAATTTTCTGAATGTGTTCTCGAGAGAAGGGACTTTCTTATCTTTCTATTCATATCCTCAGCACATAGCTCTATACTTTGCATGTTGCAAGCATTTAATACAATAGGGAAAAAAAAATGAAAATAAATGAGAATTGGAGTGACAGAGGACTTCAATAAGAATCGATGTTTATTTTATTCAAGTGTGAGAATTCAGTGTGAATTTGAGAAATGAGTACATAAAGGGTTCACTTCATAACTTTTTGCTTTGAGCAAATTAACTATTTCTTAGTAGACTCATATGTATTTAGCCTATAAATGAAAATTAAGTGAACTTAAGACTCCTTTATTGAAAATGCATAGTTCAAATGAAATTCTTTTGATTTATAAATTTTAACTCCTTTGTTGCAATCAAATTTTTCAAAACTTTTATCTTCTCACCCAACCTAATTTAGCATCAAGTATTAAAGGTTCATAATTAACATATACATACACCTTTCAAGTCTGCAAGGTACATTATATATTATCTCATATTTTCCTCAAAATAACTCAAAAGGGTTATTTTCCTTTTTTGAGGGTTATTTTTTAGAAGAAGAGCTGATAAACAGAAGCATGTAGAGAATAATTTTACACTTATATCTATTTGTGTCTAATGGTAACCATCTTGGTGAGAGATGGAAGAAAAAAAGGGGGGCAAAAAGAACATTATATGATCATTTTGTTATATATTTGAAAGGAATAATAGATTGTACAAAACAGATTTGCAGTTTCATGCACAATCATCTTTTTGTAATTGTACTGTTATGAAAATGCTTGTTTTATTCCACATTTAAAAAAAAATCAATCCCAGAAAGCTATTATCATCTCCAATTCACAAAAAAGGAAGTCTGTAGAATTGAAAGCTTAAGAATCATGAACTTTCATAAATTCAATGCATCATTGTTAAATGTAAATGTATTTATTATACAAGGAGTTCATTTCAAATATGAAGGTAAATTTTTGCCACTCACAACTACTATAGAATCAGTGTGCCATTCTTTTCTGCCATTCTTCTCTTAATAGGACCACATTATTTGGACCAACAAAACAGGGGATTGCTCCCCTCCTTGGATGTGTGCTTGCTACAATCTTTCACTTAAAAAGCAGAGGTGTAGAACCTATTCATTGTTAGAGAATTACTTTTTCATCACTTCTCTCAAGGGTCCATCTTTTTAGGCTTATAGTTTTTAAGAAGAATTTTTGGTATTAAAAATTTTGAAAATCAATAAACAGTTTGTGAATCATAGATTAACAGTTGTGAAACAAAGCAAATGCTCTGGTACTTGGTTAGCTATAATTGTTTTTCAATGACAGTTGGATAATATTCATACAAAGTTGGTCATTTCACACACTGCTTATTACATAGGATTCTAAAAACAAATTCCCCTGCCTTTTGGGAATTGGTTTATTTTAAATTATATTAGAAGAGTAAACAAATCAGAGAGGGAATAACTTTTGGTGTGCTTTCCAATTTACTCATTGAGCTGCAAGAAAATAAGACTATAGTAAGAAAGATGAAGAGCAAAGGAAATCAGGTCCCAAAATAAACAGATTTGTTTGTATTTGATTGTGTAAAAATATTTTATTTTGTGCATTTTGAAAACATGTAGCCTGTCTTAGAGATATGTTACTTTCAAAAAACAAGTAGAGAAAAAGAATTTTAAAAGAGAGGAATCATGGGGGCAGAGGGAGGGGCAGGAACAATTTTAAATCCTTATAGCTGTTGCCTAACAATTATGAACTGAATTTCAAAATGCCATCATTTCCAATAAGTAGGAAAACAGGGTCAGGGAGTTGGACTAGCATGTTTAGTGATACGTAAGATCCAAAAGTTTCATCCCAACAATTTTAAAGAGCCATTTTCTATCTTTTTTACTAACTCTACAAATGAAATTCCACTTTGAAAAGAATATAATTCACAATTCATTCCTCCATTAGTGTGGGAATATTTTCTTAAAATTAGCATATGGATAATTTCTTTGTTGTTCATCTTCTAAGGAGTAAGCCATTTATATTTGTTTCTGTCTGGAAAGTCATTTATTTGGGATAAGTAAAAAAAAAAATCTATTTCATTAAAGAAGTCACAAGACAGTCTCTGAATTTTAAAAATGTCTAATCTAAAACAGGGGAGAAATACATTATATTTATATGACAGTATTTCAATCAATTTTTTTCTTCAAATCCACTTACACCTACGCACTTTATACAAAAAGGTCCAGGTTGCAGTACAACAAACAGAACTATTGAAAAATAAATAAACAAAAACAACATTTCTATCATTTCATTGTTCCTGTTATGCTCTTAGCGCTAAGTGAACCAGTGTATTTCCAGAAGTAGTCTGACCTCTACTGCCCGAGTTGGGAATTTTTTACACAAGAGCTTTATCCTTATTTATCTCCAAGTCCTGGCTTCCAGAAATACTCCTCGTTTCAAATTTATCTTAGTTAAAGAAAATGATAAATACACGAGAAATACAGTATATACAGTATTAAAGTTTTGACATTATTCTTCCAAATCTCCTGGTTTTTAGTGTTTTGAGTTACCATTTTAAAAAATAGTTTTCCAGATCAAGGCAAAAATGAAATGTAGCTTCTTCTTTCAATTATTCCTGAATATGTTCTAATATTTATTTGGCATAAATAAAATAAAAAAATGAGGCTTTTTATATTGCTCCAACTATTAAAATCTCCTTATTTTTGAAGCCACAATTTCCTATAATCTATACATGAATATTATTGCAACTATGCCCTTTTACATATATACACACACAAACTATTATTGTTCAGTTTTTCAAACATTTTAAACTAGTTTTTAAATTAGCATGGTTTTAAAATGTGAATCTAGAATACCTCCCCACTAAAAAGAAATTCAGTAAAAATAAGTTATAATGCAGTAATACTGTGATCAAATTAAGTATTCTCAGCAACACAATGATCCAAGATAACTCTAAAGAATTATGATGAATAATGCTCTCCATCCCTAGAAAAAGAATTAATGGTGTCTGAATGTAGATTGAAGCATGTACTTTTCACTTTATTTTTCTTAGGGTTTTTTGGGGAGGAGGGTCTGTGTTTTCTTTTACAACATGACTAAAATGGAAATATTTTTCATGACTACACATGTATAACCTATATCAAATTGCCTGCCTTTCCAAGTTGGAGGTGGGGAGAAAGAAAGGAAACAAATCTGGAACTCAAAGTTTTTTTAAATGAGTGTTTAAAATTGTTTTTACAAGTAACTGGGGGGAAATTAGATACTAAATGTAATTTTATAATAAGTTATAATGAAAATTGCTTAATATTCTTTTGGAAAAGAACGAGATGTGTATGTATGGCAATAATACAAATAGGTGGAATTAGAACTGGTTGAATGGCCAGACACAAAGAATTGTCACAAAAATGTCAATGTCACTTTAGGAACATTCCAGTGGATTGTCCAAGGTCTTGGTCTCATACATGACGTTTTTATCAATAACCCAAATAAAAGTATTAACTATATACTTTTCAAATTTACAAACATCACAAAGTTAAGAAGGTTAGCCAAAACACTGAATGACAGAGATAGGAACCAAAAAGATATTGATAGGTGAGAATAAAAGGTTTTAACTATTAAAATTGTATTTAATGGACACATATACTTAAGGAGACATGTTGAGATTGGGGGGTGTTAGTAGATTACAAGTTCAATAACAGCCAACAATATAATATGACAGAAAAAATAGCAAATTAATCCTTGACGGCATCAAAAGAAACACAGTGTCTAAGACTTTTAGGGACTCAGTCCTTCTAGACTCCATCGTCAAGTCATACCTGAAATACAGCATTCATTTCCAGGTGCTAGTCTTAGGAATGGTAGTGACAAACAGAAAGAAAGCAATCTTAAAGTCATACCTTTGGTAATCACTCCAAGAAACAGAGGTATTCATCCTAAAGAAGAGAAAACTTTCAAAGCATAGTATTTTTCACCTTATGTTGTTATTATTGTTTGTCTGCTGAGGTTTTTTCCTTTCTCATGGTTTTTTCACTTTTGATCTGATTTTTCTTGCACAGCATGACAAATATAGAAATATGCTTAGAAGAATTGCACATGTTTAACCTATATTAGATTACCTGCTGTCTTGAAGAAGGTGGAAAGAAGGGGAAAAAATATGAAACACAAGGTTTTGTAAAAGTGAATGCTGAAAACTATCTTTGCATATATTTGGAAAAATGAAATATTATTAAAAATAAAATGAGTTCCTTCTTATCAAAGACTATCATTTTTAAAAATTTATATTTTCAGTGCTTAGTAAATTGTTTTTGGAGTTAGGTTTTTCTGTCAATCAGTCAGTCATTTGGGATGATCCTTCAATCATGAAAAATGCTAGCCTCCAAATGAGTGATTTGAGGACTACATAGAGATTGAGCTGCATCTCCTTTTTTATTTCTCTTTCCTGGATTATTCTATTTCTCTAGTTCTCTTTCCCAGATTCTTTTAACTCCAAACCTAATACTTTTCCCACAATACCCTGGTCCCGCTACAATAGAATAAAGCAACCAAGATGTACACAAATAAATATGATAGTGTGAGTGTGATAGGAGCAAAGGAATGTGCTAAACATAGGGTTCTAGGAAAACATGAAAAGGAAGCAAACTTCTTCATAGGATAGAGAATCAAAGAAGGTTTCAGAGAGGGTAAGGCTACAGGTTTTCTGCAGCAGAAATAAGAGAACAATGAATACATTGCAGGCATGGGAAATGGTAAAACTGACATACCTAGAGTTTAAATCTAGCTCTTCTGATTGCAACTCAGGACACTTTCCACTATACTACACTAACATCAGTGAAAGTCAGGAATTGATTTCTTTTTTAAAAAGAAGATTAAAAAAAAAACATTAGCCAGAATAATATGCTTTAAATACTAAATAATGTTCTCTCGTGATGTACTAACTTCCAAAGAAAAATCTGCTTACGATTATTTTTCCATTTCAGTAAAAACTAAATTAGGTAGAAATGTCAACATCAATATACAATACCAGAAACATGACTTGGTACATGAAATTTATAAGTTGCTTTCACTCCAGCTAAAAGCTGTAAACCTTTAAGTATCTTCAGAGTAAATATTTTTTGATGTGGTTATTCCAAATTGCCCTCCTAGAACAGATGTCAGGTGTCCTTTCCTTCCTATTCCCTTACTCATCCACCCCTAGCCCAAATCTTTTCCCAGAGAACCTAGCAAGGGTAAAACTCTGAACAAAGTCTTTCCCTCTAAACCATATACTAATAGTCTTTCTACCTTTCCTCCTAATGAATGACTAGTCATCTGATTATCTGACTATCCATCCCTACCTCTGCAAAAGGAACTCAAAAATTCCATTCTACTTCAAGCTACAAATATATTCTCTACTTCCCAAGGGGGTTAAATCAAGCCCCTTTAATCCCTACTCTTTTGTCCAATTACAACCTTTCTTGTAAGGTGGAGGACCTCTAGGTCTTACCATGTTCTCTTGCCATTAACTTCCAAAGGGAGCATCACAAAGTTGGGGAAAGGAAAGGAGGAAGTGGAGAGGAGGAACAAGCATTATTAACACTTACTTTTTACCAGGCACTGTGTTAAGTGCTTTACAAAGATTATATGATTTAATTCTCACAACCACTCTAGGAAACAGGTGCTATTATTAACCCCATTTTAACGAAGAATAAATTGAAGCAGGCAGAGGCTTGAACTCCAGATCCCAAGATATCGCCATCTAACCTGCCAAAGCACTCGGAAGATTCCTGGACTTTACTATACAACCTACAAGTGATCCCTCTTATATGTGCTGTCTTCTAATTAGAATATTAGCCCTTTGAGGACAGGGACTTTCTCCCTCTTCTGTTTATATCTTTAGTGCTTAACACAATGCTTGGTACATAACCCTTAATGAATGCTTTTTCATTTGTTTGTTCATCACTAAATATTTTGTAACCATTTTTAAAAATGACTAATTGAAAAAATATAAACATTTGGCTGAAACTAAATAGGGCACTTAGAAACCATTTATTTTCTTATTTTGACTACTGAACCACTATCATATAAATAAAGGGTGCAAAACAAAAATTGTCTTTGAGCTGGAATAAAATCTATTTTATATTCAACATTTATTATTTGTGTCACAATGAGAAATGAACTGAGGTTTGAATACACAATTCATTTCTAACCCTTAAATTTCAAAATAGGAAGAATCCAAAGTAGACCTATAAAAGTCTATAAATCTCTTACACACTACTAAAATATGTAAGAAACAGATTACAGTATGGAAGAAAGAATATTGCTGGTTGGCAGTCTTAAAAATAGAACACACTCAAAGCAGATGAGACAGCTTTAAATGTATCTACCAGCTGTCTCCAGAAAGTAAACTTTCTAAGCCAATTCAATCAAGAAATCAACAGCCAATCCCTACCAGGTTAGTTAAATTACGAAGGGAGGACATAAATCATTTCATAATTTAAAAGAGTATTCAAATTGAAGATAAAAGCATGGGCACTAGTAAAAACTACACAAGCAACATATAGTAAAGTGATTAGTGTTTATTTCATTTCCTTACAACCATAAAAAAAAAACACTAAAAGCTTTGATTCAATGCAGCACACAAGATGCTCGGATAACTTTGTCAACTGAAGCTAAACTTACAAAATGTATTTTACAGTACTAAATTTACTCTGAACTTAAATGAATATATAAGTGTTATCTGGGAACTAACTAGAGCAAATTTCAATAGTCCTTATATTAACCTAATTTTCAAATTTGCGCTATTAATAAAATAGATTGCAGGAGTATAAGGAATGTTAAAGAGAAAAAGCACCTCTGCATGAGGGCTTGACGAGCCCTTTTTCAGGGCTGCTCATCCACATACCTGATTCACCTAACTCTCATTTATGGCTCCAAGAAGTTATAGCATGTACAGTGTCATATCCTGCTAAACTATCTCAGCAGATGGATTAAACCAACTTGAGGATAACCAACATGCTCCAAAGCTGTCAATGGGTTAAAGGGATATAGATAGATAGATAGATAGAGATAAATATATGCATACATAGAGATAAATATATCTATATAAATATAAATATATTTATCTATACATATATTTAAACACATTTTTAAAAGCCTTAAGTAAATCTAACACTGGAAGATCTGAAATCTTTTCTTTGGTGTTCTAAAATATATTTTATACAGAAGATTTATGAAAATATTTTGTACTTGAATTATCTGACATAGTTTCTTTAATATAGAAAATTTTTCTGAAAAAGGAATGATAGAATTTGACTTCAAATAGCACCATAATATTTGTAAATATTGAACCTCCAAAATTCAGCTCACTTGATTATATTCTCTCTGAGGCACCAATACAAAACCACATTCTTACCTTAATGTTACAGAAGAATAGAAAAGAGTCAAATGTTCTTTAGTCTCTTGAAAAATAAATTTTCTGCATGCTTAAAAGAAATAGATTTAGGAAAGTCTAGCAGCATTTCTATCAATTCTGTTTTGTACTTCTTTCCATCACGCATAGCACCTGACATCTCTTCTGGAAAGGTATTTGGTAAATGTCCTATAATCTGGCACTGCTGGAGAAAGGGACCTTCTATTTAATCAAATACCGTATTCCATATGATTCTACTTGGCTAAATTTCATTCAGCAGTTGAAAATCTACTTAAGGGTTAAAAAAATAAACAGTAATAAGAAATTTCATCTAACTCTTTTATGATGCAGCACTCCAAAAATATCATTATTATATAACAAAGATGCATGGAAGTATTAACTGATAAAGTGCTAGGTAACAATCATCTTTTACCATTCTCTTGGATTTACTGTGTGATGATGATATAAGGACATTGTGGACCTGAATTTAAATTAAGTGCAGATAGCATTCTAAAAACTAAACACAATATAATCTGACAGTATAAATGTTTTTTTCTTTCATTTGAAATGAATGAATACAAAAATTTTATAAAGCACCAATTATGTGGTACAATTATTCTGGGCTTTGGAGATATATAGGCAAAAACAAAACATTCCCTATTGCCCTCAAGAAGCTTTCATTTCACTAGAGAATTATGATATGCTAAGCAAATAGAAAGCATGGACCAACTAATACAAAAAAATTTCAAGAGAGCATGCGAGTTGGTAACAGCTAATAGTCCAGTTTAACTGAAACAGAGAATATAGAAAGAGGAACAATTCAAAAAAAATCTGAAAAATTAAGTCAAAGTTAAGTTGTGAAGATCTTTAAATCCTAGGCTGAGGAGTTTGTATTTTATCCTACAGGTAATAAGAAACCACTGAAAGTCTTGTTGGTAAAGAGATAATATGGTCAGATCTACATTTTAGGAATAACAATTTGGAAACTGTAAAGAGAGCAAGAAAAATTGTACAGAGAGCAAGAATTTGAGAAGGTAGAATAGGAGGCAATTAGAAAAGCACAGTCAAAAAGTAATGACGATAAAGACTGAGGGAATAAAGAGAAAGAGAGAAATGTAAGACACTTAAAGAGGTGGGTTCAATAAAACTCAGAAATTGAGTACAGTGGTTGAAGGGAAAGAAAATTAAGGACAACTCAAAAAATAAAAGCCTTGCTTCAACACCAAAAAGGAGTTTCCTCTGCCAAAACTGAAGAATTTGAGAATTTTTCAAATTCTAAAAGGCAAATAGGCCAGAAACTTCCCACATATCTATGCCAGCAAAATACTAGAGGTCATACCAGATGGTCAAGAACTCCAATTAGAAACTGTAGGGACTTCTTACAACCCAGATCTGCACAAAAATTTAGCTGAGAGATATCCTACTAGCAAAACCAACAGTAATGCAGGGTAGCCTCCCAGAAGACACCTAACCACCCATCCCAGATCCAGCCAGGGAAACCATAGCCTTAACCCTACTCTGTTTCTGAAGGTTATAAAAGAAGAGGGCAAAGAGAGCCTCAGAGTAGACACTTTGAAAGCCAAAAAAAGAGGCAGCAACCATCATGATCATAATGCTAATCAGACCAACATGGTACCATAACATTTAGACCTAAATAGCCTGTATCCAAGAGCTTTAAGGTCCCTAATATTCTATCCTGTGACATCAGAAAGGGTAATGAAGATCTGACTATTTGAACTTTAAACATTAAAAGGCGCTAAACTCTCAGAAATGGAAATAAGGTGCAAAAACTTAGGAATTCAAGGCAAAACCAAACCTAGCCTGGCAGAACACCTAACCCAAAGTCAAATCAGATAGTAGAACCTTGCCTGGATTCATTAACTAAAGATGGAGAAATGAATAATCAAAGAAAACATTGACCAATATTCAAAATTATTGCAATCCTAATTCTATAACCATTACAAGCTGAGCCTGCAAGCTAGATAGTCCACAAGATCTATCGACATCTAAAAGACATAAAACAAGAAGGAAAAAATCAAAGTTTTGGAGTAAAGAATGGAAAGAAAATAAGTGACTTAGAAGAGAAAGTAATAAATCTTACCTAAGAAATTGAATCTTGAAAACTTGTTCAGTCATTTCAGTTGTATTTGATTCTTTGTGCCCATTTATGATTTTCTTGGCAAAGATACTAGAGTAGTTTGCTATTTCCCTCTCCTGATCATTTTATAGGTGAAAAAGCTGAAGCAATTAGGATTTTGTCCAAGGTCATACAGTTACTAAGTATTTGGGATCACATTTGAATTCAGGTCTTTCCTGACTCCAGGCCTGAAATACTCTTACCTGCCCTCCTCAAAATTAGTACAAGCCAAACAAATCTATAATTCTCTCTTTGAATATTCTCTCTTTCAATCAGTAGCTGTAATGAAAACAAAACCTGTTTTCCTAAATTCAAGTTTCCTATCCAGAAAATTCTTAGAAAAACTTTCTAGTTCCCTTTTTACAATTATCATTTGTTGATCATAAACATTACTCAAAAGTAGTCAATAATTGTCTTTAGACAAGTCAAAATTATTTGTCTTATTTTACTAATAAAATCCTTATCTGTATGTAAGGGTAGAGTTCCATCTCATTTAATAAGATAACAGAAGACCCAGGCACCTTGACTGAATCAATTAATAGTTTCAAGTAGGTGTGGAAAAGAATTTAATCAATTTATAAGTCTTATAGTACTCTGACCCTTAGATAAAAGCAGGTGATACCATCTAGGAACCAGCATAAAAGACTGAAAGAATCAGACATCTCTCTGGATCTATGTATAAAAATAGCAGTTAATCCAATGCTGGCCAAGTCAAGGGATAAATCAGCCTAGTGGTGGAAGAATTCCAATTCAAAAATTCCAGCTGGAGTTAAGCCCTCAAGAGAAAAATCACTCTTTGTGGAGAGAGGAGTAGAGCCAATTTTCTTCCCTTCCTTCCTTTATTCATTGACCATATCATTGGAAGGCCTGGACAAGGAGAAGAAAAAAGTATCCAGTCAAGGGTGAGAGTCTCCTGGGAAAGAGCAGCTTCCAGATCCATTACCTTTCAGGAAGAGTAAGATGTTGTCTATGGATTCAACATATGGATTCCCAATAGGTATCCTTTGTTCTTTTTTATTTTAAGATTATCTCTACTCTCCCCATGGACCACATGTTTATTTGTAGAAGGTCATACCCAGACTTTGAGGAGAATATTTCCATAACTATCATTTTTGCTACAATATCTTGGTAAATATCTTTGCTAAAAGCTAATGAAATCTAGCTGATACTTAGTAGAAACTACATTGATGGGACCCCAAACTCATCTCGTCAGGGATATCCCTTAATCCTGAGAGTAGTAATGAGATGACTTCTGGGAACTAACCAGTGTTGAGTGGGAAATGGAAAAATAGCCCCAGTTACAAATAAAGCTTTTACAAAGGTAAATGAAGAACAATGCAGAAGTAATGTATAGTTAAAATATTTAACTAAAAGAATAGTCTAACCTGAGGAATTTAATACACAATAATTTATAAACATGCTCCAGACTAATCCAATCACTAATACCAAAAAAGAATCACAATTGTAGATATGACCTTTAAATATAAATGGGTATTTTAAGCTCATATAAAGTCACATGTTGTTCCTCAAAGCCAAAATATACCTGATTAATAAGTTTATAACACTTTAGTCATAATTTCATTATGACCAGAGGGATTTTTTTTCCTTTTATAAGATAGGAATGCCATTAATTTGTGCCCCTCAGCTCAGTAATTTGTAAATGATTGGCTGAAAGGTAATTAAATCACAGGAATCCTATGCACATTTCATCTGATTATGTACATCTAATTTCAGCACCTCTAATAATATTAGCCAAAACTCAGCAAGTCCAAATGGGGAGAAAACATTAATGCATTAGCATACAGTTTCAGGGAAGAAATGATTTTAACATTTATTTAACTCAAACTTGTTGAAATTTTTTAAAAACTCATTAGTAATAACTACCTTAATTATAATTCTTGAAATATTTTTAATGCAACTGCACTAAAAAATTAAAATAAGGAAATTTTTAAATACTATCTTTACATGAAAAGCAATAACAGTAACAATCACTATAAAAAGAGTACTTTTACAGTTTTAAGCTTTACAAAGTAATATTACAGGCATCCCATTTTACAAATGAAAAAACTGACTGAGAGGTCAAGTGGGTTGTCCATTGTCTCATAAATCCTAAGTGTCAGGTTGAGGATATGAAGCTAAAGATCTACACCTTCCAAGACTATTGTTTTTCTACCATGCTGCTTTCCCAAAGATAATCCGAAGGATAATAAAATACAACAATTTTTTAGAAAACTACACTTGAAGATAGCCATAAAAATAAAGGGCTAAATTAAAAAAAAAACAAAACCCATAACATATAGTGATAGTGTCAAATCTCAAAATTTAAATTAAAAAAAAAACATTCCACAGGTGATATAAAGAATTAAATAAAGCAATTTTTACATAGACTATAAATCAAAGGCACATTGATTCTTCCCTTCTCTGTCTTATATTTGTCTTTCATAACTATAAGGATTACAAATTATAAAAGATTTCTTTATTAATCTTTTTTAAATAGCAATATAGCAAAGGAGTCCCTAACAATACCTCAGTTCCCTTGCCTTATTGAATCTTCCAGTGGATGGATAAGGATATAAGGATCTACTATCTTCTGCAGTGCAGAAAAGATCCATTTGCTCATATGTGACCACACTTCCCAGTCAACCCTCTGACTTGAAAATCAATACTTCAGTCCTGTATTAGGCTAAAGACCCTGAACATCCCAGGAAGTGAAGGGGAGGGAGAGAAAAAAAGAGAGAGGTGGGAGGGAGGGAAAGAGCAAGAGAGAAGGAGGGAAGGAGAGAAAGAAAAGGACAGGATCAGAGAGATAGAGGGAGGGAGAGAGATGGAGAGAGATAAGGAGAAGGAGAGGGAGAGACAGAAAGGAGAGGAGAGAGAAAGATAGAAAGAAGAGAAGGGGAGGGAGGGAGGAAAAGAGACAAACAGATGAGGAGGAAAGAAGAACAGAGAGAGAAAATGGAGGAGAGAAGGGGAGGGAGGGAGAGAGAGACGGAGATAAAGAGGCAAAGAGAGAAACAGAGACAGAGTTGAAAGAGAGAGATAAAGACAGAAAGAAAGAGGGAGAGACAGAGAGGAGGGAGGAAGAGAGAGAGAAAATTGAGAGGGATGAGGGAGGGAAGAAGAGAAGGAGAGACAGAGAGAAAAGAGAGAGACAGAAAGAGAGGGAGAGATAAAGGCAGAGAGAGGGAGGGAGAGAAGATGAGAGAGAAATGAAAGAGAAGTGGGAAGGGAGGAAGAGAGGGAGAGAAAGAAAGAGAAAATAGAGACAAAGCAAGATAGAAACACAGAGAGAAAAGAGACACACAGAGAGAAAAAGAGAGACAGAGGAGGAGGAAGAAAAGAGAGATGGAAACAGAGAGAGAGAGAGAGAGAGAGAGAGAGAGAGAGAGAGAGAGAGAGAGAGAGAGATTGAAGGCTCTCAATCACATAACTGCCTGGGGTTAGTGGCCTCCTCAACTGCACAACCTTCCTGATCACCAATACCATTCATTCTCTTCTGATCTGAGTGCCCCCATCAACTGAGTCTTGTATATTATGTGTCAGAACTCTTGACCTGAATAACCTCAAGGGAGAGGGAAGAAGGCAGGCAGAGAAAAGCCTCTTCCTAAACTCCATTTATGGGATGTTGCAAAGCTAAACAAAATAACACTGTCTCAAGGATGTAAGGTAATGGAGACAGCTAAAAGCTGCTGCAAATTCCAAAGTCTGTTGAATGATTCACATGTGAAAACTGCATGAAGTAAATGCTCTGCTAACTTTGCCATACACTGAAAAATATTTTCACAGTTAGTGAAGAGAAGAGGAAAATGTGGGTAGACTTTAAGATAAACAATCATTTTTTTCTACTTTAGAATTAAATGGTATATTAATAAGTATTGAAAGTCTTTAAATGTTATCATTTTTAAAAGCACTAAAAATCTGTATAGCCAAAAACTACTGCTAATGAGGATTTGTCAGTGAAAATTAATTTCCAAGTCGGTAGAACAATATATAGAATGCTTGACTTGGAATTGGAAAAACATGAGTTCATATCTATCCTATTTACCAACAGTATGACCTTGGGCAAGTTGCTTATTTCGGTTTGCCTCAGTTGCCTCAACTGTATTGTTGTTGTTCAATTATTTCAGTCCTGTCTAACTCCTCATGACTACCTTGAGTTTTGGGGAGGTTTTGGCAAATGCACTGGAATTGCTATTTCCTTCTCCAGATCATTTAACAGATGAGGGAACTTATAGAAGTTAAGTAACTTGCCAGGGTTACACAGCTAGTAAATGTCTGAGGCCAGATTTGAACTCAGAAAATGAATCTTCCTGATGCCATCCTGGAACTCTATCCCCAAACTGTGCCCCAAACTGTCCCAATTGCAAAGTAAAGATAATAATACCTACCTTGCATGATTGTTTTAAGGAACAAATGAGTAATATTTGTTATATGCACTTAATCCAGTGTCTGGCAAATAATAGGCAACATCAAAATGTTAATTCCCTTCCCTTTCCAGATATATGGCAAAAAGCAACTATTCATAGGAAATGATCATGATTAAAAGAACTAAGATCTGGCACAGTGTCAGGAGACATTCTCCTGTTTCCAGGATCTTATACTTTACAAAAACTCGGCCTTGAGGCAATCTTTAGAGCATCGGCAATAGAAATGCGCTATCTGCTCAGCATCTTCAATTCAGAGTACAGATGGAACACAGACCAAGTGGCAGTAATCTAGAGCATGTTTGGTTGGTATCTAATCTTCCCGACTGTGACCATGTGTATGGGAGTGTATGTATATTTAAATATATGCATATATACATTCCACTAAATTAACATGGTTCATTATTTTTTTCACTACTTTTTTTATCTTATAGCAATAGTCAACCCTTTTCCTGAGTCACTCCCCCCATACTACCTCTTATTTCTAGCTCACTTCCATGACTTCCATCAAACACCCTTTCCAAATTTCCCTCTAAATTGTCCCTTATTTACCCCTTTCATTCTTAACAAAGAAAATAATCACAAGTCTTATTATATAACAACAAAATAGCATAACTAGAATTATAGTCAAAGAGCATTAATCTGGTTATCTAGGTAAAGTTGCCAAAAGAGGCAAGGAAACTACTGCACTATTCCATGGAAACAGTAATGAAAGCCTAACTTAAAGTACTGGCTGTGAGTAGGCAAAGGAAGGCATGAATACAAAAGCTATTCCACAGAATCAAACTTCTCTACAAACTGGTCATATTAGAGAAATAGAATGAAGTCAAAGATGACTTACTCTGAACAGAGGTGACTAGAGGAATGATGCTTCTATTTAGGGAACTAGGAAAAGTGAAAGGGAAATGAGGAGAGGAAAGATAATTAATTCACATTCAGTATTAATTTTTTGTATTAATGGGATATCCAGTACAAGGTTCCAAATAGATGGAAATTCAGTACTAGAACTCAGGAAATATATAAAGCATTAGAGATAAAGATGTGTTTATCATCATTACAGAGATAGCAGTCCAAAATCATGTAGATAGATAAAATCACCAAGAAAAGAAGAAAGAGCCTTGAAGAACAGTTACATTTAGAGGATTGGAAGCAGGGAAAGAATAGCCAAAGAGAAAATAGGAGAATCATGAGTCCACTTCCACAGAAGCAAGAGGAGAAAGAGGAATACTAAAAAGGATGGAGTGGACAATCATGTAAA
Source organism: Antechinus flavipes (assembly GCF_016432865.1). NCBI lineage: Eukaryota > Metazoa > Chordata > Mammalia > Dasyuromorphia > Dasyuridae > Antechinus > Antechinus flavipes. The sequence goes on along the minus strand of NC_067400.1, from coordinate 120,410,803 downwards.
ATGCTATAGCGAGATCAAGAAGAATGAGGACAGAGAAAATACAGGTGAACTAGGGTTATTAAGAAGCCATTCGTGAGTGAGAAGAACCAGGAGAATAAATTATACAGTAACAGTAATCCTATAAAGACAACTTTGAAAAATTCGTTCAATACAATGGAATCCATCAGAGTTCCAGGGCGCTCATAATAAAATGGACTAACTACTCCCAGTAATGAATCAGAGTGCAGAACAGAGTTTAAAAGGGTAGAGGGGGAGGGAACATGATTAATATGAATATTTGTTTAGTTCACTATAGATATTCATAATGGGATTTGTTTTCCTAGCTTTCTCAATGGGCAGGAGAAACAGAGGAAGGGTAAGAGAAAATTTAACTGAATATAAAATTAAATTAAAATTTTTAAAATGAGGTATTGGTTACACCTCCCAAGAAGGTTCCCATATAGAATGAGGTACATTTTCAAACATGGCCAATGTGGGAATTTGTTTTGTTTTATTATGTTTATTTGCTTTAAAATTTTGTGGTTTTCCCCTTCACTTGGGAGGAGTGAAAGAGACAAAAACCATTCTTGATAATTGAAAAAATACTTTAAAAATTAAGTCACTGGTGTCCTTTAAGAGAGAAATTCCAGTGGAGTACTAAAGATGGAAGCAAAATTACAAGAGGTTGAGAAATGTGTGAGTGATGAGAAAGGACATTCACAGAGTGCTGAATGCTGAGTATATAAATTAGAGGCTTATATCAGAATCAAAGATTATCTGTGGACTAACGTAATTTTTTTTAAGTGGAAGGAACTGATCACATTTGGAAGAGGAAAGAGATTCAGAGTAGCTGCAGAAAGACAATAAAAGAGCAAGAAAAGGGAAGAACTCGTGTTAGATTAATATTACTTTCTTGGTTATTAATTTCAAATGTTAATGTGTAAGAAACAGTTTTTCCACTTCTGCTACCTTATTTCTCTACATAAAACTAAAAAATCTTGGAAAAGACTTGAAGTAGCCAACTGTTTTTGGCACTTTCTCCCCTCCTATTTAAGTACTTCTTCCCATTTATAAGGAATAATTCTTCTCCCAAAGCCTGTATCTGATTTCCTCAGAGTACACTGCTGTCAGGTACCTCTAACACTGGAAAATCACTGATAAGCAATCTTACAAGAGTCATATCCTCTGAGATAGAAAAGACCTTATACAAAGGAATTTTGTGATTCTACTAATGTAGAATTACAGGAATCATTCCAAATCGCAAAAGAGATAATTTGGGAAAAGAATGCTCCTAAATCGTGCCTGGGGGTTTACTCTCAGATAGTCAACCTTGTCCTGTGCATTAACCAACGAGGATTGGAAAAAAGAGAAGAGAAGGCAAATAGGAATTATTTCAATCTCTGTGCTTGTATCACTAGTGCACATGATAGAAACTCAGGAAATACTGGTTGATTGACAGATTGAGAAATAAGTATAGTAGACACATTGAACAGAATGAAAACCACCACTTCTGCCACTGTTAATCCCACACTCTCAGAATTCAAGATTACACATAAACTTAAAGAATTTCAAGGCCTTGAATTTTTCTAAATGAAAGGAAACATACTCCTTTGGGTGTTTAAAAAGAAAGTGGCATTGAAACAAACAGATTATTCATAAATAAATTGCCTCAGTATTTCAGTGACAAACAGGAAGTGAGACTAGGTGAAAACAAAATTAGATTTGAGGGTTAAAATAAAGTAACAACTGCCTCATTTGTGCTTTTTTTCCACATAGTTCCAAATCAATGATTTATGATTTAAAAGAGTAGTATATGTTTTTCCATGGTTCACCAACTTTGAAAGGTTTTTTTTTTTCCATTTATTTGAAACCATTAGTCATTTTTTATTAGCCAACAGAAAAGCTAGATTCAGCCAGCTTTCCTTGTCATATGACGGTAAAGTCTTCTGGCCATGATATTTCCATCCAAAGAAATTGGTCTATAAATAGTTCATAGTACCTTACTTTTCTTCTAAGAATGAATTGCAAAGTAAAATTTATTGTCCAATAGAATTCAGTTAAAGGTAGAAAAATACACTAACCAAGAAAAGCAATTTAAAAATAATAAAGATCCTAAAAAGCTTTTAACTCAAGTCTCCTTGTGCTATTTATTTTTAAATTTCTTCTTATAAATTACTACAAATGGAAGAAAACACTCTTTAATGTTTACAACTATGTTATATTAAACATATATATGCATTTTATATATACATTTGTGTGTAATATATATATATGTATATAGCATATAACATGCTAATTACTTTATCACTAAGAAAATTTAAATATGTCCTATACCTTTTGGATACTCACCTTGTGGTCTTACACAAATTTATTTAATCTTTCCACTTATAAAAAAGGCAATTGTAAGATGCATTTTACTTCATTTACATGAAAACAGGTTCTACAAATTCTTTGAAAAATCAGAGAATAGTATACAATAGCAAAAGTGAAATATTTGTCTTTTCTCACAAAAGTAACAGTCATTTGTAAGATATCAAATTGTTCTGTATATGTATCTCAGATTTTAACAAAGTACCAAACATCCTAAATAAATCTGCTCAAAAATTTCCACAAAACCTTCTGAAATTAATAGCTATTAATTCAATAATGTTATTCAAATCAGAATCTTCCTAGGAATATCTCACTGTTAAAGTTGCAAGTGGAATTTCACATGAGATTTGTAGAATCAGACTCAGTTCCTGAGACTTCTCAAAAGCTTCTGGACAGCTAGTTATTTGGCATTTAAGTGTTTTGTGTGTGTGTGTGTGTGTGTGTGTGTGTGTGTGTGTGTGTGTGTAAAAATCACAGCAGTAAATTTCTTCTGTTGTAAGAGACGACTGAACTAGTTTTCTAAAAAATTCTTCTTGATTCCCCAAATCATTTGCTCTTAAGTCGAGTATCATAGAACCACTGATGTTTGAGTTCACAAAGGACTTTAGAGGTCACCTACATGACCATCTCATTCCAGAATACATAGTTCTGCCTTTCCATGGGGAATACTTTTGCAAAGTGTTACAATTACAAAATTGTAATTGTAAACTAGAAAAATTCTAAAGTACATGCCAAAAGATAGCATGCACAGCTGTATACAAATATAAATTCATTAAGGACATTAAATAAAATGTGTTTAAAATATTTTAAAATGCATCCATATGTAATTGAGAAAATACATTTTTAAAGAATGAAGCTAACATTCCTGTCCAAAACTTAGAAAGCCCAGAGGAATACGAAAAAGCGATGCTATGGGTTATCATTAGACTATCATTATAGAAAATAGGAAAATGGTGATATAAAAGATGCTAAGTCTAATATTTTCATATTTTAAGGTCCTCAAATTTCCAGTGTGCTACAAAACTGAAATATGACATTCTGCAGCCAGCAAGATTGAAGAGGCCTTTGCCAAGAATCATTGGTTTTATATCCAAACGAACTTCTTGGCTAAAATTCCTCTGTTGGCTTTACAAGTCCTGGTTCATGAGATCCTTATCCAACTAACCACAAGCTAAACATGGCATCTAGAGTAAAGCATAGCCATGAAAACCTCAGGGCATAATAGATATGTATTACTCTGGGATAAATGCATAATTGTCTAGGGAAATGTTGGAGTCTAATTTTTGAGTTGGGAAATAAACATATGCATTAAGCGATTTTAAAATAAAAAGTCAAAGAAAACTGTCATCTACAAGATGAACAACTAGTTAAAATTATTGAATGAATGGCAGACATTGAAAGTATTTATGGCTATTTTGTATCTTATATAGATGATCATTGGTTTTAAAATGTGAATATTTAATAAAGGGGTATAAAATTCCTTTTTTGCTTTATCCATCACAATTTTGTTATAGAAAATTCACACTCCACATCACTTGACTCTCAAAAGATTTCTAAATTCATCAATTTACTTCCAATTTAGGAGAGTTCCAATTAGGTAAATTTCAATCCATCCATGTCTTCCCATCCTGTACAACTCCTATCCATGTCTTCTAGAAGTTTCTACACGGGATCCACTCAACATGCTAGAGACCTTCTTTATTTTGTCCAACATCCAGAGGATACTGGTAGAATATTCTAGGCATCTACCTATCATCATTCTCAACATGGAAACAACCCATCTTCTCTTTCTGTCATACAAATTTTTATATGCTAATAGTTTTTTTTTTTATTTTTCAAAATACATACATAGACAGTTTTCAACATTCGCCTTTGCAAAACCCTGTGTTCCAAATTTTTCTCCCTCCCTCCCCACTTCTCCCATTCCCTAGACAGCAAGTAATCTAATACAAGTTAAACATGTGTAAGTCTTCTGAACATATTTTCGCATTTATCTTACTATACAAAAAAATCAAATCAAAAAGAAAAAAATGAGAAAGAAAAAACAAGCAAGCAATTAACAACAAAAAAAGGCAAAAATATTATATTGTGATCCACACTCAGTCCCCACTGTCCTCTCTCTGGATGTAGATGATGTCCTTCACAAGTCTATTGGAATTGCTCTAAATCACCTCATTGTTGAAAACAGCCATGTCCATCATACACAGTTAATTATCATACAATGTGGGCTGTTCCTGTGTATAGTATTCTCCTGATTTTGTTCATTTCACTTAGCATCAGTTCATGCAAGTCTTTCCAGACCTCTCTGAAATCATCCTCCTGATACTTCCTTACAGAACAATAATATTCCATAATATCCATCCATATACCATAACTTATTCAGCTCTTCTCCAAACTACAAAAAGGGCTGCCACCAACATTTTTGCACATGTGGGTTCTTTTCCCTTTTTTGTGATCTCTTTGGGATACAGATCCTGTAGAGTCTGTCATACGATTTCATGAGAACATCCTTTTTATTCTTATTCTTCCTTTGAGGTTTTAAATGATAATATGTTGCAGTCTGCTCAGTAAGCCAGTCAATAACCATGTATCAAGTGCTTATAAAATGCTAAACATTGTATTAAGGAATGAAAATACAAAGGAAGTCAAGATACAAAATCTGCTCTCAAAGAACTCACTGTTTAGTGGTCCACCATGTATGGACTCTGTGTGATGTTTATCCTTAGCTCATTGGTGGTAAAGATGTTACAAGTCTCACTGGCATATAATATCAGTAATTACTACTTAAAGAACATAAAAGTTTTCAAGATCGAGGACATAAAACTTCAAAGATCCACAAAAGCAAAATTTGTAACTTCTAGTGGCTCATATTTCTATAACATTTCACATTTTGCTAGATAATTTTTGGACAATAATCTGTGGGGTAGGTAGTACTATCATTATTATCCCCATTTTATAGGGGATTTTATAGATGAGGAAATTGATGCTTAAAGAGGCTGTGACTGGCCCAGTCACATTAGTCAGTAAATGTCAGAACTAATATTCAACTCCAATTCTACTTGTTATAAGTCCTGTACCTTTTCATCATACCACATAGCCTTTAAATATGAACACTCCAGCTAATGCCAATCATTCTAATTGCTTTCTAATTTAAGAGAGACTATTTGCAGATATTTGTGGTATTTATTCAGTCTGGAAAAATATAAACTACATTTCCATTTAATCCTTTGCCTCAAAACTAACTATTAAGAAGTCATATATCTTTCTGATTGCTTACTTATACTCAATGGAAGACGCACAATAGGCTAAAAACCAAAGCACCAACAGAGATAGAAACCACTAATCTGCTGACTTTTGAGAACCATTATTCTATCTCTCTATTATCTTAACAGGTTGAAAAGGAAAAAAAATATATAAGCCTAGCTAGATGTCTATGCCCCTCTTCCAACCAAAAGGAAAATTCAAATGTGTACTTTACTTCATCCCTTGTGATATGATCAAAGAAGGAGTAAAAATAAAATAAACCAAAAAAAATTATTTTTAAATATCAGCATTATTAGTAAATTATATTGAGTTGTCCCAGATCAGGAGAATAGTTATCAAGACATGGCCTTCCAAGATTAAAATGTCCTGGTAGTAAATGTACAGTACACAGGAAAGGTATATAGAAAACATGCTCATTGTTACTAAATAGCATACTGGAGAGAGAATTTCCCAGATAAGCTAGAGGTCAAAACATTTTGGGTTTAACAAATCACAAGAAAATAAACAAATGTGAAATAGTACCTATCAGTATATCTTTAACAATCTGTTTTTATTGCTGACAATAATACAACCACATTATCTGGACACTACCATCTTAGTTTCCCACATGCAATAAAAAAGAAAAAGAAGTCAGGAGAATGGCTAGACCTGAACTTATAGGAGAAAAGAATTTTTAAAGGCATTTAGGGAAAAGATTATAAAAGAATGGGGAAAAACTAACAAGTAAATTGTACCAAATAAATGTGACCAAGAAGACATTAGCAATTACTGATTGAAGCAATTCCTGGCTTCTTCATTATAACACTCTGATGAAACCAGTCTCTGAACATATTTGGCACATTTTTAAAGAAAACATGACAAAAGGTGGCCAATTTTCATGTGTGATTACATATAGCAGATCCAGTCCTTTTGGTCATATGATGTCAAAAGTATAGAAAATATGAGCTCTACATTAGAAAGCTCTCAGCATTGAAAACAAACAAAATGTTATCATTTTTTAAAAAAATGCAAGTTCTTATTGTGCCTTCTTGTTAGTTCAGTAGAAAAAAAAGACAGCATTGAATAATCTTAAATTGTCTCCCACATATATATTAATCATATTAATAATGACAATAGCATGTATAAAGCATTTTAGGGTATGTTGAGTACTTTACATTTGATGGTCACAATAACTCTGGGAAGTAAGTGTCATTATTATCACCATTTTGTAGATAAGAAAACTGAAACAGAGGGGAGATTAATTGACTTGTCCAGACTCATAGATCTAACTATGTTTGAAGTAAGATTAGAACATCTTCTAGGTTCCAATCTAGCTTCTGGACTTGACTGAATTACCTAACTGGCTAAATTTACTTACCATATGACAGATGTCACATTTGTCACTTTAAAGATTTGTTCAATAATTCTTTTGCTATGAACATTAACTGCATAAAGGTTCTTCAAACGCTTATGTTCACAAATGTCACCTTACTAATTGCATCAAGACCCAGAATGCTGCAAAGCCTCTGCAAAAACCAACAGCACAGTGAAAGGAATTCATCTAATTCCCCATAATGCAAAATCAGCATGAATGGAAGCAATGGACTTGAGATGCAGAATAACACACACATTTTGGATATGGCCAATGTGCTAATTTTTTTTTGCTTGACTATCCATATTTATTACAAAGTTTTGCTTTTCCTCTTGCTCCAGAATGAGGAAGGGATGGAGGGGAGAGAGGGAGAACAAAATGTTTGTTAAATGAAAAAAAATTAAGTTTAAAAAGCAACATGAATTTTAAAAGAAAAGAAAAGAAAACTTCCAGCACACCATGACATTCAACTGGATGGGTAGCCCAGTGAATTATCGTACATGATAGTCATTTGGAAAGAGCTATATCTTTTACAAACACTGAAAATGAACAATGAACTGGGCTGAGAATTAAAAAGGAAGAAGAATTAGAGCTGTACTGAATTGGAGAACATGGAAAGTTTCTAATAATCCAAAGCAATTCAAAACAATAAAACTCTATCTCTTAATATCTTCATTCTTCTGATGATGTGCTATGACCAAAAATCATGGACGACCATCCCAAAATAAGAGAAATTGTAAGCAGCTAGGTAGCACAGTGAATAGAGTATCAGACATAGAGTCAAAAAGACTTGAGTTCAAACCAGCCTCAGTAATAGCTATGTGATCCTGGATAAATCACTTATTTCTGTTTGCCTCAGCTTCCTCAGTAAAATCCTAATAGTACCATCCATCTCCCAGTGTTGTTGTGAAGATCCAATGAGATAACAACTGTAAATTGTAAAATGCTTAGCATAGTGCCTACTGTGCTGAAGGCAACATATAAAAATACTTATTCCCTTTCTGAAAGAACATGGGGGAAGGAGGAAATGCCTGTAAATAAATTTATGGCATGTTGCCTAAAATAAGGTAAAGGGGAGAAGTAAAATGAAAGAACCCATTAAGAATATATAGCTAACATACAAGTATTTCAAGTACTAGCATGTGAAAAGGGAATTAGATGTAATCTAACAGATCAAACAGGAACAAGAAAATTGTCAAAAGTCATATGTAGGTTTGATGTTAGGATAAAAGTAAAATGTACTACTTGTAGAGATAATGGGCTCCTCCTTTTTAAGAGTTCTTCAAGATTCACAGAATCTAGATAACTGTGTCATAGTAGGAATTTCAGGTAAGGGTTGAAATAGATCACCACTGATATTTCTTCCAATGCTAAAATTCCATGCTTCTATAAGACTAGGAATAGCAGACTACTTTCTTGGGGTATGGCATATTTGTAATTACTTCTGAACTTCCAAGAAAATATAGCTTTATATAAATGCCATTTCCACTTCTGAAGATTATTTGGTAACATTTAATGAGAAAGAAAGCTATTTGGATTTTGAAGGGGAAAAAAGTATAGCTAGAATAAGAGGGTCAAATGGCCATCTATCCAGAATGAGTTTTCCTCTGAGGAGAACTCTTTCTTAGAGGACCATCTGATAATAAACTGGTGATATCCCCTCCTCAGGAAGGAGAGGGAGGTCAGGTTCCAAATGGAATAAACCTATATATAAATAGGTAAATACCCTACTGTTTTTTAGGAATACAAAAATCCAAGCGATTACAACAGAAGTAGGAAACCAATTATAAGAAGAGAGATTCAAATAAGGAGATTAGGAGGCAAGAAAAAGTAAATGTGGTAGATAGAGCTATTTGATTCAAATTTGCCCCCTTTTCCTGGCTTTATGTGTTTCACATCCTACACAAAAATGCTAAATCTGCTAAATTCCTCTGAATTCAAAGAGGGTTAGTTAGTACATTCATATGCTCAGTATTACTGTTTTGCATTGGGAAGCTCTTCAATTGACAATTTACTGAAAAGTATGAATAAGAAGCACAAAAGAGAGAAATCTGTTTTGGGGGAGAGAATATCTGTTACAATGTGATTACAAATTCATCCAAATACAATTATTCCTTCCACATCAAGAAGATTAGGGGTTTATCACCCCTGTAACCTGGAAAATCCACATAAAATTTTTTGGCCCTCCTTTCACAGCAGAGATGTCTGAATTATTAGAGTGTGAAAAGATGAACTATGTTGTGATTATATAATATTATGCATATCTTTTATGCATTTCTGAGTTTCTAAACTTTCTTTGTATCATCTGCTGGCCTTCATGTGTCATGTATGGTTTCACAAAACTACTATAAAATTACTGTTTAGTTTTTTTTGCTGACCTGAAATATATTGAAACAACTTTTGGTAAAGTCATAATGTGAAAGGGATATCTATAAGCAAAAGTCACCAGCTGAACTTTAATTTGCACCAACACACACACACACACACACACACACACACACAAACACAGCCAGAAGAATATGCAGGCAGACATTGTCACATTTAACATCCAAATTATTCACTAGAGGCACGATCGTATGTGGAGAGAGGGCTCCGTACTTTGAATCTGTAAAGATCTGAATTCAAACCCTGCCACTGGCACTTAACAACTGTGCAACCCCAAGCAAATCATTTGGTAATGTAATGTTCTCTTCTCTAAAATATAATATTCTCTGTGAGTAGGTTTCTCCAGAAGCAGTGAGTAGGTTTCTCTCTCTGGAGGCAGCCTTCATTTCAGTTCAAAACAATAATCACCTCAAATGCAGCCAGAAGTTAAAGTCCAAATCCTTTATTTTCTACTTCAAAGTCTTGGATCTTTTCCTGGGGCCCAGTTAGCTTTAGTAGAGGTCTATCTCTCTCCTTAATTCCAAGAGCTCCCTCCGAGTGTCTCCAGCCAGCACACAGGTCGAATATGGAATGAATCTATCTTGCCTCCGAGAGTGGGTTTCTGGGTGTCTGTGGGCTTGTGGGAGCTCCTTGCTTATATGCTGTACACTGAGTATACTCCAATCATTACATCACTAGGAAACCATTATTTGTTGTAGGATTGAATCAATGCTAAATTAGATTTAATCATTGTCTCCTCAATTCCATTTAGTACCTTATTTCAAGTTCTGGTGCATAACATCTCCTTGTAGGATCAGATCAATTCCACTGTCTTAGTACCTTGTAAGAATTATAACATCTCCTGCTTTCATTTGATTTTAGAACATAGGTGGTCATGACCTTCCTGACTTCTCAAGGAAGTGAGAACCCCAAAAAAGAAGATGATGACATCTTCCCTGACTGCTCAAAAAAGGAATGAAAACACCATAAAAAGAAGGTAGTCACATCCTCCCTGACTTCTCAGGAAGGGAAATGAAAACACCAAAGGAAATGGGAAATTAAATCAGATTAGCGAGTTTCTGAAGGGCTCACTTGAAACGGGTATACATAAATCCATCAATATGGGAGGTATTACATATAATTACATAAATTACATAAGCATATAGCAATATAACACAGGCTAGAAGTGATGTAACAAATAACATGAATCAACATGAGAATTTATACATGTCCATAAGTCCTAGAAATAGTCCAAAAGAAATCTATTGTCCATTAGTTCATGTGCCAGGAATCCAATAATTCCTGCAACTTTGAAGTCCTATAATATTCTCATCAGCAATTTTTCATCTCAAGGAATCCAATGATTCCTGATGGTTTTCAAGTCCTGCAACAGTCTCAATTTGTGTTAGGGAATCCAATGATTCCTGCAGATTTTGTTCTTAGATTTTCTCCTTTGTTTTGAGGTTTTTCTCTCTCTGTCTCTCTCCAGGTGCTTGTTGCCATCCATCTGTTTCCTTCTCCATCTATAGGAATTCAAGCAAACCCTCTCTCCCAGGCAGTTAACCTATCTAATTCCCTTCTATTTACCACTTTCTAGATCTCTCCTCATCACCTGGTGATTATCTAAAGATAGAAATGCAATGTTCTCTTCTCTAAAATATAATCATTCTCTGGGAGCAGGTTTCTTGGGGGCTTCTGGGAGAAGCCTTAGTTTCAGTTCAGTGTAATAATCACCTCAAATGCAGCCAGCTGTTAAAGTCCAGTCCTTTATTGTCTCTTTCAAAATAACCCAGTTAGCTTTCCTTGGTTCCGAGAGCTCTTGTTGCTAGTCCTTTAGCTCTGCCAGTTTCAGTCTCTCTTCTTCCTTCACTCTGCCCGTTTCAGTCTCTCTTCTTCCTTCACTCTGCCCAACTGAATCCTAGCTTCTCCATCTCCCAGAGTGCACCTAGTAAGCTTGTCCTTTTATATGATCTTTTAGAAGTGGGAACTCAAAGGTTGACTCATCCAAGAGTAGGATTGTGGGCTTCTGACTTGTGAATCTTCTCTACTCCTCTCTGATTTGTGAATCTTGTAGAACTTCAATGAGTACTAAATACATTAGTGAGCTAGAGAACTGTTAAGTACCATGCTAAATTAGATAACTGACTTAGCACCTTGTAAGAATTCTAACATGGTAAAATGGGGATGATATTACTTATAGTACCTACCTCTTGGGACTGCCAAAAAAGTAAAATGAAATAGTGTATTTGTGGTTTATAAAAAGTCATTCACAATCTTTAAAGTGCTTTATAATAATATAATTATTATTCAAGAGACAACCTGTAGCATTTTCTATCAATTATACTTTAATATCAGTCATTGCAATAACGCAAGATAAAATGACAAAGTCAATTATGCTTAGTGTCAGAGGCTTCTGGTAAAAGGAAATTTTGAAATGTTTCTACAGATAGACATAAAAAGATATTCCAAGATTTAGTAATTACAGATAAAAAAATTAAGGCAAGAACTCCAACCAATGAGTCATATCATTCTTTGCTTAATTTTTACCTAGTCTCTTGACCATTTAATATTATGGATATGAAAATACAGGGCTTTAAAATTCTAATAGGTTTCCTTTAAAAAAGGAGTATAAGATAGAGATGTCATCTTCAAGCAAGGAAGTTTTTTACTTGTCATCACAGAATCACAAAATTCTAAAGCTGGGACAGATCATTTAGTTTAATTTTATAATTTTATAGATTAAGAAACTGAGATTCAAAGAAATGAACCTTTATAAATATTCACTCTGCATTATACACAAGAAATTAAAGATTGTTTAAATATCTTCCTAAAACAAAAGGATTCCAAGGATATCTAACCGTAAAAGACATTTTTACAATAAATAGTAGCAAAAGTTTCCCATTTTTTATCTAAAGAATAAAAAGAATCCTAATACTAAAATCATATTAGAAATGAATCAAATCATCCTTTCTTAGATCTTTAGCAAACATTCACACTGTGTTTCTACCTTCCTCAAACTATTTTCCCCTTTTCTTGACTTCTTGTCTCCCTGAAGAGGCCAGTATGTGACACAATGTGTAGGGCACTGGGCTAGGAATCAGGAAGTCCTAAATTCAAATCCAAAATTTACTTCCTTTACTTCACAACTTCTGACTCTAGGTCTCACTTTCACTTGTTTATAGGGATATTGTGAGGATCAGATGAGATATCTGTAAAGTGCTTATCATAATATTTGATATATAGGTGTTTAAAAATGTTGGGCAGCTAGGTGGCACAGTGGATTTGAGGTTTTTCTCTTTCTTTGTCTCTGTCTCTCTCCAGGTGCTTGGCATCTAGAAGACTCATGTTTTTGCCTCAGACACATTAGCTGTAAGACCCCTGAGCACATCCCTTAATTCTTTTGCCTCAGTTTCCTCATCTGTAAAATGAGCTAGAAAAGAAAATGGCAAACCACTCCAGCATCTCTGCCAAGAAAACCCCAAATGGGCTCACAAAATTGGGCCAACTGAGCATCAACATTGTGATTCCAAGGCACCATATTTCTGGAATTGTAAAAACCAATGGGTGTTTTATATTTCTGGTATAGGAATGTTTTGGAAGAAATGTTTTATAGGTAACCCAAGTGGAAACAATATAAGATTCTGCTATTCATTTAATATACAGGAATTGTACATTTAATCACATCTGAGTAGCTTTAATTATACAGCTTAAATTTCTCTCTCTGCCACCAGCTGCCAAGCAATAGGAAATCTCTCTTTGGAGAATGTTAAGTTAAAAGCACAATCTTGAATCTAATTCTTAATGCTCAAAATTACAAAATGCAATAAAAAGTGGACCTTTAGGAAATGTGTGCAAAAATTACCCCTAAATCAACTAATTTCAGAAGGTAAAATGGCCACGGAGAATTGTACATGCCACACTGACTTGTCTCCCTCCCCTTTGAAAAGCTTTGCTTATACTATATTTGTTATCTGATCTTGGAACACTCCTTAAGTAGTTCAAGAAATAAAAAACAGATTTTCCTTTTTACTTTCTGACTGCTATTTTATGTACTAACATTTGGTACTTCAAAACAGTAGAAAAATGAAAATCAAGAGGAAAATAGACAGAATGCACCTGTACTACTTTCAGAACCATGTTTTCTGCATCTGCAATTAGAAATCAGGTGGAATTAGGGGAGATGAAGATTATGTAAACATTAATGTAAATTTGGCATCTTGAAATGCAATCTAGAAATCACAGATATTTGAAAACAAATATTTTGCTTCTGACTAAATGAAATGATGTTTGAGATTATTCTGAACTTTGGTTTGATGATAGTTATTTTCCCAAAACTCACATCCTCAGATAGAGTTGCCACAATCAAAACTAAAGCAAACCAAAAAAAATAAACAAACAAAAAAGTTTTCTCAATGCTGCAGTAAAAGTTTCCCAACTCACTTCTGTGTATCACTTCTGTGATACAATAACAGCCAAACTAGTCAAAATCTTGTAACAATCAGCAGGCCCATCTCTTATGGACATGAACAAGACTCAGCTACCTAGTAACATAAAGAAGCATTCACCTACAATCCAAGTGTGCTCAAAAAATATTACATATAAAAATAATCTGCCATGACTGTTTGAAAGAGTTGTAACACTACCTTAAGTCATATAGAAAATATCATGAAATTCCCTGTGTCTCCAGAAATGAAACCAAGAACAACTTCCTGCCAAGTCTGAGTCTTTCATCTCTGGGCCACTTCTAATTTGTTGATTGGAGAATAACTCACTTGGCGTATACACCTTCATTCTTTTACCAAGGTCTCAATTGTTGGGATGAGTGCTAGAATAAATGCTTTGATTCTGAAATAACTAACTTCAAGGGTAACTTTTCTCCAAAACAGTTTAGGTTTGCAAAGCATTTTATCATCACTAATTATTATTTCAATTTCCTAAACAGTTAGACAATTGCTTTAAAATTCAGCACAACCACCGAATTTGAACGATTCTGATTGGCTCCTTTAAAAAGAAGCCAGACTCTCATATGGAATCTGTTAAGAAAACTAGATTCAGTTCCTTCCACAGAAGGATTATAGTAAAGCATGGTGGCAGTCAAAGACATTCTTTTACCATGGCTAGAGCCAAATTTCAAAAATATTGTCTATTTGGCAAGTTATTTCTTAGTAATACCCCCAGCACTTCCAAGCATTTTCCAAGCCTAACATTGCTTGCAAATTGGCTTAAATATTCAGTTATGTAGACTTTATCCTTGAGCACTGGGGTATTATTCAAATTTAACAACTGCCCAAACCACTCACTGTCTTCACCTAGACAAAAGATTTTCTCTTCAAAAACATTCATTATTTTTAGTAAAACATTATAAATGTATTTCCTGGAAAAAAAAATTTTTAAGGTTTTATGAGTTTCTCTTTCATGTGGAATGAATAAAAGGGGAAATTTCGTCAGAGTACTTCAAGCAAGATGACAAATAATTTAAGGGGTACAGATAGGAAGAACACTAGCTGACAATAATTGTTCCCTACATCAACACAATAACATAGAAAGCATTAAAATATTAATTTAAAGGGAAATGAGAAAAATAAGCACAAATTTTACTTGTGTGTTAATAACCTTAAGTATAACTGATCTGTTATAGTTGTAGCAAAGTGTATCAAAATTCAGAAATTAGGACCCCACTGCTTTATAAAAAAGCTATTCACAAATATAAGATACCTAAATTAATATGTATGTCTACAGCTTGTAGTATTTGAAAGGACTCTGAAATAAAAACAAAAGGAAGCTGAAGGGCAAATGACTCACTCTGTCATATAATACATACCAGAATAAGGCCACAGTGCATACTAGATTTGGATTTCATATGGTTCAGAGGAAGAAGAGATTGAATTCAATGCCCTAAAATCTTGCAGGATAAGTCAAACCAACAAAGATGGCAATTCTCAAGGATGATTTTTTGGTTAAGGGTTGTTCTGAGATGCCTTCCAACTATGAAATTCTGTGATGGCTGGGAAAAAAATACTAATGGGAGAGCTTGTATGCAGAAAATCCTCTGGCTAACAAGAGAAACCCACAACATGTACACAGTGTTGGCTTTTCACAGTGTGCAAAATTTAAGTATGTTTTGATAGTATTGAGTATTTGCAATCTGTGAACACTTACCACTAATTTAACAAATTAGTATTGTTGTTTTTTTAGTTCTTCTTATCTGGCAAACATCAAATATCAGAAAAGTATCTGAAAGAAAAGGAAAGGTGAGTACAAGAACCAAGGAACATATATCTTCAATAGCAGTAACTTTCAAAAACATAATAAAATAGTTCCTTTCCTTTATCACAAACATCCTTTATCTCTCTCCAATACAATATAGTAAAGCTCACTTTTAAACACATTTATAGCAAGGAATTGCTAGTAAAACCATGCTAAAAATGAATAAAATTATCCCTGATGGGAGAGAAATGATAGGAGTACAGTTTAGGAACTGAATTCATCATGTTAAGACACTTGTTCATTCCCAAAATCTGAAACAGAAATCGCAGCTGCCTGACAAAAATGATAAAAGGACTGGGTCAAAATTCACCATTTTCCATTAGCCAAACTACTTTCAAATACTAAATGCTTAAAATGCTTTTAAATATTAAATGGATCATGACCATGTACTTATATTTGAAAAACAAAGGCCTTCCTCTTATTCTTTTAGTAATATAGGAATAGATGTCCTTTTTCATTCTCAATGTATGAGGCAGCTCAACTCTTCATGTTAGTCCTTCTAAGATTAGTGTTCTATAATTAATGACCATAGAGTAGCACCTAAAGGTTACTACTGTTAAAGAGGAGCTCTTGCTCCAGTGAAACAGCTGCTCAATTGCATAGATCCTTCTCTATGGCCTCCTCAATTCTAGAGCCAAACTTATTACCCATTTCTAAGATACATATGACTGGGCTAATTCAATGAGCTGCTTATTTGATCTATAATGAGGGAATTGGTTATTGGAGACTTAGACCTTAAAGTATATGTGTTATGCTCTGCCTTATACCAATCCATGTGTGGTCCTGCTTCTAGAAATGTGCAATGTAAAGATCCTGCCCCTTACTTCAAAGCACATGCAGTTATTCTGTGTCTGTTTTCTGTTAGCTTATTGTGTGGTCACAGAAAGTCTTTTAATTGGCTACTGACTTAGAATTGAGAGTAGCTTCAAATGGCTGCAATGAAGAAACTCAATTACTTTTTTTTTTTCCTGGTTAGTTTTCAAGTGAGGAGGAAAGAAGGAATGTTATAAAAGGTTTACCATATGACTTTGGACATATGGCACTTTTTTCCCTTTCTGACTATAATGTGTTTATTCTTCCCTGATTCTAGGTGAATGAATACCAAAGACTGAAAACAGCCATAGCTACAACAGCCAAATCAATTAAGCCCTGGAGAGTAACGTACTTGACCTAGTCAAGCAGTGGACCAAGCCAGTATCTGAGATACTATATCTTGCAGGTAATCCAGAGACTCATTCATTAGTCAACACACACCCAAAAGTGAATTTGATGGGGAAAATGATTTGTAGTTACTCCTTGATATAAATCTACCTTTTCATAGGAATCAAGAAGATAGAAGAAAGTATATTATGATTCAGAGATGTTTCATAGCAATTTCTTTTTTTTAGTTTTATTTATTTTTTAAAAGCTTTTTATTTTCAAAACACATGCACTGATAGTTTTCAACATTCACCTTAACAAAACCTTGTGTTCCAATTTTTTTCTCCTTTCCTTCCTCCTATCTCCTCCCCTAGACAGCAAGTAATTCAATTATGATCCACACTCAGTCCCCACAGTTTCTCTCTGGGTGCAGATGGCTCTCTTCATCATAAGACCATTGGAATTGGACTGAATCACCTCACTGTTGAGAAGAGTCACGTCCATCAGAATTGATCATCATATAATCTTATTGCTGTATATACTATTCTCTTGGTTCTATTCATTTAGCATCGGTTCATGTAAGTCTCTCCAGGCCTTTCTGAAATTATCCTGCTGATCATTTCTTATAGAATAATTTAATAGCAACTTCTTAAGTTTAAATTCAGTCTCTTCAAGGATCAAGATGTAGAGGGGAGAGTGTGCCCAAGAAAGTGTCTTTATGCTCCTATTTACCAATCAAAGATCTAGAGTTACATAATCTCTTACTTATTAGCAATGTTTATCAAAATGAACAAAGTTTTTGTTGTAATAAATGCCATGTTATTTTTGTTGGTCATTTAATTTCAGTCACGTCTCTTTGTTACCCCATTTGAGGTTTTGTTGACAAAGAAACTGGAGTAGTTTGTCATTTTCTTCTCTTCATTTTATAGTTGAGCAAACTGAGGCAAACAGGATTAAGTGATTTGCCCAGGATCACACAGCAGGTCAGTAATTGAAGCCAGATTTGATCTCAAGGAGATGAGTCTTCCTGATTCAGGCCTGGGATCTATCCACTATACCACCTACCAGTCCAGGCAAATGCAATAATGTCCACAAATACTTTGTGAACTCTGATGCATTATTGAAATTTAAGTTATTGTGATCATATTATTAATCCATCAAGAATAGTCCCATTTCCACCAAAGACCACTGGTTTCCTTCTTTGCCTATGTTCTCCCCAACTTACTCCTTTTCTGCTATCCAAATTGTCCTCACTGATGACCTCCTCACCTGAACTCCACAGCACTAAGCATCTATCTATTCACTTGCTTTGGTATTTAGTCCTATTCTGCCTTACCATTACATAACTCATTCATATTCAAGATTAGTCCTATTAAAAACTCTGAAGGAAATACCTACATTTCCAGCAACCTCTTGATAAAAATTAATCCCTCTTATCATCCATTTTATCTTATCCATCTTATCTTCCATAATCTATCACTTGTCCTCCACCTATCACTTATCCTCCACCTTTGTACTCTTACTCTTCCAAAAACAGATCAATGCCCTGATGGATTCTTCCCCTCACTTATCAAACCTCATTTTCAAGACACTAATAGTAATAACTGACTTTGAATTCAAGCAACTATGATGACTTTTTTAGGTTTCACTTGTGTAATAAAAAACTTTACCCTCTGTGAAAGGAATTCTTATATTAAGTGAATAGGCAAGGTAAGAATTTTCAAGACAAGCCCCTTGTAGTAGAAATCATACAACATACGCAGCTGCCTACTCCAACTAAACATTCTCATGTGTTTATCTTGTATTATCATTAATATTTGTAAACTTTTAGAGAGGAATAATCATGTCTTTCATTCCTTCATCCTTCTAAGTAAGCAGTACGCAAGCTTAGCAAATTATTATGCACAAATTAGGTATTCAATAAAGTTTGATCTTACATCTGTTTTCCACATAAAGTTTGTCAAATACTTTCTTGTCTTATCTTACTGGACAAACCAACCTGCAAGGTGACAGGGTACTTAATCTTGCTCTCATTTTACAGATGAGGAAATCGGAGCTTAAAAGTATGAATAACTTGCCCAAAAGGACACAGTTAGCAATTAGCAGAATTTCAACCAAGATCTCCTAACTCCAAGTCAGCACTTTTTCTACTGCAGAGAACTCCCTCTTAATAAATTCTTCCTTCATTAATAATGGCACAAAATTAGCTTTCTAATGGTAACTCAGATTTACACATTAACAAACAAACAAACAAAAAACACCTAGAGTTTGACCTGAACAGGTTTTAGTTAAGTTTTTAATATAAGCTTAAAAAAAAAAAAAAAAAGTCAAACCTTTATCAAAAAAGGAAAGACTTGAATAGGTAGTCTTTAGCATATAAGATGATTTACTCAAATTAACCTATAAAGTTGATCATCCAAAATTTAGAAAATTTTGCTTTATTAAACATTTGGCAGTTCAGGAAAGCCCATTCCCAATATGAAGTATTTTTTTTTTAATTTTCACTGATTAATTAGATGAATGAAATAGCTCACATTTACAAAGCACAAGGTTTTACATATGTTAGCTCAATGATATCTCATTGATATATCTCAATGAGCATCTCAATGGCCAGTGTTGATAGTATCATTTCATTTTTTACAGATGAAGCATTGAGATGTAGAGAGTTTATGACTTGCCCAGGATCATATATCTAATAAATAATTTTGAACCTAGAACTTTCATTACAAGTGCAATGCTCTTTCTACCACCCCACATTTCGCTGTTATCTCTGTGGTCAAGTGAAAAATTTAAGCCATTAAAGACACTATCTGCATCCAGAGAAAGAAATAATAAAGTATGAACAGAATAGTTTTACATATGTACATATATTACATATATATGTGTATGCATATGTGGGTGTTTATATACACATATGTACATATATAGGTACATATACATACTTATACATATTTATATGTACATACTTATACACACTTATTTGTGTATAATAATATTCATCTCTAGAGGAAAGAAAAAAATAAATTTATATAATAATTTTATTACATATTTTAAAAGAATAGCAATTCACCCATTATAGACTTGCAGTTTCAAGTGTGATCATTCTTTTTTATTATATGTTATGAAAATATTTGTTTTATTCTATAAATTCAAAATAAAATAATTTTTAAAAGCTTCTTTAGAATTTTTAAAACTTTAGAATTTAGATTTAGATTTAGAAAATCTTTAGAATTTTTTAAAACTTCTTTAGATAGACCAAAGAATCAGAACAGAATGATATCATCTTTTCTCACATTTGTTGGTTCAACAAATATTTGGATTTGATTTATAAGTTTATAATGTGAGATAATTTTAATCAAAAATCTTTTCTAGAATATAGACAAACATATTTTGGTTCAACACTAATTAACAACCCTGATTATTAGCAGCAAATAAGACATAAAATAGTGATATGTATGCCTGATTAATAGTATTCAACTATCACAGACTATGCAAGGTCTAAGTGGAAAAAGAATTCTCTCTGAATGGCAAGATTCAATACTTCTTTATCAGGATGACATTGTGCTGACTGCATCAAGCCTCAGAACATTAATTCTGGATCTCATTGAGAAGGTACTATATTCAAAAAAGACTAGAAATCCAAACAATAACAACCAAGATTTAGAGAATTTTGCTTTATTAAACATTTGGCAGTTCAGGAAAGCAACTAAACTGATGCAAAGATTAATATTCCCTAAAAAAATAAAATAATGTCCCCCAAAATAACATCTACCTGGGATAATATGAAATTGTATAGACAGTTTGTTATCTATTCTGTCAGTATCTCTGTCTATTAAACATTACAGAGAAATAATAAGTAGTACGTATATCTGACTAAGGAGAAAGAAAGTAAGATTACATTTAGGAAATTGGGCGATAAATTTAACAATCTCAAGATGTTCTAACACAATTTTTTAAAATAAAATATTACTATTACTCTACACATACTTTTTTGTAACTAACTTTTTTATTGAAGTTTTTTTTTTTTAATTTTCAAAACATATACAAGGAAAATGTTTCAATATTAATCCTTGAAAAACCTTGTGTTCCAATTGTCCCTCCTTCCCCTCCCCCCTCCCCTATATATCATGTAATCCAATATGTGTGTGTGTGTGTGTGTGTGTGTGTGTGTGTGTATAAAAATGAGAGAAAACAAAATGCAAGCAATCAATAATAAAAAAGTGAAAATACTATGTTGTGGTCCACACTCAGTTCCCGCAGTCCTCTCCCTAGGTGTAGATGGCTCTCTTCATTACAAGATCATTGGAACTGGCCTGAATCATCTCATTGTTGGAAAGAGCCACATCCATCAGAATTGATCATCATATAATCTTGCTCTTGCTGTGTATAATGATCTCCTTGTTCTACTCACTTCACTCAGCATCAGTTCATGTAGGTCTCTCCAGACCTCTCTGAAATCCTGCTGATCATTTCTTATAGAACAATAATATTCCATAGCATTCATATACCATAACTTATTCAGCCATTCTCCAACTGATGGGCATCCACTCTGTTTCCAGCTTTTTGCCCTTGCAAAAAGGGCATATTTGCACATCTACACATACTTTCAATGAAGTATTCATCTCCAAATTGTCTTGGTTTTATTTAAGAGATATTTACCTAGATTCAGGACTTTATGCTCCATGGAACTAAAATCTATTTCCAGCGTTGACTCTGAAACCCACATTTTGAAATGACTTCATTTACAGATTAGACTGAAACAATTAATATTATACCTTCAAAAATCCATCAGCACACTGATAGGAGCAATTTCTTCCAATGAATAGAATCACATATAGATTCACTCAAAACTGGACTTGCCAAGACTTCTCTCACCTAGTCACTGGCTACCAGAACTCAAGGAGGCTTTCATGCCAATGATGAGAAATCTGAAGAAGACTTTAACAAATTTATTCCATTTCAATTGCTGTTCTCTATTAATGAAATTAAAACCAATCAATTAATTGGTGGCCAAAACCTAGGCAGGTTATGGGAAAGCATTTGTCAATAGTACTTTCAATTCTAAATATTCAAAAGGTCTTCATAAGCTACAGTATACAGAATTTACAATCCATATTCAAATACCAACTTTTAAGATAATTTACAAAAGACTAACCACCACTTTAAAAAAATAAAACAAAATGTTCACTTCAAATAAACTTTTAATAAATGAAAATTTTTATTTTGTAACTTGCTTGGTTTTTTATGGCTGAATGAAAGATTAAAAAACTTATACAAAATGAATCATACTTTTTCACTTTGAGTGCTATCGTCAGGAGTAGAGAATGATGGTTCAAATCTTGCCTAAGAATATCAAGTATAAATTTTTACCTATACTACAAGGACACTTTGATAGAGGTTTTCAATTTATTTCTTTCATAGGCTTAAGAGGTTAGAAATTCCTCTATCAAGCACATAAATAAAAATGAATAAAACAAAAAGAATTGGGATCCACAACTTGCAAATCTCTTTAAAATGCCTAAATCAACAATCTTGTTGGAAACTAACAATCCTGTAAGCTAAGTAATAGGCAATTATTATCCTTATTTCACAGATAAATTAAAGGTTAAAAAAATAAAACAACTTAATCAAAGATATAGCAAATGGCTA
Source organism: Antechinus flavipes (assembly GCF_016432865.1). NCBI lineage: Eukaryota > Metazoa > Chordata > Mammalia > Dasyuromorphia > Dasyuridae > Antechinus > Antechinus flavipes. The sequence goes on along the minus strand of NC_067400.1, from coordinate 120,388,419 downwards.
TATAACTCTAAACCACATCTGCTGGCTTCAAATCCATTGCTCTTTCTACTACATTGACTCTAATTTTCAGTCTATACAAATTTCATATCATTACCAAGGAGTTAATGCAATGAGAAATTGCTGAATCTAACATCCTAGATTCAAGAGTTCATTTGAGGAGGTTAGGATTGGGAAGGGAAGGCATGAAAGAGGAGACTTTCACCTTGTGAAGGGAAAAATATTGTTTCATAACATCAGATATTACTTTCTCTTCCTCCAGAACATGAATTTTTAAAAGTCACCTATAACATTCATCATTTTGAAATGGTCTCATGAGTAATGAATGTTTCCCTAAATATTGAACATTTCATTTAGTGATTACTTTTTTTTGTTTTTTCATAATGTAATATCACTGTATCACTATGTGCCATTTAATCACTATCAAATGATAAATCATAATCATAGAATTGAAAAGATCCTTGGAAGTCATTTAATTAAACCCTTACTAATACTTAAATCCAAGTACTGTATAGGCCCAAATTGCCAAAGCATGTTCAATTAACCCCTCTAAGTTGGGGTTTCCTCATGGATAAAATGCAAATCCCAGATTTTGAACTGGCAAGGAACTTAGAATTCATCTTTAGTAGAATTAAATATTAACCTAAAGTCCAACAGGAATGGGCCTACTTCCCAGAGCTTTAGTGAGGAAAGCACAATAAAAACAGAGTGATTTTTCAAAAGTTTTAGTTGGCATTTTTGAAATCAAAATTATTGTCTAGAGCTTAGATGCATCTTCCCAAGAAAAACACTATAGAAATCAAGATTGAGAAATAAAGGGGCTGAAACCTCATGACAAGAGCTATAGAAAATTTGAAAAAAATAAAGATGAACATTAGATCAGAAAAAAGTATATTAATAACCAATACATAGAAGAAAAAACAGATTCCTAGATTGTCCTCATTTCTATCTATTCCACAAAGAAAGAGTTTAGCTTTGGAGAATATGAAGAAAAAGCGGCCGGTGGGGGGTGGGGAGGGAGCAATTCAAATAGATAAATAATAATAGGTCTTTAACTTTTTTTTTTGTTATGGATCCCTTTGGCAGTCCAGTAAAGCCTAGAGATCCATTTTTAAAATGTCTTTAAATTCACAAATACATAGCACTTGCATTTAAATGCATAAATAAATAGTATTACAAAGGAAAACAAAGATACTGAAATAGCTACAAAAATTTTTTATAAGTATAAGGTCAAAACTGAGAAAGGAAATTATACACCAATTTTTCTAATAAACATTGATGCAAAAATCTTAAATGAAATGTTAGCAAAGCTATTACAACAACTTATTACCAGGATTATACAATATGACCAAGTAAGATTTATATCAGGAATGCAGGGCTGGTTCAATATTAGGAAAACTATTAGCATAAGTGACTTTATCAATAACCAAACTAACAGAAATCATATGATTATATCAATAGATAATAGAAAAAGCATTTGACAAAATACAACACCCATCCATATTAAAATACTAGAGAGCATAGGAATAAACAGAGTTTTCCTTAAAATGGTAAGTAACATCTATCTAAAACCATCAGCAAGCATCATATGTAATGGGGATAAACTAATAGCATTCTTAATTATATTGGGGGTGAAACAAGATTGCCCACTATCACCATTACTATTCAATATCATACTAGAAATGTTAGCTTTAGCAATGAGAAGAAAAAGAAATTGAAAGAAGTAGGTAATGAGAAAACAAAATTATCACTCTCTGCAGATGATATGGTGGTATACTTAGAGAATCCCAGAGAATCAACTAAAAAACTTAAAAACTTTAGCAAAGTTGCAAGATAGAAAGTAAATCCACATAAATCATAGCATTTCAGTATGTTATCAATAAAGTCCAGCAGCAAGAGATAGAAAATGAAATTCCATTTAAAATAACTATATATAATATAAAATGTTTGGGAGTCTACCTGCTAAAACAAAGCCAGGAACTATATGAACACAATTACAAAACACTTTCCACACAAATCAAGTTAGAGCTAAACAATTGAAAGAATGGTTGAATAAATTATGGTATATTAATGTAATGGAATATTATTGTTCTATAAGAAACAATAAGCAATATGATTTTAGGAAGACCGAGAGAGACTTACATGAATTGATGCTAAGTGAAGTGAGTAGTACCAAAAGAACATTGTATACAGATTGTACATTGTACAACAATGAGATTATGTGATGATCAATTATAATGGACCTGATTCTTTTCAAAAATGAGGTGAATAACATCAATTCCAATAGACTTGTGATGGAGAGAACCATCTGCATCCAGAGAGAAAACTATGAAGACTGAATGTGGATCCCAAGATAGTATTTTCATCCTTTTTGTTATCGTTGTTGTATGCTTGCTTGTTTTTTTTTCCTTTCTCATTTTTTTTCCTTTTTGATCTTTTTTTTCTTGTGCAGTATGATAAATGCGGAAATATGTGTAGAAGAATTTCACATGTTTAACCTATATTGAATTACTTGTTGCCTAGGGAGGAAGAAAAATTTGGAACACAAGATTTTGCAAGGGTAAGTGTTGAAAACTATCTTTGTATGTATTTTGAAAATTTAACAGCTAGTATTTTTTAAAAAGTATGAGGTTCACAAGTAGTGCACTTTGTACATATTTTTAGATATTTTTGGATATGTTAATCAGCTATGCAGATTTTTTTTCCTCTTCTTTTTCTTGTTTACAAAACATGCTATTCGTTATATGGGATGGTTCTTTGGGAGAGGGTAGAAGTAGGAAACTGGGGGAAATTATGCATGCAAAAAAAAATTTAATCATTTCTTAAAATAACAATTAAGTTTTAAAAAATAACTTCAGTGATCCCAGATTAACAATCCTTGATCTTAATGTTCATGTGCTATGCTAGATCTGTTAACAGATATACATAAAGAGATAGACATTATGGACAGATCTCACACAAATAAACACCACCTGAGATATAAGAAGTCACCTTTATAGTTCATTGATCCCCACTGCAAGTGTACATCCTCCAAAATTGCCATATGTTTCACTGCTCATGTATTTCAATGCTTAAAAGACAAAGTTAATTCACAAGCCAAAACCTAACAAATACAATGTTATAAAAAGAGCCAATAAGCTTCAGTATGTGAACTCACTTTCTCACTGGTGGTATTTAGAAAAGGAGGTCATATCAGAGTCAACAAAATTAGGGGACAAAAATGGTTATGGAAAAAAAGTAAACCCAAAGGAAAGAAAAGAAAGGTAATAGAGAAATTGTTCAATGCAATAAAATAGTGGAACTATTCCCATTCCCTCTCCATCTCAATATTCTTCCCCAACTGGACATATCTTATTTTTTTAATATACTTTTCAAAAAATTCTTTATACTTTTTTATGAAATAAATCAAGCGTTGCATTACATGGTATTTAAAAAGATAATTAAATGTGAAATTGCAAATCTATTATGTACAACTTGCTATTCCTTTTAAATATAAAGTTATCATGTAAATTTTTTCTTTCTCTGGATACAAATAGCTTACTAATTAATCATTATTCTCCCCATACCTCCCCCCCTTAAATTGTAGCATGTATTTGGCATAACAAACTAAGTTTTTCAAGTCCAGTAGGTTTTTATTTGTTTTTTGACGAGTCAGAGTTTGTAATGCTCACAAAACACACACACGCAGATATAGAATAAAAGTAAGAAAAGTAAGGAAAGAACAGAAATTCAAGAACAAATTATTTTCAACTACCTCACCTTTTGCTCCATGACTTTGTTCAAATACAACTTCTCAAGGACATTTCTGTTTTTTCTACCCATTTAGAATACACTTGGTTTTAAATTAAAGTTGTTTAGTCACAAACTAGCTCTACTAGTTTTTTTTTTTTGAAATATTCTAAGCTATGTTTCAAACCATACTATTTTCTGATTTTTAAAATGTGACAATCTCCCTGCCTTCATTACTATTACATATTACTATTACTATGTGTGTAGAATATTGTCTATACTATTAGAAGTAGTTCATATGTTGGGGAGTTTTGACAAACTGCTGTCTATTTTTCCTCCACCACTCCTTCCATCTTTTTAAAAAAATTTTTTGTTACAAATGGTTCATTGAATAAGGGTATGGGAAGGTATGCAATGTGATATAAAAACAAAGGATATTAAGAAAAATATTTAAGATAACTCTTACTAGAATTGGAGCTACCAAAATTAAATCAACCACAAACTTATGCATTCTGAGATCTTAATAGTAATAGTATATAACCTCACACTTTATTTTATATGTCTCTCCTCTCACTTCTGTCTCCTCCACCACCCCCAAAAAAGCTTCTATCAAGATATTCACAAGTATATAAGTATATAAGATCAGAATGAGAAAGAAAAAATAATAATAAATTGCTAGTTCTAGGAATCCACAGTACTTTTAGCACTTTTGAGGTCACTAAAACCAATTATATTTGAATATTCAGAGCCAATTTTTTTAAGTAGAAGGAAAGGTGGCAAAATTAAATCTCCTGTTTTGTATTGCCAACTTGCCTGGGGGTAGGGAGGGAAAAGGAGCAAATGATTCTACTAGTACAACACAAAATTTAAAAACAATCTTTCCTTTTTCCACTTAAGTCAAAAAGTCAAGAAAATGTGAGAGCCAAAAAAAGATTTTATCTTTATAATTTATTTATTATAAAGCTTCAGTTTAGTTGGGAGTTACAGTATGCAAAGAATCCAAGCTATTGTTCCATATCCATTGTCCTTTTTTTTTTTAGAATATAAAAGTTATTAAAATTTGTCTTAAATTTTTTTTAACGTGACAACCACAAAGATGATATTATAAATTTTTAAGGTCACAAAATCTGAACTGTTCAACACATATAATTCATAGAATCATTTCTCCCTTTGTGCAACTGCTGGTATTTTAAAAGGATCATTTTTTTTTAATTATATTGTCTTGTTATATTAAATTTATATATCATTTGAACAAAAATTGGAGTTTTCTGTATAGACTAATATAGTAATTTCCCCAAAAAATATAATTTTAAATTTTAAAAAATATGTTATCATTGAAGATCTTTAACTTGGAGGAGAGGAAAAGGATATACATTTAACATAATTATACAACAAAAATATATAATACTTCATTGAGATTATTTCATGGAAGATACTAAAATGTGATTTTTATTAAGTTCATAGGAAGAGTTGCAATACTCATTGAAGTTTTAGTTCAAAAAAGTTAGTACACATACACACAAAAGGAAAGTCAAGCATATTTATGAGGAAAGTTAAACATATTTATAAGAAAAAAGAAACACAAAGTTCCACATGCAAAATCCATACTCCTTAGAAACAGCTAAAAATGTTGAGAAAAAAGAAAAAACCCACTTCTTTTCTGATATCCAACACCCTCCCTACACACATACATACACACACACATACATATCCACACACACAAAATTACTTTTCTAAGATATCTAAGAATGTCTTAGCAAAATATGATACATGTAAAATTACTTTGTACAGATAATTAAAAGCATAGACGAACACAGAAAAATAATTTTCTTTTAAGCAAATGAGGTGGTGAGAGATCTTTTATATTCCTTTCCTTTCAAGAGCCTCTATATTATCATCTTACCCTACTCAAACCTTCCACATGTTTGTTTGTTTGTTTTCTTAATGGTAAAAGATTCACTTTCCAGCAAAGGGATCAAATTGTCTGTCTAAAAGTATGCTTAATAAAGTCTAATAAAGTAGACCTATAAGGAAGAAGAAATTAATCTAACACTTGTTTATTTGCTTGCTAAAACTTACAACATTTTTTAAAGTTTTTGTGTAATACAGTCTTCAAAATTTCGTTCCAAAGAAAACCACCTTTCAATAAATTAGCAAGGCACAAAAATTAGTTGTATAAGACAATGTTCCAATAAACTATTTTTGTGGTTGTGTATGTGTGTGTATACTATTTCATGATAAAATGTAGCACACTTGCCAAGAAAATTTTTTCCCCATAAGTTCTTTATCCACAAGCCTCCAAGAATCATCATGAAAACCTATTTAGGGATGAACTTAACCCAAAGTATAAGTAAAGACAGAGAGGAAAATCTCAAGGAGCTCACATTTCTTTTAAAAAGGAAATAACAAAATGGAAAACTATAAGAAGAGAGTGTCTCTAAAGCACAGCTAGTAAGAATAATAGTGAAAACAGAGAACCCTTAAACTGTATTAGAAGCCCAGGACTAGGGTGGTGGTCTTCATCAATGGAAATTCAAACTTCCCTATGAATCCTCTCCTAAAAGCTCATCAGCAAGCTTGCTGCCTTAGTATTTTATCCATCCATTCTGTCACTTCTTCAACTACCTTCCCTGCTTCTATCCAATGCCCCACCCCTTCCACACAGATACTTATACACAAACCTGGTTTGACTGGTGTTAACGGCATCTTAGACACATTTGAACAAAAGAAATATAACTTTTCCCATTTCCTCCCTTTTGGTTTAGTGCAGAGATTCCAAGAGACCATTACATTCTCTAGATTGTGCCTCAGATAGGATCAAGGGAGACAACTGATCCTGGTACAGTCCGCATGGATCTGGAAACCTAATACAGTGATGGACAAACTACCACCTATTTCACTCTGCACCTTAAGAATAATTTAAAGAACAGAAGGAGAAACTTGTAGGGGAAGAGGGGACTAAAACAGAGAGAAACTTGAACCTTTAATATTTCTACCCGCTAACTCCCCACCCTGAACTTATTATTTCCCACCATCTAGCAAAAAGGAAGGGAGAAGCTTCATTAAGAATAATGTAATCTTGATTTGGCAATTATGGTTTTAAAGTCACCCTTAAGCCCTCTGTAAAGCCACCAAATCGTGAGGAAAAAAGTAAAAAGAGGGGGGGAATATACACTCACCTCCACCCATCTCTGAGCTTCAGCGAATGCTACATCACAGTTGGACTCCGCATCCTCTCTCCCTTCCATGACTAGAGGAAGAGGGGAGGGGGGGAAAAAAAAAGAAAAAGAGAGAAATGGGTGGGTGGGCGAGGAGGGGCGGGATGGGGAGAGGGAGGAGTGTCAGCACAGTTTAACGAAGCTGCTCCGGGGTTGGGATTGGGGACCAAGAGGCAGTGCCGCCTGTCACTCTGCTCTGCCTTTTAATGCCCCGGGTCTCCCGTTCCCTTTGTTGCTCTCTGGAGTTTGTTAATGCCCCGAAACCACAAGAATTTGAAGAAGCTGCTTTCTATAAAACCCTGAAAACGAACCGGGGTCCGCAGGGACCAGGGCAGTCAAAGAGGAGGAGAAAGATGGGAGGCGGCGGGGGAGGGGGCCCTATAGGGGAGGAGAAGGGGAGAAGGAGGAGGAGAGAGACAGAGGGGTTGTAAACAGCCCCAAGAACTGTTTGAACTTCAAAAGCAGCTCCCCTCCTCTACGCTCCCGTTCCCTCCCCCGGAATCACCGCAGTTTCCCGGGTCGTGGCGGGTTTGTTGGCGGCGGCGTCTAGAGTCCCGTCCCTGCTGCTTTCAAGCTCTGGGCCATGTGGAGCAACCGCTTCCGCCCGCCCGCCGCCTCCTCCTCTTGAGGTTGTTCCCTGGGCATTTGGCCATGCCAGCCCTTGTGGTTTAGACTGTCTGAACCATGGGATGCCAAATCCCCGTCGCAGGGCAAGCCCCAAATGGAAGCGCAGCGCGCCACTCCGGGGAACTTGAGCTTTGGCAGCGCAAGGAAAGGAGATGCTCGCGGGAGCCGCTGAAAGAGCACTTGGAGCTCCACTCAGCCCTCCCTGCCCTGCCCTGTCCTGCCTCGTCCAGTCGCATCCCCTCCCTCCCGGGCTCTTTTCCTATCCGTCCCCAAGCGGATCTTCATTCCCTTCCCGGATCCCCTGGAAACGGAGCTTTCAGAGCTCACCGCTGCAGGGCCAGTGCCTGACATACCAGGAATAGCTCAACACAATTGCATCCTTTCCAGCCAAGAAACTTCCCCCTCTTGGGTGCCCTGGCCGCGGAAACGCAGCAGCCCAGCCGAGCCCAACCCAGCAGGAACAACTCCAGGGCTCCAGGCAAGGATTGGCTCGCCGGGCCCCCATCCCCACCCCCACCCCCATTACCTGGGCTCCCGAACTATCCCCTTTTACCTGTAACCTAGGATCAGGCAGTCCAGCCTTGGACTATTCCTACCAACACCCTCCGCGAGCAGCCTAGAAACTGAGCCGAGCTCCTTATCCTCCCACCAGGTGCTCTATCCTGCCCCGCCCCCAACCCCAGTCCCATTCTCAGCCCCAGCCGTCTCTCTCTTCCTCCCGAGGCTCCCTCCCTGCTTGGGGACTCCTGGCGGCAGGTGAGGGTAGCGGTCTTCAGGATTGGAACCCAAACTACCCCCTCACCAAAAAGCCCTCCTCCTCCCCCCTTCTCGTTCTCCTCTTTCCTTTCTCTTTCTTTCACCTTTCCTACAGGTGGGCTAGGGTCACCAGCAGCTCGCACCCGCAGCCCACACACTTTCTGTGCAATTAAATAACTTTATGCTGAGAAACAGGAAAAAGAAGCCTACTCTCTTCTCTCTCCCTTCCAGCGTAATGTTTCCCCAAGGCAGTGAGGAACGACTTTAGCTTCAGCTTCCACTCAATCAAGGGTTAATCAAACGCGCCAGGCGGAGGGAGAAGTAGCTCTCTCTTGTTTACCTGTCCGCCATTGGGCATCTCTGTTTGGATTGTTGGGTAGGGGGAACTGTGGGAGGCGGGCCAGTGGGGAGAGAGGAAGAAGAGTCTGCTCAGACCGTATCCTGTGAGCTCTGTCCAAAATGAGCTATGGAGACATCTGTTTGAAGAACAGCATGAATCTTGTCAAAACTGCCTGTGAAACTTTTGAATTCCTTCTTGCCTTTTCAAGCCCTTTGCTTCAAGATATTTCCTTTTTATTTTCCCCATATACTTTTATTAGATTTTGAATTAGATATAATTAATTTTTTAAACTTTTAATTTTCAAAACATCTTTCCTTTTTATAACTTAACTTCTGGCAGAAGAAAGGCCAATGTTTGCTAACCTGCAAAGGGAGCAGGCCTTTAGTTCCCTCAATTAAAAAAAAAAAACTAGCTCCAATCTCCCCCATGTGATTAATCTTTTAGGTGATTTGGAATTAGGTTCCAAGAAATAATGCTCTTTGGCCCTCCTGCAATGAATCTCTGTAAGCCTTTCCAATATGCCTATTTCATACCCTTCACCCACTCCTAGAATAAAATTATTCATATTAAAAAGGTAAGTCATGAGACAGTCTTCTTTTGCCAAGTACATCTGTTCAAAATATTCTCCACAAAGGAAAGAATGAAAGAAATCCTTCAACAGGAATCTACTCAATATACTAAAGGTCTTCCTCTAAGTCTGTTAATATTACTTGAATATCTAACCATTCACTTTTTCTCCTCTACTTGGCCACAGGAATGGTTTTTCCCATCCATTATAGTTATACATGTTCTCATGAATGTTCATGCCATTTGCACTCAAATCAATGCTGACGAAATACAATGTCATAACTTGATTTATTCCCCACATGGGTCTCTTAGACCTATTCACAATTCATATTCTTCAGAGGTGAAGGTGTTCCATGGTTCACTGACATATAGTATCATTGAAAGATATTGGTGTTGATAAGATAAACTTTTATCACATAATTCCTGAAAGTTTCCTGTGAAATTAACCCTTCAACTAAAATTGGTCCAAAAATTGCCCAACTTCAAGATAAATGTAACAGGGAAGGTAGGAATCTATTCTTTGTTGACCACCTCATCTTATCAGTTAGGATCATAATATCAAAGAGTTGGAGTTAGGGGAGTCAAGGGTATATGACATACTACTCAGTGATGACACACTTAAATATCAAAATGTTCAACTCAAACATCAGCTTATTTTATGGGATATTCTTTTTCCAACTCAAAAGAGTGGCCAGGGTAGCGGGTTAAAACAATTGAAATATGTCTTTCTTAGAACTGCTGGATTCAGTGGCCTTTGTAATACTTGGAAGAAGTCTGTATCTAGGAGAAACTGCAGGCACAGAGCCATGAGTTAGATATCCTACTGTAGATTGTTATTCCTTGGAATTCTATGCAAAATAAAATAAAATAAAACACTATATTTAGTATCAAGTTTTCCTGTCTATTTCTTTAGGGAGTTGACCCCATGATCACATAACTTGCCTATATCGGAGGTTCTGACCTAATTCTGATTGGGTCAATCCACACTATACCTACTCCTTAGACTAATCAAACTATGTAACCATGAAAAGAAAGACAGAGCTGAGGTATAGAAGACCATAAACTCTCTGAGAAAGAAAGGAGTTTTCTGCCTCACTAGTACCTGCCAACGACAGAATGGAATATGTAATCATCCCCATTGAGTTTGGGACTTTCCCAAAACTTGATCCTTCTAGATCAGAGGTTCTTAACCACTTTTGTGTGTCACTAGTGCACATAAGTTCATAGGAAAAAGCAAACTGAAATTTAGAAATCTCAAATAGTCAAAAGGAAAAATCACAGTTCTTAGATATTGTAAGTCCTTTTGTCTCTTTAAGAAATCCTCATGAAGTTTGTTTTAACTCTCTCTCTGTTGGGCTCCAAGGGTCAGTGGCTTTGTGGAGTCCAAAAACTGTCTTCATTGAGTCTATCTGCTCTTCCTAAAGCTGTTGAGGAAGGAAGAAGAGGGAATGCTACCAGCTCCGTTAGACATTCCTATCAACATTAATGAAGACAGAGAGAAAGTGGAAAAACTCAATCTTCCTACAAAAGGAAATTCTTTAAAATCATCATTCAATTGACTACTCTTGGAATCTCCTTCTGCAGTGTTCAATCTGCAATAGTTTTGATGTAATATACATAGTCCCAGAAGAATCTCTAATTTTTTTTTTCTACCAATCCCAATAAGTTTCCTGTGAAGCATTCTTTGATTTCACCCAATAAGCAAATATCTCACTCCCTCTAAATTGATTAAGGACTTATTCATATCCAGTTTACATTTTTTGATTGCTCCAATCAAGTAGATTGGACACTCTATATTTAATTGGGGGTAGCACATATGTCTGCATGCAAACAAACAGTCAGTATTAGAAAGGTGATGGCAAAACAGGAACCCTGATACACTGTTGATAGAAGGATGAATTGATCCAATTATCAATTTGGAATTATGCAAGAAAATTGATTTAATTTCTTTACCCTTTGATCCAGTCACTGTGCCATAGAATATCTCAAAGAAATCAAAAACAGAAATAGAGCTGTAACTTAAATCCAAATAATCCTTTGCAAACTTTATGACTGCAAATAAATGTAAACAAAATAAGTACCTATTGATTCAGATATCAATGTGAATGTAAAAAAAATATGTTTTATAATTATAACAGAATATTACTATGTGTTTAAGAAATTATTAATAGGAGTTCAGAGAAATTTGGGAAAATTTGTATAACCTTTGCAGAGTAAAACAAATAGAACAATATACACAATGATGACAACAATGCAAATTAAAAGATCTTTAAAAGGAAGTTGAAATCTAGGTAAATAATTGCCCCTTAGAATAATCAGATTAGCAGGGAAGTGTGAAAATAGATAGGACTCTGGGTTTGGAATCAGGAAGACCTAAATTCAAATACTGCCTCAAACATTTATTTATTAGCTATGTAGCCCCAGGAAAGACATGTAAATTCTTCCTAACAAACTATAAAATGGGGATGATAACAGCACCTAATTCCTAGGGTTGTTGTGAGGATCAGATGAGCTGATATTTAGCAAAATGATATTAATCTTAGCATAGTTCTTGGCACATGGTAGTCACTTTATAAATGCTTACTCCACTTAATTCACATTTCTAATTAAAAAAAAAAAAAGTTCCAGACAACAGACATGAAATATAACTCCTTCTTCACGGCAGGAAAGTTAGGGGACTCCTACAGGAAAATGTCATACACATTCAAGAGAAAGCAAAGGATTTTTTTTCCCATTAGTAATTGCCATATAAAAACAAAAGACATCAATAAAATATATTTAATTAAAATATTTGTACAAGAGATTGCCTTAGAAATCCTCAGATGAAAAACCAAATAGATTAAGAAATATCCCAATAAGAACTTCAAAGTACAGGCACAAATATGAACTTTGCCTTAACTATATTCTTTTACTTACCAAAATTGAGAGGTGCGCTCCTGACTCAAAAGTCACAAATCTAGCATATTGCCGCAGTTCTTAGGAGTGTCTTCTCACTTTGGAAAAGCAAAGGAAAAATTCTGAAGCTTTAGACTTTCAACATCTCATGGAGATGAGAGAAACTAGGATATATTCCTGATTACAGCCCCTCATCTTAGAGGCACCTCTCATGACAGAATTTTGTTTTACTTCATTTACACAACACCTTTCTTTAATTAATAGTAAGGACTACCTTCAGAAAGAAGGCAAAAACACATCGAGTATAATAATAAAGTCCTGATCCCATCTCTGACCACAAAAACACAGATCTCAGTTATAATTAAAGGTGTAGGTTACTACCAGTCCTGACACAGTGAAGTTCAAACAGAAAAGCTCAATCTTATATTTGGAAATGGAAGTCAAAGCTGAAGTCACAGAATAACTAGTGGACAACTGGAGGACTGAGGGAGAGGAAAGAAGGAGAATGGGAAGACATTAAAAAGGGAAAAAAACATGAAAGTCCAATTATGTCATTTCTGCAACATATAAGAAAATATGGAGAAAGGTCATGCATTGGGATGGTAAGGAAGTGCAGCCTTCTCACTAAATTCAAAGAGAATTTGTGAGTGTATGTGTGTATGTGTTTAATTTCTGATGCTACTCTGTTGACAAAAGACTGTTGAGGTGAGGATGAAAAATATGCTGTTCCTATCAATCTTTCACCTGTTTGTACAGACAGCTAATTAAGAGATCAGCCTGTGATGGCAACTTATAATACATGTGTCTAAAACCCATCATTTCTAGAGTCAGTTAAGTTATTTTCTTCCTCTGCTTTTAAGTTCTAATGGTATTCTTTTCTATTTAAGGGGTTTTCTACTATTTGGCTAGTTATTTGGCATGAAATTCTAAACATTTTTTATGTTATGTTTTTCTTCGTTTTTTAAGATGCTGTATTCTTGAACGAACTGCTAAACTACATCATTTGGGGATAAAACACCATAAACAAAGGGTCTTCCTAAAATTATCTTTTAAGCAAAGTTGCCTTCAAGTTGCATATATAGTAAAAAAAAACAACAACAAAGATAAACATAACCTTTTTTGTTCAATAGGTTTCTCATCTAGAATATTTGTTATTTTTTTCTTCCATACATTGGCAAATGATGATCACCATTAAATTCATCTAGAATAAGAAACAAAGAGTTTGCTATTCATTGGAATTGGATTATGAAAATAAGAAATGTAATTGAATTTCTGTTAGAAATAATAATCATCTCGTAAAGACCTAGCCATACTTAATACATGCTGAGTTTCATTTCAAATTGAACCCAAATGAGCAAATGACATTTAGAAAATACAGTGTTTAGTTTTTTAAACATTGTACTTTTCTGTATCATTTCATTTCTACCCTGAAAAGATGAAATTATTGTGCCCTTTCATAATTCCTTTAAAAGATAAAAGTGGATTGTGTTATATAAAAGTAGGCATAGAACTATTTTAATGTTTGAGAGTTAAGGAATCCAATAGATTTAGTTTATAAAAACTGAGATTGCAAAAATTCTAAGCCAGTTTTGACAATTAAAGTTTAACATAGTAACCCCCTAAAAAAGACCTTTACTGAGTACAAGACAGTTATGTCCCAGGATGCTGACATCCTAGGAATCACTCTTTTTATTTGGAAGACTAATTTCCTTACTCCCCTTTTCAAACTCTTCTAAAGATATGGAATGGGGAAAAAAGCCCATCCCTTCCCAGCACAACTGTACTAATAGTGGGACTATCATGTATAGCTGCGTTCTTCCCATCAGAATGTTCTCTGCACTGGAAACTAAGTGGATGCCCATCAGTTGGAGAACAGCTGAATAAGTTATCATATATGGATGTTATGGAATATTATTGTTCTACAAGAAATGATCAGCAGGATGATTTCAGGGAGGCCTGAAGAGACTTACAAGAACTGATGCTAAGTAAAGTGAGTAGAACCAAGAGAAAATTGTACATGGCAACAACAAAATTATATGATGATCAATTGTGATATAAATGGTTCTTTTCAATAGCAAAGTGATTCAGGACAGTTCCAATGGACTTGTGATAGAAAGAGCCATTCGCATCCAGAGAGGACTGTGAGAATTAAATGTGGGTTAAAACATAGCATTTTCACTTTTTTTGTTGTTGTTTGCTTGATTTTTGTTTTCTTTCTATTTTTTTTTCCTTTTTGATCTGATTTTTCTTGTATAGCATGATAATTGTGGAAATGTATATAGAAGAATTGCACATGTTTAATATATATTGGATTACTTGCTGTCTGTGGAAAAGGATAGGGGTGAGAGAAAGAGAAAAGAAATTTGGAAAACAAGGTTTTACAAGGGTGAATGTTGAAAAGTATCTATGCATATATTTTGAAAATAAAAAGCTATTTAAAAAAAGAATGTTCTCTGCTCTTCCCCCCTCATTCTCCAAACACAATTTTAGCTAGTTTTGGTTCTGAAAAAGAAAACAATATATTTTAGGAGGGAAATATACTGACTAGAGGGTACCTTATTGTGGCATTGCCATTCATTAATGGTTGTATAGAAATGAACAAATCAAGTCACCTAACCTTTCCAGAATTCCCTTTCTCTATCTATAAAGTCATAACTTTGAACTAGATGGTCTCTAAAACAAAGTTTCCTAAACTTTGAGTTGTGATTCCATATACAGTCACAAAACTGAATATGAGGCTTGTGAAATTATGGTTTATTATCCATAAATGTTTGATTTGCATACTTACAAATTTCTCTGGTAAAAAGGGGTCACAAGTGGAAAAAGTTTAAGAAGGCCTGTTCTAAAGAATCTCTACAGTTTCGAGGTTCCAAAACTCTGTGAAATAGTGCCCTTGACCGACCTTTTTTTGAGATCATTAAATTCCATTCTAGCCTTTCCAGTTTTAGATCTAAACTGAAACAGATCATAGATAATGAGGTCTAGGCTATGTTTATGCTTGGTTAAGAATTCTTAAAGAAACTGGGTTTCACAAAGACCCTAGCTTTTGAAATAAGAATTCACTGTTTGACAAAAACTGCTGGGAAAATTGAAAGTTAGTATGGGAGAAACTAGGCATTGACTCACACCTAACACTGTATAGCAATAAAAGGTCAAAATGGATTCATTATTTAGACATAAAGAGTGATATAATAAGCAAATTAGAAGAAAAAAGGATATTCTACTTTTCAAATCTGTGGAGAAGGAAGGAATTTGTGGCCAAAGAAGAAATGTAATATATTTTTAAATTAAAATATCTAATTTTTATTATATTAAGTTAAAAAAGCTTTTGTACAAACAAAATCAATGCAAACAAGATTACTAGAGAAATAATAAACTGGGGTGGGGGGGAATTTACATTCAAGGATTCTGATAAAGGCTTCATTTCTACTATATAGAAAATTGACTCAAATTATAAGAATTCAACCCATTCTCCAATTGGTAAATGATCAAAGGATATGAACAGACAATTTTCAGATGAAGAAATTGAAACAATTTCTAATCATATGAAAAGGTGCTCCAAATCAATATTGATCAGAGAAATGCAAATTAAGACAACTCTGAGGTATCACTATACACCTCTCAGATTGGCTAAAATGACAGGAAAAGATAATGATGAATGTTGGAGGGGATATGGGTAAAACTCAGACACTAATACATTGTTAGTGGAGCTGTGAAGTGATCCAACCATTCTGGAGAGCAATTTGTAACTATGCTCAAAAAGTTATCAAACTGTGCATACCCTTTGATCTAGCAGTGTCACTACTGTGCTTATATCCCAAAGAGATCTTAAAAGAGGGAAAGGGACCCATATGTGCAAAAATGTTTGTGGCAGCCCTTTTTGTAGTAGTAAGAAACTAGAAACTGAGTGGATGCCCACCAGTTGGAGAATGGCTGAATAAATTATGATATGTGAATATTATTGTTCTAATAAGAAATGATTTTAACAAAATTATTTTGGAGAGGCCTGGAGAGACTTACATGAATTGATGCTAAGTGAATGAGCAGAACCAGGCGATCATTGTACACAATAACAAGATTATATGAAGATCAAATCTGATGGATGTGGCTCTTTTCAACAATGAGATGACTGAGGCCAGATCCAATGATCTTGTGATGAAGAAAGACATCTACACCCAGAGAGAAGACTGTGGGAAGTGAGTGTGGATCACAACATAGCATTTTCACTCTTTTTGTTGCTGTTTGCTTGCATTTTGTTTTCTTCCTCGTTTTTTTTTTTTTTTTTTCCATTTTGATCTGATTTTTCTTTTGCAGCATGATAATTGTAGAAATAGGTAGAGAAGAATTACATGTTGACATATATTGGATTACTTGACATCTAGGGAAGGGGGTGAGGGAAAGGGGGGAAAATTTGGAACACAAGGTTTTTCAAGGATCAATGTTGAAAAATTATCCAAGCTATACTGTAACATATCTAACATATATAGGACTGCTTGCCATCTAGGGGAGGGGGTGGAGGGAGGGAGGGGAAAAATCGGAACAGAAATGAGTGCAAGGGATAATGTTGTAAAAAAATTACTCTGGCATGGATTCTGTCAATATAAAGTTATTATAAAATAAAATAAAATATTTTAAAAATTAAAAAAAAGAAAAATTATCTATGCACATGTTTTGAAAATAAAAAAGCTTTACTATAAAAAAAGAAAGAAACTGTGTTTCAGAAGTGAGACTGCCATTTCTTTATTTATACATTATTTATATACTACCTGACCTAAACAATTCTAAAGGTGTTTTTGGGGGGTTTTGTTTTTTAATAATGTTTAATTGTTGTTTAAAAACAAAGACTAAAAACTTATTGTCTCCTCTCCAGGATTTCTTTCCTGGGTATTTTGTAATCAGATAGCCAGGAAGTTACCTTAATGGCCAGAGAACTAATCTGCAGAGGCATTCAAATCTCAGGATAGGAATACCTTTTAAGGAAAAGCTAGAGAACTTGCATGGGACAGCAGGAGAGATTAGTTTACTCTTCCAACCATACATTCTTCAATTCTCTTCTGTGGCCCACAATCAAATTTTTATCTTTCCATTTTTCACCTAACACTGCCTTAAAAGTGACCTATTTGATAGATACTAAACTTGCACTATCATAATGTTGTATGGATTTTTTTTTACTCCCCCATAGTAACATGGCACTTCAGTTTTAATAAAGACCCTTTTAGCTTTATTGCTGTAGCTAAGAAAATATAGGACACTACTTAAAATGATATTTCTTTAAGAATTTCTTTCCTGCCAAGGCCTATAAGTCTATATGAATTATATGGCTACTTATTCCACTGCCAAGGGCAGCCAGGTGATAATGTGAATACCACACCCAGCTGGGAGTCAGGAATACTCATATCTTCATGAGTTCAAATCCAGCCTTAGACCATTACTAGCTATGTGACTGAATGTAAGTCACTTAACTCTTTTTGCCTCAATTTCCTCATCTATAAAATAAGCTGGAAAAAGAAAGGCTGAACCACTTCAGTATCTTTCCGAATAAAACCTCAAATGGGGTTAAAAAGAGTGAGATATGACTGAAAAATAACTGAACAACAAAGTCCATTACAGAGGAAGAATGTTGAAAAAATTCAAGAAAATAATCCAAAATTTATTGTTATATATATTTGAATCCTCCCTGATGTTCTGCCAGGCACATGACAATGTTCTGTTCTGTTCTGTTTTGTTTTCCTTTTTTGTCTTCCTTTTTTTCTAGTCTGTCTTTTAAATAAACAGAAAAAAAAAAGTAAATTAAAATTAAATTAAAAATAAACTCTAAAAAAAATAAAGAAAGAAGAAAATAATCCAAACAGACAACAATTCTCTAAGGAGTTGTGTACAAAGGAACTATGCAAATTTATACAAAGAAGTATAAAATAGTGTTCTTAACCATAAGAGAGGCGTTTATAAACTAGATGGATAGATTGTCACAGACTTACATAAAGGTATACAACCACATAAAACAACATACGAATAAGTTGTAAATGTTTTAAACCATTTACATTAATGGATTAACCCAGCACAGAAGGGCAGTTTAGATTAGAAAACATTTAAGCACTTCATCAACAATTATATTTAGTAGCTCTCAAAATAGCTTCAATGGGAAAGCAAGCTGTTTCATTGCTCTTTGAAAGTTGGAAGTCATTTTGTCTTTTATTTCAATTTCTATAACAAAAAGAAACCCATAAATCTCTCAGTCCTTCGAGGATAGAAGTGGAGAATTGCCCATCTACTTGGTCCTTTGAAATCCCCAACCTATTGTTTGAAAATGGTCCCTCCCAGATCTCTCCCACCTAATTTAAACAGTGTATTAAGGGAAATCAGGCTTTTTCCCAGGACTCTACATCTTTAAAGACAAATATCTAATGCCTAATAGTTGATTTTTCTTATCTTCCCACTCCATCCAGCTTGGAGGTGAGTTTAGTATTCTTGGTCTTTACTGCCATTTGCCCCCCACAGCCCTATTCTTGTTGCTATCATCTGGTCATCACATGGACTTTTTGCAACTTTTCTCCTACATGAATGCCTGACAGCCTTTTGTTCATTCCCTTCTATCATCATTTTTCAGATTATAGTATCTGTATCAGGCACATTTGTAATAACATTCATCACAATTCCTGAAAGTTCTCCAACTACTATTACTTCTTTTATTTTACTTCAGCTACTCATTGGGGCAGTTATATTTTAGTAACCTCATCATTCCTTAAAATAGCACCACCTGCAAGATCTTAAATTCTAAATTCCTCCTCTGGCCATTATCTCTTCTATCATCTCTTCTACTTTTATCCTCTTGTCATACACTGTTCTTCTCCCCTCCCAGAAGGACTTTTAATTTTTTGCTTCAATCTCATCCTGGTATTTTCTGCATCTCCTGAAACTTCCTCATCCTGAATCATCCTTCCATCATGCATTTCTCCTTCTTCTATTTCAAAGGGGCATGTTCATTCTCCAAACACTTGTGCTTCTAACTTTCCAGATTTCAATACTATGTCCCTATGTAAGTATATTCTCCCTCAATGCCCTTTCAGGTCGCTTTTGTAAACTGTCTTCACCCTATGGAATGTAGGTTCCTATAGGGGAAAGAAGAAACAAGACTTTATTAAGTTCCTAATGTGTCCCAGGCACTGTGCTTTACTCACAATGATCCTGGGAAGTAGATGTTATAATGTTCTTTGGTTTGGTTTTCTTGGAGGTCTCTGGGACAGCCTTCCTTTCAGCAAAGTAAGCACCACAAGAACAGCTAGGTGTTAAAAGTCCAAATTCTTTATTACCTCCTTCCTGAGGCTGGGCAGCTTTCTGCTTTCAGTCCAGCTTTAGATTCATGGAGAAATGCAGGAGAGCCTGCCATCAGGAGCCTGACTGAGGATAGAAATGAATCTCTTGTCTCTTTGGCTTTCAGAGCTTCTCGTGTGCTTGTCTTCTCTAGCTCTGAATCTGAGGGCTTTTTGAGTCCCAGCTTATATGCTTTAAGCTGAATATAAACCAATCATTATATCACTAGGAAACCATTATTTGTTGTAAGATTAAATCAATCATACTGAACTAGAGAACTATTAATCACCATGCTAAACTAGATAAACATTGTCTCATCAATTCCACTTTCCTTGTAAGAATCCTTGTTTCAGAGTTCTGGCCCATAACAAGATATTATTATCCTCATTTTATAGTTGAGAAAATTTAGATTGAGAATCAAACAGCTAGTAGGTTTTTGAAGTCAGAACTGATCTCAGGTCCAGGGCTCTACCTACTTCCATATCTAGAAGAGAATGCCTCTACTCTTGCGGGCATGAATTGTCTCTTTTTGCTTGCATTTTTATCCCCAGCAATTAGCACAGTGTCTGGTATACAGTAAGTGCTCAATACATGCTTATTAACCTGCCTCATCTTGCCATCTCCTTCTAAACTTTCCCAATTTACTGACCCTATTTTGGCTTCCCTTTTCCCTTTCTATCCAATTCTTATTATATAGTTAGCCATTTCAATAATTTATGACCTTTCTTCTAGTTTTGAATCCTTTATCCCCTTAAATCAGTCAAACAGATATTTAATAATCTTCTACTATATGATACCAGATACTGTGCTAAGTGCTAGGAACATGAATATAAAAGTAAGAAATCCTTGACCTCAAGGAGTTTAAGTTCTACTGGGGATCACAATATATTAGCAGAAAAGAAAATATGGAACACATAGAAATTTTTTTTTGAGGGGGGACTAACAATTAGAAGAATCACAAAAGATTTTTTTTTCAGGAAAGAAGAGGAAATACATTTTATTTTGAGAAATGCAAACATGTTACATGTTATTAAAGTGCAAGGCTCCTTTCAGGTACAGGGACCTAGGCTACTTCAGAAGTAGGAGACATACATTCCTTGTCTGGATGCAGACCAAATAGCTCCCACTACAGGACAGATTCACCTACCTTAGGATGAGACAGTAACAAGGTAGATGATCAAAGATAAGATAATTCATGCTTTACAGAATGTGGTTTCAATAGGAAGTCAAGGAGGCATGTCAAGATTGGAGGTGAGGGACAGAGAGGGGGCAGAGAGAGAGAGAAAGAAAAATAGAGAAACAGAGATACAGATAGAGACAGAGACAGAGAAGAGACAAGACAGAAAGACACAGAGAGAGACACAGAGAGAAACAGAGAGACAGAGTCAGAGAGAGACAGAGAGTCAGAGACAGACAGAAGGAGACAGAGAGAGACAGAGACAGAGACAGAGAGGGAGACAGAGTCAGAGAGAGACAGAAAGAAGAAGACAGAGACAGAAAGAGGAAGAGGATGAGGAAGAGGAGGAGGAGGAAGGGAAAGAGGGGCAAGAGGAAGAGGGAAAAGGAGAAGGAGAAAGAAGGAAGAAAAGGAAGAGGAGAGGAAGGAAGAAGAGGAGAGAAGAGGTTGGGGAGAGAGAGAAGACTGACAAAGACAAGAGAGATGGGGCAGGTCGGCAGCTGATTCAGTCCCTTGGCACACAGATGTTGTGACCCTGGACTGAGAGGGACTGGTCCAGGGATGGATTACAGCCAATGAACAAGAGATCCCTCCCATATAAGCTTTCATTTACATCTCCCTCTGATGCCCCATCCCTAACTCTCCGGGCAATGCTCCTGAGAGAGAAGGCTGTCAGTTAACTAACTCGCTTCCCTTGAATGGGTCAGTTTGCCGACAAGAACCCATCGGATTCCTTCAAGCCTATCGATTCCTTGATTTCCATGCTTCGCTCTTTGACCAAATCCTGCCCTCAGAATCAGGGAACTAACTAAAAGCAAAAAACAGTTCCAGCATTTGAGCGGGGCCACAGAGAGCAGGTGAAATGTATGAAGAGCTTGGCAGCAGTGTTGGCTGCAGGGCTTACCACCTGAGAAAGCCACCCACAAAGGATCTTTTATAGGAAATGACCCAATTGCTTAGACTTGAAGGAAGATAGGTGTTCCAAAGAAAAAAGACTAAGGAAGCTAAGCATTTCAGGCTTGGGAACAAGCTTGTACCAAAGCACAGAATGAGAATATGAAAAGTTAATTATGGACAACTTAAAGATCAAATGTGGCTGGAGTGTAGAATGAATGAGGAGGAATAATGTGTAATCAGCTTTGAAAAGTTGCACAGGACTTTAAATGTCAAACAGAGGAGTAAGTTCTGTGATCATGTCAACCCTTGCCAGCTCTAGATAATTGCTATTATCTACTCCTAGTCCTGAAGAAGTGATAAAAAGGATGGTGGGAAGGGTGAGAGAAGATGGGGACGAGGAAGAATACTAAAAGAAATGTAACTATGCTGCCTGCATCCAACCCAATTCTTTGCTATCTAATTTCAAGTGAAGCCCACAATCTTTCTATTCTTCTATTGATTCTCTTAGATTGCAGAATTAGGGAAGTTGGAATAGACTATCTCAAAGATCAATTCAAAGCTCTATGATTCCATGATTCTACAATTGCTTTTCTAAACTTCCTCTTCTTTGTTCAAGACGTCATCTTCATCATGAAGCCTTCTACCTTTACTGTCAGCAAATGATCTCCCTTCCTTCTTTATGGAGGAGGTTGAGTTCCTCCAGTGAGAATGCCTCTGACTCCTTGCCTCCAGACCTTTAAATCTTTGTATCTTTATACCCATCCCCCCATTCTTCTCTTTAGTTTCAAAGGATCATAGAATTAGAAATGAAGGGACTTCAAATTTATTTAATCCAAGCCCTTCTTTTATGGATGAAAAAACTGAGGTCCAAAGAAATTAAAGGAAGAGGTGGCTCTACTTGTTAAAGTCCAAGTTTCTACCTATACCTTTGATCACATCTCCTCAAGACTCCTTAGAGACCTTGCTCTAATGATTATTCTCTGTTTCTCTCTGCCTCTGTCTCTGTTTGTCTCTTTGTCTCTTGCTCTATATCTCTGTCTCTTTGTCTTTCTGTCTCTGTCTCTCTCTGTATCTCTCTCTGTCTCTCTGTCTCAGTTTCTGTCCCCTCTGTCTCTCTCTCTCTCTGTTTCTTCCTGTGACTCTGTCTCTCTATCTCTGTCTCCCTGTCTCTGTCTGTGTGTATGTGTGTGTCTCTGTACCTCTTTCTATGTGTCTCTGCCTCTCTCTGTCTTTCTCTTTTCCTGTCTGTCTGTCTGTCTCTGTCTTTCTGTTTCTTTGCCTCTCATATACACATTTTCAATTTCTTCTTTAGTATTAGCTCCTTCCCTCAGCCTACACATAGGCCTAGATGGTCCAATGCCTAAAAACAAAAATGAAATCTACCTTATCTTGATACTGCTACCACTTGAGATTTTCCAGCGGTCTTTCGTCCCCTCCACAGCCAAAATTTTCCAAAAATTAATTTACACTCACTTCCCTACCACATACTCTTCAACCTTTTGCAATCTTATTTTAAGCACTATTATTTTATTTTTAATTTTTATTTTAATAGTATTTTTTCCACATCCAGCTATTCTGGAGAGCAATTTGGAACTATGCTCAAAAAATTATCAAACTGTGCATACCCTTTGATCCAGCAGTGTTACTTCTGGGCTTATATCCCAAAGAGATACTAAAGAAGGGAAAGGGGCCTGTATGTGCCAAAATGTTTGTGGCAGCCCTGTTTGTAGTGGCTAGAAAGTGGAAAATGAATGGATGCCCATCAATTGGAGAATGGTTGAGTAAATTGTGGTATATGAACGTTATGGAATATTATTGTTCTGTAAGAAATGACCAGCAGGATGAATACAGAGAGGACTGGCGAGACTTACATGAAATGATGCTAAGTGAAATGAGCAGAACCAGGAGATCATTATATACCTCAACAATGATACTGTTTGAGGATGTATTCTGATGGAAGTGGATCTCTTCGATAAAGAGATCTAATTCAGTTTCAATTGATCAAGGATAGACAGAAGCAGCTACACCCAAAGAAAGAACACTGGGAAATGAATATAAACTGCTTGCATTTTTGTTTTTCTTCCTGGGTTATTTGTACCTTCTGAATCCAATTCTCCCTGTGCAACAAGAAAACTGTTCGGTTCTGCACACATATATTGTATCTAGGATATACTGTAACCTATTTAATATGTAAAGGACTGCTTGCCATCTGGGGGAGGGAGTGGAGGGAGGAGGAGAAAAATCGGAACAGAAGTGAGTGCAAAGGATAATGTTGTAAAAAATTACCCTGGCATGGGTTCTGTCAGTAAAAAGTTATTTTTTTAAAAAATAGTATTTTTTTCAATTACATGTAAATACAATTTTGAACGTTTATTTTGTTGTTTCAAATTTTCTTCCTCCCTCCCTTTCTTCACTCCTCTCTAAAATGATAAGCAATTTGATATAGGTTATCATTTTAGGAAACACCACCACTTTAATGAAAGAGCTTCCTCCAATATCCCTAATGACCTCCTCATTATTAAATCTAATGATCTCTCTTATGTTCTCATTGTTTTTTATTCTGTACAGCAGTGGTTCTTAAAATGTGGTCCAGAAAATCCTGGGCCATTCTGAAACCCTTTCCAAGAGCATACAAATTCAAAATTAGCTTTTAGTTCTAATATGGTAAATAGCTATAAATATAACCCACATGAACAAAAATTCCTTTTTTAATTTTAATAATAATTCTAATAATATAAAGATAACGAGAATAAATGTTTGAGAAGCAATGCTATATAACCATCTAATATGTTAATTTCCTCCCTCTTTGAATAAATGTATACTTTTTAAATTTTATATGATTTTTAGCTACATTTGGCAGCTGGATGGTGCAGTGGATAGATTTCTGAGGCTAGAGTTTAAATCTGGCCTCACATGGAACTGGAAACTGAGTTGATGCCTATCAGTCAGAGAATGGCTGCATAAATTATGGCATATGAATGTTATGGAATATTATTGTTCTAAAAGAAATGAGCAGTAGGATGATTTCAGAAAGCCCTGGAGAGACTTACATGAACTGATGCTAAGTGAAGTGAGTAGAATCAAGAGAACATACTACATAGCAACAAGAAGATTAAGCAATGATCAATTCTCATGGACTTTTCAACAATAAGGCAAATCAAGCCAATTCAAACAGACTTTGATGAAGAGAGCAATCTTCATCCAGAGAGGACTGTGGGGATTGAGTGTGGATCACAACATATTATTTCCACTTTTTTGTTGTTGTTTGCTTGCTTTTTGTTTTCTTTCTCACTTTCTTTCCTTTTTAATCTGATTTTTCTTGTGTAGCATGATAATTGTGGAAATAGAGAAGAATTGCATGTTTAACTTTAAAAATTTTTTTTAATAAATCTGGCCTCAGACACTTACTAGCTGTGTGACCCTGGGCAAATCACTTAACTGTTAAAAAAAAGCAAAACAGATTTTTTTCATCTGTAAAATGAGCTGGAAAAGGAAATGGCAAATTAAGAAAACTCCAAATAGAGTCATCAAAAGTCAATCACAAAGTCATTGAAAAATGACTGAACAGATTGGCTAAGATGACAAGAAAAAATAATGATGAATGTTGGAGGGGATGCGGGAAAACTGGGACACTAATGCATTGTTGGTGGAGTTGTGAACGAATCCAACCATTCTGGAAAGCAATCTGGAATTATGCCCAAAAAGTTATCAAACTGTGCATACCCTTTGATCCAGCAGTGTTACTTCTGGGCTTATATCCCAAAGAGATACTAAAGAAGGGAAAGGGACCTGTATGTGCCAAAATGTGTGTGGCAGCCCTGTTTGTAGTGGCCAGAAACTGGAAAATGAATGGATGCCCATCAATTGGAGAATGGCTGGGTAAATTGTGGTACATGAATTTTATGGAATATTATTGTTCTGTAAGAAATGACCAGCAGGATGAATACAGAGAGGCTTGGAGAGACTTACATGGACTGATGCTGAGTGAGATGAGCAGAACCAGGAGATCATTATACACTTTGACAACGATATTGTATGAGGATGTATTCTGATGGAAGTGGATTTCTTTGACAAAGAGACCTAACTCAGTTTCAATTGATAAATGATGGACAGAAGCAGCTATACGCAAAGAAAGAACACTGGGGAATGAATGTAAACTATTTGCATTTTTGTTTTTCTTCCCGGGTTAGTTTTACCTTCTGAATCCAATTCTCCCTGTGCAACAAGAGAACTGTTCAGTTCTGCAAACATATATTGTATCTAGGATATACTGCAACATATTTAACATATATAGGACTGCTTGCCATCTAGGGGAGAGGGTGGAGGGAGGGAGGGGAAAAATCGGAACAGAAGCAAGTGTAAGGGATAATGTTTTTAAAAAATTACCCTGACATGGGTTCTGTCAATAAAAAAATTATTATAAAAGAAAAGAAAAGAAAAGAAAAAAAAGAAAAAAAAGAAAAAAGAAAAATAACTGAACAACAATAAAAACATGTATTACACCACCAGACTGTTATGGGCCAAAACTTGAGACAAGGTGCTAGGTCACTGGAATTGATAGAAACAATGCTTATGTATTTGGTTCACACCTTTGGAGTTCACACCTCTGGGAGAGTTCACACATTAGCTCACACATTAGAGTCACACTTCTCAAACCTTTAGAGTTCACATCTTTAAGAGATCATATATAAGGAGCTCCCACAAGCCAACTAGAGACTTTGGGATATTCACAAGTCAGGATTCAGTGGAGGAGATTCACACGTCACAGCTCCCACAAGCCCACTCTCTCGGAGGAGGAGTCAGATCCATTTAATATTCCACTTTTGTGCTGGCTGGAGGCTTTGGATTCAGAGGGAACTGGAGGCTGAAGCTGACCTAGAGGCAAAGGACTAGCAACAAGAACTCTTGAAACCAAGGAAAGTTAACCTGGCTATTTTGGAAAAGACAATAAAGGATTGGACTTTAACAGCTGGCTGGCTGCATTTGAGGTGATTATTGCATTGAACTGAAATGAAGGCTGCCTCTAGAAGCCCCCCAAGAAACCTCCTCCCAGAGAACAATTATATTTTAGAGAAGAGAACATTACCCCAGATATTGTACCAGGTATTGGTAATTCAAAGAAAAGGAAGAAACAATCCAGTCCACAAGGAAGCTTTACTTTCTCTAAGCAGTTTCTATGACATTGCATTTTCCTGATCCTCTCCCTTCCTTTTCTATCAGTCCTACTATTTCTTAAGCTAACTTGTCATCATCTCCCCTTAAATATAAGCACTACTCAAAAATTCTACATTTGGCCTTCTCTTTTGTTGTTTCTCTTAATATTTTCTTCTACCTAAAACTTCCATTTTCACTTTTATGCTAATAACTCACCAATCTGTTCCTCTAGTCCCATTTCTCCCCAATTCTATATCCCTACACACATTCAATAAACTCAAGTGGCTACCACCAGAGTTCAAACAAATAATCTAGCTGGCTTTTAAAGACTTTCATAACCTGACCCCTTTCTACCTCTCCAGTCTTCTTACACCTTCCTTCCCTCCAGGTTCTCTACAATTCAGAGATTCTGGCCTCTAATTTCTTCCTTGAACATGACAATCCATCTTCCAACTCCTTGCATTTTTATTAGCTGCCTCACTTCCCAGTACCTAGAATGCTTTTCCTTTTTCCCTCTACCTCCTGATTTCCCTGGCTTTCTTTAAGTCTCAACTAAAATCTTGCCTTCTATCAGAAGCCTTTCTTAATCCTTCTTGAAGTTCCTGCCTTTTCTCTAAGATTATCTCCAATTTATCTTGTCTTCATATTGTTCGTTTTTAGTTTCCCCCACAAGATTGTGACACAGACTATTTTTGCCTTTCTAGGTATTCCCAATGTTCATCACAATGCCTAACAAATGCTTATCAATGTGACTTCAATGAAAATAAAAAAGTGTGTTTCATTTTCAAATATGCTACTAATATTTTGTTACATAAATTAATGGCATCTACAGGGATTAGTTTTACAACTGCTAATATTTAACACATTAAATTTAGCCAAGGTTTGGAGATAATCAATATTCTCTGTGTGAAAGTACAAAGGTAATGACTTTACTAATCACCTTAATTTGTTTGAGCTCCTTTACCCTTTACTTTAAAGAAGAGCATGATCTGATCTAGGAATCAGATAAAACTTAAGCAGGGCTTATAGGAAGTTCCTTATGGTATTAGAATACTGAACTCAGAATATCTCCAGATAATCAATTTAGATTGATTCATGTCAATTCCCAGTTCTGAAAAACAGGCCAGCCCAGAAATGACCTGATAAAATCACTATGCGATCACATGCTCTACTCTGTGATTTTTTTCCTTTATAATGCCAGCTGGCTAACCTGTTGTTAATTCTAACAGTGCTCTATGTGTACATGTCCATCTCCTTAGGAGAAATAACTCTTTCTTAGACCAAATTCTGGGGGGAATAAACGGATAAACATCTATTATTTGTTGCCTGCTCTCTGAGTCAGGATAATCTTTTTGCCAATACTAATTGCCTCTTGCTTATTTTGTGCCATTATGATCTCCCGGCATCTACTTTTCAATAACAAACAGCCTTTTAGATTTATTTGCATTCAACAAATTTATACTGGGCCTGGAATCAAGAACACTCAAGTTCAAATCTGGCTTCAGACATAAACAAGCTGTTTCATCTTGGGAAGGTCACTTTACCATGTTTGTCTCAGTTTCCTCATCTGTAAAATGAACTGAAGAAAGAAGTGGCAAACCATTCCTATCTTTGCCAAAAAAATCTCAAGTGGGGTCACAAAGCGTAGACTGTGACTGAACTATACAAGAAAACCCAATTTTAGCTTATCCATGTAATTTCTTTGGTATCCTCTTATTTCTACCACATAACCAAGACAAATGGAATCGATTCTTTTAAAAACATAACTACATTTTACAAAATAAATAATTCTTAACTTCTTTGTTGATTTTTAAAACTAAGGAATTCGGAGCTTCTATGCTGATCGCCAGATCTGTCAAAAGGATAAGATATTGAGTTTATAATGGAGATAATAAACCAATATGACATCAAACTCTAAGCTTCAATTTATGGTTTGGCTCCATTTTAAAAAAGCTTTAAGAACTGCAAGCCTGGTTCTTTTGAAGGAAGAACCAGGCTTGCAATTCTTAAAGCTCTTATAACATGGTTAAACTAAGACACTATTAGTTATAAAAGTAATATTTACAACTAATTACAAGATTTGGGAAAAAAAAAAGAATAGAAAGAAAAAAGTCGAGGCAAAATCAATAATGGAGGTTATGTGGTGTGGGATAATGAAGACTGAATATAACAGCTAGGTTGTAGTCCCAACTCTGTTGGATTGACTATGTGACCAACCATGTGACTGTTGTATCGATTCTGTGAACTTTATTATGAAATCAAGCTGACTTAACCTACCACCAATTTATATTTACAACCCCCACTGGGCCTCATTTGCTGCAATCTTTCTACTCTGTTCTTAGATATTCCTTATTTCTTCCTCTGGACAGTTGCTTCAAGATTTTATCTTATTTCCTTTCTCTCCAGTCCTATTCCTCCTACTTACAGTAGATGACATGGTCTCTTATTTTACACTGATGCTAAGTTCTCTTCCAGTTCCCAAAATATATACAAAACCGGAAGGGTGGCAAGTGGAAGAGGGACTCAAAACCAAGGCTAAATATCAATTTGTTATTCCGTCATTTCAGTTATGTCAGAGTCTTCATGGCACCATTTTGGTTTGGAGGGAGATTTTTTTGGCAAAAATACTGGAATGGTTTGCCATTTCCTTCTCCAGCTTATGTTACAGATAAGGAATGCTGGCAAATAAGGTTAAGTGACTTGTCCAAAGTCACACAGCTAGTAAATGTTTGAGGCTAAATTTGAACTCATGAAGATAAGGCTTCCAAATTCCCAACCCAGTGCTCTAGCTACTACATCACCTAACTGTCCTAACTAGTATGCTGCAACAACAGTATCAGTAAAGTTGGGCCTTGAGATTTCTGACCTCCTTCCCTAACTGATCGTAAGACATCTCTCCTTAGATCTCATCTGTATCTCTAATTCACTAGACCCAAATATATATTGGTTTTTTTCCTCCCTAAACTGAATCCTCTTTCTCATCAGACTCTTTCTGATTGTCATGTCCTTTGTCTTCAGCATTTTTTTTTTCTTCTGTGAGGGCTGACCTTAGATCCTCTCAGAATTGTCCGTGTGTTTTCCTCAAAGTAATTTTCTCTGAGGAGGTACTCTGTCAAAGGTAATCTCAGATTTAGATCTGCTGATTGTACATGTATGGCCTATATCTGATTGCTTGATGTCTTGGGGAAGAAGGAGGAAGGAGAAAAGAGGAAAGAATTTGGAGCTCAAAATGAACAAAAATGAATGTTGAAAACTATCTTTACATGTAATTGGGAAAAAAATACTATTAAGAGAAAAAAAAAGAATTAGATGTGTGTTTCTGTTGCTTTTAGATTTTGTGGAAAGGAGTCAAAATGCAGACAATTCTGAAAAAGCAGTCCCTCAGAGAAAAGTACTTATTCAAGGCAAAGATCCCAGTGGTTCTTAGTTCCCAACAGCTAATTTACTAATAATGGTTTTTAGGAATTTGAGTTTGATAGCTTTGAAACCCCAATAACTCAAACTTTTTGGTGAACATAGGACATTAGTCTATTTGTGGTATGTCTGACAAAAATGTTAATTTTGGTCTGTCACCTTAAGATAGAGATGAGTCACTTCACAAAA
Organism: Antechinus flavipes; assembly: GCF_016432865.1. NCBI lineage: Eukaryota > Metazoa > Chordata > Mammalia > Dasyuromorphia > Dasyuridae > Antechinus > Antechinus flavipes. The sequence continues at coordinate 120,358,148 of NC_067400.1, read as the reverse complement.
AGCTACCCAGCTTTCAGACTGGACAGAGGCGACAGAAGAATAGAAAACAGAATCATCTGAGCTCAGACAAAAGAAGCACAGCTACGACTATCCCTTCCCCCACTCCACCTCTCACCCCATGCTTGAAGAGGGCTGAGCTCAGACAAGCCCAACTGAGAACTGTGAGAAGAGAGGCTCAGAACTTGGACTGTCTGCCCCGTACTCTTTGAAAGGAGCCAAGCCCAGCTGAGCTCATGAGAAGATAGCTCACAAGCAAGAAAACAGCCAGACTCAGAGGTGAGAGAAAAGCTTCAGAGCTTGTCTTGTCCCCTACTAAGCTGCCTAGGGGAAGGCAGGCTTTGCATGTGCTGTTTGAATTGAGCTGATTGGAGAATCAAAAATGTGCAAGATTTTTCTTCCCCTCTCCTCTTGCTTCCTCTTTTCACCCTCCCTCCTATGTATTCTGCCACATATGTGACACAAGACTAAAGCAAGTTTGGAACTGAACTCTCTGCTTCCTGCTCAATGCTAGAAGGACTTGGAACTTTGGTATTATCCAACAAACACTGGGTATTCCCTTTGTCCTTCCCCTGCCCTCTGACCGTGGCAGGTGAGGCAGAACGCTGTCAGTTTAAAGAGACAATTTCCAACTTACTCTCTTCCTTTAACTCTCTTGCTCATTAACAACCTGATTTTTTTTTTTTTTCTCTTACGGGATGTGGAGAATAACTGGAACACTTTCTCCCTGATACCTTTGACTCTCTTAGGTGAATATCAACTCACCTAAGCAAGCTTGTTCCTCTCCCCCCAACCTCTTTTCCACATTGTGTTCCTTTTCCCAAATAGGTGACCAAACATCATTCTCAAGGTGGATATGTTTAGGCTTAAAGGCATCCTTTGCATTCTACAGTTCTAGATCCATCAGATAGGGCTCACTGGAAGTATAAACGCCGCTGGAAGAAGGAATGAAGATGTTTGGTTGATACAGAACTGAGACAAAATGTAGATTGCTTATTTATCTGGGTCCACAAACTGCTTTATATTCTACTGAGGTTTAAGTATCACCCTCCTGAGATACTGTACAGTAGTTCTTAAGTTAATGAGTTTTGGTTTAAGCTGTCTGTTCAAATGCTCTGAGTCTTTGTGTCTTTGAACATTATGTTTATGTGTAGAAAAATAAATACTGCCTCATGCCTCATTCATAGTGTACGTTGAGTACTTTTGTATTACCCTTCTCACTTTGGGGAGATTCTAGATATGTGATAAATAAGTCTTCCCCAGGGCACAAGGATAAAGGACACAATGAACCAAAGAATATGAGAATAGGGAACTTGGCACCTTTCATTAGAGGCAAGTTTTTCCAGAAATGAAAGAATCCCATGGATATAGAACTTGAATCCAAGTCTCCTTGACTATAAAATGATTCCCTATTCATGCCATGATTCTTCTGTCCTTCCTGGATGTCTCTGGTGGAAAGCAGAAATGAGGTTGCATTGACTTTGGAATGAATGCTGAGATATGTGTTTCTATTGTTTTATAATTCTCTCCCAATTTAAAAAAAATTTTTTTTGTTTCAATGCTGAGTTCCTGTCTGGTAAAATGCAAGCTGAATTTAGATGACTTTAGAAGTTCCTAAGAAAATAAATGGACACTGGGAAGTAGCTGATATTCATTGTAATTATCATCCAAGATAATTCCTCATTGAATTCTTTTTACATGTCAATCTAGAGTTGAATGAAAAAAAAGTTGCATTTGTAATTTAGGAAATTGAATTGAGCAATTATATTATAAATCAGTAATTAAGAAATTTAATGTTGTTTAAGAAGTAGAAGAATGGGCTAAAGGAATAGTTTAGATATGAAAAACCCAGAAGTAATATATAAATATAATAAACTAGTATTTAATTGACCCAAAAATATGAACTACTGGAGTCAAAGAAAGAGAGGTTACTCAACCAATCAATCAATGCAAGGCAGATGGAAAGGATTAGTACTTATTCCCTGTTAAGATATAAGATTAAATAAGAAACAATATAAAATAAAAAATACTTTTCAGAACTGATACTTGTCAATTTAGACCAACAATCTGGTAACTTCAACAATATTTCTTAATGCTTTTTTAATTCTTTGTAATTTCTGTATGACTGTAGGACTGTTTCTACTACTCAGTCTTATCATTTATAGACTGACATCATTCACAGTACCAGTATCACCTGAGTTTAGTTGATTTGGTCCATGTACTACATGGGAACTTCATGGATATACTTCTGCCTTAGCCCAAAATCTGAAGCCTTCTCTCATTTCTATTAGGAGGTAGACAGGACCTCCTATAAATATTCTTAATGCTTCTAGCCTTACCAAATTGGTCTCCATCTATGACCTAAGGATTTGCATCTTCAATATAGATATAATGTCAAGGACAAATCCCTGAAGCTCTTTGGTAATTGTTCATTTTTTCTATCAGGTTTCAGCCATCCTTTGATGATATCTGTGGCACACTCTATCAGATTATTCCTTGATTTAGAATTTAACTAATAATCTGAGCCCATGCCCATATAATTTTTAACTTATTTCCTCTACCACCAACAACTTTTTTTCTTACCTATAATGGGCCTCAGTTTGCTTAGAAAGTTCTTGACAGAAATAAAGGGTTTGACAATTGGGTTTATTTTTTTCTTTAATCTTATTTAATATTTTTCCCAATTGCTTGTAAAAACAATTTTAACATTCTTTTCCCAGAAAAAATTTGAACTTCAAATTCTCTCCTTCCTCTCTCCCTCCACTGACAAGTTGAGCAATAGCTAAGTTATACATAATAGATCAAACAATATTGCTGTAACTGTACAATTTTCTCCTGGTTCTGCTCATTGCACTTCACTTCTGTATGTGTAAGTCTTTCCATGTTTTTCTGAGAATATCCTGCTCATCATTTCTTAAAGCACAATAGCATTCCATCACAATCACATATAAGAACTTGTTCAATAATTTTCCTGTTGAAGGGAAATTTCCAATTCTTTGCCATCCCTAAAAGAACAGCTATAAATATTTTTGTACACATAAGTTTGGCAATTAATATTCAATTTCCCCTTTATCTGGGAATCTCTCTGGAGATAAGAAAGTTCCATAGATTTTAGCAATAAAGTATGGTTTAGTAATCATTGGTCTTTCATCCAGTAGATGCTTTTCTAACTATTTTACATTCCCTGAAAGAGGCCAGAACATAATACATAATCAATTCATTTTCCTCATCATATTCAGTAGATACCAAAAACTACTGTCCTCTACCGAAGTATGCTGGCTTATACTAGCTTCTGAGAGCCTTTTGGTAATTTTCCTTAGGAACATTTGCACTTCAAAAATTAGCAAACACTATAAATTATGGCTTGATTTATTGCTTTGTTGGTTGTCTAGTCACTTAAGGAAGTGATAGAAAAATGTTAATAATACAGATTGAAATTAAAAGTACATCAATTATTTATAGTGATGCCTTGAATCACATTTTCCAGGTTTGTTAGCAGGATTTATGCTTGGGGGATAGGAGAAGGTGGAGGTAGAAGGGAGGCAGAAAGAAACATGTTCAAATATGACCCACTAATGAAATTCTAGCAGTATTTAAACAGATAGTTTTAGCTTGAGCTCAACACTCCATCAATATCCTGGATGAGCCCTAACAAAATGTAATCCAATTTCCATTTGGTAATCTGTGGCACAAAGCCCATTTGAGTGAGGATCTTCTTATTTGTGGAGATTGATTTTTCAATGCTCGCCCCCCCACCCCAAATAAGGGGCAGACCTAATGAGAGCTTGAAAAAGGACAGATACTGGCCTTCTGGTTTTCAGCTTTGAGAGAGAAGACACTTGTTTCCAACATCTCTTCAGATTTCTGAAGGAAGAGAAAAACTCTGGGAAGAAGCTGACTAGAGGCCCATTTACTTCCCCTAAGATTTCCAAAGGCATCTAAATTCAGCCTGTGCCTGATGAACAAACCAGGCAAGAAGCATTCACTGAAGTAGTAAATAAAATATTTAATCAGAACAAAATTGCAAAACAAACACTAGAAAAATACATCTCAATATCCTTTCCAAAATGACTACCAACTCATTCATCGCTAATTTCCACCAGAATAACCAAGGAAAACAGATGTCTAGGAATCAATCTATGAACTTTTATGAGGAAGATGCTGGACAAGAGGAGGCCAGGTAAAGAAAGCCTTATTCCCTGGTCAACTGACTTAACCAAGATTATTCAGTCAGCAAGTAGCAGATCTAGAATGTGAAACTCAAATTCAAATTTAAACTCCAAATTCATTGCTCTGTCCCCTCCTCCATAATGTCTCCATTTTTTCCTATTATATGCAATAAGAAATAACTTAACATTTTGTTTTCTGAAATGTTCTATCAAAATATCAAAATGTTCTGTCAAAATCCATTAAATCTGCCTATTGCCCATTGTAATTGTGTAAATCTCTGTTTCAAATGTTCTCACACTGGACCATATTTAATGGCATCAAGTAAAATGTTCTCTTTTCTAAAATATAATCATTCTCTGGGAGCAGTTTCTTGGGGAGCTTCTGGAGGCAGCCTTCGTTTCAGTTCAAATCAATAATCACCTCAAATACAGCCAGCTGTTAAAAGTCCAATCCTTTATTGTCTCTTCCAAAATAGCCCGGTTAGCTTTCCTGGGTTTTGAGAGCTTTTGTTGCTAGTCCTTTGCCTCTGACAGCTTCAGCCTCCAGCTCCCTCTGAATCCAAAACCTCCAGCCAGCACAAAGATGGAATATCGAATGGATATGACTGCTCCTCTGAGAGTGGGCTTGTGGGAGTGACTTGTGAATCTCCTCCACTGAATCCTGAATTGTGAATCTCCCAAAGTCTCTAGTTGGCTTGTGGGAGCTCCTTATATATGATCTCTTAAAGGTGTGAACTCTAAAAGTGTGAGAGGTGTGACCTCTAATGTGTGAGCTAATGTGTGAACTCTCCCAAAGGTGTGAACTCCAAAGGTGTGAACCAAGTACATAAGCATTGTTTCTATCAATTCCAGTGACTTAGCACCCTGTTTCAAGTTCTGGCCCATAACAGTCAAGAGTACAAAGCAGTTAACACTTCCTTACCTCCCCAGTCTTACACACAAAAAAAATCAGTTTAATTTCCCTTTTTTTTCTTTCTTTCTTCCCTGTACGTAATTTTGTTGTATATTTGAAAGGAATAGCAAGTTGTACATAATAGATTTGCAGTTTCATATGCAATTTTTATTTTATTGTACTATCTTATGGAAATGCTTGTTTTATTACATAAATTAAAAATTAATTTTTTTTAAAGAAAAAAATTGGGGTAGCTATATGGTACAGTAAATAGAGCACCAGCCCTGAAATCAGGAGGATCTGAGTTCAAATCTGGCCTCAGACAGATATTTAATAGAGTCAAGTGTATTCTAAAATAGAATCATTCTTTGGATGATTAACACTTACTAACTGTGTTTCTCTGGATAAGTCACTTAACCCTAATTGCCTCCAAAAGAAAAGAAAAAAAATTAGATTTGAATGCATAAACTTTTCTTTAAAAGGGAAAAGTCACAAAAGAGCAACATTCTGTAACTTTAATTCAACAATCATTTATTAAATACCTGTGACATACAAGTCTTTATGGTAGGTTCTAGAAATAAAAAGATAAAAAGAGGACATTTCCTACCCTCAAAAAACTTACATTCTACTGTAGAAGTGAAAAGATACAAAACACACTATAAGTAAAAGGTAAATAGTAGTAGAGAAATCAAAAAGCTTCACATAGTAGGTGGCACTTGAGCTGAGCTTGAAAGAATGATGAAAAAAAGAGTCTGTTTCTAAACATAGGAGATATCTTTCAGGAATGTTCTAAGATACAGAATGTTAAGTTTGGGGAATAATTAATGTCACATTTGGCTGGGCAGTAAAGCCTATGAGGAACAATTATGTGTGAAAAGGATGTTGTCAGAAAAACCTGGGAAGACATGATTTAATACAGAATGAAGCAAGCAGAAGCAAGGGAACAATTATATAATAATAATATAATTATAAAGAATAACAACTTTGAAAGATGAAAGGATACCAATCAATGTAATAAATAATCACAATTCCAGAGATCTAATGATGAAACATATTAATCTTTCTCTTGACAGACAGGTAAGAGGTAGAGTGAGACTTTTTTTAAACAATAGCTATGGTGGGATTTTGTTTTGCTTGACTATGTATATTTATTACAAGAGTTTTAATTTTATTTTATTTTCCTTTATACAGAGAGAAAAATATTTTAATTGAAAATTTCTTTTTAAAGAACTCTAGATAATATAAAAGTACAGATATAATTTTTTTTTAAAGGAGTCCCTGATGCTAAGTGAAATGAGCAGGACCAGAAGATCATCGTACACAGCAACAACAATACTACATGATGATCAATTCAGATGGATGTGACTTTCCAACAACGAGATGATTGAGGCCAGTTTCAATGGTCTAGTTATGAAGAGAGCCATTTATATCCAGAGAAAGGACTGTGGAAACTGAGTGTGGATCATAATATAGCATTCTCATTCTTTTTGTTGCTGTTTGCTTGCATTTTGTTTTCTTATTCATTTTCTTTTTTGATCTGATTTTTCTTGTGCTGCAAGATAATTGTACAAATATGTTTATATATATTGTATTTAACATATATTTTAACTATACGTGTACTAGACTACTTGCCATCTAGGAGAGGGAGTGGGGAAGAGGAGGGGAAAATTTGGAACACAAGACTATGCAAGGATCAATGTTGAAAAGTTATTTATGCATATGTATTGAAAATAAAAAGCTTTAATAATTTTTTTTAAAAAGGAGTCATATTAAGGTTAAAAAACTTTGACCCAATTTGATGAGGGCCTTAAATATCAACCTGAAGTATACATGGAAGGAAGAAGGATCATTTAAATTTACTTTGCCTCACTATATTAAGGACTTGGCAGTGTGGGATGTAAGCAAAAGACTTTCCCTTTTAGTCCCAAAATTTAGTCCCAAATTAGGGACTAATTGTAGGTAAAGATTGATTACATGTATATTAGTCTCAGATGTTTTTAATTCCCTTTCCTTTTAACTATTTTCATGAGTAGCCAAATGCAGTTCATGTGGATAGAAATAGGGAATAGCAGCTAGATCAATATAGATATCTTTATTCTCTATCCAGTGGTCCTCAAACTACTGCCACAGGCCAGATGCAGCAGCTGAGGACATTTATCCCCCTCACCCAGGGCTATGAAGTTTCTTTATTTAAAGGCCCACAAAACAAAGTTTTTGTTTTTACTATAGTCCAGCCCTCCAACAGTCTGAGGAACAGTGAACTGGCCCCCTATTTAAAAAGTTTGAGGACCCCTGCATATATTATAGATAGATAGATGGATAGAGATAGAGGTATCTATACTATGGAATGATACAGAGAGATAGCTCTGATATTTAAACAGGAAACTCAGCTACAGGGACTGAAAGTTACAAAATGAAGATATTGTGCATTGATTATTTCTATTCCTATTTTATCTTAGTGTAAATAAAAAGTTTAAATTGGCTTACCTTGTATTCATGTGGAACACATCTGATCTCATTCCATCCCCATTTCACCATACCAAACTGCATTTTAAAAAATTCAATACCTCTAAAGGAGGCATGAATAATAAGCATTTGGAATGCTGGTAGAATTGCTTAGGGTTATTCAGATTGTGTAAACATGGTTATTCAGAAAGAAAAATAGGATTCCTGGCCCCTTTGAGTCAAAGATTTAGATAAAATTTATGCTGCATTTTTTCCTAATGAGCAGTAAGTTGGAAGTATAGTATTATTACAGGAAAGAAAAAAATTTCAATCAGTCTTGTAGAATTGTAGTCTGCTTACAAAAGCTATTTTGGGATTTTTCAAGTCAAACAAGTTTCGAGCCAGAAAGAGAGAAAAATACTTTATTTGTAGTAATGAAATATGTTCAGTTCATTCCATATTTCTGATAGGGCATCTGAGTTATTCAGATTATGAATATATGCCTTAGCTATTTTTTCTCCGAAAAATGCTTTAGACCTACTTTCAAATTAGCCAAAGCTGTAATACATAACCAAATTTGGTTAATAGGTAACTAAATTTTTTGGATACTTTCATTACAAGGGCAAGATTTAGACATTGTCCCACAGGGAATTTGCTCCTTATGTTACCTTTCCCAATAGCATTATTCTACTTCATTCCATCAGATTTTTATTCTAAATGATACCCTTCTAACTTTAAATGAGTCTACAGAAATTCTAATATTAAATTTTTCAAGGAATCACTTTTTTATTAGTTATCTAAGCATTTATTGGAATGGGAGGGAAGGAAATAAATACAGATTTTATCTTCCTAATACTAGACTGTGATCTGGAGGACAGGAGCTATCTTTTGCCTCTTCTTGTATCCTCAGCCCTTAGCACAATGTCAGGCACCTAGAAGGTACTTAATAAATATTTATTGAGCACTGGTGTTCAACTCATTCTAGATATTAGGAATGATTAGAGTCAGACCTTTCATTTTATTAGTTTTATTCATTTCAGCCAGCATTGCATTAAATGTATGTTGTTATTTATATCATCAGATTCTAGTTTACAAGACATTTTCTTTATATTTCACATTTTTCCCCTGAGGCAAGATATTCAGTAAGTTTTGATTAAGTGCTTACACCATTCTTATCATTAAGAATATAAAGACAATAACGAAATAATTCTTGTTCTCAAGGGCTGACATTCTGTCAGGAGGAAAGAGGAGCATGGAAATACTGTACAGAGAATGGTAACAACTCCAAGGACCAAGTGTAACGTTTTCTTCTCTAAAATATAATCATTCTCTGGGAGCAGTCTCTTGGGGGGCTTCTGGGAGCAGCCTTCGTTTCAGTTCTGTGTAATAATCACCTCAAATGCAGCCAGCTGTTAAAGTCCAGTCCTTTATTGTCTCTTCCAAAATAGCCCGGTTAGCTTTCCTTGGTTCCAAGAGCTCTTGTTGCTAGTCCTTTGCCTCTGACAGCTTCAGCCTCCAGCTCCCTCTGAATCCAAAACCTCCAGCCAGCACAATGGTGGAATATCGAATGGATCTGACTCCTCCTCTGACAGAGTGGGCTTGTGGGAGCTGTGACTTGTGAATCTTCTCCACTGAATCCTGACTTGTGAATCTCCCAAAGTCTCTAGTTGGCTAGTGGGAGCTCCTTATATATGATCTCTTAAAAGTGTGAACTCTAAAAGTGTGAGAGGTGTGACCTCTGTGTGAGCTAATATGTGAACTCTCCTAAAGGTGTGAACTCCAAAGGTGTGAACCAAGTACATAAGCATTGTTTCTATCAATTCCAGTGATCTGCACCCTGTTTCAAGTTCTGGCCCATAACATCTCCAGCTTTCTTTTGATTTAGAACATAGGTGGTTCTGACTCTCAAGGAGGTGGAACCCAAAAAAGAAGGTGATCACACCTTCCCTGACTGCTCAAAAAAGAAGAGAAAACACCATAAAAAGGTGGTGGTCACATCCTTCTGACTTCTCAGGAAGGGAGATGAAAACATCAAAAGAAAGGGAAAATCAAATCAGATTAGCAGGTTTCTGAAGGGGCTCACTTGATACAGGTATACATAAATCCATCAATATGGTAGGTATTACACATTGTCCATTAATTCATGTGCCAGGAATCCAATAATTCCTGCAAGGTTTGAAGTCCTGCAATAGTCTCATCAACAATTTTTCATCTCAAGCAATCCAATGATTCCTGCTGGTTTTCAAGTCCTGCAAAAGTCTTATCTTGTGTAAAAGAATCCATTGATTCCTGATGGTTTTCAAGTCCTGCAACAGTCTTTATCAACAATTTTTCATCTCAAGGAATTCAATGATTCCTGTTGATTTTCAAGTCCTGCAACAGTTTAATTCCTTCAGTGTCAGATGTTTTTTAGATCTTCTCCTTTGTTTTGAGGTTTTTTTCCTTTTCTGTTTCTCTCCAGGTGCTCATTGCCACCTATCTGTTTCCTTCTCCATCTGTTTCCTTCTCTGTCTGTAGGAATACAAGCAAACCCTCTCCTCCAGGCAGTTAACCTATCTAATTCTCTTCTATTTACCACTTTCTAAATCTCTCCTTATCATCTGGCAATTACATTGGAGCTGTTTGCACTGGACACTGCCCTGTTGGTTTAAAAAACCTGTATTCTCCTCAATTGTAATCCCTTTCTGTTATCTGATTGCTTTTTTGTTGGTTGATCATGTAATCCTTTTCTGCCATCTGATTGCTTTTTGGCTGATTGATCACATCAGAGTCCTAACCTTCTAAAGACTCTCTGGGTGTAAACTCAGCTGCCATCATTCCTCATCTGTCTTTTCTATGATATCTTGGAGCTGGGCCCTGCCTCTCATTTCCCTGGGGCAATCTACAATCTGAGGCCCAGTGGAAGCCCTTGTGGCATTTTGGACATGGGGTTTTGGGTTTTCGCTCACCTTGTCCTCTCACATATTTCCATATCTGCATTGGCCTCTCAGATGTCCAATCTTTCCACACTGAAAACGTCAAGTTTCTCTAGAAGTCCCTTGCCAGGAAGCCCATGGACCTTGTCTTTCCATGTTCATCATAGTCTGGGTATAAAAAGCACTTGTGCCCACTGTGGCACAGTATCTTATGATCTCTAAAGAAGCATCTTTGTGTAGTCCCCATATAATTCTTTTGCAAACCTCATTGGCATTTCCCTTAGCCAGATGTCTGGTCATTATTTCTGTAGCTACATTTTCTCCAGTGGTTCTTGTGACAGCTATTTGCAAATGTCCCACAAAATCCACAAAAGGTTCATTGGGACCTTGCTCTAATTTTTGTGAAGGCTTCCCCTTAATCTTTTTGTCCAGGGAGGGAACCCCAAGCTTTTATTGCAGCCTTAGAAATTTGTTCATACACTGTTATGGGAAAATTAATCTGTTCTGAATTCTCTCCATACTGACCTTCACCAGCTAGTTGGTCAAAAGTGATTTGTATATTAACTCCAGTTTGCCTATTGCATTGGGCTTGAATACTACATAATTCATGATACTCCAAAAGCCACAACAAGTTTTGTCCACGTTCTAAACATGTCCTTACTATGGATTTCTAGTCACTAGGGGTTAGGATTTCATAAGACAAATTATCTAGTAATATCTTAAAATAATATGATGTAGCCCCATAAAGAGTGTAACCCCTTTTCAAATCCTTATTTTTTTCCAAATCAAAAGGAGTGTATCTTCTCCTTTTTTGACCTGAAGAGTCAATCTCTTCAATCACAGGGTATGCATGTATTAAATCAGATATATCCTGTCCTTCAGGACTTAACTAATGTATTTTCTAATCTTGTCACAGGCTTCTTCATAGATGATTCTGTTTGTGTCACTGCCTCTCCCCCTCCTCCTTCTCCCTCCACCCATGAAGGGTTAATTGAGGGAGGAAGGTCAGGGGAATGATCTAATTTCTCCTGCTGTTTTTTCTTGTCTGATTCTTCATTCTTTTCACCTAGTTTAGTTTGCACATCCCTCTCATGCTATTTCTTCCTTTTCCTTATTCTAACACTTATATAATCCCCTAAAGCCAGTTGTATTAAATTATATGTATTAAGTGTGTCTTTGGAAATTGAGCCAGGTCCATTTTTATTGTAGAATTGACAAAGTTGCTCTCCTACTAATTTCCATTCCTCTAGATCCAATTCTTTTTTTCCATAGAGAACCAAGGAGATGTGTACTGTACAGTTTCTAAAAGTTCAGTGATCTGCTCCCAAATTATAATCAAGCCTTGGCTTTTCACAACCCTGACAATGCTCTCTACACATTTTCCTTGAAGAGAAGGCTGTTTTCTAAACATCTGTCCCATTTCAACTGAAATATTACTTTAGCCCTTAACAAAGTTCCCTTATTGTACTCACTCTAATTTCTGGGTCAGAGAGAATTTTCCACTGGATCAGGATCAAAGGCTTTTCTACTGAAATCAGGATTGGAGACTTTTCTACTGAAATCAGGATCGTGTCTGTCCATGTTCGGACACCAAAATGTAGTGTTCTCTTCTCTAAAATATAATCATTCTCTGGGAGCAGGTTTCTTGGGAGGCTTCTGGGAGCAGCCTTCATTTCAGTTTGTGTAATAATCACCTCAAATACTAGTTAATATTAATAATACTCAAAAACTAGCTGTTAAAGTCCAATCCTTTACTGTCTCTTCCAAAATAGCCCAGTTAGCTTTCCTTGGTTCTAAGAGCTCTTGTTGCTAGTCCTTTGCCTCTGACAGCTTCAGCCTCCAACTCCCTCTGAATCCAAACCCTCCAGCCAGCACAATGGTGGAATATTGAATGGATCTGACTCCTCCTCCGAGAGAGTGGGCTTGGGGAGTTGTGACGTGTGAATCTCCTCCACTGAATCCTGACTTGTAAATCTCCCAAAGTCTCTAATTGGCTTGTGGGAGCTCCTTATATATGATCTCTTAAAGATGTGAACTCTAACGTGTGAGCTAATGTGTGAACTCTCCCAAAGGTGTGAACTCCAAAGGTGTGAACCAAGTACACAAGCATTGTTTCTATAAATTTCTATGACCTAGTACGCTGTTTCAAGTTCTGGCCCATAACAACCAGGGAAGCCTTGAAAAGAACTAAAGGTTCTAAGAGATGAGAAAGAGCACATTCTAGACTTTCAGGATAGATGGTACAAAAGCATGGAAGTGAGAAATGAAATTTTGGCTGGAATGTAGAACAATGAGGAATAATATAAAATCAACCTACTGAGGTTTTGACCCTCCATAACTGTTAACTACAAATTCAGAGTATTTCTACTATACTATTTTACTTTTTTAAAAGGTACCTATTTGTTCATAATCATTGGGTGAAGACAATATATAAAATATCTGTGATGGTGTATGGGTATAATTTTTTAAAAATCCCAATGAGAGGTAAATTCTCAGATCTCAAAATCTATGATCAAAAGTTTGAACAAATGATTGCGTATTTGTCATTAACAGAGTTAAAGTACACTAATGTTAATGTAGGAGGGCACCAATCAATTTTTTTTTTTTATTCTTTCTTCCCTCGACCATTTTTTTGCCCTCACTTCTGGTTTGAGACTGACGCAGGGGAAATCCTCTGGCAGTTTAGGCTAGATAATGGATTAAAATGAGATTCTGGGAGGTCATTCAATAGTTAGCAAAAATAGATTTTATTTAGCCAAAACAGAAGAAGGATATTTAAGAAAGAGACGTACTAAGAAATCCTAGAGTTGATCCAGTTGAGTAAAGCTCACTTGCCTGAGTGGTCCATCACTATCTATAAAGCTAGCATCAGAGAGCTGGCCTAGAGCTCCTTGTGATTGCTTTCTACTCAGGTGACCAGCAAGAAAGGTTGTTTTAGAACCAAGATTTCTACCGTTTCCCACAAAAAGCCACAAAACTGTCTTGGGACTGATTGCCCCCTTTCTCCCTTCATATAGTTTCTTAGTTATCTAAGAACATATAAGTCCTACCTAAGTGGAGTTTGGAGCTCTTACCACCTAGTTACTATATCTTACCCTGATGATCAGAAACATTTCTATATAGAGACAAAGTATGTGTGGTAAAGGGTAAGAATTGGAGTAGGGAGCTACATACTGCTAATTTTTAGTGCCCTTATTTCCTTGTTATATATCCTTGCTGTGTAAGTGCAAAGTAAATTTTCTCAATGACTTACAAATATCTCATTTCATTCCAAAATCGAATCTAAACTAAGAGTTCTGGCATAAAGCCCTAACAGATAGTGACAACCTGAACCTTTAGTCTCCTTGAATCAACCAAGTCTCTAGGAGAATCTCAATTCTGATTAAAGAAAAGCTAACCTAACTTACATTGGAGAAGATGTTAGGATATTATTCATTCTACACCATCCATCCCTGCACCATAATAAGGATTCCAAATTAATTAAACAAATTTATTTTTATCACAATATAATTAAAATTAAGAATGTCTGGCATAGTGGTTAATGGGCTGAATTGGGAATCAAGAAGACCTGGGTTCAAATTCCATTGTGCCCACATACAACTACAGCAATACTCATATAGTCAGCTCAAAATTATTTATATTATGCTTACTCAAATACTCCAGTAGACCTGTGATTTCATTGGTGTTAATTCATTATGCATATCTCAAACCATCCATACTTGCTGTTGGAAACAGCTCCAATATCATCACTCTGTGTTTAGGTTCAATTTGGGGATTAGCCTAACAAACAAGGAATAAGGAACTTCTCTTGATGTTGCTCTCCCTCATCTCCAGATGGTCAGCAGTAGGAAATCATGAAAAATATTGTGGCCCACCAAGTTGCAAAGGCCTAGATTATATGGCTGGAGCTATAGTGGGTCTATAGCTTGGTACAATTTTGTTGCTTTGTACAGAAAGCTAATCCCTGGCACAGGGGAAGGAAGGAAAGAGGAACAGTAGACTTAATCCATGTTGTTAGAAAATGATGTAGCTATTAGTCTCATCATACTTTCCCATCCTTGAGGATTCCTATGCCCTGACATAAGCTCAACACATGTAGTTCACCCAACATGCTCAATTTCTCCTGACATGCCAAGACAATGATGAGACTGCATGGACTGTTCACTGATTATCTCTTTCTTTTATCCACATGTAATTCAAAATTCATTAGGATCATATCCCAGAAATATTTTAATAGCATCAATCCTTGTTAGCAAAAGTCAATTTTCTAATAATAAATTCAACCTTCTAAAAGGGGGTATGTATGATTCTTTTCTTAGTAGCTAATAGAACATAGAATGTTAAAGTTGTTAGGACATCAACTTCTCATCAAAAATAACAATCCCTTTTTCAATATCATTTATTTATTCAGTGACCATTGATTAGTTTATATATAAAGCACTAGGGATACAAAGGCCAAAAAAAAAAAAAAGTCCCTGTCCTTAAGGAGCTTACATTTTAGTGAAATGGGTGTGGAAAGAATATAATATGTACACAGAGAACAAATACAAGATAATTTAAGGCAGGAGATGTCCTAACAACAAAGGGGATCAGAAAAGGCTTTCAGTTAAAAGTATCATGAGTCACAATATGAAGGAAGCTCTAAAAGATGGAAATGAGAAGGGAGTACATTTCAGGTATGGAAGACGACCTATATAAAAGCATGAAAAAAGAAGATTGGATGTTGATTTGGAACACAATCAAGTGGACCAGTTTGACTGGAGCATGAAAGCATTGTGAAATAATTCTGGAAAGGAAAGCTTGAATATTCATTGATTACAATTATCAAATGTTAGAGCTGAGAGATAACCAAGACTAATCCCCCTCATTTTATAGGTAAGGAAATTGAGGTCCAAGTACCTAGTTCTTCTAGTTTCTAGTTCAATATTCTGTCCCTTGTGTTGATTTCCTCTCTGAATTTTTGACTGATATTGTTGTAGAAAAAATTTGCAATACTAAGTCCACATTCAATTCAATTTTGTTCAAAAAGTATATATTTGGTGCCCACTGTATACAAGGAACTCTGCAAGAATTTGAAGGTAGAGAAGCAAATATGCAAAAGTTCTGCCCTAAAGAATTTTACATTCTACTAGGACTGTACAAAACATAAATGGATAATTAAATACAATTTAATTATTAGAGAAGGGAATGGACACTAACAACTTTGGGATCAGAAAAAGGCTTAGTATATGGGGAGGGGGTACTTGAACTGAACTTTTAAAAAAAATAATTATAACTTTTTATTGATAGAACCCATGCCAGGGTAATTTTTTACGTTATCCCTTGCACTTACTTCTGTTCCGACTTTTCCCCTCCCTCCCTCCACCCCCTCCCCCAGATGGCAAGCAGTCCTATACATGTTAAATATGTCATAGTATATCCTAGATACAATATATGTGCGCAGAATTGAACAGCTCTCTTGTTGCACAGGAAGAATTGGATTCAGAAGGTAAAAACAACCCGGGAAGAAAAACAAAAATGCAAACAGTTTACATCCATTTCCCAGTGTTTTCTTTGAGTGTAACTGCTTCTGTCCATCCTTAATCAATTGAAACTGAGTTAGATCTTCTCTTTGTCAAAGAAATCCACTTCTATCAGAATACATCCGCATACAGTATCATTGTTGAAGTATCTAATGATCTCCTGGTTCTGCTCATTCCACTTAGCATCATTGAACTGAACTTTGAATGAAGTTAAGAAATCTAAGGATCTTGGATGAGGAAATAATACATCCCCAGTGTGGGGGACAGCCTGTGCAAAGGGATAGAGATAGAACATGGCGTCAATTTCTGGATACAGCTAGCAAGCCATCTTTTGTGTTGAAAGTCTGAGAATGTGAATGGGAACAATACTGTCCGGTCTTTAAGTTCCAGACTGAGGAAAGTTTGTAGCTTAGAAGCAATAGAGAGTTAATGAAGATTTCTGGGAAGAGTGATATGGTTAGATGTCTGTTAGAGGAATATTAATTTGGCAGCTGTGTGAAGGAAGGATAGATTGGAAACGGAAAGCCTGAAAGCAGTGAAAACAACTAGGAAATATTCTGGATTGTCTGAGGGTTGAGGTTCAGGACTGGAATGTAGCACAAATTCTCAAGGACCGTAAAATGCAATTAAAATCAATTTTACTCAGATTAAGGTGAAAAAGGATACAATTCCTAGCAGATAGAATGATTTCTCATTCACCACAGCAATGTCAATGTCAAGGACAGGTCAGAATTCCCCCCCAGAGTAGTAGAAGTTTGGCTAAAGTTTCTGAGGTCCACCTCTACATAGAATGAAATTTTTATACCCCAAATCATCCTGACTAATCAAGTTCTGAGGCCTAACTTGTTTCCTTAAAAGGCAACCACTACAGCCTAAAATAAATATTTTTCTTAATTCAGAAGGCTACAGCAATACTACACCTGAGGAATGATGAGTCCTTAAAATAGGATAGTGGTATTGTGAGTGGAAAGAAGGGAGCAGATTTGAGAGATGTAACATGGGACAATTAATTAATCAATATCTGACAATAACTTGCCATAGTTTTCTTTTGAAGGAGCAAGCATCTTTTGATTTCATGGCTGCAGTCATAGTTTACAGTGATCTTTGACCACAGAATTTAAAATTTAACACACTCTCTCTCTTTTTTTCTAGAAAGTGATGGGACCAGATGCCATGATCTTGAGTTCTTTTAATGATTCAAGCCAACTTTTACACTCTATTTCAATCTCAACAGGAGGCTTCTTAATTTTCTTCACTTTTACCATCACCTACATATCTCAGATTGTTGATGTTTCTCCTAGAAAAGTAAATTCTAGGTTTTGATTCATCCAGCCTGACATTTCACATGATGTATTCTGTGTATAAATTAGATAAATAAAGAGACAATATATAGCCTTAAAATACTTCCTTCCCAATATCAAACCATCAGTTGTTTCATATTTGGTTCTAGTGCTATATACTTTGATAAATACTGAGGGAAAAAAAGGAAAAAATTGTCCCTGCCTTTACAGGGTTATTACATAATGTGAGAGGAAAAATGTAAACAACTATGTATAAATAATATGTGTCCGTGTGTGTGTGTGTGTGTGTGTGTGTGTGTGTGTGTACATACACACAGGACCAAATGGAGATAATTAACAAAAGGAAAGCATTAGCATTAAGGGAACTGGGAAAAATTTCTTCCACAAGGAGAAATTTTAGTACCACTTTTTATGTTTAAATCATGAATTCATTTCAATCTTATCTTGGTATAGGATGTTAGAACTCACTATTTGGCAAAAACTGCTGGGAAAATTGGAAAATAGTATGGTAGACATTAAGCACTGACCAAAAACCTAACATCCTGGAGACTTTGGTTTTTTCAAACACTAGATTACTACAGTCATAGACTATTGTGTCTTGTGAACCTAACCTATTGTACTGATCCATTGCTCTGTTTCTTAGCCAGCACCAAATGGTTTTGATAACTGCTACTTTATAATATGGTTTTAGGTCTGGTACAGCTAGGCTACCTTCATTTACATTTTTTCATTAATTCCTTTGAAATTCTTGACCTTTTGTTCTTCCAGATGAATTTTGATACTGTTTTTACTAGCTCTATAAAATAATTTCTTGGTAATTTGATTCAAATGGCATTGAATAAGTAGATTAATTTAGGTAGAATTGTCATTTTTATTATATTAGCTGAGCCTACCCATGAGCACTTGATGTTCTTCCAAGTGATTAGATCTGATTTCATTTATGTGAAAAGTGTTTTGTAATTGTGTTCATGTAGTTCCTGTTTTGGCTTGTAGACTTCCAAATATTTTTTATTATCTACAGTTATTTTAAATGAAATTTCTCCTTCTATCTCTTGCTGCTGGATTTTGTTGGTAACATAAAGAAAAGCTGATGATTTTTGTGGATTTGTGTCCTGAAACTTTGCTAAAATTGTTAATTGTTTGTATTAGTTTTTTTAGTTGTACAAGGAGAAATTTTAACTAATTCTTAAAGGAAGCCAGGGAAGCTAGGAGGTAGAAAGAATGAAGAATGGAGAAAATTCTAGGCAGCCATTGAATATGCATGGGCTCTTGTAGAGTATGTGAAGGGGAGTAGCATAGAAGACTGGAAAGGTAGTAGGAGGTCAAGCAATGAAGGACTATAAAACCTAAGCAGAGAGATGTTATCACTTATTTCTGTATCTATGATCTCATCTTTCAGGATTATATACTGTCAATAAATGCCTTCTGTCACATATACATACAAGATACATACACATATGTTATTTATACATAGTTGTTTATATTTTCTCTCTCACATTAAGTTATAAGTTTGTAAGGGCTGAGAAAGTTTTTTCCTTTTCTTCCCAGCATTTCTAATCTTAAACTTTTTCCACTTGGGATGCCTTTTTGCCTGAAAAATTTTTGCACACTCTGGGTATATAGGTTTATAAGATAGTTATACAAAATAATTACAATAAATCATAAATAAATTTATTTTAAAACAACTCTTTGGTATACATGTAATAATAATTTCTTCAAATTTTGCATATTAATGAGATGGGTATATTTATTTTTACATAAAGAATTAAATCTTGGAAGAATATTTGATACCTTTTGCTGTTGCCAAATTTTTTACAATCCTCACATTCAGTTATGTGACCTCACAGTGAGTTGCAATCCACAATTTAAGAAGCCTTGGTATAGAGGAAAAAACCTCAGACTTGGATTTTGGGCTCTGGCACTGATTAGGATGACCTATTCTAGACAAACCTCTATCCCTTTCTGAAACTTAATGGTCTCATCTACAAAATAAGCATCCAAATGAATACATTTCTAAAAACAAGTTCAACTACATCACCTCAGAAGTGTTTATAGGGAAAGTGGTTTGTAAATTTTCAACTGTTAAAGAAAAATAAGCTATTGATTATGAGTCTAATAAAAAATTAACATTTAAAAACATTTAAAAATGTTTCTAAAGTCACATCTACAAAAGTACTGCACTTGTTTCATCTCTGAATTCTCTGAGACTACTACCAGTGAATACAAGCCCTAGCAGGTCCTACCAGACTGGAAAGGATTCATGTACAGTCCTGCTATTAAAACCAATCTGATTTCAAAGAGCTTTAATGTCTATTGTTTGAAGACTAGCCTGATTACTTTGGGAAAGGCTCCTCACTAGGTTGGATGCAAGGTCATGAATTTTTCTGACCACAGCAACTCCCACAGGCCACCTACACCACAGATGTCTTTTAATCTGCACTGATGAGGGACTAGCCACATTGATGTTTGGAGCATTGATGTGTAAGTGGTGCAGTGGACAGGGGAATGAGGAACACCTGAGTTTGAATCTTACCTCAGACAGGGGACTGCTATGTGACTCTTGGCAAGTCATTTACCCTTTGTAATTTAGGGATAATAACACCTACTTCATAGAATTGCTGTGAGAATTGAATTAGAAATTATTTGTAAAATACTTTGTAAAACTCAAAGTTTTTTTTTTTATTATTTAAGATCATGGAGAATATAATGCTTTGTCTTGGCAATTGGTCTTATTTTTTTCTGCTTATACATGTATATTAGCTTTTTTAAATACACATTTATTTTTTTTACTTTTTTTTCTTTTTTCTTTGTTTATTTATTATAGCTTTTTATTGACAGAACATATGCATGGGTAATTTTTCAACATTGTCTCATGCAATCACTTCTGTTCCAACTTTTCCCTTCCCTCCCTCCACTTCCTCCCCTAAATGGCAGGCAGTCTCATACATGTTAAAGTATATCTTAAATACAATATATGTATACACATCCATACAGTTCTCTTGTTGCACAAGAAAAATCAGATTCAGAAAGGTGAAAATAACTTGGGAAGAAACACAGAAATGCAAGTAGTTCACATTCTTAAATACACATTTCTTTATGAATCTTGTTGGGAAAGAAAAATCAGAATAAAAGGGAAAAAACTTTTTCCCCTCTTCAATGGAGTTGTTATTGATAAAAGAGTTGTAGAATACAATCTTGTGTCAAGACTAGGTACTACCCACATGTGCAAAAATGTTTGTGGCAGCCTTTTTTGTAGTGGCAAGAAACTGGAAACTGAGTGGATGCCCACCAGTTGGAAATGGCTGAATAAATTATGGTATATGAATGTTATGGAATATTATTGTTCTGTAAGAAATGATCAGCAGGATGGTTTTAGAGAGGCCTGGAGAGATTCACATGAATTGATGCTGAGTGAAGTGAGTGGAACTAGGAGATCATTATACACAGCAACAGCAAGATGGATGCGGCTCTTTCCAACAATGATGATTCAGGCCAGTTCCGCCATCTACCTCCAGAGAGAGAACTGTGGGAACTGAGTATGGACCACAACATAGTATTTTCACTTTTTTGTTATCAATTGCTTGCATTTTGTTTTCTTTCTCATTTTTTCCCTTTTTCATCTGATTTTTCTTATGTAGCAAGATAATTGCAGAAATATGTTGTTGGGAGTTCAAATGTTGGAGTTCTTGTTCTTCTCAAAACACAGCCGGTTTAGCTTAGAGCCCTCCGGATGCCTCCAAATCCAAAGGTTCTGTCCTTCAGCTTCTGCCTCTGCTTTCTTCAGCCTCCAACCAGCACAGAGATGGAATGAATCTCTTGTCTCCTTCTCTTGGGGCTCGGCTAGCTTTCTGGTGAGTCTTTCAGACCAGCTTGGTCTCAGTGGGGGGCATGCAGGAGCCCAGCCACCTACCACAGTGGTGTGAGATGAAGATGAATCTGGCTGTCCACTGAACTCTCCCTCGTAGCTTTATCCTTTGAAAACTCTTCGTCTGCCACCAGCCAGCCAAGCGGAATATATTCTGCCTTGCCTTGCCTCGGAGAGAGGGCTTCTGGCGTAACTCCACTGAAATCTGTCAAAGTGCTCTCTGCACCAGAGTCGCTCCTCTCAAATCCAGCTGAACTCTCTTCTGTGACCAGCCAGCCAAGAGGAAAATTGCATTCTCGAATAGCTCTCTCTCCTTATATGCGAATCTTCTGAGAGAATGGGATTATGGGTTTTCTCCCATAGTGCTCTCTGGCCCAAAGAGCTTTAAGGGAGGTGTGAACTCCCTTGAAGTTAGAAAGTTTACTTTGTGAAGCTAGCATACTTGTGAACTCCAATGAGTAAAGGTGTGAACACAAGCCTTGTATTAATTAGTTCTACTTAGTACCTTGTTTCAGGTTCTGGCCAAAATCTTCTTGTAAGATTAGATCAACTCTGATTAGTTAGCAGTTAGTAAGGATTCCAACAATATGTATACATATATTGGATTTAACATATATTTTAACATTTTTAACATATATTGGATTACTTGCCATCTAGGGAAGAGGTTGGGGAGGAGGGGAAAATTTGGAACACAAGGTTTTGCAATGGTAAATGTTGAAAAATTATTCATGCATATGTTTTGAAAATAAAAAGCTTTAAGAAAAAAGAGACATAGGTACTTAAATTTTTATCAACGGTTTAAATGCAACTGCCATTGGGTATCTGTAGAAATTTCCTCTATCACCAGTTTTGCTATCATCAATAAAAAGGGTAACAGTTGAATCATTCTGAAAGACTCCAAAGTAACGCTTTGAAGCCAGGTTAGTCACTCACCGAATCATCTCATCCACAGCAACTCTTCATGACAACATGAATAATAGAAAGTTCAAAAAAGGTGAAGGCACCAGCCTGAATCTCTTCTCTACCTCTATTTGCTCTTAATTTAGCAAGAGAAGAACAGGCACATTCTGCAGACATTCCATGCAGAGAAAGAATACAACCACTGGTTACTCCCTAAAAAGGGGCTAAAAGCCATCCTGAAATATTTGTAGGAACTAGGGCAACTCTATTTTCTATTGTAAACATGAAAAAGAAAAAAAAGATGGAGGCTCAAATAAAAAGGTAAATAATTAGCTTAAAACATCCATTCTTTAAAAGCTTATTTTGTATGAAAACCAGATTTTTTTCCAGGTTCCTTTAAAAACTATTGCAGTATTATTGTACTCTTATCTTAAATACCTCATATGTGCCCAATTACCAACCATAACAGAATATGGCACAGAGAGTCACTTTTTGTTGATTCATAGTTGAAATAGAGATAAGTATTTAAAGCATTTAGTTCATAAAAGAAATCAATCTCCTCATAAGAATGCATCTCTTAAATTATCTGCAGACCATGCTTTAGGCCTATTAGTAAGAAACTCAAATGGCCTGAATCCCTAATAACTAAGTGCATTGTAACTAAATGTGTATGTTGGGGAAGGGAGAGAGCAAGTAAATGATATGTTTTGGTTTCAAGTACTTATTATTTTATATGTGAAAGGAAAAAACACCCTAGTAAAATGAAGTTACAGGTTTTTCCTCAAAATGAGTTTTCTTCTTCAGTCCTCAGGGAAATTCCAACATAACCTTTTTATATTACTTTTTATTTTTCTGCCAATTGTCCATCATAGGTAGCTAAGCATAATGCTGCACAACTCCCCATTAGACAAGTTTTACAGCATTTTAAAAGCAGTCTGATTTACAGCCTCCAACTAAGCTTCTAGCCTTTCATGTCTAAGATATGAACAAACCCTCCAGCAATTTGCCTTTCATCCTGTAAGGCACAGAGCATGTGTAAGATGCCGAGAGCTCATGTTCTTTAGCTCATTTAATAAATGATAGTAAATAGAGACCTGCCATTAACTTTCAAGCCAACTAAGTGTATGCCATGATGAAAAATAATTTTCCCTCCTCAACAGAGTTGTTATTGATAAAAGAGTAAAACAATGCAGAATGTGTTTTTCACTTTGGTGAACAAGGATTTGCTTTTCATTCTTTTAATTTCCTTTCTCTTCTTCTTCTTCTTTTTTTTTTTTTTAATGGATTCAGGTATGTTCCCAAAATACTTTTCACTACAGTTGTGTATTTATTTACTTTTCAATATTTCAAATACTGGCAAACCAACCTTTTGGTGAGAAGCATGCCCAAACTTAATTAGGTGATACAGTAGTGGATGGAGTGCTGGTCTAAAGTCAGTCATCTTCCTGAGTTGAAATCTGGCCTTAGACATTTACTAGACATTGATTTAACCTGTTTACCTTAGTTTCCTCAATTGTATAATGGGGATTGTCATAGCATCAACCTCCCAACATAGTTATTATTTGTAAAATGCTCAACAATATCTTTTTATATAGTAGAAAATATTTATTCTTTCTTCCACCCCTTTAGTTTTAATTTTTTTAATTTAATTTTTTTTTTGCTTATACATGTATGCTAACTTTTTAAAATACACATTTCTTTATGAATCATATTGGGAGAGAAAAATCAGAACAAGAGGGAAAAATCACGAGAAAGGAAAAAAAAACAGAAAAAAGAAGTGAACGTAAGCATGTGTTGATTTACATTTAATCTTCACAGTTCTCTTTCTGGATGTAGATCTACCCCTTCTTTAGAATCCAGCTTCTTAAACTGTGGTTTGTGTACCCCTTAAGGGGTATCATATGAATGTGGGGGTCATGAAATTATGATTTATCATCAGTAAATGTTTGATTTGTATACCTATTTTATGTACCTATCTCCTCAGGGTCATGTAAAATTTTCTCAGGCAAAAAGGGGTCACCAGTCTGAAAAAAATTTAAGAAGCCTTGCTTTAGAAAATGGCCTATTATTGTTCATTGTCTTGATAGATTTCATAGGGATTTTCCAGAGCATAATCTCAATAAATTTGAAAATACCTTCATATAATGAAATATAAGAGGACTGGGGGGAAGGGGGCAGTTCAATTAATAATGTAAGTAAAAATAAATAAGAAAAATATGAAATATAGGACTTCTAAAATGCTACAATCCAGGACATCATCCACAAAATTCCAAGAAATACTGGTCATGTTACATGAGTAAAGCATCCAACTTTCTCCTATTTCTTTCCAAAGTGGAAAAAGGACTACCCTTGGTGTTTGAAGGCTCTCTCTACCCACTAATTTGCCATGTAACCTCTCTAAGGCTCAGTTTCCACTTCTCTAAAATGAGGGGATTGAATTAGATGATTTCTAAGCAGCTATTCCAACATTCCTGACCTATACCCAATAGTTTAGAGGAAGAGGAGCTCCAACATTCCCTGATCTATGTCCAATAGGAGTTTAGCTGTCTTCATGATGCTGACCTCAAGTAAGTAATGTTAACTTGTGCACATTGGTTTAGGAATAATTTATTTCCAGGCAGCTTTTCAGCAATGAAAACATGATAGGGTCAACATTTGAAAAGCTAAGGAGCAGAAAAAATAACAACTTTTGTTTTCTTAACTCAATCCTTCAGCCTACATATAAATCACCAGATGAAAGCATTTTGGTTTTCTTCTTATCAGGAAATCAGCATTTTCCACACTTAGTTATTATGATTAATTTCACTGGTAGTATTGTTCCAAGAGCACTGTGCAAACACTCATTTTTCTTTTTTTTTTCTTTTTTAAGTATATCCCAGGTCTTTTCTTTTTTAAGTATATCCCAGAGAATCTTGTCCTAAGATGAAAAACACTTAGACTAAAAGAAAATACTACACATTGTAAATATTCATTTTCTCTTTGAAATTCACTTTCTCTTGTAATGAACAAAGGTTCACACTCTAAATTGGTTTTATTTAATCTGGAATCCTTGATTAAATTTTTGATTTTATTTTAATCTTTGATTAAAAATACAGGAAATATATTTCATGAATTGTTGGTCAAACACAAAAGATCATATATCTCCTTTGCTTAATGTTTTCTTCCTGCATGTGGAATTTAAAAATCTACTTTTCTTAATATAAATTATATTAAAAAGAGATCTATTGAAACAGAAAGTTATATTTATCTTTATGGAAACGGGTTGGCTTTGTATTTCCTGTGACTATAAAATGAGAAGAGGAAAGAAAACCTTCAGGCTCCATGTTCTCTAACTCACCAGGGAGAGTTCACTGGCACAGTCAATTTGTGAATTTGGGGGTTAACTGACCAGTTATCAAATATGTTTTATGGTTAGCTTTTATAAGCATTTTTAACACTTGAGCAGTAGAAAAAATAATTTAATAGCTAATTATCAGCCTTTAAGGTCACTTGAAGAAAAATAAACAAAATAGCCATGCTTTTAATTTATACACAGACTTCTAGCAGAGGAATTAACCAACATGTACTGTCTAAACATGCATAAAAATCAATCATTTTTAAATGAATTCTTTTTGCTAAAATGTATTTTTGTAAAGCAAAGAAACTCCCCAAACCCCAAACTCTAAAACATACCACAACACTTGAAAATAGTTTTAACTTTTGTTCAAATATAAAATTTAAATTATGGAATAGGGAGAATAACTTCTAATTATATGATACCAAATAAGGGAAGAAAGTATTAAGTACTTACTATGTATACTAGAGATAAAAATACAATTATCAAAATAAATTCTTACCCTAAAAGAACTTACATTAAAATGGGGGAAAGATGGAAAATGGATGGGAGAGAATATGGAGGGGTGGGGCATGGTCTCACACTGGTGGAAAGATGTTAGTTATACTATATTCTATAAATATTATAAATAGACCACAACAAACCATAGTTTTTATATGGGCTTTATAGAGTCCTTAGAGGCATCTTTCTACATTTAATTCAAAGGAAGTAAATCCTTCTTTCTAGATTTACTGGTTTTACAAGTGATCAAATGCTTAACATATTCAGTATGTCAAATATACAGTATATAGAATCACAAATTTCACTACTCCTCTTGCAAATAATAAGGGAGAATCTACAGCTTTATTAAAATCATCTATTGAAATGTTTAATAAGAGAGACAAGGACAGAGCTCTGACATGTTACTAGACATTTCTCCACATTCATACTTTCAGCTTATTAACACATTTGAGAGTAGAGTCATTCTACCTGTTGTAATCCACCTTATTTAATGGAAAGAATATTAAAGTTGGAACCACAAGATACAGATTTGAATACAGGTTTTATATACAATCTTGGACAAGTAAGTTTTTTTCTGAGCCTCAGTCTCACACCTTTATATCAATTATGAAGTCTGTTAATTCTACCTCCAAAAGATGTCACTCATCTATCCTCCTACCTTTTACCTTAGTTTAGGTCATTTATCCTTTCTTCATTTCAGTTTTTCCATCTCTCAAATTAATTTGTGGGTTTGAAGTGAATTCAACGGTCCCTTCAAATCAAAAATTCATGATTTTATGATTTAATTATTGGTTTCTGGTTTCTCTTCTGTGATTAATTCTTCCATAGATCTGCCAAACTATTATGTCTAAAATGCAGATCTAACCAAGATTCTTCTCTATTTAAAAGTATCATCCTGTTTCAAAAGCAATGAAAACATGATAGGTTCAACAATTGAAAAGGTAAGGAGCAGAAAAAACTTTGTTTTTCTAATTCAACTCTTTAATCCACATATAAATTACCAGATGAAAGCATTTTGGGAAATTAGCATTCAGTATCTCCATATCAAACTCTGGTATGGCATACAAAGCTCACCAAAATGATTCCTATCTTTATTTCTAAACTTATTTCACACCCCTCCCTATTATGCAGCTTACATTTCAACCAAACTGCCCTGCTGGCTCTTCTCTGAACTCAACCTGGTTATCTTTTATTTCATATTTTTACACATGTAGACACCAAGTCTGGAAGGCTATTCTCTTTTTAACTTCAGCCTATAAACCTCTAGTCCCCTTCATGTTTCACCTCAAATACCATTTCCTTATAAAAACCTTTCCTGATTTGCCCCTTTTATTAAAGTTCTTTCTTTCCTAAAATAATCTTGTTTTCTTCTCAAAAAAATATGTAAAGTATTTCATAAAATCTTAAAGTGCTACATAAATGTTAAACACTTAGCTAGCTATCTGACCCTGAACCCTATTTGTTTCAGTTCTTCATTTCCAAAATGAGCTAGAGAAGGAAATGGCAAACCAATTCAGTAGCTTTGCCAACAAAATCTACAAATGGGATTAACAAGTGTCAGACATGATTGTAACAATTCAACAACTATATTATTATCTCTAAATGGTTTCTTTCTCATACACATTAAACTATAATCCTGAGAAGCATTTGTCTTTTCATCCTATATGATTAGCAGAGTGTTTTATACAAAGTGTTTTAATCAATGTTTAAAAATATATAACAATGAATTGAATAGAATTTGGAATCTGGATTCTTAAAATCCTGTGAGGAAGGTAAGCCATTATACAGAACACTGAAGTTGAGAGGTACTGGAATTTATCTTGTAAACAAAGAAAACTAATTAAGTCAAATAGACTAGTCTAAGAGCACATACATCATTTTATATCCATGGGTCCCTTCCCTCATTTTTTTCAAATAAGCATTTACTTTCAATTAATAAATATTATTCACCATAGTTTGCAATAGTTGTTCTATTACACAGTACATCACAAATTATTCAGCCATTTCCCAATCAATAAGGACACACTCTTCCACTTTTTCTTCTTCTATCATAAAGTTGAGCTATAAATATTTCCACATGTACAGTGTGCATACATACATGATGTCAAAAGTGAGAGGAAGGCCTCTGGAATGTTTACCTTATGGTAAATTTGGTTGGATGATCTTAGATGAGTTGTCATTTATACAAAAGGGGCAAGTATTGATGGGTTGTAATCTATCACTGAAGGGTACATCAAAATAAAACACGTGCATATCACATCAATTTGATTATCTGAGAATACCTAGATATCCTCAATATCTATACATACTTGATGTCCTTGGGGAATATACCCAGTAATGGTATTGCCTAGTTGAAGTGTTTGAATAGTTTGGCAGCTTTTCGCACAAAATTCCAATTAGTTTTCTGGAATAGCGAGATCACTTCATTGTTCCATCATTAAAGTACCTCTTTCCACAGTTTCTCCAACACTATTTGTCTTTTATTTTTGCCAATCTTATGAGTGTGAGGTAAAATATTATGATACCCCTGGCGATCCCATTCACTTTTAAAGTTTTGGTTAACACCCAAAAAGAGTCCCAAAGCTCTAATTCATACTTCTCAAGCACCAGTCAAAGCTGAAACACCAAACAGAACTCCTTTGGCTGCATTAAGTGACAAAATTGGTAAAGAGAATATCCAAGTAAAACAAATTCAAACACCACCTGATTCTGGGAAACTGAACAGTGAGAATCAATCTAAAAAGGCTGTTGTAACTGATAAAACTATTGATGATTCAATTGATGCTGTGATTGCTAGAGCTTGTGCTGAACATGAACCAGATCCCTTTGAATTTTCCTCAGGCTCAGAATCAGAAGGAGAAATTTTTACTAGTCCTAAAAGGATTTCTGTTTCAGAGACTACCACTCCCAAACCCTCAGTATCTTCCAACAGTTTCAATAAGGCCAGATCCACACTTATCACTCCTTCAGGATATTTCATGGACAATGGATGATTCCATTGATGAGGTTATTCGAAAAGCAAACATGGGAACTCCTTCGAATGTCCCCACTCAAAAAAAAAAAAAAAAAACCACACTCTGACCTTTTACTGGAGCTCCAGATCTGTAGGGAAAGGCAGAATAGGTGAAGAAAAAGCAATAGGCCTTGGAGCTAAAGGAAAAATACTCAATCCCTATCTCTCATGGTATTGTCTGTTCTTCCTTGAGCAAAGGCCCATTTGGCACCATCCTAGCTTCTATTCCTATCTCAACCAATTTCTTTCCATTCACTTTCCACTTATCCCTAGCTGGAGGCTATTCACTGCCCCCCTTTAAAAAATATTCCTTAGTTTCTTGCCTTCATTACCTGGTGAAGCTGCTCTCTCTGGCGGGAATGCCCTCTGTACCTACGGAATTCCTTCCTATCTAGCCTTTAAAACACATCCCAATATTAGAAATCTCTTACCCTGAAGGAAAGTAGGAAGGCAGGGAATATAAGGAAGGAGGCTAGTGGAAAAGAGGGTATACTGAGGAAAAGGGTAGTCAGTAACTTTCGAGGAAGGTCAGGGTGAAAGGAGAGAATAGAATAAACAAGAGAGTAAATAGCAATAGTAATTGTGAAAAGAATTTTGAAGCGAGTTCTCTGATGGAGTTTTCAATTCTCAAATGTATAGGGAACCGAGTCAAATTTATAAAAATAAGAACCATTCCCCAATTGATAAGTGACTAAAAGTCATTTGAACTATACCCAAAGGACTATAAAATCATGCATATCCATTGACTTAACAGTACCATTACCAGGCATGAATCCCAAGAGATTAAAAAAAAAAAGTCAAAGGATGTATCTACATAAAACATATATAGCAACTTTTTTGTGGTGGCAAAGAAATGGAAATTGAGGAGATGCCCATCAATTGAGGAATGGCTGAATAAATTGTTGTTTGGGATAATGAGTTAATATTATTGTTCTATGGGAAATGAGCAGGATGCTCAGAAAAACTTGGAAAGTCTTCCATGTAATCAAGCAAAATGAGATGTACTGTGTACAGAGCAATAGCAATGTTGTGGGAGGGTTAGCTGTGAATGATTTTGGTATTCTCATCAATACAATGATCCAAGACTACTTTGAAGGACTTAAAATGATTATCCAGAGAAAGAACTAATTTTATCTGAATAGAGATTGAAACTTACTTTTATTTTCTTGAGTTTTTTTTGTTTTTTTTTTTTTTTGGGGGGGGGTTGTAGGGATTTTTTTTTGAGGCAACATTACTTTTATGGAATATGTTTTGCTTAACTTCACATGTACCTTCTCAATGGTGGGGGAGAGGGGATGAGAAGGAAGGGAAAGAATCTAGAATTCAGAAGTTTTTTTAAAACTATTTTATATGTAACTGAGGGAAATAAAAAAATTAAATGAAAAAAAAAAAAAAGCAAAACATCCCAAAAGGGATATCCCTGAGGACCTTTCCTGAACCCCACTGTCAATAATGATTTTTTATCCAATTAGGAAGCACATAAAATTTTTCTTCTCATACCTCTTATGCTTTTATCACATATTATCTTGATAAGGTCATTTGCTATAGTGAGAAGAGCATAGGAATTATAAACAGAAGACCAACTAAGTCTCACTACATAAGCAAGGCATTTAAATTCTCAGAGTTCATTTATTCAACTGAAAAACAGGGGTGATAGCAACATTTACAATACCTATCTCTGGCTGTGAGCTAAGTACTTTGTAACTTTAAAGCAGTTAATGAATAACCATTAAGCATTTACTGAGTATCAAGCAATGAGCCCAAGTGCTCAAGATACAATAAAAAAAAAAAAAAAAGTCCCTGCCCTGAAAGAGCTTATATGGTGGAATCATCCTGTACATGGCATTAAAGTGGAGAGGGAAAACATTAGTAACCTACAGGAGGAGGAGTCAGGAAATGGTTCATGCAATAAGTAGCACATGGTGAAAGTTTTAAAGGGAGCTAGCAGGTCCAAGAGTAATAACCAAAGAGGGACAGTACACAAAAAATGGAAACTGCCCTGCAAAAGCAAAGAAATGGGCAACATAATGTGTACAAGAACCAGCACATCTGGGTCTATTTATCTGAACCACAGTGTGAAGAAAAAGAATAATGTGTATTAAGTCTGGAAGGACTGGCTGAAGCCTGATTAAATAGGCCTTTTATACAAGAGAAGGCTGTACCTCATCCTAGAAATGAGACATGTACTCACTGAAGCTTTCTGGGAAAGAAAATGATAAGGTCAGATCTGGCTTTAAGATTACTTTGGCATCTGGATATAGGATAGATTGTAGAAAAGAGCTTTGAGGTGAGAAGATTAGGAGGCTACTATAACAGTTCAGGTGAGAGGGATGAGAACCTAAATTAGGGTGGTAACCATGTAAGGAGAAAGATATGAGATATGGTTGGTACTAAAATAGACAAAATTTGGCAAATGACTGGATGTGAAAGGAATCAAAGAAAAGTGAGGGGCTGAGAATGCTTCTAGAGCCATGGAGTGCAGTGACTGGAAGAGTGGTGATTATCTTAATAGAAATGGATGTTAAGAGCAGGTAGCGCTTGAGGACATAGAAGAGAAAATTTTGGACATGAATCTGAGATTCCTATGGAAAGTGTCTCATGTGAAGTCGGTAAAATGGAATTGGAGCTCAGGAGACAAACTAGATCTGAGTCACTTATGCACAGAGATGATGACTAAACCCATTGCACAGGATGATAGCACTGAAAGGACGATAGTTATTCTTTCATAAGGCATACAGAGAGGTTGGAATCTGTGGCAATGGAGGAGATATCCACAGCAATGAAATCATATGCCTTTAAATTAATTCAAATATTGTATTTGTATAAACTATCTTGACATTCATCATACTGAGGCACAAAAAGTGCAACTGTGAGTGCCATTTATGTTATTTTGATTTATGTAGAACAGCTGATTTTCCATACATGAGAGAAAAAAGGACACAAAATACAGATTAATTCAAAGTTTAATCCACATAAACTATTATTGGTCAGTATCATCAATATAATCATGAAAATATCAAAATTTGTGAGTACTGGCGTATGGCAGGAGGAATTTTATTTTTGTTACAAATAATACAGTACTGGTGTTTTCACTATGCATAAACTATGCTGCAGAAAGAGCAATTGCATTAAATCTTAATTCTTCTGGGTCACGTTCCATGAACTTCTTGCAAACTTCTATGGCATCCTATAAATGAAAGACATAAAGATACAATATCTCAGTTTATAAACAAAAACACTTTCACCAACAAAGGCAGCTGCTAAGTAAACACTTTGTTATTTTAATTTATACAAGTCATATACAGTAGACTGTTGGTATCTTGAAAATCAGACTAAAATCGACTTATTTCTGTATTTCTACAGCCTGACAGAATTACTACAGGAGTTAAAAGCAATGTCAAAACAGAAGCTGCTCATGAATACAGAGAGGAATAGCAGCAAGGAGCAAGAGAAAGCTAACAGCACTTTTGAGGTTTAATTAGCAATATTGATTTACCCTAGTAGCATATTATAACAAATTCAAAATTCAGAGACTACTATACTTAGCTTATATACTGGTACAAGAAATGAGGGGCTGACTAGATGATAAGACTGGAGAACAAATTAGGTTAATAATCTTTAAGAGTGAATGGTAATAATGCTAGTAAAACCTTTGACTTCAACAAATTCCTGAAAAACTCAATTCCTCTTGCCACCCAACTTTATCACTCCATACTCTCCACTTATTCTCTTAAGAGCTTTCTGTAACTCATTCCTTTGATGCTATTTTTCGGGTCCTTAGCTACAAAAAACACCTTTAAACTAGGATATGCTGGAGCCTATAAAAACTAGCTCTGTTTTCAGTATGAGCATATTTATACTTTAGAAACTGAGAAGAGTTGGTTAAAAATCATGGCTACTTTACTTGCTTTTATTGATTATCAAGACATTAAGAAAGTGAGAGAAAATGTTACTAATGCAGATAAAATTTAAAAGTATATTATGAATACATTTTTTGGGAGGGCAAGTTGTTAAATATCTGTTGGTTAAACTTATCAAATGAATAAAATGGGTTTTTAAAATGTAATTTCTTTAAACTGTACTTTGTGAGCAGAGCTTTAACGTACTATGTCAAATGTTTATGTTCTGACTACAAACATTTACATATAATATTCTTCATTTGTTGAGAGGCAGTGTAATACTGTAAATATAATATCAATCCTACAGCCAAGAGGACCTGGATTCAAAACCTGTTTCAAGTATATGTTAGGTATGTAATTATAGACAAGTCCTCATATCAAAAAGCTCCCAACAACTATCTAAAAAATAGGTTATAAAGATGCTAATCTGATATTGGTAGAACGAGCATTCATGGTGAGAACTCCTAACATAAATGAAATTAGAAGTTTGGATGCAAAAACTCAGTGGCACCTCCTGAAAAGCAATGTTTTTTTCCTCTTAAGTCTGGTGAATTGGGGTTTTCCTATACTTGATTTAATTGGTTTAGGTGATCCACATCATCTTTGGCTCAAAGTGGTCTATGAACAGAAAAATTTAAGAACTGCTATCTTAGACTACTTATTTTAAAGCAATTATACTATTTTTTTTTTAGTACTATTAAATCTTTTAAAGTATTATAGTAACAGTTGAAAACAGAACAGAGACTCTTCATATCTCCCAGATTTCAATCTTCTTATGCTCTGTTTTTCTGATTCCCAAAGAGCTTAAGTTGAGAGGCTTGGTGACACTGCAAGGGTAATCCCATGTACATTGGCTAAGTTATTAGTAGGCATGTGTGTGTGTATAGATGGTAAAGGTGGGATAGAACATATTGTGGAAGGAAGGCTATGCTGGATCAAGCAAGGTGTTTTTTGTTCTATAATATTTCCTACAAAAAATTCTATCAATCAGAAACTCATGTGGATCAATAAATTCTCCTTTTAAAAAGGAGGAAAGGAGGATAGAAATGGGTAGAGATGAAGACAATGAACAACAAAAGACTGAGGTTCATGAGGGCATAGTGTGTCCAAAAGTTAGACACGAAGAGGCAGGTAGTAGAAGGGCTTAGGGGAAAAAGGCAGAAATTCAAAAAAGGACAAACTTCCTAATTTTCCCAGGACCCAAGTGGCAACTAAAAAAGTGCTACCATAAATTACCAAGACCAGAAATAAAACTA
Source organism: Antechinus flavipes (assembly GCF_016432865.1). NCBI lineage: Eukaryota > Metazoa > Chordata > Mammalia > Dasyuromorphia > Dasyuridae > Antechinus > Antechinus flavipes. The sequence goes on along the minus strand of NC_067400.1, from coordinate 120,324,139 downwards.
TACATGCTATTATCTAAAAATTCTAAAAGAAATTATTTCACTTTAAAACTTGTCATTATTTGTCTACCTTAATATGTTATAAAAGAATACATTAAGTAGATATTTAGAAAATACCAACCAAAAGATCCACCTTTACGTCTCACTCCAAATCTAGCATGGACACTCAATAAATGTTCATTCTGATATTTTTAAGTTAAAAAATAAATTGAAAAATTACTCTGCAACATCAGAATAGCTGGGGGTCCTTTAAAAAACCACATTAAAGTAGTATGTGTTCTCATCATGTAGGTACTTCCCTAAATAGTACAATCAGCAACCTGTTCAATCCTTATCCTGTGAGCTTCTTGTCTGCTTTCACTCACGAATCCTCCAAGCATGTCCAGGCAGTGTGCTTAAAACTTCCTCATGTTACATAGTTACCAGTGGATATACATGAGCTATCCATCTGTTGCTATTTGCTGCTCTTGATACATGATGACTAACTTATCACTGCCTCTGAGTTAAATATTTCTGATGAGATTATTTATATCACTCTTGGGTATAATTCTTTCCTGATAATGTTGTATCATACTCATACCTACTATGCGTCATTGTGTTTAGCAGTTATTGCTTGATAGTTTATCATCTGTCAAACATAAAAATGTTTAAAAACACAATAGGACTTCTTAGTTATGCAAGTCTCCAAATCAAATGTAATATTTTCACCCCATTTGGGATCCGGTAAATACTCTTTTACTTCAAATATACTTTCGCTGCCAAGTGACAATTTCATTTTGGTCTTCAAAAAATCGCAAGATCCTGAAAGCATGACAGAATAACAAGAAAGCTACAAAAACAAATATCTTTCTCAAGTTAATTTTATTTAAAGTTGATTTTAAAAGTCTTCTTACCTCTAATAAAGTATCATCACTAGTTTTCCCATGGTTAATTGGAAATGGCTTGCGTCCATCTAAGAAAATAAAATTATTTAATACTCAGCTGAGCTCAGTGATTGACATTCAATTCCTATTTTCTTCAATTACAGACAATTAGGTAATTGTAAACAATGTATAGCATTAATTTTATCCTGCATAGTTAAAATAAAACTAAGCGCCATTTGAAACAAAATCATTTACATTTTATCATTTACAATTATTAGTTCTTTTCTTCCTGATTTAAGAACTGACAATTAATAAAAATATAACTTGTTAGAAAAATAATTTAACTTTTTTGGAAAAAATACACATTGTAACAGAATATGTTTGTCTAATAAAAATTGTTATATAGTCGTTAATATTATCTTTATGTACATTGTTTTTACACAAAATGTCAAAGTGTCTACAGTAAGCAAAGATATTACTTTGAATTCCTCAAAAGAGCCCAAAAGTTTCTTCATGGGAGATGCTCACTGTCTCCCCTGATGCAGCCGTACCACTTCATAAGCTGGTAGCCATCCTTTTGGTATTAAACCGATCTGAATTTAGGCTGGTGTTCAAATAGGAAAGCAAACCACTATCAAGCCCATGCTTGAACCCTTCCAGTTAGAATGTATCAACCAAAACTCCCAAAATAAGACAAATGAGAACTTAATGGCCTTAATTTTTAAATCAATCCAAAGAAAAATATTTACTATGTCCTGGAAAGCATTAGAGTGTTGCCTCTAATATATCAAGCAGAGAAAGTAAACCCCAAACTTAGTAGCTCTTAACCAAAAGTATACAATAGAATTAATTTTCAATCACCTGGTCCAGTGAAATACAGCACAACAGAGCTAAGAGGATAAAGGAGAAAACTACAGCTAGACATAAAAAAGCACTAGTAGCTTTAAGGGCTCAAGTTACATACAAATAGCTAAATAAACATCATTCTTGAGGTTTTTTTTTTTTGTTTGTTTGTTTTTTTTGACCTGTGATTGTCTACACAGTAGTAAAGAAATGGCAACCTCTTGGCAGTTTCGTGTTAGAGAAGGGTCCAGGGCATTGAGGGGATTAGTGACTTGCCCATCACTTAACAGTCAGGATGTTTATCAGAGACATAACCCAAGTCTTTGGCCTCTGCATCCAGCTATCTCTGCTCTAAGCACTGCTTCTTACAGGCATACGAGACACAGAGGCGGGCATATGTGTAGTCAAGAGGAGGCTATGGTGCTTTGGTGTCAGAAAAGACCTGCTCAGGTTCGAGTCTTGCCTCTATACTGACCGCCTCAGGAAAGCCCTTCTAAATCTCCTATAGCTGACCTGTATCAATTAGCGTTTCCTTAAAGCAGTAAAATCACCAGCCTAGCATGCATGTATGTAGACACACACACACACATATACAGCATGAAAATTCTAAGAGTCTTACAATAGTAAATTCAGTAATAGGAAAGGTTTCTACAGAACCTAATATTAACTACAAGAGACATAGATTTGTTGGAGAAAGAAAGGGAAAAGGGTGTTTGTTTTAAAAGCTATTCCCTGAATAAATTTTTCCTCCTCAGATCTATCAAAGCACTCTGCCTTTCTCCTACACATATAATTCAATATGATTTTTTAGTTATTCATGTTTCTGTCATATCTACTACTAGTTTTTAAACTCAGAGAACCTGCTCTTTCTCTGCTTTGTATTGCATAATCAATATCCACAGAGTAAAATAGCTAAGATTTCACTTTGTATTATATCAGTTATAATGTTAAGGCAAAATTTAAATCAGAACACTAAATGGTGACTCAAATTGTCTTGGCCAGATTTATACTCTCATTAGCTTTACTGAATGCAAAATTCTTCATTCAGCAATGACAAATTCAACTTTTTTATGTAAAAATAAAAATATCCCCAAATTCCATGTGATTTTTAAAAACTTTTATATAAACTGACATATAAAATAAGATCTTGAAATGCAATATGTAAACATGCTTAAAACTTCTGATAGTTCACTGCTGCTCCTCAATTTTGGTTCAACATGATATTTCATTTTACCAGTATATATTTTTCATATTTGAAAATCATATTTGATTTTATGTTTTTATGTCAAAACTGTTCAAATTACTTTCCATGGCATTCAATAAATTTTTAACTAATCTAATAACTCAATTATTAAGGGTGAATTGTTAACATTTGTAAAATCCATAAGAGGGATCAATTTTCATAACTATTAAACAGGAAATGCTTTATTGTTTGCATTTCCTACTCAGTTTTTTGGGGGTAGTCTTGTCTAATGTCATATACTGCAATATGACTTAAACTTTGTAAAATATCCTTTTATGTCAAGGGATTTTTTGAACATAAAAGAAGCTTTATTATGTTAGCAGCCTGTATGGTATGATCTTTTACTCTTATTTTTAAATTTTTAAATAAAAAAAAATAGGAAATACAAATAATGTTGATCTCTCCCCCCAAAGACTCAAAATTTCTTTCTGCTGACTTTAATTCACTGTCATTTATTTATTAAGAATTGTAAATTGAATTGTTTGATAACCTCAGTTCACACTGTCTAAAGGACATGGCAAACTATCTTATTCCATAATATTTTGATTCTGATATTTTAGAGCCTTTGTGAGAAACACTATCAGCAGAATAAATCAAATAAAGTGGACATGATTTATCACCTTTATTTTAATAATTTTAACATCATGTTAAAATTGGACATATACTACCTTATTAAAAAGGGTAAAGACTGTCATCCCAGAAACTTTAGAGGCGACTCTGTCATCCCTCACAAAATGAACAAGTAGTATGAATAAAGTTTAGATGGAAATGCTTACAACTGGATTCTTTAAATCAGCATAATGCACAGCAAATTCTGCTTACTTTCTGGTGTCAATAACCACCGATAACCCAATTACTTGATTCCTAAACTATTTCTAGTCATAAACCATTAAATGAATAAGAAAATTTAATATTTGTATTTCTTTAAAAGATGCCTAAAATTAATAAGAAATAGAAAACTTAAAGTGTAAAAATATTATTAAATATTAAGTGTTAAAACTACCAGAATACAGAAAAATTCATGAAGATATCTCATAGAAAATAAAAGGAGGTGACAGAACTCTGAACCACATATGCTTAGAAGAGCAATCTCTAGATTCTGGAAGGAGCTGGTGATATCCAGATATCTCTGCTGCAGGATCTTGTCCTTAGCTGTTTTAGAGGAGCAGAGAGATGACTAAGAGTAAGGAAAAAGACCATGGATTGTGATTTCAAGGTTCCCTGCACCCATCTAGTAACTGGTATCAGAAATTCCACAAATTCCACAAAAAGTTTCCTTCTACTCTTAGAGACTAAATACCTTAAAATGAAAAGTCAATTGAGGGAATTTATTACAAGAAATTCTTTCATTCCAAAATATGGTCAATTACTTTATGAGAAAATAACCTTTAATTATCTTTCCTGAAATAAAGGATACTGAATGGTAGAAGTCTAGAGCTATCCAGAAATGCAAATTAATCTTAAATGAGCCTCTTTTTTCCCCTCCAACACTTTAAATGAAGAGGATAGGTAGGGTAGTACCTTCTGCTTTTTGATCACAGCTAGAGATCCAGGAACATCAGCTAGGGAAAAAGAAGAAAAGGAAGACAAGCCTTTCCCAGGACTACCAACCCTTCCCAAAACAAGGACTCAAGGTACATACATTAATACAGAAAAGAGGTAATAAAGACCTGGACTCTATTTACATCTGGATGATGCTACCTCCAACCAGTTGGGATCTGAAATACTACAGATTTTCAAAGTTCTACTCTTCACTTTCCCTTTATTTTAAGCCTCCTCCAAGGCAACATTTCTGACCTTCTTTACTAAAAAAAGTCTCTACACTCAGGAAAGTTCCTTCTACCCCTGGACTTCTCACCCTGCAAACATTCTTTTTTTTTTCCCTGCAATCTCTTCCAGAAATCAGCTGGCTGCTCCCAGAACTTCCCAACCCAAGCCAATCATGGATTCTTTGCTCCTCCAGTTGCATTCATGAATCTGGACTTTCTCTACCATGCCCTGAAAAGAGTATTCTCTTTCTTTTCTCTTCCTCCTCTTTTTCAGCTTCCTTTTATGGGCCCACTTCCCCCATTTGAATATAACTCACTCAGCTAGAGGAGCTTCAGAGAAATGTAACCAAGAATGAAAGAATTCTAACTGACTTAGATTTGTTTGGGATTAACCAGGACACAAGTTTAACTATCCAAGCACTGTTTAAGTGCTAATATTTATATTGATGCTATGCTGTTATAATTCTAAATATAAAGTGTATACTAGAACTGATGTTGCAAGGGAGGGCCAAGTCCAACTATGGAAAGCTATAGACTTCTTAAGATGAAGCTCCATTTCACAACCTTAATTTCCTACTAGATACCTGGAACTGAATGTCCCACAGATATTTCAATCTTAATCTAACCAAAACTGAACTCTCAATTATCTTTCCCCTCAAGCCTTCCACTCTTCCTAACTTTCCAGTAACTCAAGGTGTTATCCTTGATTCCTCACTCTCTCCTCACCCACATATCCAATCTGCTCCCATCTTCTGTTGATTCTATCTTTATGATTATCTACATTTTCTCTCTGTCCCCTTCTCTCTTACAACAGTCACCACTCTGATGCAGGCCCTTATCTCTTCAGATTTAGATTACTTCAATAGCTTGGTGTTTAGTCTCCTTGATTCAAGTTTTTCTCCACAAATATGCCTTCTAATCAAAGTGATCTTCTTAAAGCTCAGGTCTGACCATATCACCCTCTCGATTCAATAAATTCTAAGGGCTCACAATCATTGCTCTCAAGCTTCCTTCATGTCTCAGCCAAAATCTGACCTTCTATAAGAAGCCCCTCTTAAAACTGCTTACCACTAGAGTTATCTTTCTGATTATCTCCAATTTACCTTGTCTATATTTTGTTTGTACAGAGATATCTCCCTCATTAGACTGTCAACTCCTTGGGATTGGGGACTTTTTAGTCTCTTTTCTATCTTCACTGCTTCACACAGAGCTTGGCATATAGTAGGCATTTAATAAATCCTTGTCGATTTAACTTGTTAGATATCTTTACACACTAGCCAAAAGTACTTTTTGGGAAGAATTCTTGTCTCAGGAAGGACTGAATCTACTGTGTGTTTTGAATGGAGCATGGCTGCAACAGGACAAACAGTAGGAAGTCAAAGTAAAAATAACTAAGGGAAAATCATGATTCTCAGACCATCTTCAGGAGGAAAGAATAGCTTTGTCTATATTTTGATGGTGGAGATGAGCTTAGAGGGAACAGCCAATTTATCTGTGATACACTTGGCTATAGAAGTTTACCAGTAACCTCTCCTTTATATTCTTTTCTCTTTTTCAATAATCAGGATTCCTGTCTATTTTTTATCCTCAGGAATCTTTCTTATTCTTCAAGAATTGCTGATAGTGGTTCTACAATCATACTTACAAATTCTTTCTACATCCTAAGATGCTATGAGGAGCTAGAGACCAAAAATCAAAGAGCTACCGGCTCTCTCTTGATATCTACCATGATTATTTTATTTTTTCAACTGAAGATCAGTTCACCACTTCATGAATAAAACAAAACAGAAGACAGAAATCCAGTTTTCCATAATTCTAGTAATCAGTCATTTAAAGCTTTGTCATTGCTAGTCATGCTATACATCTACTCTAAGCAACAAGTGTATTCCTTATTGCCTTTTTGGCTTAACTGAAATGCTGTAAAGAATCCTTTATTCAATTTCAACAAACATCTATTGTCTGCCTATTATGACTATGAGGCACTGAGAAGGGAAAACAATAATTAAAACATGGACTCAAGCTTACAAACAAGTTGGAATAGCTATCATTCTTAGAATTTTCCATGAGCCCAATTTCATTCTGAGATTTAGCTTTCCTGATCCCATTAGTGCAGTAACACACTTTTATATTTATCTTTTATTTTATGACGCTCCTTTGATATTCAAGAAAGATCTTTGCTAATTAGAGAGGTCTCCCTAGAAGCAAGTTTCTCTTTTTCTTCTCCAACAATATACTTTTTTCCCCCCAAATTATTATACTGTTAGAATCTTTATCCCCCCCTGGTCTTTGGAATTATGCTAGTTTAGAGTATGGTTTTGACTATGCCCAGCACATAAACAGTGGCTAATGTGAATTCTAAAATGACACAGCCCCTTCTCCCAAGATTTCCATAATTTCTACTTCACCAATCAGTTCTTTCTTACTACTCAGAATTAAGCTGATTTAAAGTAGTTTTCTATATTGCTTTTTAAAAAATGTTTCTAGGGGATGAAATCATCAGTAAGTCAAATCAAGAAATTATGACATGCTAGTTTTTTAAAAAAGAATGGAATTTGTAGCAAAACAATGAGACCAAGCTTGCCAGCTGTATAATGTGTATTTAAAAATCTCAATGCTCTGCAAGTAAGTGCTTTCCTCTTTGTATCATCTGTATCTTCTTTCTGAATAGGCTTTCTATAATAGAGCCCTAAAAAACAAAAACAAAAAAAAAAACACACTCGTTTCTCCTTTTTGCTCACTCAAATATACTCTTTGCTTTTAACCTGAGGTTCATGAACTTCCATATAGCTACATACTTTGCATTAAGAAAGATATGCTTCTTTCCCTTAAGACCTCTTTTTAAGCATGATGCAAACATTTCCATTATCATATTTGAGTCATTAGCCCCATCTTTTCAAGTTCTGGATGATACAGAAAATAATAGTATTTCAATGCATACTATAGAATAAGAAAGTAAAACATCCCCAATAAGTATTCATCCTATTGAGGTGAAGCAAGTCAACTCAACAAACATTAGTTACTATGTTAAGCAATGGGACTACAAAGATAAAAATGAAATGACTACTGCTTTAAGAGCCTTTTTTTAAAAAATGGATCAAGGTCAAATGCCTATATGGACTCAGACTCTGTAAAGGGCTGCATTTAAGAACAGCCTTAAATGTTAAGTGTTAAGTACTCAAACAGAGTAGCCTTACTGCAACAGAACTAATTGTATGAGAATGTGAATTAAGATAAAGGAAAGAATATGACTGAAATTAAGGATGGCTCTTTTGATTTTATACCTTATCGAACACCAATTCATGCTCCTAAAAATTTAATCAAAAAAATCAGATCCTGATAATAGGTCATACCATATGATAACATCACACATAAAAGCCTGATAACTAACTGTGGATACTGTCATACATGAAATCCTGTCAACTTTAATGTAAAATTATATTCTAAAATTTGTTTTTTCATTCATTCAATTATCTTGTGATAAAGTCTTGGGATTATCACCAGTCAAGATTAAACCAGTATGTCCATATAGAGATATTAACTTACTAAATAATTAAATCCAAGTTTTAGAATGATTCACAGCAATTTCCGGTAATGGTGTTTTGTTTCCTGATCTACTATAGTACAAAGGCGGTGCTGACATCCTTGAATTTAAGTTTCTTAGACTTAAAACAATTCTATTTTTTCCTGATTAATTAAAAAAAAAACTTAAAAGGAAAACTTAGCAGACACTGTGATAACGTTATAGGTCGATTAATGAACTGAAATAAACAATGAATAAATATCAACTTTAATAGCAACACTTTCTCAGGAATGTAGATATTTTTAACTCCCTTTCCCCTTTCCCTTGCCAAGATAAATTAAAGTAGTTCTTACCTAATTCATAGAGATGCCCATCTACATGAACTAATGCAATAAAATGCAGATCTACTTTTTCATCTATACTTGGTGCCTGAAATAAGAGGAAAAATACATATTATGTGCATGAGTAGTCACATTATTCAATCAAACCAAACATCAATATGAAAAAATACATATTTAATGACACAAAACAGAGCATTCTGTTGGTGCCAGAACTAGACATGGAAAGAGCGTCTTTCTACTTAATTTCACTGTGTCCATACAATTCTGCAAGAGGTAAACTACAATAAAGGCATATTGCTCCAAAGTATATCCCTTTTACCATTTAGTCTTTTATTAAGGTCCCTCGAACAAAAGTCTTTGGTTTTCTCTAGAAAATTAATCAGTGCTAGGAATTTAGATATTCTTTTTCAATTAGAAATTTTTATGAAATAAAGATAAAGCAAAAGTAATACTGTGAAATCATTTGGGAAAACTTCAGGTAATCTATAAAACAAAATTATATTTTCACTTAATCACTCTTTAAGTCTTGCTTCTTGAATACCTTAAAAAAAAACTAGCAGGATCACAAGGAGAAAAGAAATTCTCCAGGCAGGTCATCCTAGATCCAAGAAGTATAAGAACAAATAGGTATATAAGAACCTAAATTTTTTACAAAATGAAGAAATCTGCGCAGTTTAACTCAAAAGGTTATTATGAAGAAAGCACTTTGTAAACCTTAAAGTACTTAATAATTTATGTTATTACTGTTGCTGCTATTGTGACTTTTTAGGGGAGGGCAAGAACAAATTCAATCCCAGTAAACCAGTAACATGTTCATTTGACCTATTAGATAAATTTTTATGCTAAATCAGAATGACAAATCCAAGAATAAAATTATAATCAATGATTCCTCCACCCTACTTAAATCTAAATGACTAATTTTCAGCTTCCCTAAGAAATTAAAATACAATTATATTTAAAATCAATTAGTGTTATATGTTCATATTTTCTATTGTAACTATCAACTTAGGACCAATTAAGTATTACTAGACAAAACTGTATGATTTGCAATAGAATAACAGGCATTATTTTTGCTATTAAAGGTATACTGAAGACAAAAGTTAAAAAGAAAAAACATTCAAAACATGGACAAATAAAAATATATTTTATACAATTTAAGGCATTTTGTGGTAAATTCTGATATCTTTGATCTAAAAAATATAGTTAGCCATATGCTAAATTTCATTGATAATTTTAAAATTTTATACTAAATAGTCATTTGGGGATAGAAGTCTAAAAGTATAGATAGTATTACATCTTTGCAACATGCAAAAAATATCATGCAGTATCTTTTACAGAACTCATAAATATTTTAGGGTATTTTATTTTTCTCACTGTCTCCATAATGATATAAGGATGTTAATAAAAGAGAATGCCATTTAAATATTTCATGATGATAAAGCATATCATCAAGTTATTTAAGATTATTAAAGAAAGAGGAAAGTAAAAAAGCATTTATTGAGTGACTACTTTATGCCAGGCACTACACTATTTAGCATTTTACAAATACCTCATTTAAGAAATTCCATATCTCAAAAGCTAGGGCTAACTCTAAAGTAAAAAACAGTCACATCAAAAAACAATAGCTAGTGGACTGCTTAGATTGGCCAAAAAAAAAAAAAAAAAAAAAAAAAAAAGCTTATGACTTATTAAATTAATCTTAGTTAACAGACCATATGACCACTAAATTTCTTTCCAACTCTAAATCCATCATCATCCTAAGAATCTCCTTCCTCCCACCTTTACTTTATGAATGACAAAATCGAGATACAAAAGAGGAATTTCTCTCCCAGTAACCCAGTCTATTAATGATATTTAGGTTTCCTTACTCCAGGGTCTAGATTTTCTTGACTATTTGGAAACAGCATTTGAACTCCTAAAATGATTAAACCAAATCTTAGGATTCACACTTCTTTAATAATAGAATAAGAATGGTCAAGTGAGCAACTTTTTCATCAAAGTATATTACTGTGTTGACACTGAATCTGTAACATAATGCTTTTCGCCAACAAACATGCAGAGTTGGCTATGAGCTGCTAATGGGGGAAAAAAATCTACCAAAATTTAAAACTTTTCTTGATTTGTTTGACAAAATTATTCTCCCAACCCCAAGTTTATTCTTCTCATTTTTGAAGCTATGCATTTTCCAAAATATTTTTTGTGTTGTCATTTAAAGGCATTAAAACCAAGAAATTGAGGAGTAGGAGGAGGAAACACTTCATATGCAAAAAAAAAAAAATCTCTCTCAAACTTAGCTATGGCTTTAATATTCCATTAAGTACTGGCTTTAAATTTCAAAACCAAAACCAAAACCAGAAAAGACAAAACACCTTTTAATATATTCAAAATGATAATTAAATTTAAACAATGGAGATGTGAAAAAGCCTAAGTGCCTATCAAATCCTTCCTAGTTGGCCAACCTCAATTACAACAATATTCCGAAATACTTTTGAAGAGGAAAAAATCTACAACTATAAGCACTTGTTAAATGCCTATTATGTGCCAAGTACTATGTTAGGCTCTTTACAAATATCTCATTTGAAGAATCAAACATTTCACCATATCAATAAAAGTAAAAGCAAATAAGCAAAATGTATACTGTTACTTCTAGAATGCCTTCAGTTTCAAAAAAGTCGTAATTTAGCTCAAAGGCCAAAAAGTAATTTTGTCAATTTCTTTTAATCATATTTTTACACAACTTCCCTGAGAATATACAATGAATTCCTACATTTAAAAACAGAATGACTTAAATGAATGTTAACTTTTAAGCAAAAGGAAAATAAAGCAAATATGCAATGAAAGATGTTTATGAAAACTTTAAATAAATTTTATGAGAAAATAAGATCTCAGTGAAAGTAGAATGAAATTAAATCCAATATGATATAAAGCAATGGTCCCAAATTCTAAAATTTCATTTTGGTTTAAGGATTGTTCAAGCACACCAGATACTGAATTTGACTTTCATTTAGCATGAAATCTACAGCCTAGTTCCTGGCTTCAAAAACAGGACTCTGTTTCAGTCCTTGGCAGCTATACCAACAATAGATCATTAAACAAAGATGGGCACCCCCATGTTTATAGCAAATTCTACTGCATGGCTCCTCTGGTGACACATGCCAGAAAATATCTAGACTCCACTCTATAGTCTCAGGGGAAAGAAGTTTGACACTAACTTTTCATTTATTTTTTAAGTCTAGGCTAAATATATCAACACCTACATTCTCCATTTAACTTCTTAGAATCATCATTTATGTTTACTTGTAACGTTCTTACATAGTAACATAAACCAAAACTTGAAATACAAGTTTTGAAGGAGGGGTCAGCCATGCAGAAAGGCAATGGTGAGGGGTAGTCATTGTGACTGTTCAGTTCTCCTCTATTATTTTAATAGCTATGCCAGAGTATGTCACTTTCCCTAAGAATGCAGGAATAAACAGTTATGGTTTTGTTTTTTGTTTTTACAGTTTTTTTGCTATTAGTAGCTTAACAAAGAGATTTGAAATGTGGGAACATTTAATAAGAAGAAAATCTTCACCTCCACCCTGGATAAGATCTTTAGAAACTAAATAGGAAGGGAAGATCAGATAAAGATAAAATCAAGTACCTGAGGCACCTCAGGGAATCACATCTTAGACGAAAACACCCTACACCATGAAGGATTCAGACTGAGGACAGAATAAGTAAAGTGACCCCCAGGATGAGCATGGCAGAAGACTAAAGTCATGTTCAATAACATGAAAAAATAAAAACAAAGTTACTGATGGCAAAGAACTTAGAAGCTGCAAAGCATTTGTTGATCAGTGTCAACTAAAAGAAACCAGAAAGATGAGGTGCGGAAGAATATAGATTGACTTTTGAGAGCTTACAGAAACTTGAATATCATGAATGTCGATCAATACTTTTCAAAAGATATTGGCAGGCCATGGAGTGGAAAGATGGATGCTCACCAAGATGACGGCACAAAAGTCAAGCTAGACAGCAAAGCATAAACAGATGTATGCTTGCAATCTCGTGTGGGGAAGGGAAAGCTAATGGTTAAGAAAACCAAGAGAAAAGCATCTTGAAGACTGAAGGAGCGTAAGTGGCAATGGACTGTCCTGATCACGGGAAGAAGATTTGGAAGATTGACTACACTTACAACAGAATGAAGCCCCACAGACGGCAGGCGTAAGAAGGGCCGCCAGCGACGAAGACGGAGAGATGGGCTGGTAGCCTTTGCTGGACCTACATGGTTACGTTTGACCCAGGGCAGGGATGCATGGTGACACAATGGTGAGGCCTTCGTTCTGCAGTGGCTAGAATGAGGCTGGGATGAGGATGGCGAGGACGACTACATAGATATTAAAAAAGAGAACATTTACTTAGACCACATTAACGGGTTAACAATTTTTATCCCTAATAGGCAACATAATGTCACACTTCAATTCAAAGGGTCTGGTACTTTTAATCAAATAGCCTAGTAAAAGATTCTGGTTAAAGGAGGAAAAAAAAAAAAAAAAGGAAAATATTTGACATTTAAGATGTGGCTACCTAAGTGCTCTTGCTTCTCTTTAAGATGTTTTATGAGAACATACTCAAAACATTTATGCAATTTTACTTTGTCTACTGCATAAAGATTTCTATGAAATGGAAAAACAAGTAAGCCAGATAGAAATATTTTATCAAACTGAAAACCCCCCATCAGTCCCAACAGCACACCTGTGATGGAGTGAGTGCAGCACAAAAGGGCAAGGTATCCAAAGCAGGTGAGAATTCTAAGGAAAAAAATCCAGATAAAACTTCTGAAGTAGATCACACATATACAAATTATTCTCTTGTACAAGTATGGTTGCTTAGGTTCTCATGGAAACAAAACTGCCTCTTTCTTTGCACATGACATTTAACTTGGCCTACTTTTGTTAAATGAGAGAAGAGTAAAGAATTTACTGTTACCAAATGGAGTCAGACCTTGATGAGGGAAGAAGTTTGACTTTCTTTCTAGGCCTAATACAACTCCCAGGGTAGTAGAGGACCATCATGTTTAAAGAAGCAAGAAGTTAAATTTGGACTTCAGTGTGCTCATATGTAAAATGAGAGGTTTGGTTTTGATGGCCTCTTAAGTTCCCTTATTTTACTTCTAAAATCCTACAGTCTATTCCAGCAAACACATATCATCAACTGTTTGCTATGGACAAGGGATTGTGGTCTAGTGGTCAAACTACAAACTAGCCCCTGTGGTCAAAGAACTTACTTTCTATTTAGTCAAAATACTCACTCATTAGATGAAGTTTTAACTGTTAACCTTGATATGCTAACAGAAGCTTGATTTCTGACCTAATGGCAGAGTTTAATCATTAGTTTAATATTAGTCAATTAAATTAATAATTATTAATAAATAAAATCATTACTTTGGTAATAAGTTTAATAATTAGAAGCAATATTATATGTTATAAACTAAATTTATAATGAACGTGTAGTTCTATAGTAAGCATGAAAAAACACAGTATTAACATTGACAATCCATTGATTAATACTAATAACATGCTTTACCAACTACAACATAGTTAACAAACTTTTGAATGTAAGCAACACAATTATTTTAAAAAAAAACTGCACTACTACTTTGGCCACAAGGAAAAGCTGCAGGATTTTTCAGGCTCCATAATTAGAATCACTGTATGAAAATTGGAGATACTGAGTTTGAAAAAACCAAAACTTTAGTGGGAGAAGAACTGTTGTTCTATTAGTTTAAAGGTTGATATGTAAATGAAGGGTTCTAAGTTATAAAGAGATGGACTCTAGCTTAATATAAGGAACACTTCCTAAAGTTAATCCTTTCTAAAAAGTGAATGGGCAAAACATTTCTCCAATTAAATAGAACTAATAAATCAGAGCTTCGAATGGTCAAGGTTATTGGAGAGGGAATTTTTTCTCATTTCAGGTAAGAGTTGGACTAGATTTAAAAATCTCAAACTCTAAGATCCTATTTATAAATATTTAATGAATCTGTAGAGCATTATCCTTGTGATATAGGGGCACAATAAATTACATCATACTTGCTTATTGTCAAGAACAGATAATTTGCAGATTCATAAAAAGCTAGATTTGCAGCTAGAAAAGACTACAGACATTATCTAGTCTAGGCCCTAATTTTACAGAAAAGAAAACTGAGGCCCAGAGAAATGAAATAATTTATCCAAAATGACACACATGCTAAATGGGACAGTGGAGATTAGAACTCAGGTCTTGGCATACTAAATACAATAGACAGTCCATTGCATCAAGTCATCAAACAAACTTTTAAAGGATGGCTTATTTTTACACTGTTCTATATAGGATGATGAAGATAACATTTCTGACTGTTAAAAGTTAAAACCTGCTAATACAACCATATTCTCCCCCCCGCAAAAAAAATCTTCATCAAATATTATTCATGAAATGACTGACTTGAATCTGATTGCAGCCAAAGCAAACATAAATGATCTTTATGGGAAAACAATTAGTATCCCTGATTTTATTAATATGTCCTAGTCAAATTGGCTTCAAATAATCACCAAAGATAAGACTTAAATGTCTAATGAAGACTTCATCAATTTATTCTCATTCTTATTTTCCCAGTAGTTCATTATCTCTTATCATCTCTAAATGTAATTTATTTGTAAAGGATGGGGCAAGACTTAGTAAGTATGAAAGAGCTTTTCTGTGTTGCCCCTATTTCTGATGCAACCAAAAGCCCAATTCATTATGAAGAGAAAGAATGGCAAAAGGAGAAAGGTAGGAAAAATAGGCAAGTGTTCAGTGATGACCTAGTTTCAAATCTTTATCACTATTCGCTTATACACTGCAGGAGGTTCTTAATTGGTCTCCTTATTTCCAATCTCTCTCCTATCTAATCCATTCTTTATATAGCTGTCAAAATAATATTCATAAAGCATAGCTCTTTACATGGCACAACTGTATTAAAAATCTTAAGTGGCTCTCCTATTTTAAAAATAAAATATAATTCTTCAGCTTTGTGGTTAAGGTCCTTCATAATGTGGGTTTGTCTTCTTTTTTAGCCCAATTTCCATGACTCCCCTTCCTATATTGTAGTTGAAATAGTCTATTACTCATTTTCCCAAACTGTTCTCCTGCTTCTATACATAGGCAATTTGGAATCAGAACAACTCACCTACAATACATTTCTAACATTTTAACAGACCGTCTATAAAAATGTTTTTAGTCTCAGGAATTGGGTATTAAGGCAAACTCCTAGAAAACAATCAACATGCCTAGAATTACTGTAATCATAAATACTTGTGTATGCCATTTTTATTAAGTACCTAACTATATCACTAAAGGATTTGTGTGCTTTAAGATTATCTACATTTTCCCAGGTATAGTGAAAAATTCACTCTTTTAAAGTGATATTGTTATCAATGAAAATGTAACTACAAGGCAGTGTGATGTAGTACAAAGCTTCTTGAACTGTGGTTTCCAACTCCATAAGGGATCACATAACTGAATAAGGTAGCAAAAAATTTGGCAACAGTAAGATTTCTGAATGCAGCAACCAAAAATTAAACGTGTAATGAATCTGAGAGGTTTCTGGCAGTATTTGCCCATGATGTATTATGCAACTTCACTGCAGTCTTAATTCTGAACACAATACTTGCACACCCTGCACAAACACCACCAGAAACACCTTAGCTCAGATTCAAGACAGGGTCACAAAGAAATTTTTTAGGCAAAAAGAGATAGCTAACAGAAAAAGAAAAAGTTTAAGCCCCAATCTAGTAGAAAGAAATGAAACTTTTAGTTTATAAGACATAGATTCAAAAATATATTACAACAGGAAAAGTAAACAAGTACCCCTCCAAATAAGTTTCCTCATCTGTAAAAAAGAGGGTAATACTTACTCTTCCATTACTACCACAAAGGTTTACTGTGAAGAAACACTTTGTAAATGGTACTGTGCTATATAAAATAAGCTGAAACTCTTATCATGACATAAGGAAGTTACTGGGATATAAATTCAATTCTATATATAAATCATGTGAATCTTTAGTGTAATAAATATTTTTAAGAGAAAAGAGGATGCAAAATTAACTATACAATGTTTCCTCAGTGTTTCACTAGAACTCTGTTCCCTTTGTTTCTGCTTCTTGCAGCTAAATGAGGACTATAAATTATATGTTGGACACAACTCATTGTGCCCCCAATTGGGGTCTTCTTGGCAAAGATACTGGAGTAATTTGCCATTTCCTTCAGAATTAAATGACTTTCCAAGGTCACATGGTAGTGTCTGAGATCAGATTTTTATTCAGGAAGATGAATCTCCCACACTTTGGGCTCTTTACTCTATCCACCTCTATGGCTTAGATGCCCCAATAGTAATAATAGCAACTAGGCTATCATATTTTAACACTTCCAAATCACTTTACAAAAATTATTTCATTTTATCCCCACAATAACCATGGAAGGTAGGTGCAATTTATCTTCATTTTCAGATAATGAAATTCAAGTAGAGGTTAAATGACTTGCCTATGAACACACACCTAGTTAAGTATCTGAGGCCATATTTGAATTTAGATCTTTCTGACTATGAGCTCAGTATTCTATTTACTAGATCACCTAAACATCTCATATAAGCTATCAATGCAATTTTAAAAAATAAATAATATCTTAAGAAACACTTTCAAAAACAATTTGAAGCTCATGCCACAAACCACAGATTTAAATAAGAACAAAGTTCATCTGTTGAACAACATTGCATAGAAGGACTCATGATCATTCCAACAGATAAAGAAACTGACAAAATGTGCTATTTAGGAATCTAAAAATTCTAAAAGCTTTTTTCTTGGAATTACAAAAATTAAATTCAAACACACCAACTAGACCATTGTACTAATTATTAGACCAATAATTGTGACCAGAAGTATTGCCACTAGAAGATTATTTTCAAAGATAAAAGCTTAAATTATAATTCAATTCATAAAAATACAGTGAGAACTGTGTGCGCTACTTAACAGTTACTGTCATTCTTTGATGGAATGGTAATATCCTCAATATGTATAGTCCTTTCCACTGTAGAAACAGACAACTTTCTAATTCTGTGAGATTTTGACTATGTAAATCTTTTAAAGTTATATTAAAAGGATTGGAGTCTTTCCTCTGGTCCTTAATTGTCCTATCTATTCAATTGCTCCCTCTCAATCTCCTTTGTTAGATGTTTTTATCTGTGTCTTGCCCAGTTATTGAAGGTGTATCTTTGAAGGTCCTCTTCTGAGCTAGCTGCTCAACTTTCTTTATATTGTTTTACATAAGCTTTAGCCCATCAGCTTCCAATGTCACATTTCAAGAGAGATATTCCATAGCTATCTCAAACTCATTAAGTCCAATTCTCTTTCCCCACAAGCAGTCTCTTACTGCTGCCTTTCCTATTATTGCTGAGGGCAACACCACCTTGCCAATCCCCAAGTTCATACTCTGGCTGCTATCCTCAATCCTTCATTTGTACCAAGATATATCTATAGTTCCTACCTTCACAACTTCTCTTATATGTACACACACACATACCCAAAGACATGTACATATACTATATGTGGATATTCCCTTCTCTTTTGGTCAAAATATCTCCATCCTAGTTCCAGGTTTGTTGTCTCTTGTCTAGCCTAGTGCAATAGCTTTCTAATCCATTTCCCTGCTTAAACTCTCTTCCCACTTCAAACCATCTTCCACTTAGCCAACAAAGTAATTTTCTTAATGGGTAGATTTGACCATGTCAAATCCCCTTTTTTTTCAATGAACTCCCATTACCTGCAAACGTGGTTTCCTTCTAACTTGCCAGTATTCTTATACTTTACTCTCGTCTATACATCCCATATTACAGCAACACTGGACTCCTTTTAGTTCTTGAACATGACACTTAATATCCTATACCTGTACCTTTGTTCTATTTATTCTCCCAAACTTCAGAGTTAACCCTCCTATTGCCTGGCACACAGCAGGCACTATCTGAATGTTAAGTATTGTTATCTCTGCCTCCTAGTTTACCCGATTACTTTCAAAACTCAGGCCAAAGTCTTCCTTTGTACTTCTACCTATCCCCCAGTTACTACTACCTTTCCCTTTCAAAAAGATCTTTCTCTACTCTGTATCTCTCTCATATATAATCTAATTCTTTACATATTGTCTCCTTGAGGGCAGGGATTATGTTTTTCTCTTTCTTTGTATTCTTAATGCTTAATGCAGTGCTTGAGATTTAATAAAGATCATAACCATTTGATTTGACTATCAGTACAAAAAATAAATTTATTTGTTAAATCAGATTCCCACTATGCGATTACCTGATAATAAAGGTCACTGATGTCTTTTACTAGAATTCTTAAATACAAATCATTGTTAGCAATATGTTGGCTACAGCATATGCCTAATATGCTTCTTTTTTGTTCATCTACAATTCAGCTAAATTCTAATTATGATTCTTCTGAGAACATAGTGTTCCATGAATTGCAATCATACATATCATCCAAAAACTACTGATGTGAAAAAGCTCAGGATCATAAAAAGTACGGCTCCTCTATTTTTACTTTGATAAAGTTAAAATAAAATTATTGGGTTTTTTGAAAAAAGGAATGAGGGAGTTTAATATTCTTAAACTTTCCATAATCTTTAGAAGGACAAAAGCATTCACCTTCTGGGGAGTCAGTTTTATAGTCTTGATACAGAATTCTAATGTACCAAACATTCATTTCATCAGAAGTTAAAATATTGTGAGTGACGGA
This sequence comes from Antechinus flavipes, assembly GCF_016432865.1. Lineage (NCBI taxonomy): Eukaryota > Metazoa > Chordata > Mammalia > Dasyuromorphia > Dasyuridae > Antechinus > Antechinus flavipes. The sequence goes on along the minus strand of NC_067400.1, from coordinate 120,304,779 downwards.
TTTATTAATATTATTTGTGGAACCATTTTTTCCCATTCCTCTTCCCCATCTCCCCACCAACTATCTAGTAAAATATACTGCCACAGCAGAACAATAATACAGGCTTATGGCTGCAATATTAATTTTCAATAGAGTATAACTTTAGTAACCATTTTGGATTAAGATATATAGCACAGGCCCTCTGAATGCCGAATGATTCAATATTGGAATATTAAAATGCAGTTCAATTATTTGAACCTTTGGTGAAAATCTGTCTGCAAGAAAATATTCAGGAGTTATTTTTATGCATTTTAGTTCTGGCTTAATTTCTCTGGTAGCCTAAGATATTGGATACTTTGTTTATTTACAATGTTTCTTCAGATTCAAAGACATCTAGTGAATATGTGTGATAATTAAGAGACCTGATAATGTATGCTAACATCTTTCCCGAAAAGATTGTACATTTACAGATTTTCTTTTGGTCGATGGCTGTTACTTAAGTTTATAAGACTTGTTATTTATAGTTCTTTTTGGTCACAGGCTGCAAAATTGTTTAAGTTGAGAAAATTCTTGAAAAGGAATAGCAGATGTTGAGTTTCCTTTTTTGCTTACAAAAGATAGTAGAAAAAAATGACAAATATATAGTCTAAGCAAAATTTGAAAAGATAAGCGAATATATGCATCTTTTCCTTTACATCTGCATGAATTTTAAAAATGATCCAGTCCAACCCGTTCATTTTACAAGTGAAAAAAACTGAGTACTGAACTAGGTCTGATATTCCAGGACACATACATGGGTAAATAGTGGCAGGGCTAGAATCTAAGAGCCTAGTTTACTAGTCCAGTGCTGTTTCTATTATCCTTTGTTACCTCACACTAATTATACTGCATGTAATCTAAAAGTTATTTACAAATATTTACTAATATTATGACTTGGCAGAGCAGAGTCCCTATTCCTGAAGAGAATTTTCATACATCTGCATGAATTTTAAAAATGATCCAGTCCAACCCGTTCATTTTACAAGTGAAAAAAACTGAGTACTGAACTAGGTCTGATATTCCAGGACACATACATGGGTAAATAGTGGCAGGGCTAGAATCTAAGAGCCTCGTTTACTAGTCCAGTGCTGTTTCTATTATCCTCTGTTACCTCACACTAATTACACTGCATGTAATCTAAAAGTTATTTACAAATATTTACTAATATTATGACTTGGCAGAGCAGAGTCCCTATTCCTGAAGAGAATTTTCACATTCAGTTTTTTATCTTGAATTTTTCTTCAAATAGCAGGAGGTTCTTCCATTGAGGGCAAAATTAAGTTTCACCTAGTATTTAATTTGCCTATCATAAGTATTTCTCTGAGAACATGAACAGATATGTGAATTTCAACAGGGAATAAGAATAAACCTAATCTTCAGATATATCAGTATGGACAAACATTGAAAAGTGGTTGCTAAAATATATTGTCTCAAATTACAAAATCAATATTCTTCACTAAGAAACTGATTGGCCATGAATATGTTATAATAACTTGGCTCTAAATTTTTCTAAAAATAGAATCAAGGAAATTCATTGTGGCCGAGCCCCAAAGAATTTCTTTATTTATATCATATCCTGTTATTAAGGAAAATGTCATTAGAAAACATGTAATTTAATGTACAATAAAGGATTTTTACTTGGTAGGACACCTAAAATTTTTTCAGAATCTAGATAGTTTTGTATAACTAAGAATAACAAATGGCTTACAAGTAAGAGTTTATAGCTTAACAGAAAAAACAAATACTGTAAATCCTGAAGATAGAGCAGTAATTACAGTATAATTGTAAATAGGAGTTTAAATCTTATTATTTCTTTGTAATAGTATTCAAATGTTAGATATACGCATCCTTTAAGACATATAATACTGAGAGCTATTATTCAATATAAAATGATATTATTATAAATACAAATACAAATATAAATATAGCATTACCAATAACAATGAGGGATATCAATAATAGCAAAAATAGTTACATTCATTTATTAGTAATTCATTTGTGTTTTATCATTTTAAAAGAAATATTAAAAGCAAAAGAATGCTCAGAGGAAGGCGAACAGGGTGATGACAGCTGAGGAAAGTGAAGCAGCTGGAAGTGCAATGGTGGCCCAGGGCAACACGTCTGAGTGGGGTTTGAACTCAGGTCTTTTAGATGCCAGCACTCTACCCATAGTACCAGTGAACTGTCCAGAGAAAAGACTATCAATAAAGAAAAGGAGTGCTAGAAAGTTAAAAAGGATCAAAATGGGGAAAAGCTCATTAGATCAGGAAAACTTTTGAGAAAGCAGCCTCGGCTGAATGACAGAAAGAAAAACCAGGCTGCAAAAGTGGCAAAGAGATTGAGAGGAGAGAAGGGAGGAGACCCAGATTGTGAACTGCCTTCTCAGGTGATGAGCCAGATCAGAAGCGTGGTTGTGGCTATCAGCAACAGCTCAGCAGTTGGGGACAAGGAGACAAAACAAAATGGCAGGGGTGATGCCTCAATCTAGGGACAGGTTAGAATAAAGTCACTGTTCATGGAGAGGGTTTTCCATTGGCAATGGGGAACTTCTCTGTGGGAGATAGTGATGAAGGAGCTGAGTCTGCATCTGAATTAGGTGAATCAAGGAAGGAATTTTCCAAATTGCCACAAGTTTTTCAGTGAAATATGAGGCAAAGTCCTCAGCTGAGAGAGTGGGAGAAAGAGGAGCCCTGGGATGTTGGAGAAGAGATGAAATGTTTGGAAAATGAACTAAGGGAAGTGGAACAAAGCCTTGCTACAAAAAAGGTGGGGGAGGAGATGTAATGTGTATCTGTAGTGGGACCAGTCAATAGGGTTTCATGATACTCTCCAACTCCATTCAGCAGCCTGTGGACTGGAGGAAACACAGAAGATAATGAGAGTAATCCAAAGCTAAGGTTTGGCAGGACGAGACAAAAAACAATGAGATCCTGAACTAAGGTTGAGATCCCATGACTGAACAGAAGGGAACCTCTCATTTTTCCCTCTAAATTCTTCAAAACTTTTCTATTTCTTTTTTATCACTCCATCTCTTTCAGCCACCCAAGTTCATAACAAGATCTTTAATTTTTTCCTCTTATACTGCTATCAAGTCTTGTCAATTCTGCACCTACAACTTGTCTAGAATCTTACTCTTTTTCTCTATTCATATGGGCATTACTCATGACTTAAGATTCTTATCATCTCCAACAGTCTCTTAATTATACTTCAGGTTTCTGGCCTCTCCTCTCTTCCATTTCATTTTTCACTTTTCAAAATAATTTTTGTATTCCAAAACACAGATCTAGCTATGTTACTTCTCTGCTCAAGAAATTCCAGTGGCACCCAATAACCTCTAGAACAAAATACTAAATCAGTGGGCATTTAAAACCATTAATAACTCAGCTCTCAGATAGACTCACTGTACTTTTTCCTCTTATGAATACATTTCAGACAAACCAGCCTACCTGTGGTCCTCTGAACTCAATACTAACTCCTGCTTCTATGTCTGAACAAGCTGTCCACATGCTCAGATTTCTTTACTTCCTCATCTCTAAACTTTTTAAATCTTTAGCTTCTTTTAAAATTGCTATCTCCATGTTTTGCATAATTTCATAAGTACCTTCTTAATAGAGTGGGAAGGAAAGAGAATCTAGAATTCAAAAGTTTTAAAAACAAATATAAAAAGTTGTTTTACATATAACTAGGGAAAATAAAAGTATTCAACATATAAACAACAAAAAGATGTGTGCTATTTCCTATAAGGAAGTCTTTCAAGAACCTATTGGCCCTTTCTCCCTCATCTTATCTCTTTTATTAACTTTCTACTTTCATCTTCTTATCTTCTCTGTTGATGATCTATTTTTCATTTTGTCTTTTACTATTCAACAAATATCTGATGAAGTACATTGGCTTAAATATGAGACAGAGATGATTCTAGCTTATCACAAGTCAAATAACTTGATGTTTGTGTGAAACAGCAACTCAAAATAACTAATAGAATCATAAGCTATGTTAGTGAAACTATGTTTATACTAAGAAAAGTAACAGTCCCATGATAGCAAAATTCCATCTGGATTTATGATGTTGTTCTAGACATAGCACCTGTGAAGGGACAGTGACAAAGATTTGAGAACAGGACAACCTGAATGGTGAAGAGATTCAAATCATGTCATATGAGGACCACCTTAAGGAACTAGGAATTAATCTACTGAAAAAAGATGATTTAGAATTGTCTTCAAATATATGAAAGAACATGTGGAAGATAACAGACCCAAGAATTAGAAAGAACCTTAAGAACATATCTTGTCCCTAAACTTAAGTCAAATTCCCTTATCTCATGGGTACAAATTATAAGCCAACAGATATAAAGAAGAATTTTGAAACAATAAGATCTGCCTTGAAACACAAAAGACTGAACTGTAGTTTGCTCTTTGTATCTGGAAGCATTTGAGCAGTACCTCTTGGAGACAAGATTTCTACATTGAATGGATGATTGAACTAGCAGACTTTTATTTTCCATCCAACTTCTATGCTTTGCAGCAAGTTTTCTGTTGCCCAAATGACTGACAGCAAGTGGGCAAACAAAGAGCTGTTCTTCATCCATACTTGAATAGTTAGGTGGGCACTTCCAACATTGTAGCAGATCACATCTCATTCAGGATCATTTTTATTTCAATCTTATTACAAATCTTGCAGAGATGATCCATCTAATGCATCATTTCTGGCCTTTAAAAGTATTTCATAGAGGCCAACTAAATACTAGGGTTGCTTTTCTATTGTCTTTGATTCTTCCTATATGCCTGGCTGACCTTTTTTGATTATCTATGTTCTTTGTTAATCCTTTAGTGTCAATTCTTGCATGCAACTCATTATTTGCAAAAGGATTAACACCCATCACACATCTTCCCGTGGTCATATACAATACTGATTCTTCTGAGATCCTTGGTGTTTCAAAATAAATAGCCATAAAGCATGACCAGGAGAATGGTGTTTGTAGCAGCAAGCAACCTGGGATAACTGGAAGTCCTACAAAATTTCCCCCAAGTGGTCCTGCCTAAAATCCTCCTATTCAATTCTGGTCCCAGATCATTTGTTCAACAGCCTCACTTATATGAAATGTACATGCATACACATCTGTATGTCTCTCTCTCTATATAAGTATGGACCAATTCAATGGGCTGCTAGATTAGCTGAATATTTTAATCTGTGCAAGATATGTTCTTTATTTGCTTTGTTTTTCCAGTGAGTGGTTGAACCAGTCTCTCTTAGATAACCACAAATTTCATTGAGACAGCCTTATAGTATGCTGGAGATCAATGCAATTAGAACAATTTCATCTGCAATTAGGAATATCTGGAGAACCTTACCATTTATAGAGAATTCTTCTACTTGGAATCTTAAGGACCAATGGTGACGCATGCCTCCCTCTTCTTGACAGAGTGGTGTTGGACTATAGGTGCAGAATGAGGCATATTGTCAGTAATAGCCAATGTGTTGAATTGTTCTGCTTAGCTGTATTTTGTTATAAGAGTTGGAAAGCAACAGCAACATAGGAAATGAAACATTTTTTTAAGTGTCTGAACTCAAAGCAATACTTGTTCATGTGGCATACACTGTAGTTGAGCTTGTCTCTCTGTCTAATGCTTCACTTGCTACCAATCAACACTAAGAGTATTTCTGAACAGTTTTCCATATAACCATACTTGTTATTTAATTTTGCAAAATGTTATGTGGGTAGGGAAAACATCTTGTTTTAGTACTCGTAAGTCTAACAATCTAAACAATCAAAGGCTTTTAAAAAATCAACAAACAATAAACATAGTTGAGATTTACCAACTACATCTCTCAATATTATATAATTGTGATGTTATCTACAAGGGACTTTTAAAATTTTCATTAAAGATCTAGTTGATCCATTTACAGACCACTTTTGAAAGCTTTTTTTAATAAGTAATAGCTGAAATCACCTCAACCATCTTTTTTTTTTTTTTGGTAAAAAATATCATTTGTAATTTTTTCTCCTTTCTTTTGGAACCTCTTACTCTTTAGGGAATCTTAAAAATCAATTCTCCCTAAATCATGTCAAAACCAGGATGGATATCTCCTATACCTAACCGAATTTAACTGAGAGGGAGTCATCATTTTGATAATAAAAAGAAATCATTGGGAGATGTTTTGGTTCTTATTTGTTTGCTGTTCTTGTTAATCTAAAAGTGCTTTAGGGATTATTAGTATTGCTAGCTCTTTCCAAAGTTTTCTTCATACTTCTTTTCTTCTTAAATGTTTTTCAATATTTTGTGTATTATTATTTGGTATTTCCTCTCCTTATTCGCCTTTATTTTTTCTTTACAAAAAAGACTTCATTCTAAATGGGCTGCCAAGTTTCTTCACATGGCATGGAGATTGAATGTCTGCTGGCTGAGGTGCTCTCTGAGCATTTTTGACCTCTGTTGTGGTGAAAACTTTGTACTGGTTAAACTTCTCTAAGAAATGGTGATACAATCAATATAATCTTGTTTATTTCTTAATTGTTTTGGAGTCAGTAGAGGTTGGAGCTGAAGTTTCATACAGCATGAAGTTCTCCTATATTGTTTAAAAATTCTTCTACATTGTAGTATTTGTTCATTCATCCATCAAGTGTTTTCTATTAAGTTCTCATGTGCAAAAGTACTGTGACAAGTTGTGGGAATAAAAAAAGAAAATCTATGCCCTCAAAAAATTAAATGATACTAAGGTTTAGAGGAATTATATGAGAAAAGTAATTAAAGTATTCCTTTTGACTCAGTGATCCTACTACTAAGCATATACCCCCAAGAAATTCAATGACAGAAAGGTTTCACATATACTAAAATATTCAATCCATTTTTTCATGACAGGGAAAAAAAATGGTAATGAGTGGGTGCTTACTGGGCAACTGTTGAAAAAACTGTTATATAAATGTAGGATACTATATGCATTATAAATAAGGACAAAAGAGAATTCAGTAAAATATGGAAAAACTTGTATAAATTGATGCTAAATAAAATAAGCAGAAACAGAAAAACAATTACATAATTTTAAAATATAAATGAAAACTTGAACAAGTAAACCTAGATTAACTGCACTGACAAATCTTATTCCTTGATAAATGACTATTCCTTCCTCTCTAAAGTGAAATGGATGTAAACTATTTCTATATTGTAAGATGTGGATGCTTGCTTGATTTTGCTTAACTGGTTTACTTTTATAAGGAAGAATTCCATGGTAGAGAAGGAGATAAACAATGGGAAATTATTAGTTTTTTTTTTTTTTTTTTTTAAGAAATCAACAACACTTTAAAAAAAAAAAAAATCAACGGGACAGGAACAGCTAGATGGTGCAGTGGACAAGAGAACTAGCTTTGAAGTCAGAAGATCCTGGATTCAAATCTGGCCTTCACACTTACTAGCTTTGTGACCTTGGGCAAGTAACTTAACCCCAATTGCCTCACCAAAATAAATGGGACCTAGCAACTTCCCCTACTGAAATTATATTTCATGATGAGAACTGCAACTCATTTTCTAATACTCTCCTTAAAAATGGGCAGGGGATACTATTTCTACTACTCTTAAATATTCAGATTACCCCTAAAAATTAATCACCTATCTTCATAGAGGATGATTAAAGTAACACTACTGGAAGGAATTTGGATTAAAATAACACTACTGGAATTCTAAGTATCTGAAATTTTTCAAGCATATAAAGGATGCTTATGGATAGCATGTGAAAGAGATGAGACTGTTTTCTGTGGTCCCAAAGAAGTAACAGGTATGGATTACCAAAAAAACCAAACAAAAACAAATTTAGGCTTGTCAGGAAAAAAAAAAATCTTAACCAGAAATGTCAGAAATAGAATGGGCTGCCTGGGGAGGATGGGTTCATCTTCCTTGGAAATCTTTAAGCAGCTGATGACTTCTCTGGTACATTATAGTGGGATTTCCTTTTATATGTAGATTCTAAATGACTTGAGGTCCCTTCCAAAACTCAAACTCTGAAATATTTTTAGATTTCCTTCAGATTCTGTTCACTTTAGTGTTTTTTCTCCTACTCAAGCGACTTATGTTAACTTGTTATTTAGCAATTTCACCCTTCATTTTCTGATCTGTTTTTAACTTTTGTATTGGTCCCATTTGTCAGCTACTAATGAAATATGACGACATATGTATCTAAGCTTGTTATTTACATAAGATTACACATACTATTATATAGTATAAAAGGAAAATGAAAAAAATTCCAATATCTTGAAGGGAAATGACTATTTTGAAAAATATCTTGTAAAGGAATAAGCAAAAATGAGATTTTTATCCCAAAAATGTACAACTATATTTAGAATCTAGGTAATTTTGAATTACTTTCTGGTTTTTAAAAGAAAGTATTAGTCCAAAATACTGAATTAATTTTTTTTTTTAAATTAAGGTTTAAGTTCAAATAAGTAAAATTAAACCCATGGAAGAGAAAGTGAAAAAATAAATAAATATAGGATATATGTCAAAATATATAAACTACCAACACATATTCCAAGGAAAAGTTGGATAATGGCAAGTTTTTCCTCCTTGACATTTCTCAAGTTAATAAAATCAGAATACCCAAAAACTCAAAAAAATTTCTTGAGACATTACTTCCAAACATTTAAAATTTTATCATCAGTTTACCATTACCAAATTAAAAAAAAAAAAAAAACCCACTATTTATACAGTGTCTCAACAACCTCCTCAAACTTACAGTCATCAATGTGTCAACTATTTCCTCACAATTCATTTTTATAACTTTAGGCTAATCTCTTCCTCTCCCTTACAAGATTCTCATTTATTCCAAGTAAATCCAGTTTCACAATCTCTAGAGATCTTTTGTCATTCCCAAGTCCAAAAAAGAGAAAAAGGGAGAAAGGACATAAAAATTGCTATTTTTAGTTATTTCTTTTCCTGAAGTAAATCATTGTGTGTAAGAATTATTTCTGGCAAAGTCATTTGATGAAATGCACCTGTATATTTTCTTTTAAAGTAAATAGTAATTTAAAACAATGATTCACTTCTATTTTCAAAATCATAAGATTGGCAAGAAGAGGCTCCTGATCCTTTCTATGACAAGACAATAAAATAACCTTAAAAAAGAAGATGCCATATGATTGTAACTAATCATCAATGACAAACAATGAGAAGATTGTAACTAATCATCAATTTAGTATAAAGTATTATTTCACAGAATAGAATTATTATGGTAAAACACAAGTGTAGAAACTTATTAAAATGTAAACTAGTCTAGTTCTAATAGCCATTCACTTGCTCTACACTCTGACCAATTCTGATCTTTCCCATAAAATGGCATGCATACCCATTGTAAATAGTCACTCACACTCTATAGGGGAAGAGAAAAGGAGTCCAGAAGGAAGAGATGCAAAGAAGCAGGAAAAGAGAGTAAAAGGCAAAATTAATGAGTTATCCCAGTGTCACAAATTTTTATCTCTTTGAAGCAAAATTAAAATCATCAAAAAGAAATACAAACTATTGCAACCCATCTCAAAGTCTTAAATGAAATAGCATGTAAAAAGAATACAATTAAGAATGAAGGAAAACAAAGAAAACTATAAAAAAGTAGATTATTTCAGTACTTGCCAAACTAAACTATAACAATTTAAATTATATATGACACTTTTCATCAGAGTTCTATTTACTGTTCCATCTGTCTCCCTCAGGATAATTAGGAACTAAAAAAACCATTTAATTATATGTTGACTATTTTTCTTCCTAAACATCCTTCCTTGCTTCTAAGGGAGAAAAAAACAAATACTTTAAAAAAGCAACTTGAGAAATTCTAGAGCTACAACCTCAATAGTTTGGAACAAATATAAGTGACTTTTATAAAAATTCAACTCAATTGTGAATTTTTATCTATTTTTTACTTAATTATGTAATCATGGACCATTTTAATAACTTTTAATTAATAAAAAATCAGCTCAATTTTCTACAAATACAAAAATTACTTGAGTAAAATGACACTGAATAAAAGAGTAATGTATATCTAATTATTTTCACTACTGGCATAAACACCTCATGCTCCAGTCCTCTCATTCCTTCCCCCCCCCCCACCCTTCCATTTATTTCAGAAAAACAAATGTGAGAACAAGTATTATATAGTTCCTGGGTTACAATAGGTACTTAATAAAAGCTTCATTTACCAAAAAAAAAAAAAAAAAAGGAATTTACTCTAAAACCAAGTAAAAAAGAATAGTAATTTGTACAAATTAGCAATTGCTCATCTATCCAATAAAATTAAATAGCCATTGTAGCAATTATTAAATATTAACTTACTTTCACTTGATATCTTTTTAAGGTCATACCAATGAAACATGTAGCTTCTCTCATCTTTAACAACAGATGGTCTTTAGATTTTAAATAATCTAATTTGAGAAAAATAACAAAGAAAAACCACCAAACAAGCTATATAATTCAAGACTACTGATGCCTTTCTGGAAGAAGGAACTGTCTCAGATGCTAGTAAAGCTAAGAAACAACAATTTATTCACTACTCTATGAAACTTTACTCATTAATTTCACCACAAATCCACAGTAGATGTTTTGAAATCAGTGAATTCTACTACATTTAATTATTCAACACTCCAGAAGCAATATTTGAACCTTTGTGAAATTATATATCAATAAAATGTATCTAGGATTCCTAAGAAGATATACTAAAATAGGCATAAGAACACAAGAGAGCCAGAAAACTATGAAATGCTACAAAAAGTAATTCATTAATTAGCAGATGTAACCATATAAACCAAATAAGAATATGAAGAGAAGTTACCGAGATCATCCCAAATTTCACAGATGAGAAAAATGAGAACCAAAAAGATTAAATAATTTATCTAAAATTATGTAAATAAATGACAAAGAAATTTAAATTCAGAGCTCTTGCCAATTCCACTAAATGGCTTTTCTCTTAATGATGAAATTTAGCAAGGATAAATATGAAGTCTTGAATTTCTGATTTGCTTGCTTTCCTAACTGTATAACTTGGAATTACATTTTAGAAAAGTGAACGAAATGTCCATACTTTTTGATTCAGTTGATTCCAGTGCTAGGCATATAAAGAGACTAATGGTCCCCTGTAAAACAAAAATATTCACAACGGCATTTTGTAATAAAGAACTAAATATAATGCAGATGCCCATCCACTCAAGACTAGATAAACAAATCATGGCATCTGAATGTTTAATGAATAATTTACTTTAGCAAATTATAAATATTAACTCAGAAGTAGAAATACTAACATAAACTGATAAGAATGAAGTAAACAGAACCAGGAAAATAATGCATATAACGTATGTAAATATAAATGGAACAAGGAAGGATGGTAGAAGAAGAGGTCTGAAACTGAAAGCAGTATAATGAAGCTTTGGGAAACTAACAACATAGCACTTACTATGTGCTAGACATTCTAAGAGCATTTAAAATGATCTCATGTGATCTTCATGATAACCCTGAGAGGTGGGAATTATTATTATCCTCATTTTATATGAGGAAATTGAGATTGTAACTTGTCTAGAAATTATCTAAGGTTGCATTTGAACTCAGATTTTTCTGCTTCTATCCCCACTGAGCTATCCCAAAGAATTGAGAAAACACATCTCCCTAACCTACACATCTCCCTAAACTCTTTTCAGAGGTGGAATACTAGGGATATGAAATATTACACATATACACAATAGACAAAGTTGATGTGTTATTTGTCTGAACTTCCTTTTTTCCTCTTTTTAAATTATTTTGACAAAGAACAGTACGCTAACTGGGGAGAATATTTTTGGAAAGAAGTCATATATAAAAACAAAGATAATTTTTTTAAAAAGCGTTTGTGGAGTTTTTTTAAAATCAGTTGCAGAAATAAAAGATGAGGAAGATTTAGATGACATTTCTTGTTAAAAAAAAAAATTGTCAAGGGGTTTTATATAGACATATACTTATCCTAAGTTTATAGTATGTCATAGGTACCAAAAATCCTCCTGATTTCCACTAACTTTTAAATTTTATCTTTGGATTGTTCATATATCCTCATCTATGCTGTAAAATAAATATCATTTTTAAAGGAGATATGGACAAGAAATATAGAAGATAGAAACGCATGGATGTGTTATAAAACATAATTAAAGGCAGTGCCAGATAGACAGATAACAAACTATGACAGATTTTGAGGTAAGGCAAAAAGAATAAGTCAGAAAACTCCAAGAATAGTATTTTAAATTGGAAACTAAAAAATTTTACAATAGTAATTTTCACATTAAGTAGGTTTTTGTGTTGGGCAAACCTTGAAAATTTTCAAACTAATCTTTGGAGAGAATGCAGTTAATTGAGATAGGAAAGAGAATGAAAATAGGAATTAAAAAATAAAAACATAGGTTGGAAGACCAAGGATTTTTAATTTTTTTATCATAATTTTCTTCCCAATTCAATTATTTCAACTTTTAAAAAGAAGATTGATAGTTGTTTAAATGCTTAAAATTCAAAGTAATGAAACTTCCTTCTGTGGACATGTTAAAAAAATGGATAAATATTTTAAATCAGCATATTAGAGTAGAAATAATAACAAGTACTTCTACAGCACTTGAAGGTATCCAAAGTTCTACACAAATACTCGTTGTGAACCTCACAAGAATAAGTCCTATTATTATTACCATTTCACAGATCAGGGAATTTCAAAAGCAAGGAAGTCTGAGCAGGATTTGAACTTTAATTCAAGAAGACTCAAGGTCAATATCTATCCACTACACCACCTAAATGCCTCAGAAAAATCTGGAATGACAAGCAAACTTTATTTTCAAATTCTGACTCTAATATTGACTGAACCTTTTGAGGAAGTTACTTCTCTTAGTTCCTAATCTGTAAAATGGAGATAGTTGTATTAACGATTATTAATAGGATTGTTTTAAAAGAAGCATGTAGTAAATCTTAAAATGCTTTAAAAAAAAAAAAGTCAGTATTATAATGTCAGAATTTACTATCTCTCTACTTTTAGGGAGAAATAAAGTTTAAACCATTCCGCTCCAAGATTCTATTATTACTCATCAAAGATGTTATTTATTCCTCCTAACAATCAGTCCTATTTCCACACCATTCTAGTCAGTACTATCTCCTTCTTCTGTACACATATGACCCTTGAGTCACTGGACAAATATACAGCTTTTTGTAATCGAGGTCTCATAAACAGCTACAATAACTCATGTCAAAGATTCATTTTAAGTTATAATTAAGATCACACTGTTAGAATATACAATTTTCTGTTAACATAACACTTGAATCAGATTTTATTTTTTCATGAAATGCATATTAAACAGGGAAATCTCAAAAATTCAGGAAGCCAGGTGGCACCATAGTGCACAGTACTGAGTCTAGAGTCAGTAAGAGCTAACTTCAAATTCAACCTCAAATAAAATTAACTGTGTAAAGTTACAAGTAACTTAACTGAACCTATTTTCTTCACCCACTAGGGTTGCTGTGAGGATTCAAATTAGATATTTGTAAAGCACTTATCCCAGTACCTGCCAAATAGTATGGAACTACATAAGTGTTAGCTATTATTATTTATTCAAAGGTAATTCTATTATTCTATTATTTATTCAAAGGTAATAACCAATAATTGAAATACTTCAACTTGAGTATTATTATAGAAAGAACCTGAACATACAATGCTCAGTCAAGTATGTTAAAAACCAAATAATGTTTTAAAACTTACCTTCAAGAGAGATATGTTGCAGCTCTCAAATACTGTTATGCAGAATCAGCATTTTTTAATAATAACTTTCTTTTGTGAAAGCAATAGCCTTATAACTAAAGCTCCAATTTATTAACTTTTAAATATAAAATCACCCACAAATTGGTTTCAATAGTTTACTGGGAGGCTTCCAGGATTAAAAAGCTTAATTCCTCTATCTTGATTTTTGTCTCTAAGGCAATAACTAGTTTACTACTTAATTATTTCTTTCAGATATGAACATATTTCATAAATGTAAGCCTAGAGCACACTAGCTATTCTGAAATATTTTAGGAGTAAAATAGATAAATGTATACAAATACACATAAAATGGTGACAGGAGATTTAAAAATCAGCTTTTAAGACTTAGTTTAACCATTTTAACATCTGGGACAACTTTCTTCATATTATCCTCACTCCTCACTAAATTACATTAATAAATACCAAATCTCCAGCACCACCTTTTGGGGACTTGTTTTCTGCTAAATTCAAGACAGATCTATGGTAAGCTTAAGTATACTATAATACTTTCAATTTCCATACCACTGAAATTGTTCCTTCATGAAATCCCATTGTCTGCTTCCCCTCATCCTGCCTTTCAGCCTGTTCTCCTACCACATCACAGGCTATGGAGCTGGACAGGACTTTCAGAGATCATCTATGTCAACATTGTTGTTTTATAAATGAATGCAGTGAGGGGAAATGACTTGAGAAGCCGTGTGTGTAACAGCAGAAGGACTGGAGAATCTGAAGTCCAGTTGGTAAGTGTTTATTAAGCACCTACTGAGTGCCAGTCACTGATACTCGCTTTGTGACCCTGGGCAAGTTACTTGACCTCTCTGCGTCTCCCTTTCTTCATCTGTAAAACAGGGACACCCAACAGTTATTCTGAGGATACATGTAAAGTGCTTTTTCAAAGCTTAAAGCATTATACAAATTGTCAGTCACTATTATTATTGCCCAAAGTCACACAGCAAGTAAGAAGTAGGGCTGGGAGATAATTACGTCATCTGTCACAGATGATCAGCTACAAAAGTAATACAAACCCACATGGTTATATTATTGGTAACTTTACTATAAACAGAAGATGAATTTTGAGTAACACATTTTGATATGAGGAGGTTCCTGACCAAAGAGGCCAAATTGCCTTAATCTTTCACCAACAATAAGCACAGGGATCAGTAGTGCATGTGGGGTTCACCAAAAAGGGTGACCGCCCCCCTCTTATCCAGAGGAATGTTTCAAGTCCTATTTCTTCTACAAAATAACTTGTTTTAAATTTTGTAATGTTAGAGAAAGCAATGATTGTAGTGACATAAGCTCCAAGCTTGGAGGCAGGAGAAATCTTGCCTTCAAATCCTGGCTTTCCTACTTATTAAACTAGATCATTAGTAAGTCACCTGTGCCAGTCTCTTGGGCTCTTAAGTCTCAGTTTCTGCATCTGTAAAATGGTGATAACAGTACTTGCATTAGCCACCTTAAATTTAAAATACAAAAATCATTTTGTAAACCTATCACTACATAAAAGTCGGTTCTTATTCCTAAGTCAGCTAAGAAGTCTAAAATTTCTAGTTTACAACTCTTGGTGTATTCAATGCCAAATTCTAATGCATTTATTCCCAATCTCTTAATATTTAAAGATATTATGAGCTCCCTTTTAAGGATGAGGAAACTGAGATTAAGCGACTTCCCTATGGTCATAGTCCTAGTAAATGTTAGAAATGGGATTCAAATGGAAGTCTCCTGACTTCCAGATCAGCACTCTTTCCACTACACCATATTGCCTTCTTGGTTAAGAATCCTTTTGGTATTTAATTACATTCATTAGAGTTAGAAATGACATATTTGAGATCATCTCTTCTAACTTCGTTCTTCTAGCAATAAGGATACTAAGGACAAAGAAGGAAAAGTTGAGTTGTTTAGGGGTCACGCTGCTAGTTCTTGGCAGAACTGAGCTGGAAGGGATTATGAGTCTAGCCCTTATGTACAATGAATGGATCTCCTCCACAATATCCCCAAAAGTCACCCAAGCTCAATCTGAAAACCACCCCTGACTGTGGCACACACCTCAACATGGCAGTCCATATGACTTTCAGGTGGCTTTAATTGTTGAAGAACGTTTTCTAATGAGCTGAAATTTGCCTCCCAGTAACTTCCACTCTTCGGTCCCAGTTCTGCCCCCTGGAAACAAAGAGAAGTCTAATCCCTCTTCCATATGAAAGGCCTTCAAATATTTGACAGTATATATTTTTTCTCCCCAAACCCCAATCCCTCTCCTTCATTCCCCATGCCCCACCAAGCCTTCATAAAGACCACAAATTCAATTCTAGAAAGGACCTCAGTTAATCTCTTCCAACTGGCCCAAAACATAGAAGGCCCAGAGAGGTAAAATTATAAGATAATAAATAAATCTTTATTCAATTCTGGTCCAGAGCTTAGCACAGTGCTTGGCACATAGCAGGTGCTAAATAATTGTTTATTCATTGATTAATTGATTATTTGTCTTTGCAAAAATTTAGCATTCTTTCTACTGCATTGTCTTTTCTAGAATAAACATTACCTTATCTTTGTTTCTCATGACATTATTTAAAGCTTCTGTGCCATACTAAATTGTTCCACTTTGGTAACTTTAATTTTGACAACCACCCTTTAAAAATTTGACATCCAACTTTTAACAAATATTTATTAATCTTAACAATGTCAAAGGCACTAGAACAGAATTTAATATAATACATGGTCTGACCAATGCAGGGGAACTAACCTCCCCGCGCTGGGGAACACTATATTTTTATCAATACTAATACAATATTAAGATTGCCTTTACATGGTTTATCCAAATCATGTGTACTAATGGATTAGCTCTGTGAGCTGTCTATTCAACCACATATTAGCATGAACAAATATATTCTTCATCCATTAGTTTTTTCCTGTGTGATTAGTTGGGCCAAACTCTCTTCACTCATAAGTCTCATTTAAGAGCCTCTGCAATGTTGCAGTATTTGATGAAATCAACATAATATTATCTATAAACAGAAGAATCTGACAGACCTTACCATACACAGGAAATCTCTCTTCATTCTGAATTTTTTATACTAGACATCCCTCATGCTAATGACAAATTATCTTTGCAAAGCAAATTTCTCCCAGTTTTAAGTTTATTTGATACTATTAATCAGAATAAAGTTATCTCTGTTGTTATACCTTTTAAAAGAATCTTGTATGATTCTGCAATATATCTCTAAGAGATATTTGACTGAAAGAAAACCTTATTAAGGTGTCATTTTCTACTAAATATGATACTCTTGAACAGTAAACAACCAAAAAGCAGAATAGGATCTAATGAATAATGAAGTGGTCCTAGAACTGAGTTAGGAAAAAAGTTAAGATTGCCTTTGAGAAATTTAACATTTCTATTAATGACCCAAAGCTTCTCCTAGAAATGAAGCTCAAGATCCTTTTAAAACAATCTTCTTCCATTAAGGTTATATGGCTGCAAATTAGGAAATATTAGTGTCCAATAAACGGAGGGTTAGGATTATCCAAATAACAATAGAAAAGGTATGGTGTTCATTAACTACAACACATTCACCTTAGGGTTTTTTGTTTTGTTTTTGCTATTGTTCTTTTTGAGAGGCAATTGGGGTTAGGGACTTGCCCAGGATCACACAACTAATAAGTGTTAGGTATCTGAAGACAAATTTGGACTCTAGGGCTGGTGTTAAACCACTGCGCCATCTCAGTGCCCCATACAAAACATTTTAAACAAAGGATTGTGCAAAGGGATGTATGTCTACAAAAACCTAATTCACTTATTTTACAGATGAGGAAACTGTGGCACAGAGAGGTTAAATTTTTTGCCCATAATCACCTGGGCAGTGCTTGGATTCAAATTCAGACTTTAGGGCTTCAAAGTAAAGCCCTAAATCTTCTTTTACTAATACTAATACCCAGTGGACAATCTGCATGCTCCACTAATAGCGCATGACATGCAATGTCAAAATATCCTATGGCATTCCTGTTGAATGGGCCTTTTGTACCAGGGTTGCAAGAAACACAAATAAGAGTCACACAGGATGGACAAGCACGGATGGGCTGCAATCTGCATCATTGGAAGGATTACTCAAATTGTTAACATTATAGATACATCAAATATCAAAGAAAAAAGCTGCAAATTTTCTTATTTTTACTGTTATCTTCCCTTGATCACTCTTTCTAGTTTTATTTTGCCAAAAATTAAAAGACAAAAACAAAACAGCATTTCAATAAGGAATGCATAAAGTGAAATCTGTAGCCAAAATGTTAGAATTGAGGCCAACACCACTCAAAATCAGACCCATATTCTATGAACTTTTAAGATGTGTTATAGAAGATCTCCAGGATAACAAAAACACAAGTTTTCTAAAGAAAAGGTTTCTTTTCTGATTTTTTACATGTCATAAGGAAAAATATATTTTTAATATTATATTCTCTCTGATAAAGTAACTTCAACATGATACACTCTACTAAATTTGGGATAGGGCCCTCAGGAAAGTTTATAGTTGATATACTAAAAAAAATCCTAGTCATAAACTATCTCTATTAAAACATTTATA
This sequence comes from Antechinus flavipes, assembly GCF_016432865.1. NCBI lineage: Eukaryota > Metazoa > Chordata > Mammalia > Dasyuromorphia > Dasyuridae > Antechinus > Antechinus flavipes. The sequence continues at coordinate 120,286,426 of NC_067400.1, read as the reverse complement.
ACCTGCTATAGGGCTTAGCACAGTGTCTGGCACATATTAAGATCTTAATAAGTATTTGCTAACTTGTTAATTTGACTTACAGCAAGGCCACCCTGAAATTACCATGGTCAAAAACAAAAGACACCCCCCCAAATTTTTTTAAATGTAAAAGTTGACTATACTTTAGAGATCTTATTAACATTTGATGTTATAAAAACTATGTTCACTGAACTTGTGAATAATACCAAACAGTGAGAAAGAACTGGTATTTTAGAAGAGAATATTATAATTCAAAATAGTCCTGATAACAAATCACAATCCTAAGGGACAAAGAAAAAATACACTACTCACCTTCTAACAAATTTGTGATACTTATATTACAGAATAAATATATTTTTGGACTTGATCAGTAAGGGAATCTGCTTTGCTTGAATATCCATATATGTTGAGATCTTTTTTTTTTCTTTAGTGTCTTCATGTGTATGGGGGGGAAGGGAGTCCTACATATTTGTTTTTAATGAGGGAGTAGGAGGAAGACAGATTAAGAGCTTGTTAAGAAAAATGTTAAAACAAAAAAAATCTAGAAATTAGATTTTAGAAAAGTGATTACATATATAAAATGGCTGGTTATGCAAAGTAATCCGAATTCAGAGGTCATATAAATTGAAATTCAAAATCAATATAAAATATCCTGGTTTTATTCCAAGCAAGCCTCCTCTAGCCACTGTATTCAGGGTGATTGCGCTACTTAAACCCTAAAATACAATTTCTCTAGCCATGTTTCAAGTACTCCTATGTCTTACTTATGTATGTGAGACATTTATATGTCTCACATACAAATACCCTCCTTTCTTCCTGAATAGGTCTTCCTCTCCCTCCTCAAATATCCCTACAGCAATTTGTCTGGATCTAACTCATTCCTCTCAACCATACTCTATTTTGTACTACCTATATAGCTGTGTGTGTTATAACCTCTGTATAAAGTCTTCTGCTTGAAAGGGATACATCTGAAAGACATCTTTGCATCTCCAGTGTCTTACACATAAACAGTTACTTAATGTGTATTAAGTTGAACTAAATTCTCAATTTATGATAGTAATAGGTTTTCAATATTATCTTATTAAGTACCCAGGACTCTGGGGAAAAAAATATGAGGGGAGGAATCTGAGGCTCAAAAAAGTTCAGTAACTTGCTTAGAGTTACACAATAAGTGTCTAAGGTAAGATTTGAACACACTCTTGAATGAGTCCAGGTAGTTTCCATTATATCACAACATATTTCATATAAACTATGTCTACTCTCAAATAAAATTCAAGTTAAATCAAATTATACTAAATCAAAAAATTATACATATACATTCACACATATAGTACACATTCTCCTTTAGAATACAAAGATGACAGTATTCATGGTATAGCTGAATATCCTAGTCTATGCTCCATCTATCTGCCAGCCTCTTCCAAGAATGCCCTTCCTCCCTGGATTTTAAACTACCAAACTCTATTGATCCTTCAAGTTCCAGCTCAAGGCCTTCCCCTATTTAAATCTAGAACAATTTTTCTCTTTGCTGCAATCTTACCACTCATCAATGTTACTCATTTGGACACTGATTTATATTGTCCTGTGTCATTACAAACAACTATTTGTCTACTAGGTCTTTTCCATTATCAACTCCCCCATCTGCTCCCATATGTGTTTCTTAAGGCCAAAGGCTAGATCTTAAATTTCTTGGGTACTCAAGTATATGTTGAATTGAACATCTGTGAAAGCAATTTTATCACTTCAAACAAGAAATAAATTAGGCCATTACATTTTTTTCTTCCTCAAAATGATTCTGTGATAATTGTGATAACTATCTGTATTACTACTAGCCTATTATTGGTGAAAAACAAAAATTCAAAAAACTTATATAATCTACTTAAAATTACATAAAGAAATATAAGGTAGAGATTACACATTTCATCAAGCTCTTATCTTTTGTTTAAGCTATTTAGATTTGACATTTTCTTATGCAACAAAGCTATTTAACTGGTAAGAAGCCCAACACTGGGAAAAAACAAAAAGTGTCAAAAGCAATAGACCCCTCTACTTGAAAGCAAACCCCAAGAAGTAACTCCCAAGGGTTGCAATACAGAAGAACAGAAAAGGTCCTGGATTTAGAATTAGAAGACCTACTTTCAATTCTGCCACTAACTATTTGAGGCCTAGAGAGTTTGGGTGACTTGTCCAAAGTTATTTTTAAGTAACTTTGTATAAGTCACAAACTCTCTGGACCTCAGTTTCCTCATCTGTAAAATACAAGGCTTAGACTGGATAACCTCCAAGGTCCCTTCCAGCTCTAAATGTTAAGAATTCAGGACTTATATCCATAAGAGGCAACTAGGACAAATATTCAGATTTCTAGAAAATATCAACCTCCATCATGAACATTCAATGCCATATTTTTGTTCAAGGGAAAGAGCTATTTTAATCCTACCTACTCAAAAATTGTATACTTATATGACAATTATGTCAGTCAATATATTGTTTTAGTTAGATATTATTTATCCTAGAAAACCATGTTTTAAAATGATATTTTTAAAAGCACAAAAACTACAGGTTTTAGAAACTATTCAATTAGGGGGGGAAAAAATGGTGCATCTTATACTCACATTGCCCAAGGCCTCGGAAAATTAATGAATGCTTCATAGTAGATTTAACAATAATAGTCATATTTTTTGATTTACAACACACATTAGAGACATAATCTCATTTGTCTCTAATAATAGCTCTTTTGTATCCAACTAAGGGGAGGTGGCAAGAGACAAGTATCACTACTAGAAAGTCCTATAAAGGTACCATATATCTGGAATCATCTTTCACATACAGAGAAGAAAATTATATGCCACCTGGACATACTTACCACAGCATGGTAATCAATACGATTGGTATAAACAACTGGACAAAAAATGTGAAGTATGAGATGCCAAAGTATCATACTGCTACTTAGAGAAGCATGCACTTGGAAGACTTTATGAACAAGTCTAAATGATGTAAGATCCTTGTGGTGTTCTACAGCTATAGTTCATATAACAAGTCAATTATTAAAATTAATAATAATATAGTCATTAATCAATTACATTAACATATAAAATTAGAAAAAAGGCAATTTTCTTGCCATTGATGGCAAGAGATAGTTAAGTTCAGAAGCTAAATTAAGACAAAAAATAGGGAAAGAATAATATAGGAAATATAAAATACCTCTGTCTGACCTTCATGGGCACTCGATTCATGAGTAACTCGAATAGCCTGAAATAAGAACACATGGCATTTATGGAACAATTACCACATTTTAGTTTTATAAATGATAAATAAAGATAATGTTAAGGTTATAAGACTTGTAAACAAAACTCAATCAGGGTAGACATGGAAATAACTGGGGAATAATTTCATTTTGCTTGGTCCCAGGATGGAGAACTAGGATTAATCAGTAAAAGTTGGAAAAGAAAACTTTTGCTAACAACTATCACTATACAAAAAATGAAACAATGCCTCATGATATACTAATAGAACATGGAGATGAAAAGAACCTTAGAGCTATTAGGATTGTAGATCTACAACACACACAGATAGAGATACGTTAGAGATCATGGAGCCAAAAGCCCTCATTTTAGAAATGAAGGAACTGATCCCCAAAGAGGTAAAGGACCTTCCCAAGAACACAATTAATAAGAAACAGGGATGGAATTTGAATTAAGGTTCTCTTTCCACTGTACCATACTCAACCCTCCATTTTACAGGTAAAAAAGTTGAAGCCCAAAAAAATAAAGTGATAAACTTGACGTCGTTAGGCAGAGGCAGGATGAATAAACTTGTTGGGTATATTCTAGTGGACATTACACATTTGCAGTGCTGGATGACCTCTGAAGACCTTTCCAAAAATCTAAAAGGCTGCTTTATAGCATCAGACAAGTATCTTAGCTAAAATACTAAGTAATCCCAGACCCAGAGAAAAAGCTGTCTTGTTTGCTGGAAATTAGAAAAACAATAAAATCTTTAATAATTTTTAAACATAAACAACATATACTTATCTTACATTAATGAAACTACTTCATCAACAAATCATCTTATTCTGAATACTACAGCAGAGTTGGTGGTGTTTATTTTAGACCCTACTCAATGAAACATAAGAGAGGTGCTAATGCCAAAAGGACTCACCTCACTGTGTTGCATTTAAAGATAAACAAGCTATGCTCCAAGACAGGTCATTTGTTCTTATAAATGCAATGTCATCAAATACTTTCAAGTGTGGTGGTGTAAATAGGTATTTCTCTGGTAGTGAAGAATTTAAACTTTAGAGTTAAAAAGTGGCTCTTAACAGTAACTCAAGATTATTTACAAACTCCAGAGTGGCAATAAGAACAATAGATTTGAAGACAAAGGACCTGAATTCTAATCCTGGCTCTGTAACTTACTATCTTCATGATCTTGGGCAAGCCAATTAACCTCTTTAGGACCTCTGCTTTCTTACCTGTAAAACAAGTGGTACAGACTAAATGATCTATAAAGTCTCACTGTGCTCATGATCCTATGAAAACTCTAAAAAGATCTCTTCATGCCAATAACCCACCATTAAGTGCACTGTACCCCCTACAACAATTTTGGTCATTGTCACTTCTCTTTATTTTGAAAAAAGGAAGAAGAGGAAAAAAGAAATACAGAACATGGACATATTTTGATGTGGAAGATGTTGTATACTTGAACGTATACCTACGTACACCTATGTTTATATAGGTGTCATTATTACATTAATTCATGCAAATCCTATAAAAGAAAAATGATAGAAAAGAACATCAACAAATCATTTAAAAAATAAACATAAAAAGAAAAAACAGTTATAAAGATGACATAGACAAGCAGGAAAAGTTTGGAACCACCATGTTAATTTGAACTATTAAAAAACATTTAAAATGCTTAGCATGCTATTTGCAGCTTTTTCAGAATAAAAAAAAATCATAAGTGTGCTGGCATTCAGAAATAACATGATCAAATCAACACATTACTGAGTGCTTATTATGGATGTTAGGATAGGTTGGATATTCACAGAACTAGGTCTCTGGACTTAAGAAACTTGTAATCTGTGTTAATAAGTGTTACTTTTCAGAAGGCAACACATACGTAATACTACATGATAAATAAGAAAATTCAAACACTATTAATAAATTCAAATTTATCAGTTGTATATAAAAAAAGACTCAGTTTTAAGTTCTACAGTCACATAAATCACTGAAATACTGAAAAAGTAGAATTATATAACCCATTTTTCAAACAAAAATAGGAATAGTCTAGGAAAAACTGAGAATATGTACTAATTAGGGAATGAATTAGTTTATGGTCTAATACCTGACTTTAAAATACTTGTTTCTACCTCTCTTTTACAGATAAGTTATGAAATGCTATTGAAAATAAAGAATATTGTCAGACAAATATTTGTTTAAGGAAGAGAATGGTAAAAAAGAGAAGGGAAGAAGAAAATACTCATGTATTAAAACTTAATAGAACAAGTTACTTTTATGTCCCAGTAATAGAGAAAAGTAGACTGGAACAATTTTTTTTTTTTTAATGCTAGATGGAACATGAAACAGTTACAACCCTCTAAGGTACTAGACTGGGTCAAATAAACATTTTCTGCAACACAGAGCATTACCTAGCACAAACTATTACCTTTTCCCACAATATACATGTATCCTTGGAAGAAGTCTGCAGAATCCCCCCTCCTCTCACTTCTACCCACTGAGCAGTGAGCATGAAGACTATTTCAGGATCAAGCTAAAATGGTACCAGTTCAACTGGTGTAGAAAAAAGGTGACCAGAGGATGGGAGAGAGAAAGGGAGGAGGATGAGGGTAGGGAGAGAGACACGACAGAGGGAGGGTAAGAGAAAGAGAGAGAGAGAGAGAGAGAGAGAGAGAGAGAGAGAGAGAGAGAGAGAGAAAGGGAGAGGAAATAAAGAGATAAAGACACAAAAAGACAGACAGAGAGAGGAAAAAGAGAGACAGACAGACAGAGGGAGGGAGAGTGAGAGAGGAAGTGTGTATGTGTGAGAGAGCGAGAGCGAGAGAGAGAGAGGTAGAGTCAGGTTTAAGAGGGACTTCAAATAAAAGTTTTGGAAAGATGGAACTAACCCTCGAGAACAGGTATTGGTTTTTCTCCTCTTTCCTTTTTTTTTTTTTTTTTAAAGAAGCCACCTTAATGAAACTATGATTTACATTCTCTTTGGTGACTTTGCTGACTTATGTTGAGATTGTAATGCTCTAAAACCTGGTGGTCTTTTTCAAATGAACTGCTATCAAACCATGCTTCTCCCATCTTGTGTTTCTGATCTTTCTTCCTTAACTCTCCTTCCTTGGGCCCCAGGGACTGGTCCACCAGTTTTATTTTGCATTCCTATCACTTGTTGCTTCCAATCAGGGTTGCTTCCAACTTTCCTTGACCTACTGAAGAAACAGAATCCACAAAGAAATGGAATAAAAAGGCACCTTCTTATGGACCTTTTTCTTCCTTTTCTGTGATTTATATCCCACCAAGAAAAACAAAGTTACACCTAAATTATGGGCATTTATATAAAAGTGAACAAGTTTTAACCACAAGGAAAATCTGATTCATGTTCTCTTAAGCACTATTACAGAAGTTAAGATGAGAGCTATAGGGCCAAGAACATCAAAGAGCTATAGAGTGTTTAGATGAAGTGTGCCAAAATGGGAAAGGAATAGGAATACTGCTGAGGTGACCAATGCTAGGACTGAAGTTGCCAGTAGCGGTGGTAAGGAGCAAATAAGAGAGAAAGAACTAGGAGTTTACCTTTCCCTCCTTCAATACCACCACCAATGCTGTTGCCTCAGGCCTTGACTTGGAGTAGTACCTGACAGTGGCCAGGGGAAGAGAGGAAAGGTGTATTACGCATGGCCATTGGTAGGTAAGAGCAATACCTCTTGAATATAGTTACAAATGATTTATACAGAAATATATATAAATTGTCCTTTTGGAAGAATTCACCAATACATGAAAAATAATAATAAAAAGGTACTGACTTCATATTTTTCTAGGTATCTGGCTCTTTCTTCAGGACTCATACTTAGAGATTCTTCCAAGAACTTTTTCAATGTTGATCCAGATTCTAAAAATATTAAAAATGACAATGAGAAATTTCTATGAGCCTTAACTTAGAAAGCAGATTTAGCATACACAGTTGTAAAGTGATTGAAGAATTATTTTTTTTTCTAGGCTCCAGAAGATAAGAGTTAAAGAGAAAGAGATTTTTAGTTCATTATAAGGAAGAAATTACCTATCAATTAGAGCAAGAGGTGAGAATGAATGATCACTTTTTAATTTTTAGATTTGGTGATGCTATTACATGAAATTCTCTTCCTGTCTTAAATTCTTCTATAAGTAAACTGGGCAACTGAGCATATATTTTTAAAAATCTACTTTTAATAGAATATAAGCAAAAAGTAAAAATTTAGTCACTAACATTGTTATCACTGATATTCAATTAATTGCTCTGAGAGAACAATAAGCTGTTTAAAGGTGGTATGGTTTACTTTTGTGAAATTAAAAAAATTAACACAATATTGTTATAATACCAGCACTTTTTCAAAAGAATATTAAACTATAGAGAACACATTGAAGAAGAAAATGGAATTCTAAGATAAATTCATCATACCACCTTTTAATGTTATTCAGAACAATGTTTAGTACACAGTAAATGCTTAATAAATACTTTTTTCCTTCTTTCTCCCTTTAGGTTGTACTTTTGAAAGAACATGTTATCTGTAGAACTTTAGGAAGGAAAAATAAAGTAATGTTCAAACACTGACTTCCCTTTTGCAAAAAAAAATTAGAAAAGAAAAGAAAAAAATACTTTATTCTGTCTAACCACAGTTCTAAGTTAAAGTAAAGAAGAATTAGAGCACCACCTACTGTTCAAATCAATTAATTTAAAACTACAAAGAAAAAAATACCAGGAGAGAGAAATTATTTACCAAAATTCATTTTGTCTTTGTTGTTAGCAATAGCATGGATCAGTCCAATTGTTCCACAGGCATTACTGATGGTTTGCTTCATGAAATATACTGATTCTGTGACGTCTTGTCCTTCTGATTTTATTTTTTCTTCCTCTTCTATTCTGAATACTTCATACTATTGTTTTGTTGTTTTAAAAAAAAAAAAAGGAAAAAAGGTCAACATTCTATAGATAGAAAACAATATTACATTCATATTAAACACAGAAATTCACCAGTTATTTCTATACCATGGATTAATAATTTCTTGAAACAAAATTAAGCTTCAACCCCCTATTACTCAAAATGTAAGAGCCTAAGAAAGCTATTTTAAACTTGTTTTTTAAAAAAAATTAAAAATTTACACAATTTTTTAAAGTTAAAAGTTTGCCTTTGCAGAATTAATCCAAAAAAGGAAAAAAAAAGGTCAATATATAGAGAAAATTTCAGGAACCTCTCCCTTCCTAGTTGCTACTAGTAAAGTTAAGCAGTGATCTAGCATGCTGCTTAGCAAATAACAAGGGGAAAAGTTAGAAAATAGAAAAGGAGAAACAAGAAAGAAAGAGAAAAGGGAAACGTTAGTACATATAGTAGGGAGTGAAATAATGTCATCAATTGGCTCAGGTGCAACTCAGCTTGGCCAAGTATCATTGACTAGACTGACTAGAGAAAGTCTGAAATGCTGATGTTAAACTTATTCTGCATTAACTTGTTTTGTCCACTCAACTCTTCAGCAAACTACACAGAGGGAGAAAAGGGAAAAGGGGGAAAGGGAAGGAAAAAGGAAGGAAACAAGTATTCATTAACGTATATAATATGTACCAGATACTATGCTAAATGCTTTACATTGTTATTTAATCTCATAACAATCCTGAGATATAGAGAATATTCTTATATTCACTTTACAAATGAGGACACAGAGGTAGAAAAAAATAAGTGACTTCCAAAGTCACATGGCGATTAAATGTCTAAGGTCAGATATTAATTTGGGTCTTCCTGACTCCAAGCCCAATGCTCTATCCACTATGTCATCTACCTACTCTATCAAGGAGTACTTGATGTTGAGAGCTGCCCTAATTTAACCAAGTTATGACTGTCATATTAGAACTGTTTTTCTTCCAGAAATTAGCATAGTACTTTGAAAACAAAGCATAAGAAACATTAAGTGAACTAAAGTTGAAATTCCTTGAACATATATATACCATTTTATTGAACATCATCATCATCATCATCACTGGCTACATATACATATCACCTAGAAGAAAAATTTTAATGTTGCGATATTATAATAATAAATGAATGTTTTTATAAATAAAATGTTTAAATTATTATACTCTTAACAAGTAGTTTTGAAAGGAAGAAACCTAAACTATAAACAACAATAGGAAAAGCTTCTTCAAACCATTAAGTACTGTGAATTAAAGCAACCCCGAGATTCCATTTCGTACCCATCAGATTTTCAAAGATGACAAAGAAAATGGCAAATGTTAGAGGAGAGAAGCTACAGGAAAACAGGCACACTAATGCAGTTAGTGGAGCTATGAATTAATCCAGTCATTCTAGAAAGAGATTTAGAATCGTGGTCCAGGAGTACCAAGCTGTATCATATCTTTTGGATAAGTGATAGTACAAATAGGCCTATAACCTAAAGAGATCAAAGAGGAAAATGACCTCTATCATACATACAATGATATTTATAAAAACTCTTTTATATATAGCAGCCAAAAACTGGAAATTAAGAGAGTGCCCATTTATGGGAGAATGGCTAAACAAGCATGGCATAGAAATATTATAAAATATTGTTCCTCATTGAACACAGCAACAGCAAAATTATATGACAATCAATTCTGACAGGACTTGGCTCTTTTCACCAATGAGATGATTCAGGCCAGTTCCAACAGACTTGTGATGATGAGAGCCAGTTTACCCAGAGAAAGGACTGTGGATCACAACAAAGTACTTTCACTTTTTTTTTGTTTTTTGCTTGTGTTTTGTTTTCTTTCTCATTTTTTCCCTTTTTTGATCCAATTTCTCTTGTGCAACATAATAATTTGGAAGTATATATAGAAATGCATGTATAACATATATTTAATTATTAGGGGAGGAGGTGAGGGAAGGAAAAAATTTGGAACCCAAGGTTTTGCAAGGATGAATGTTAAAAATTATCCATACTTAAGTTTTGAAAATAAAAAAGCTTTAACAACAAAAAAAAAAAAAAGTCAGAAAAGAAAGAAATACTGTTCCCTAAGAAATAACTGTTTTGGAGAAAACTAAGAAGATTTACAGGAAACTTACTAGAAAAGGAAGTAATATATACTCTCAAACCACAGGCAGAGGGTAGTTGTTGTAGGAGTAACATTCTATCCGTTTTTCCATGAAAGACAGTGAGGTTACCCTTGGGATCTAATTGGCTCAGGGGCCTTAAAGACTCATCATACTTCCTACCTGGCAGAGCCTACCAGGGGTCCTCAAACTACGGCCTGCGGGCCAGATGCAGCAGCTGAGGACGATTATCCCCCTCACCCAGGGCTATGAAGTTTCTTTATTTAAAAGCCCACAAAACAAAAGTTTTTGTTTTTACCTTAGTCCAGCCCTCCAACAGTCTGAGGGTGAACTGGCCCCCTATTTAAAAAGTCTGAAGACCCCCTGGCACTCCTAACTGTTGGCTATCTGAGGATTGGTCAGGCCAAGATAATAACTCAGGCAAGAAAGTTTTACTCAGTTGATCAATGTGAGGTTGTTGAATATGGTCCTGCAACCAAATGTCCTTTTGTTAACTGCTAAATCACCTACAGGTTCCAATATTTAACATGAACTATCAGAGATCCAATTTAGTCCTAGACCAGAACAGTAGAATGCCTATTTCAGAATTTAAATGATTTAAAAGTACTTAAGAAAAATATTTCTTTTTGAAGAATTTTCTTAATTTTAAGAATTACACCAGTCAAAGGACAGAGACTATTAATGAGTGAGATTTCCAAATAATTCCAAGTGTTCCAGTCATCCTAATCTAGGATCAACATACTCTAAGTGGTGAAGCTGACTTCAGAATCTAACTTGGAAATTTTTCAGAATCTTAACTCAAAGGAAATGAAAGGTATTTTGACCAAGTTATTTTCTTCTTTATGTTCAGAGAAATTTCCAATAAAGTTCTCTTAAAACTAAGTCTAAAAAAAAGTGTCACACTCCCTTAAAAGTTAAAACCTTTTTTCATTTAGATTTAATAAGCTATATTCTCAACATATGGAAGAACTCCTCACTAAGTCAGTAAATTGTCTACAATTAATGAGGTAGATTTTCTTTAGAGGAATACATAAAGCAAATTTTCAAAATATGTTTCCAATCTCTAAAATTCAAAAGATCCCTATCAAAGTCTCTTAAAACTGGAATGGAAATAATTTTATATACTTATTAGGAATAAAAACCAATTAACACCTCTCAATTGTATTAAGAATAATTATTAAAGAAGTTTATTTGAGGTAAAGAAGATTATTTGGAGATTAATGTCTACTTTCCTAAAACCAAGACCTCTGAATTCTATTAAGGAAGGCTCTGGTAGAAGAAATAGCCCCATAAAATTAGGCTCCTTTCAGGAAAAGGACTCAAGCTCAGAGGGCTGACATAACTTCCTAATCTTCTGAATTCAAACGGTGTTAAAAATTCTGCCCCAGGAGTTCTCTGATGCTTGACTGATGGAAAACAATTGGCAGGTGAGATAAGTGAGTTTCACTGGACTAAATCAACTCAAGGTGTCCTCATAGTAACCTTGTCAAATATCCTCCTGCTATGGGTAAGTAAATATAGTGTTAATTTTTGAAAGATCTAAGAGTGTCTGTCTCATTTTGTTCCAAAAACGGAACATAAACTTCCAGAGCACTGGTCAAACACAGAATAACTGGAACAATTGGTATGATCATGCAGGACTAGAAATGCATGATATTGCTAAAAGAGAGCATGGGCAATGCAGAGCAAAGTGAAATAGAATTAGTTTTTAGGGGGAGGTAGGGTGCTTTCCTGGAAATAAAAGGATAGTATAAGTGTCCCCCAAACTCTAAAGAAAAAAAGAAAAGGCAGAGGCCTATTATGAAGAAAACTTTGTATTCCTCCCCTGACCCTTACCAATGAAGCTCCCAGGGATGTGAAGTCCTGGCTGATGGCCAGGGAACACTAAGTGGGTGGTGATACGTTTAATTCTCCATGGCCTGCGATGAGGATCATTGACTATGCAGTATGTGCCTTTTCCACAGTCTTGATGTTCCTGGTACAGCTGCTACTTAGATCGTTTTTTTTGTTTTTTGTTTTTGCAAGAATTTACTATAAATTTTTTTAAAGTAGCCAATTGCCCACCACAAAAACTCAGGCCTTAGTTCTTCCTGGGATCCTCCCAAATTCAGTCACTCTTTCAGGGAACTGTTTTGCTTTGTTGTGTTTCAGTTTTACTTCATTAGATCCTAAAAGAAGATTCACTGTCTTCCTCAGAATGTTTAGACTTATTTTTCAAAGAATATTTATTATACAGGGATAGCCAGGTGGTTCAATGGATAGAGTGACAAGCCTAAAGTCTGAAAGACTCATTTTCCTGAGTTCAAATCTGGCTTCAGATATTGTCTAGCTATGTGATCCTGAGCATGTCACTTAATCCTGTTTGCCTCAGTTTCCTCATCTATAAAATGAACTGGAGAAGGAGAAGTCAAACCATTCAATTATGACTACCAAGAAAACCCTTCACAAAGAGATGGACACAACTGATATGAATGAATGAACAACTCTTTCTGAGGCACTGTTAAGCAACTTGGAGATAGACATACACACACCAATAGATGTATATATGTATGTGTATGCACATACCCACAGATCCACATAAAAATATAAATTGCACATACATATAAAACTTTCCTGTATTCAACCAACTTAAATCATACAGTTCAATGTAATTTCTAAATGTAATGCCCAGAACTGAACACAATACTCTTTCTGGCCAAGACCTAACAAAGGTACAAAAGTATAGCAGGTCTGTCACTCCCTTAGTCCTAGAATCTCTGCCTTAGAGATCACAATAGCTTTTTTAGCTTCCACATTACTATGGACTCACTGAGCTTGGAGGGTACAATAATCTCATCTTTTTTCAGACAAGTTAGTATTTCCTCAATATTGTATTTTAAGTCAATTTTTTGCATCCAAATTGACATTTATCTCTACTGCATTTTTACTTTCTTTTAGCTCTATGTTCATTTTTATATTTGCTTTTGACAAGTTTCTGGTCTGATTATACATAGAAAGATAATAAAGGAAGAAATCTACCAATAAAGAATAATTCCTTATCTGATAATATATACACAATTTTATTTTGTGTGATGTTATTCAGTTTTTACTATAACGAGCACTTTACAAGCTTGAAGCTTCTGCATCATTTATAAGACTTTCACCCTTCTTCTAATCCATATTTTCCATACATATTTTGCTGCTTTGCCTAAAACATTCATATCTTTGCAGTAAAATCATATAGTATTCAAAGTATATTTAACTTAATTTGGGGGTCTCATCAAGTTCTTAATAGGATTTCTCTGCCTCTTCATTCTCTGAAACATACTAGCACATTATAGTTATCTTCATGGCAGTTTTTTTGTAAATATTTAGCACTACAATATCAAATAATCTAAGAAATGATGTTTCTTGCTATATTTGGACTTAAAACAAAAACAAATCCCACCAAATACTTTGTTTACCTCTCTTAGAAGGAACTTGTCATCATCTAGATATTTTTGTTGGAAGATGACTCTGGTGTTAACTGCTAAACTATCTTCAGAAAATTGTAAAACTTCCTTCATGACTGTGATTTTCTCTTTAAAACAAAAACCCACTTTTAAAATATTTTCCTGACAGTGAACTATAGAATGCTACAGTCTCCAAAGAACTAAAATTGAGGTTTACCCCAGAGGCAATGGAACATAATACAAGAGCCAAGAAATTATGAAGGAAAAACAGAAATGTGAGTTAAAATTAAGGTAGACCAGTTCTATAGCAAGCACAAAGGTTAGTCAAGAGCCTCTGTGTGCTCTGTTGGCATTCTTGAGATGTCAAGAGAAGGTGACAAACAGCTTGCATTAAGTGGAAGCTCTGTGTAAATTTATAGCACATTATGGACAAGAGTTGTGCAAATGGGTAGGATAGATAGATTGTGATATCTAATTCTGAAGGGAGTAAAGTTCATAAATAAGACTGCAGCTACATCTAAGCATATTTTATATGTTATTAGACGCAATATTCTAGCCTGTCAAAATCTTTTAGGATTCTAGTATTCAAGGTGATACTTTCCCTCTTTGCCTTATGGCCTCTGCTCACCTGAAAAAAATGTCAAATAAGCCTTTATCAAGGAAATGGATGAAATATAGAACCATGCCACTAAAGATATCTTTCCAAGTCAACATCAAATCATTTCATTCAATCTGTTCTAAATCAACAAACTATATTATTGTCTAGTTCCTAGATTTTCATCTTTTGTACAAAAAGAAATGAAAATAAATGCAAATTACAAATATTAAATAATACACCAACTCATCAATAACTAGAGAACAAAAAATACAACCACAAAGCTTCATCTCATAACCATCACATTAGCAAAGGGGACAAAAGATTAAAACAAATGTTAAAAGACCTTTAAGACAGACACACTAATGTACTAACACAATAGTTCTAGAAAATAATTTGGAACTATTCTAAAAATCACTGACCTATATCTACTTTTTAAATTTCTGAGGTCCCTCAAGAGGATTGAGGAAAGAAAAGATCTATTCTATTTAAACATACACACACATACACACCTTACTGTAGCCCAACTTTTATAATAAAAAAGAACTGGAAACAGTGGGTAAGCATCAACTGGAAAATATCAGAACAAAGTGTCCTATAAGAAAGAACTGAAATAATATTGTGCTATAACAAACAACAAATATAAAGAAACTTGGGAAGACTTTATGAGGTAATGCAATGTAAAATAAGCAGAATAAAAAGAAACTTTATTCAAGGACCATAACAACATAAAGGAAAATAACACTAAGACATTAGAACTTCAATGAATGACCAATTTTGGATTCAAAGGACTGATGATGAAATTAACCTTTCAACTCTTGAGACAAGAAATGACAAATTCTAGGGACAGAATGAGACACACAACACACTTGATGTTTTACTTCATTGTTATGAGAAAGCTTTCTATTACTTCAAAGAAGACAAATCATTGAAAAAATGACAGCACTTTTTAACTAAAAGAAAGTTCAAATATTTTTAAAAGAACAAGAGACTTTAAAAAACTTCAGTAAATTCAGAATTCCCCAGAGATACCAATTTAGTAACACTATCAAAAAAAAAAAAAAAAAAAAAAAAGGCAATGGTTAGTCCAGCATGACCTGATTCTTGTGATTTCCATCTTCCTTTTTACATATCCACTAGCCATCTCTTTAATATAGTCTAGAACTTTGCCAAGAACCAGAGTAAAACTAAATGTTATACAACTTGTAAATTCTACTTTTTCTTTTCCTTTCTCTTTCTAAAAAAATAAAATAAAATAAAATAAAAAATAAATCAGGAAAATATTAGTCATTCTTTCCACGCCAGTGCTTGTCCCAATTACCATTTTCTTTTAAAAACCACTGACAGTGGCTAAGTTGTCAGTGGTATTCAACAATTCTTTTATTTACAAAGTATAATTCATCTGGGTCACTTGTAGGAAGAACTCAATTCCTCTTGTTCCATGTACTTTGTGCATTTATATCTAAACATCTAAGTTTTCCTCCAAGTGTCTTTCTTGGACACTACCACATGTGAACTTGTGGATTTCATCATTCCTATTCTTTTTCCTCTACTGTTGCTACTCTCTGTGAAGGGTGGATAACTTAGGGGATGAAGAATCATTCTTTTCCCATATGATTACTCTTAGGAAATTCTAAGAAATAACAAAAAGAAATAGCAGTTTAGTTCTTTAAGTAAAGAATTGCTTTCCTTTAGATGTGGAAAATTTACTTTCTTATTGCTAAGAATCTTCTCAAAGAAGAGCAGATCAGATGGCATTCAAGAAACCAACTATTAAGATGTGCGATGTTCTCTTGGAATCCAGACTTTACACTTGTTTGCTTTTCTCCACCTACTTACTTCTGTCCACAAGAATCCCACACCTGATATCTCTCAAAACTACTCTACCTTCATGGTCTTGATCTCTAACACTCTCCTGTCTGACCACAACAACCTGTCCTTTCTCCTCCCACTCTTGTCTCGCTTTTTCACTGTCACTGTGAACACCAACTCTTTGACTTCTCTCAATTACTTTTATGTAAGTCCAATTTTGACTTCACTTCCATTCTTGATTCTTCATCCAATATGATCCCCATAGTTAGACATTTCAAGATGTTTTTTTTTTTTCTTTCACTATACACTCCTCCCTTACACAGCCACAACTCTTCATGAAGTTTACTATCTATTTACTCTGATTCTAAATAGTTCAACAGAACTTCACTGGAAAAAGTCAGGAAATTAAGGCAAATGTGCCCATTACAAATGAATGCTATATATCTAAACTTCTCAGTAATTGTTTCTTCTATAGTAGATGTTATCAAAACCTAAGCAATCATTCCAAACTTTTTTTCAAATCAATAGTTAGGCTGGTTCTCCTCTGCTTTTCACCTATTATATTGAAAAAAATCAAGGTTAAGTTCTTTCAAATTCCACATTCTCTCTCAAAATTTATCTGTATTTCTTTATAGAGAAAAGCTCCCTGCCTCCTTTCCAAGATTAACCCCATCATATATATTAATTCCAGTCTCTATAGAACTTTGTCCCAATTTTTGTCTTCCAATTTAAATCTTCAACTTCCTATAAACTCCAACTTCAACTCCAACTCCACTACAACTCCTACAAAAACACTTTGAGAAGTCACCAATGACCTCTCAATCAGTATTTTTCTTGGTCCTCAGCCTCCTTGACCTTGATTCTCTAGTTTTGGATTGTTTCTTGGGTTTAGTACACACATGGTAAATATAGTATGGAATATCTTATCAAAAATTTGAACACAGATTTGAAATCTATAAAATTACAATTTTACATATGATAAAAATGACCCAAAAGTTAAAAAACTATTAAGGCTCTGGGTAACTTCTCTAAAATTGTATGTTGCAGAGGTGGTGTCCCCTGGAATTAATTTTCATATGTTCAAATATAACAGCTGATATTTACATAGCATTTTAAAGTTTACAAAGCATTTTATATACATTCTTTCATTTAATGTCCCATTTCTATGAGTTATTACAAGTAATTGGTCCACACTTTGCAGATAAGAAAACTGAGGTTCACAGAAAATAAGCAATTTGACCATTGTCACAAAATTAGTATGTATCAGAAGGAATGATCTGAACCCAGGTCTTCCTGATTTCAGGTTTCCATTCTATCCCATTATCACATACTGCCTCTCAGAAGGATAATAACTGCTAATTTTAGGAAAACAAATGATATCTACTTTTTAAAAAGTTTTAATTTCACAATAAAGAAGCATTTTGTTTTGACCAGTACCTTTGTCATAGCTAACATTTACCTTTTCTGTAATTGGAAAGAGAAGTAATACTGCACAAACTGGTCGTGGCACCATGCTAAGGAGTTCAGGTTCCATACCATACACATCAACAAATTGCCAGTTGGGATGTAGACCTAATTGTTTAAGAAACTGTTAAAAAAGAAAAAAAAAAGTATATTATTAGTAGGAAAATCTTCAAAAAAGTACTTAAACTTTTAAGATCATGAGTTAGGCACTGTATATAATAGAAAAAAAGCTGTTCAGCTTCACACATCCCATTGTATCCAAAGCAGTAGCATGTGAGTATTTTAAGATGAGCTAGATGAATGAAAATCAAAATCAATTTTTACCACCATCAACAACTTACCAATTTGTATTCTGCATCACTTTTTTCTGAACCATGCTTTAAATTACACTTAAAACCTAAAAAGCTTCTCTCTCTAGAACATTTAAATAATATTATTGTGATAGTAATCTGTTAAGTTTTTCCCTTCTCAAAATAAGATAAGGTTCACATCTCAGCTCTAATATTAACCAGCTGGCTCATCTGGGACAAATTACTGAATTTCTCTGGATCTTAGTTTTCTCATCTGTCAAATGAAGAGTATGTATTTGGGTATATGTATTAAGATGGAAAGTCTTGCTACAGATTTTATTTTTGTTTGATATTTGATGTCAAATATCAAAATATTTATAGCAACACTTTTTTGGGGTAGCAAATAACTAAAAACCATGTGGATTTCCTTCAACTGGGTTATGGATGAACAAACTATAATAATATGAAGACAATGGATGTTACTGTACTGTAAGAAACAATGAATATGAGGAATTCAAAGAAACATGTAAAAACTGATAAATAGAACTAGGGAAATAATACATAAAATAATTATAATAATAAATAAAACTGAATATTATACATAATTATCACAATTTTCATCACAAGAGATGATAATACCTTCTTCTTCCTTTTTGCTTTTTGTTAACCTAAAGATTCATCCTATTCCTCTTAGTCCTGAAATCCTCTCTCAATCATCAGCTTGTGTATTAACTTTCTCCCCAACATTTCCCCCAATCCCCAACCCACTGAAGGTATACAATGATGGTTGATTTTTTCTTTTTTTTAAGTTAAGTACCTAGTACCTATCAGGTAATAAAAACAATCTAAGGACTATAGAGAGAGAGTAAAGAGCAGAGGCTGTAATGGGCTGAGGCTTGAGTTGATGCACTGAGGTCCCAAGCACATGAGGCTAAATAGTAATTGGACCATACTCTATTAATATATAAGCTTGGAGAAAGAATGGCCCCCACCCACTCTTTGTGCAAGTCCTGATGTGTTGTATAGGAAATGACGATTTTGGTGGGTGGAGGCAGGGGAGTGGAAAAGGAAGGGGAGGAGAGACTTTTGGGATTGCCATTGCCACGGTCGGCTCGGCTCCCGTCTCTCTCTCTTAGCTGGCTTCCTGTCGCAGCTGCCCATATTTGCTATCGCAATCTTTATTCACCTCTTCACTTCAATAAATATTGAAGATTTTTCCCTTAACCTGAATTCCTGACTCCGGCTGATTTTAAATACGCGGTCATTACAAGAGGCTACCACAATATCCTAGAAGAGGCAAGGTTCTCATTAATTCTACACCCCAATTTTTCTCTCTTATTAAGAATTAGATCCACAATAGAATTTCCTTTTACTGGTTTTCCACCTTTTGAAAGAATTGTCATTCATATAAGATAAGAAATTATCTGTTTTGTTTTGAGCAAAGGAATTCAAGGAATGTCCATGACCTCCCTTCATTTCTATGTCATTTCTTTGGGGAAGGTTTCTAATCTGGTTCTTGAACTAATCAATTTGCTCTTTCTACGTAATACATAATACACTCTGAATTACACAATAGCTTGTTATTTCTTCTGTGGTTAATCTCATTGAGATGATCTCCTTTCTTTTAATATACAAGCATCTTGGGCCATTTGTGTTTTTCTCAGCTCTGTTCATGATTCATTTTTATCAGGTAAATGTACTAGTATCCTCTTCTGTTCTCTCTTATGTAATAGTATTCTTCCTAATATTGTATCTATTCTTCTCTATGACAACAGGACTGTCAGATTTTTTGCTGGCAGTTTTCTCCTCTTTGACTTTTAATTTAATTTAATTGTCTTTCTGATTAGAGCTATGAATTGATTCAACCATTCTGGAGAGCAATTTAGAACTATATCCAAAGAGTTATCAAACTATGCATATTCTTTGGTCTGGCAGTAGTTCCCAAAGAGATCATAAAGGAGGGAAAAGAACCCACATATGCAAAAATGTTTGTGGCAGCCTTTTTGTAGTGACAAGGAACTGGAAACTGAATGGCTGTCCATCAGTTGGAGAATGGCTGAATAAGTTACGGTCTATGAATATTATGGAATACTATTGTTCTGTAAGAAACAACCAGCAGGATGATTTCAGAGAGAACTGGAAAGACTCACATGAACTAATGCCAAGTAAAATGAGCAGAACCAAGAGATCATTGTATACAGCAACAGCACGATTATACAACGATCAATTCTGATGGATGTGGCTCTCATCAACAATGAGATGATTCAGGCCAGTTCCACTGGCCTTGCGATGAAGAAAGCCATCTGCACCCGCAAGAGGACAGTGGGAACTGAATGTAGAGTCCACTGTAGAGGGTCACAGACAGTGGAGGACAATGCCTGGTTCAGCTCTCATCTCCCCTTGGGGTGTCTCAGCCTTTCAGAGAAATTAGGGGGAGTGACAAACTGTGTTCTACTTGAAGCAGAGACACTTACAGTAAAAGAGGTATTTACATAATAATAACAGGGTGCTTATAGTTAACACATGCTCAGTGTGCTATGGTGATGTAGTTTTACTAGGGTAGTTAGGACTGAGAGAACTTGAAATAAAGGGATTCTATATTTGACCATGTATGTGGGTCCCTGTCTCATCACTCCTCCACTAAGACCAAGGACTCAGGCTGGTCCTGAGATCCTCCAGAGAACTAGTCCAGATGGTGTATTTTGGTGCCACAGTGTCAGGGCTCTAGAAAGCACAGTACAGATCACAATATAGTATTTTTACTTTTTGTTGTTGTTTGCTTGCATTTTGTTTTCTCTCTCATTTTTTTCCTTTTTGATCTGATTTTTCTTATGTAGCATATTTGTGGAAATATGTATAAAAGAATTGCACACGTCTAACATTTTAAAAGTATGAAAAAAAGTTGACAATTAAAAGTTGAAACTTGTTTTACCAATGATCATAGCCATACACAAAAGGAATCCCTACTATAACATCATTCAGTCTTTAGAAGATCTCTAAGGAGGTAGAATCAACTCTTTTTGGGAGTAGCTCATTTTGATTTTGGATAACTGATCAATAGGAAGTTTTCCTTAATAACAAGACTTAATTGGCTTTTGTGAAGCGTATAACTATTACTCCTGCTTTGGTCCACCGAAGTTAAACAGAATAAAATTAATCCCTCTTCCACATGATAGCCCTTCAAATACTTGAAGACAAACTACCATGTTCCTATTTGAGTCTGCTCTTTTCTAGGCTAAACATATTTAGTTCTTTCAGCAAATCTTCATGTATAATGAACACAAAGTTTCAGCTGTCTTGGTTGCTATCCTCTGGACACTTTCCACAATTTATCAATATCCTTCTGATGCCAAAAATTCAATTCAAATGAGATCTGACAAGGACCAGAAAAAAACCACCTCTCTTTCTCAAAACTATGCTTCTTTTACTGCAGCCTTACATCTAAATAGCTTTTTTAATTTAAAAAAGTATTATTAATATTAAGCCGATTTTGGTTAAAAAGCCATTTTAATACCTATCTTTGGGGATGGGAGAAATGGGTATTCTAAAAAGCATGGCAAAAAAGTTATCAAACCTATATTCTTAAAATACTTTTTAAAAATACATTATCAGATCACTTTGGTAATTATGATTTTAATTGTAATTTGAAATCTGATAAAACAATTATTCAAGTGCAAATGTTGTTTCATTATTTTCCTTAATATTCTTTCCTATGAATTGTTAATACTATTGGTTTATCTTAATATATAAAATATTAGATTGATATTTAGATTATATAGAATTAAATCTAGAAACCTGTGTAATAGTAATTTTAGAAGATCAAGCTGAAGACACAGATTTGCATCAACAGATTCAATTTTCTTACTTACTAGAAGTTTCTTATTCTAATGAAATCACAGGTACAAACAACAACAAAAACAAATCATTATTATAACTCCTGATTTTCTGCAGGTAGCTGAAACACTGAAATTGATCCCTCGTTCTCGTTCTAAATGTCTCTATTGTTTTTTGACAAATTTCCTATAGACAATATGAGTTATGTTTTTAAGTCAACTTGTAACTCCTTTCAATTCTGTAGTTATTTAATTCTTTTCCACTAAATAAAATAAACATTAATTTTGTTTTTTACTCACCCATATCTGTCTTTTCTATTTATTCAATCCAGAGTATAATTTACCACCTTTAGAAAAGGTGATAGAAAGGTAGAAAGATTCACTGTTCTACCACCTTTAAATAATAGGAACTACCTGATGTTTTTTTCTTCCTTTCCCATTCATTTTCTCCACTGTGCTTCCTTTAATTAGATATCAAAATAGTCCTTTAATTCTCTTCTATGAGACTAGGAGATAGCTGTCAATTTGTTATGTAATTTTGATAGTAATCCACTCATTTTAAAGGGAAAAATGTTAAATCAGATCTACTTTTCTACTCTTCTGATTGCCATCTTTACAAACAATTTGAATATATTCTAATTCAACAATATTTATTTATACTCATCAAGTAATTCTACCTTTTTAAAGAACTATTTGTTTTCATGTTTTTGCTCTGCCCTTTACTGTATATAAATTGGATAAATCAGTTTGTTTCGCCTGAGCCCCCACTTTCCTCAGTAGACATTTGGGGTCGAGGGTAGACTCTCTAAAAGGGAATAAGCATTTATGTGATTCCCTCAATATTTCTTAAAATAGATTGAACAGAAATCACTTTTATTGTAGTCTTTGTTATACTAAGTGCCTTGCATACTATCCTAATAAAAATTAGTATTGATAAATGTTACTAAACTGAAATTCTTGAAAAATAATCAACAAGCACTTATTAAGGACCTAACATGTACCAGATAAAACTAGTAATACCCTTGCTCCTTAATGATTTTATATTCTAACAAGGGAGAAAGAGGCACATGTATGGGTACGCACAAAAAACACACAAAAGATGGGTATGGTTCTAGCAGTTGGAAGGTTCAGGAAAGTTCTCATGTAGAAAGGCTGGTGCTCAAGCAGTTCTGAAAAAAACTCATGTTTCGAAGGATAGAGACAAAAAAGAAGGACACTGCAAGCATAGGAGACAATCAGTACAAAGACACAGAGATATAAAATAAAATCTCATGTCTGAGAGATAGCAAGAAAGCCAGTTTTGTTGGATCATAGAGCACATGAAAGGGGCATGTTGATTTATAAGGTAGATTGAGATCAGGTTGTAAAATGTAACAAGGAAGTTTACATTTGATGTTAATAGCAATAAGGAGTCACTGGAATTTCTTAAGAGGAAGAAAGTGTGACATAGATCTGTATGTAAAGAAAACCATTTTGGTATTTTTGAAGAAGATTGAGTAGGAAGAAGTAAGAATTAGGACACTATTGCAATAATCTAGAGGAGATGTGAGTAGGGGCTGAATAAAGGAGATCCATGAGAGACGTGGAAATAAAGATAGCAAGATTTGGCAACTGAATATATGGAAAGGTGGCATGGGGCAGTTTGTACAGGGAAGACAGAATGCATCATGGAGAAAACTAAAAGTAAGCAGTGATGTGTTGGAAACAAGAACCACAACTGATAATCACAGGGGAGAGATGGGACTCTCCACAGAGCTAATCATATGTGAATACAACTAACTATTTAGAAAAATAAAAATAGGCCTAAATAATAGGAGAGATGGTTGGAGTACAATATAACAAAATGGCAATGCTAATGAAATAAATTTACAGATTCAGAGCTATACCAAATATTATGAGACTAGAAAAAATAATAAAGTGCTTAAGGATCATAGTGTAGTCTTCCTTGTTTCATGGATTATCATGGACAAAGAATGCATCACCCCACCAACCTACTACTGATAAGCCTCTTGGTATTTAGCAAGGATAATATGCTAAACAGCAGACATACTGTCCTTAAATCTATAATTCAAAATCTTCCTAGATTAGTAGAACCCACCAAGCATTACACTTTATTGTCAAGACCTCTGAAATACTAGTCACCTCTATGCCACAAAAAGACACGAAAGTAGGACTTTTGTGGAGGGTGGCCCAGTCCAAGGCAGTAGATTAGCATCTTTCTTTAGAATATAATACATCTCAATGAATTCATCTCAGCTATGAAAACATTCTCTTCAACTATTAACTTTGAAGGCTAGAGTCTTTTTAATGGACCTCCACACTACCCTTCAGACTGCTAAAAGATAATGTAATCATTGCATGTATACAGGGTTGAAAAAGACCTTAGGTAGAGAGACTATCCTAAACCACCAATGTGTACTGAGGAAAGTGGGGGCTCAGGTGAAATGAACTGATTCATCCAATTTATATACAGTAAAAGGCAGAACAAAAACATTAATTCAGCACTTCTAGCTTCAACTGTCAAGTGTGTGTATATATTTTGTGTACGGGGAAGTGTGTATGTATCAAAAAAATGGCCTCTGGTAATCCAAAAATTCTTAGAAGAGTAAATTTTCACAGATCTTTCATAACATGAGAGAGAGCATAAAGTAGAGCTAACCTCAGAGTCAAAAAGGCCAGGATTCAAGTTCTTCCTCTCATACCACCTGTCACGAACTTCCAAGTGCCTCAGGTACCTCTAAGATTTTAAGCTAAAGAAGGTAGCAAGCTATATTGGCAGAGAGAATTTGCTTAGTTAGGAGTTCATTGTATCAAAGAAATTACAATTATTCCTTTTTCACTTATCCCTATTTCAAAATATAAAACCAAGCAAGAAATAAACACTTAAAAGGGAACCAGTTTCACAAGGAGCTCATGATTGATAATGATCAAAGAAGCTGATGGTGGCACTCATCATCACAGATGTGGGAAGGTAAAGAGAATAAAGTAAAAGAGAAATAGGCAGAGAAATAAAGTTCTACTTTTCTTGTAAGATTAAGATTATGCCAGAAAACATGAAATAAAGAAATTGAGTATTTCTCAAGAGTCAAGCATACTTACACAGTTAAGTGAATTCTTGTAAGACAAAAACCAGGAGCTATTAAGTAAGCTATGATATTCATCATATATAATTAACAAGTTCTGTGGATTAAAATACTCATATGCAGATTCTAGTTGCAATGTGGCATAGTAGAAAAAGTATTTTAGTCCTAATTCTGACAATATGTAAATTCAGACAAATCAATATCTTTGGGCCTCTACTTTTTTTCATTTACAATATAAGGGACTTGAACTAGAAATTAACCAGATATAAAATGACTGTATTAGAATAATATCCAAGTACCCATAATTTAATTCAGTGGTTAAACGATTTATAAAAAATTGTCTGAGAAAAGACATAAAATTCACTAAAGAATAAAGAAATTTTGCAGTGTTAAAAGATAACTATGTTAATTATTATTAGTTACCAAAAACTAATGGTATAGAAGAATAGCACCTGTTGACTAAGAAGATAACAAAAGGTTTAAATCTTGAGCACTTTGAGTCAAGTGATTAGAGTGTAAGTTTTTCCTAGGAGTTTGGCTTTTGTGAAAAGGCAAAGTGATGTAGGATGATAGGCTAAAGGGGAAGCAATGCTCAAAAAAGGGTGGGTTTTTGTTGTTGTTGTTGGGTTTTGCTGAAACAATTGGCATTAAGTGACTTGTCCAGGGTCACCTGACTTTAGGGTTGATGTCTATTCACTGCATCACCTAGCTGCCCCCAAATAAGAGTGTTTTAAGAAAGGGAAACCTAAACATGTTTGCAGGTAGCAGAGAAAAACCAATAGATTGGGGAGGAAGATTTTTTTTTTTTTTTTAATGAATGAGACTTTAAGTTTAATATTTACAAATTTCTTTAGGATGTGTTGTTTATTTTTCACTTATAAATAATAAATATCAAAATTAAGATGTTGGACAATTCTTTTCTTCAAACCCTTTTGGCCTAGACAGGATTACAGTTTTTGTTATAAGATAAAATTTCTATATTTAGACCAATCTTTATTATGTCTGAGAAATTCAGTCTCTTAAGAGATTTAAGATAAAATAAAAATCAAATTTAAAATAGGGAGAAAGAAGGGTACTAATGGCTCCAAGTCCTCAGTGTTTCCAAAAATTCATCCTGCAACAACATCAAATCTGAGACACTTTTACTCAATACATCCTGTCCCTTGGGTACCTCTCTCCTGAAGACCCCCTTTTAGATTCACTATCTTAGGAAGGGCCCAGAGCAGATACCTAATCATTTCCCACCTGTAGTAAGGACTTCATCATGCCCTACCCCATCATCACTCTTCTATATTCCCCCTTCTGCTTTTTTATTTCTTACCCCCACGTGTTGGCTTCCTCTATTAGATTAGAAGATCCTTAAGGGACGCGGCTATTTTTGCCTTTTTTTGTATTCTTAGTGCTCAGCACAATGTCTGGCATATGCTAAGTGGTGTTCAATAAATATTTATTGACTGATTGACAAAGTAAACTACAGCAGAACTCCATATTATAACTCATGTTACAACTAGAAAACAATCTGTATTGGATGCAATTAGAACATTTGTGTGACTTTCTCTATCAAAAGTAAACAACATATAAGTAGCAGAGGAGGCAGAAGGTAGGTTAATCCAAGGCCAAGGTTTAGCAAGACATTAGTAGTAACAGGACAACCATGCAAGGGATTTGAGAGCTGAGTACAATAAATGTTCAAATTGTTTAACTACAGGATGGAAATTTAAAAAGAGAAAGTGAGATTAAAGCAAATATGATGACCTAAGAGAGGGAAGGGCAAGTGGGCTGGAATGATTGGAGATCAGTGAGAGTGAATAGATTATGGAAGGATGAAGTACAGCAAAGCTGTAAAGTTAGGTTATAGTAGGTTCACATCATATAAATAAAAGACTAAATCATGTTCAGATCAAGAGTATGACCAACATTTTGTATGGCTGAGATAAAAGTTAAAGTCATCCTTGAGAAGATGGGAGATCAAAGTGTTTGTGAGAACAGCAACTTACCCAAGTGTAAAAGTAGGAGTTGGATTGAAGAAAAAAACTATGATACTAAATATTGAAGAAAATATAACACCCATTTCTATTAAGTGCGCTCACACAACTCCCAAATGCACACACTTTCACAACGAGTAGAAAATATAGGAATGGACCATTCTTTAAAATACATCTCTCTAGATAGATAGAGCTATGTAGAGAAATAGATAAAAAGATATACACATACATGTATGGAAATATATATATATATCTACTATGTGTACATATTTATAAACATGTAAATATGTATCTCAAGAACATCAAATATAATGTTAACTCATTTCCAATAAAATTGGGATGAAAAAAGGAAGCCCACTGTCATCACTTCTACTTGACGATATTAGAAATGTCTGCTAAAGCAGGAAAACAAAAGAAATCAGAGAACTGAGCATAAAGAAAATTTTCATTTTTCATTTCATAAGAGCATTTTAAAGAATCCTAGAGAGTCAAACTAAAAATTAAATTAAGCAACTTAAGCATACTTGCAGAACAGAAACCATATAATCACCATCATTTCTATATAATACCCAGCAAGAGAAAGAAAAATTCTATTAAAAAAAATACTGCTGGTAAAACAATGTTCTATTTTTTTGAAATAAACTATCTTCTGACAAATAAATCATATGATAGCTTAGGTGCACTAAGTGTAATATTCTTCTCTAAAATGTAATATTCTCTTGTTGGGTTTTCTTGGGGTCTCTGGAGACAGCCTTAGTTTCAGTTCAGTAATCACCCCAAATATAGCCAGGTATTAAAGTCCAAACCCTTTATTGTCTCTTTCAAAGTCTTGTCTCCTTCACTTGGGGCTTGGCTAGTTTTTCTAGAGGTCCATCTCTCTCCTTGGTTCCAAAAGGTTCTGCTCCCACCTGCTTTCTCTGGCTTCTGAATCTCCTGACTGAATCCTGGCCGAGGCTCTTGAGAGCTTCTAATGCATTTGTGTGTCTGGCCCTGAGAGTTCTTGTTTATATGCCCCACACTGAGTATACGCCAATCATTATATCACTAGGAAACCATTATTTGTTGTAGGATTAAATCAATGCTAAACTAGATTTAACTACTGTCTCCTCAATGCCACTTAGAACCTTATTTCAAGTTCTGGCCCATAACATCTCCTAGTAGGATTAAATCAATCATACTGTGAGCCATGCTAAATTAGATAACTATTGTCTCTATCAATTCCATCAACTTGTAAGAAACTTTTGTTTCAAGTTCAGAGTTCTGGCTCATAACACATAAGTACTTATAACTTAACTAATACTCAGAGCATGCCATTTTCTTAATTCAATAAAATTCCTAAATCAAGAATGAAAAGTAGTAATATGTTTGATTTCTTATTTCCCACAAAACTTGTGTGCTTTTCTATTTTCAGATAGTTGTAAGTTAATTTCAATTACAGAACTATATTAAGACATATACAAATATTATAGTTTCAAAAACAGGTATAAATAATTGTAAATAATTATAGAAATAGCTATCTTGGTCTACCTTATCCAATCAACCAAAGCACCTGTTGATACTGTCACTCAAGCAATGATACTATAAAACATCTTTAAGATCAGAAGCAGAAAAAACTAAGAAAACAGAAGACCTTGAAGAAGCTCACCACAAGCAATCAACTCTCACCCCTCAAAATCTATCTTTAAGGTAGAAGACTCTATTCATATGCTAAGTTTTTACCCTCAAATTCACCCTTCAACTTTTTTTTCTTTAACTTTCCTAGATTATGCATTCATTCCCTTTAAACTTCTACTAATTAAATTAAAATTAAATTCATTTATATGTTACAAATAACAAATAATCTTGAAAGGATTAAAAGTTATCCATTATCATATTTTTCTGAATTAGTTAAATCTAATCGTTTCCCTCTAGTAACTTGCTATCATAATATACATTAAAGAAATAAAAATTTTGATTGTGAAAAGGAAGCACATTGAAAAGTTGAGTAGAACTGAGTGTAGTTCCAAAATGGGGGTTTAGGGCAAATTGAGAGTACCAGAATTTCTATTTTACAACTCCATAGTGTAATTACCATGTATTATTGTATATTATACAATTATTTACTTTTATGTCTTATCATTGTACTATACTGTATGCTCTATATTGCATTCTACTATCTTGTCATCATCAGGGCCCAGCCTTAGTTAAACTTAAGTTTTAGTGCCTCCCTCAGTATTTTGTACACAGTAAGCACTATATAAATTTTTAAAGGAGTAAGATGAGCACCTGGCAAGAA
Source organism: Antechinus flavipes (assembly GCF_016432865.1). NCBI lineage: Eukaryota > Metazoa > Chordata > Mammalia > Dasyuromorphia > Dasyuridae > Antechinus > Antechinus flavipes. The sequence goes on along the minus strand of NC_067400.1, from coordinate 120,257,358 downwards.
AAGCTACTACTCTTTAACCCAACAATTTCACAACTGGGTGTTCAATTTAAGAAAATAAATGGCAAAAAAGGCATATATATTCTAAAACAGTGATAGCAGAACTCTTTGTTAAGAGCAAAAACTGTAAACAACGTGAATGCCCATCAGATGGGGGAAGGCTGAGCAATTAATGGTATGTGAATGTAGTAAAATATTATTACACCCAAGAAATAATGAATATGAGAAATTCAGACATATTAGACTTTTTTGAAGGGATACAGAAGAAATGTTTATGTGAAAGAAAGTGTTTTAGAAAGACTTTTTAAAGAAAAAAAAAGGGGGGGTATTAGGAAGTGAAAAAGCAATACAGATTTGGAATGGAAAGTAAACGCCAACTAATTCCCAGAAAGAGGGAAGAAAGTATTTTCTTTATTCTCTTTATGTATTCAAGACCTTTAGTTAAGGCTAATAAAAACCATAACTCATTTATGTAGTGCTAAATTTAAGGATGACAAAAAAACTTTGAAAATTCAACTATAATAGGTTACCTATATTCAATTACACAAATATTTGTTGATTAGTCTAAGAAAATAACAATAAACTAATAATACTTTCACTGGGAATATGAAATTGATTTTCAAAAAAAAATAGAAAAGAATTCTTAGAACACTATTTGTCATTTGAGAATGGTATACAGCAGTAAATCCTTATGATAAATAAAACTTTTTTATTTTTAACAAAGTCAGGAAGTTTGGGGAAAAGATCCAGTCTTCTTAGTTTTAGATTGGTAGTATATGCAACATGGCTTCAGACATGGTAAGAACAAGCTGAAGAGAGGGCTGACCTTCTGGGAATCCTAGGATCCTGCCAAATGAGTCAGTTGTGTTCTGTTTCTATTTCACTCAAAGAGGAAGATCATTGAGCCAAAGCAAGCTACAAAGTTAGGGCAATAGCTTACCTAGACAGAAAGAATTACTGACCTGCTACGTGCAAATTAATATCATGACTCTTAATATTTCAATTATTTTTAAAAATAAAATGTCACATATTGAAGGAATTAGGGTAGGTAATGAATAAACAAAACTATCATTCTCTGCATAGCATATGATTGGCACATTTAGAGAATCCTAGAGAAGTAATTAAAAACTACTACAAACAATAACTTTAACAAAGTTGCAAGATATAAAACAAACCCATAAATCATCAGCATTTCTATATTACCAACAAAGCTCAGCAGCAAGAACTAGAAAGAGAAACCCCATTTAAAATAACTGTAGATAATATAAAATATTTGGGACTCTTCCTGCCAAAACAAACCTATAAACTATATGAACACAATTACAAAAATCTTCACACAAAAAAGCTAAACAACTGGAAGAATATCAAATGCTCATGGATAGGCTGAGCTAATATTTAATCTACTTATTCAGTACAATAATCAAACTGCCAAGAAGTTACTTTATAGAGGTAGAAAAAAATAACAAAATTCATCTAAGAACAAAAGGTCAAGAATGTCAAGGGAATTAAGAGAAAAAAATGCAAAGGAAGGTGGCCTAGCCTTACCAGATCTAAAACTACATATTACAAAGTAGTGATCAACAAAACCATTTGGTATTGGCTAAGAAATAGAGTAGAGGATCAGGGGAATAGATTAGGTTCCCAAGACACAATAGTCATTAACTTATAGTAATCTAGTGATTGATAAACCTAAAGATTCCATTTTCTGGCATAAGAATTCATTATTTGACAAAAGCTGATGGGAAAAGTAGAAGATAGTATGGCAGAAACTAGGCATTGAGTCATATCTTACACTCTATACCAGGATAAAATCAAAATGGGTTCATGATTTAGACATAAAGGATGATAAAGCAAATCAGAAGAACAAGGGATTGGTTACCTCTCACATATGTGGAGAGGAATGTATGGCTAAAGAACTAAAGAATATTATGAAATGCAAAATGGGTAATTTTAATTACATGAAATTAAAATTTTTTTGCCCAAAGTCAATGCAGTCAAAATTAAAAGGGAAGCAGAAAGCTGGGGGGGGGGGGGGAACTATTTCTGATAAAGGCCTCATTTCTGTCTTTTTTTTTTTTGGGGGGGGGGGGGGAAGAAGGCTGAGGCAATCAGGGTTAAGTGACTTGCCCAGGATGGGTTAAGTGTCTGAGGCCAGATTTGAACTTGGGTTCTCCTGATTTTAGGATTGGTGCTCTATCCACTGCACCATCTAACTGCCCCCCTCATTTCTAAAATATATAGAGAACTGACTCAAATTCATACTAGAAGCTATTCCCCAAATGATGGTCAAAGGATACGAACAGACAATCTTCAGATGAAGAATTAGAGCTATTTCTTGTCATATGGAAACATGCTCTAAATCACTATTGATTCAAGAAATGAAAATTAAAACAATTTTTGAGGTACCACTAAATACCTTTCAGATTGGAGAAGATAATGATAAATATTGGAGAGGATGTGGGAAAACTGGGGACTAATAAGTTGTTGATGGAATTGTAAACTGATCCAATCATTCTGGAGAGCAATTTGGAACTATGGCCAAAGGGCTATCAAACTGTTTGCATACCCTTTGATCCAGCAGTGTCTCTACTGGGCCAAAGAGATCATAAAAAAGGAAAAGGACCCACATGTGCAAAAATGTTTGTAGCAGCCCCTTTTGTAGTGGCAAAGAAGTAGAAATACAATAATATAATCAGAGATCTTTGAAATATGATAGTCATGATCTTTTTTTTGTTTTGGGGTGGCATTTGGATCATCCAATGATTCTTAAATTTGGAATATAAGATTTTGCAAAAGTGAACATTGAAAGCCATCTTTGTATATACTTGGAAATATACTATCAAAAAAAAATATTGTTAAAAAAAAAACTGAAGTATTACACTGAAATGTACCCTTGATAAACATAATCTACTAAACTATCATTAATTGGGAAATTGAAGGAGAAACTAACTATTGTGCCTTGTGAACCTAATCTATTCCCTTGATCCTCTACTCTATTTCTTAGCCAATACCAAATAGTTTTGTTGACCACTACTTTGTAATATGTAGTTTTAGATCTGGTAAGGCTAGGCCTCCTTCCTTTGCATTTTTTTTCTCTTACTTTAGGGGGAAAATATAAGAACCTCAAAAATTGTTTTAATTTTCATTTCTTTAATCAATAGTGATTTAGAGCATGTTTCCATATGACTAGAAATGGCTCTAATTCTTCATCTGAAAATTGTCTGTTCATATCCTTTGACCATCAATTGGAGAATAGCTTCTAGTATGAATTTAAGTCAGTTCTCAATATATTTTAGAAATGAGGGGGGCAGCTAGATGGCGCAGTGAATAGAGCACCAACCCTGAAATCAGGAGAACCCAAGTTCAAATCTGGCCTCAGACACTTAACCCATCCTGGGCAACTGGAAACTACAGTATCATTTTTTCCCAATCTCTTAAGAGTCAGAGGGCAACCAGAAAACATTTAAGAATTAAGTATTTGATTTTAATGGGAAAGGGGAATAATACAAGTATTTCCTAAAAATAATAACATAATCAGAATCATAGAGAATCAAAGACAGGTCTCAGAAATGAGTTTGCTTAAGAGAACAAAAAGAAAGGGAAGGGGAGAAAAGATACATCTGAAAGAAAAAATGAGGTAATTTATCTTACATAACCGTGGAATTCAATAAGACGAGGGGGAGTCAGGCATCACATGAACCTCACTTTTATCTAGGACACATATAGTTTGGTATAGAAATATATTTAACTCAAAAAGGAAACAGGAAAAAAAGGGGGGACAGTGGAAAAAGGGGAATGAGAGGATAGATCTAAGGAGAAATTGATCATAACAAAAACAAACCCTAAATTCAAACAGGGCTACATGAAGAAGACTTTAAAAGTCAAGAAGTTTAAGCTAAGAACTTTTAGAGTAATTCTGGTTGGGGACAAAGAAGAGGGGCTGAGAAGTAGAAACTTCATCAAATACAAAGCATTAGTGTTGAGCACACTTCTATCTGATGTTTCTCTTCTATATAAAGAAGGGCTAGGAAACAAAAAAAATAATAATAGAGGAAAATACATAAAATTAACAAGTTTTTGAGGGGCTTTCAAGAACAGAGCTAAAAAGCCATATTTTCCCAACATCCCCCTCCAAATTATTTTAAAATAACACATCAACTTTAATTTTGGAGCAGCAAAGCCAAAAAAAAAAAAAAAAAAAAGTTGAGGTGAAACATAATTCCAGTGCAAGACAACTTAAAGAAGTGTCAGAGAATTCTGTGACAATGGGTCCAGGAGCATATGTGGAAACAACAACTTCTCTGTAAGACTTAGCAGAAGCAATAAAATAGTAGAAACCTCAGAAACTTTCAGTCCAAAGACAGTAAAAGGATTGTGCAAGTGATCAGAAAAAGATTTTGGGAGACCCTATGCTAGCACTCAGCACAGGAAAGAAATCAAAAGAATGAAAATATAAGAAGAAAACTTGAAAGATCTCATAGGAAAGTTTAAGGAGAGATAATTTAAGAATTACTGGACTACCAGAGAGTCATGATCAGAGAGAGTCCAGATGTTATAATTCAAGAAATTATCAAGGAAAATTGCCCCATTTTTCTAGAATCAGACAGTAAAATAGAAATTCATTGAACAACTCCAATAAAGATCCCAAAACGTAAACTGAACACCAGAGCTCTCAGCTCAAAAAGAAACTCTGTCAAGCAGTCATAAAGAAACTAAGTATCATGGAGATAGGGTCAAGATTACACATGATTTGGCAAGTAACAGGGTAAGGGACTTGGAATATGATATTCTGGAAGGCAAAGGAGCTAGAATTACCACTAACAATAACTTACCCAGCAAAATTGAGTATAATTCTTTAGGGGGAAAAAAATTACACATTCAATGCAATAGAAGACTTTTAAGTATTCTTGATAAAAAGACAAGAAATGAAGAGAAAATCTGACTTTCAAATTTAAGGCTTAAGAGAAGTAAATATGTAGTTAAATGGTGCAGTGGCAGTGTATAGAGCACTGGCCCTAGAGTTGGAAGGACCAGAGTTCAAATCTGACCTCAGACACTTAACACTTCTTAACTGTGTAATCCTGGGCAAATCACTTAATCCCAAATGCCTCCCCCCCCTCCCAAAAAAGATAAGTATAATAGAGAATTCATCAAGAAATCTGGTAAGATTAAACTATATGGAGATATGAGACATATAACTCCTAAGAACTTGTACAGGGAATGGGAGTGAGTTGATTATGTTGTGATGATCTAAAAAAATCCAACTAATGGATGGGCAAGAAAAAGGGATGTACTAGGAGAAGGGGAAGAGAGAGGAAGAATTAGGGAAAATTATGTCGCATAAAAGAGGTACAAAGAAGAACTTTTACAATAGAGGAGAAAATGTAGGGGAAACAACACCTGAATCCCACTCTCAACTAAACTGCTTCAAAGGGAAAAACTATAGGGCATAGTGGATAGAATAAGGAGAATTTTGGCCAAGTCACTTAACCTCAATTGCTTCTAGAAAGGTGGGTGGAAAAAAGGAAGAAGGGAAGGGAGAGAAAGAAAGATCGAGGGAGGGAGGGAGGGAGGGAGGGAGGAAGGGAGAGAGGAGGAACAGGGGAAAAAGGGACAGAAGTCTATCTTACTCAAAAGGCAAGGAGATAAACGAAAGGTAAGAGAGTGACAGAAAAAAATGAAGAGAGGCAGTGTTTGGAAACAAAACTAACTTTTGGGGAGGGACAGGGTAAAAAGAAAGAAAAAAACATAGGCAAAAAAACAGGATGGAGGGAAATGTGCAATTGGTAGTCATAACTGGGTATGTTAATGGAATGAACTTAACCTTAAAGCAGAAGCAGGTAGCAACCAGAATCCAACTATATAGTATTTATAAGAACCACACTTGGAGACGGAAACACAAATAAAGGGTTCAAACAAAATCTATTATGCTTCAGTATGAAAAAAAGGCAAAGGTCATGGTCATCTCGGGCAAAATAAAAGTAAAGTAGATCTAATTAAAAGAAATAATCAGGGAAACTGCATTTTCCTAAGAATTACCATAGGCAATGGAGTAATAAATTCTAAACATATATGTAATTCTAAACATATATGTACCAAATGGCAGAGTAGCCAAATTCTTAAAGGAAAGTTTAATGTGTTACAGGAGTAGACAGTAAAGTTATACTAGTGGGAGACCTCACCTTTCCCCTCTTAAAAGAGTTATATAAATCTAACCAGAAAATAAATAATAAAAAGTTATGGTGATGAATAAAATTTTAGAAAAGTTAGACATAATAGAGTTCCATAGAAAACTGAATGGAAATAGAAAGGAGTCTACCTTTTTTTCTTGACTATACATGGCACCTTCACAAAAACTGATCATGTATTAAGACATAAATGCCTCACAAACAAATGCAGAAAAGCAGAAATATTAAATGCACCCTTTACATATCATAATGTAATTTTGCATTAAATAAGTGGCTGTGGAAACACAGATTAAAAATTAAATGGAAACTAAGTAATATAATCTTAAAGACTGAATCAGTCAAAGAACAAATCATAGGAACGATCACTTCATCAACAATAATGACGATGAGACAATATACCAAAATTTAGGGGACGCAGTCAAAGCAGTACTTAGGAGATAATATTTATCTCTAAAATTTGATATTAATAAAGAGAAGATCAATGAACTGGGCATGCAGTTGCTTTTCTGAATACAAAGGTATGTAATCATCTCTATTAAAAATTATCTTGTTAGATGCACTCTACCATTGTAATCTATGGAGATCTTTCTAAATCCTGATTCTGTTATTCAAAAGATTAGCTCTCCCTCCCAGCATCCTCTAGCCTACCAAATCTAAAAAACATTCAAACTAAGCCTTCATCAAATTGAGAAAAATGCTCAACAGAAGACAAGAACAAAAATTAAATTATTACAGACATCATAAATATTGACATCTGTATACCATTCAGAAATCACCTATACCTAAAATTCATTCTACCTTTCTCAATTTTGTCCACAAAAATAACAAGACAATGAAATGTCTTCTTAAAATCCAATTATGCTATGTCTGTGGAATTTCCCTGATCTGCCAGTCTAGCAACACTGTCCAAAAAAAAAAAAGGAGAGAAGTCAGTCCAGTTTAACTTGTTCTTTAATGAAACTATTCTGGCTCGTAGGCCATCAGTGCTTTCTTTCCAAATGTCCATAAACCATCCTTTTAATAATCCATTCTAGAGTTTAAACAGGAATCAATTCTACCATTTAAAGAATCCTTTATCCCCACCTTTTAAAAACTGGATGGCATTTAGCTTTCTCCAGCAGCACAGCGCGAATCTTTCATGCTCCATGATTTCTTAAACATCACCATGAGCTCAGCACTAATACATATTACAATTTCAATATCCTGGAATGCATAATTCATCCCGACTTGATGACTTGAAATCATTGAAAGCAATATGATGCTCCATCACTTCATTTATCTGCAGTTTAAGTTTACTATTAATCATTTTTGTTTTATGAAGGATATTGTTGTAAAGTAAGAATAACAGAAGCAAAATAGTTGAGTAATACTGGATTCTTTCTGCCACTATCCTCATTCAATCAATTCCAGATAACATACCTATCCAGTTTAATCTTCAACATAATTTTAAAAGATTTTTTTTTTAACGACCTCAGCATTTAAGATAAGCCTCAGGATAGTTCTGTGCTTATTTCTTACTTGTTTAAAAAAAATGTCCCTTCTTTTGTATTCATTTCCAGTTACCTGTGCTTAGTTCCACTGACAACTTTAAGAGTTGTTCAATGTATTTTGTGTATCCCTAATACTTTCTTCGGACAGGCAGCCCTTTTCTTCTTCCATCACTCATTTTTATTAATAACAATTACCTTCTGCAGCACATCCCATTCCTATTCAATCAACTTACCCTTACAGAATCTTACAGCATGCAACCATATCTGTCTTTTCTCTAAAGTCTGAGACCCAGCCTCCCAAGTCTTACGATAGGTGCCAGCCTATGGTTTGTTTTTATGTTGTTCTTGTTTTTAAAACAGAGAACTTCCTATCACTTCTATTTTATCTACTAAATTCAAATTCAAATTTGCACTTCCCTTTGTGATTTCATTTTTCAGAACATGGAAGAAGTCATCATCATTCAAGACAACTATTTTTCAGCTGGCTGAACAAATGGTGGTTTTTAGTAAAAAGAACACTCCAGTAGATAGCTGAACAGATAATTTAAGCTCCCCTATCACTACCATATCTATCTGTACCAGAACTCATTATCTGGGTGCTCTATAGCATTATTTCCACTATAGTATTACCTCTTTTACGCCATTGTTTAAATATTCTTTAACAATTTTCCCTCAAAAATTTCCATATAAATTTATATATTAATTGCTTTTTAACCAAAATGTTCCTTCTAAGGGTCGACCTCTGAGAACCAAATTGTAGTCAGTAACCTATAATTTAGAATTTACCTTCTTTGTGCAAAGACCTCTTGCGGATTGTTACACAAAATCTGTGCATCTGTATAGACTGCCAAGGCATATTGCTGACCTTTTTTCTCGATGTTATATAAATTACTATGAATCTCTCCCACTTTTCAAATTACTATGCTGCATCTGCCAACCATGCATCTACTATTGTCTGCAGAATCTGTTTCTGTCCTATCTGGCTTAACAGTTAAATCAAACAGTTTTCTTCCCCTCCATTTCAGTTTTAAGCCCTTAAATGGTTGGGGGGCCAAGGGGCAGAAGAAAGGGAGCGTAGCAGCACATATCAAGTGCTGCCTTTCAATAAATCATAATGCAGTAACTTTAGGGCTTCCTGTTCTCCAAAATTAAGGTCTCTCCATACTAGGCCATGTGGGAATCAAAAACCATTGCAACCTTCTAATCTTCAGAGTAGAAAGGGTAAATAAGATGAGGAAGGCTTGAAGGCAAAAATAAGTAAAAAGATTCTAAGATTCTAGCTATTCTAAATTAATTTCTATATAATTCACTCAAAATGATTTATTATATGACATTTTGCTATACACTAGAAGAAACTAAAATAATTGAAATATGATCCCTGCCCTAAGTTTATTTAGTAGCAAAAAATAAAATACATAGACAAATATGTAATACTATATAGAATATAAAAGAGGTCCTAAGCAAGATGAAAAAAACAGAAAAGATTATTTCTGATTAAACAATCAGAGAAGTCTTAATGAAGGAAACAGCATTTGATATATGGGCATATTTTCAAAAAGCAAAAATGGGAAAGGGTAATCCAGGCAAAGGAAATGGCAAGGGAAAAAAGTCACAAACTATTATAGAAAGCAATCTGGTATTATAACCAAAAATTAACTCAACTATGCATACCCTTTGACCTTGACCCAATGATACCACTAACTAGAACTATATCCAAAAGAAATCAAGCAAGGATAAAAAAGAATCCATATTTGCAAAATATTTATAGCAGCTCATTTCATTTTGATGGCAAAGACCTGGAAACTAAATAAGTGTCCATCAGTTGGGGGAATGGCCGACCAAATTACGGTAGATATAATGGAACACTACTATGCCAAAAGAAATGATAAAAGTGACGATTCAAAAAATCTGCAGCAGAAACAGAGAACAATTTACACTATTACAACTTTGTAAAAACAAACTATGAAAAAACAAGAACTTTAAACACAATGACCAACAATTTCATGATGTGGCATGCTACTTGCCTCTTAATAAACTCAGGATATAGAATGATAGTGACATTTATATTTCTTATATGCTCCAAGAAGGAATTTGTTTTCTGTGATTACACATATTTATTTTAAGAGTTTTGGCAGCTAGGTGACACAATGGATAGAGTGCAAGGCCTGAAATTAGTCGAGTTCAAACCTTGCCTCTGATACTTCCTAGCTGTATAATCTCTCAATAAATCTCTTAACTCCATTTGCCTCAGTCTCTTTATCTATAAAATGGGGACAATAATAGCCTCTACCTTAGGGATGTTGTGAGCATCAAATGAGACAATAATTGTAATATACTTGGAACAGTGCCTGATAAAAAGTAAGTATTATATAAATGTTAATTATTATTCTAAATTTAATTTCAAAAAAAAGAGGCAAGCAAGCATTAAACTATTATAGTAGTGTAGCTTGGTTGAATGGAGTGTGTATAGAAAGGTAAAGAAACAGGGCTAGAAAAGCAGGGAGATGACAGAGTGGGGCTTTAGCCAGGCTTAAGAATAAGGAGTCACTGAAAGATATTGGGCAGAGGCGTAACATGTTCATAGCTGAGCATAAGGAAATTAATTTTGTATTATAGAATGGATGAGTAGGAAATACTTACAACGTACCACACAAGGATGATTAAGAATCTAGAGAAATTATGGAGACAGAATAACAGGATAAGGGAACTGACCAGATATAAATGAGAGGTGAGAATAGGAAGTCAAAAAATAACTGAGAAATTTTACATGGGGAAGAGGAAAAAAAAAAAAAAAAAGAACAGTAAATGAATGTAAGCCTCTAGACTTTTATGGTAATTGCAACAGATTTTGGAGAGAACTTGATGCTTTTTAAAAAATTACACTAGATTAATTAAATAATTAAATGTAATTTAAAAATATTTTTTAAAAATTAAATTGTAAATTATTGAGGTGTGAAAGAAATAGATAAGGCAAATGTTGACACTACCTGGATTTCAACAAGTCATTTAACAAAATCTCTTTAGGATTCTCTGAGAGAACAAGAAGACCATGAGGCAGAGGGAGGTGGGGGTGGGGATGAATGAAAATGTTAACAGGCTGATTTGCAGCAAGAGAACAGTGTGCACAAAGCGTGTTGAATGATGTCCATCTTGAGAGAAATATCTAGTGTGACACAAATCTCTGCTTAATTAAATCTCTCAAGCATTTTTATCAAAATCTCAGATAAAGTATGTTCTTTAAATCTTAGGCCAACATAAAAGTCAAAGGAATAGCTAATAAACTAGATTTTTTTAAAAAATAAGGATTCAAAAGTTCTAAGAGGGAAAGCTGTGTAAAACTAATAAGGACAAAGCCCACATTTGGAGTTTTGGTTTTTTTTTAATAATTATGTAAATACAAAATGAGGAAAATGACAGATAGTTCATCTGAAAGAGTTTGGGAGTTTTGGTAGACTACAATTAAGTGGACAAGGTAAAAGATTAAAAAATAAAAACAATGCAGCATTAAAATAATTTTTTTTCCTTGGGTAAAATAAATGAAAGTTCACTTATACTAATGTAGGCACATCTGGAATACTATAATCAAATCAAATCAACAAGCATTTATTAAGCACCTACTAAGTTCCAGATACTGTTCTAATAAGCTCTGGACATAGAAAGGTCTGAACAAAAAACAAACAAAACCTAAAAGTCCATTCTCTCAAGGAGCTCACAGTCTAATTGGGGGAAACTACCTACAATGATTGGAGATAATTTTAAAGGGAAGGCATTAAGATAATGAAAGACTAAAAAAGCCATCTTGCAGAAGTTAGAACTTAAGTTGACATTTGAGGAAAATCAATGAAACCAGGAAGCAGAAATGATGAGGCGAACATGAAAATGCCTAGAGTACGGAAAAGAAATAGCAGGAGTGTGGATCACAGAATATGTGAGAATAAATAAGGTCAATTCTGGACACTTACTAAAAATCTGGAGGTTTTCCATTAAGAAGTGACTTGGATTGTCGAGAGGCCAAAAAAATTACACAAAGATTTTTTTTTTTAAATCTAGGTCATTATAAGACTGTGAGGAACAGTCCCTATCTTTGAAAGTATGCCATGTAGAAGCAGCTAGTTGGTGCAATAGAAAAGAGCACAGGCCTTAAGTCAGGAGGACCTGAGTTCGAATTTGACCGCAGACACTTGACATTTCCTAGCTGTGTGACCCTAGGCAAGTTACTTAACCCCAAATACCTCAGTCCAAAAAAAAAAAAAAAAGTATGCCATGTGAAGAGTCTATATATTCTATGTAAGAGAACTAAGACTAATAAAGAGATCATATGGATACAAATACAAATTGTTCAAAAATAGCAGCTCTTGATACCTGACATGAAAATTAAAGAAATGATAAAAATAATTCTGAAAAAAAACTATTACTATTATTTCCCTGAACTAGAAGTACATTTGCCCAACACTGCAGTTCGAGACAAAATAAACCAGTATCAGGCTTTCTAGCCTCATCTTTATTCAATCACATATCTTTTCCCACTAGGTTTATTTCCTCAAAGTTATAACCTTATTACAGAATCAAGACGTTTTATAATTAAGATCACCTAAGAAAAAGGTCAAGTGTTAATTATATGACATTAAATGATTCAGAAATTATATAATCATGCCTAATTGTAAAAAGCTAAAAAGTAGTTTCACATTCAATCTTAAATAGCATGTTAAAATCAGTAATGTCAATCCTGTTCTAATCCTGTCATGAAAAAAAAGACAAAAATACAAAATTGTAGCTTTGTAGCAATTCTAAAATTCTATGAACTAGGAATTTCAATAGCTATGAAACATGGGTCAGAATTGGTTTGAAATAAAAAATCATTTGCTGGATACTATGCTGATTCAGAACAGAAAAAAAAAAAAAAAACCCTTTTTTGTTGTTTTCCTAGATAACCTATAGAAAATATAACTGTCTTGGGGGATGAGGGAAATTTTTTAAAATCTATGCGCTGGAGTTGGGTTTTTTAAAAATTTTTTTTTAAATTAATTTCTTATTTAATTAAATATAAAATAAAAAATAATAGAAAAAAGACAGAAAAGGAAAAACAAAACAAAACACTCTTATATCCAGCAGTACATCAAAAAGGATTCAAAGTATATAACAATAAACTTCCATTTCAATAAAGTGTGTGTGTTTGCATATCACATATCACACATATATCTCAGAGGAAATTATGTTCATGAGTGTCCATCTTTTGTGTGCTTCCTTGGAAGGTTATTCTGCTGAGCACTTTCAACTTTATTCTTTTTTTTTGGAGTTGTTTTAAATAGGGGTTTAAAAAATAGATCATGGGAGAAGCAAAATAAATCCTGAATATTTTCATATATAATTTCTAAAGAAATTTTTTAAAATTCTGAATACTTCAGTTATTTAAAATCAGGAAACAAAAGCGAAGATGCATGAAAATTGGTCAATGTAAAATTTTTCTAACTGGTAATATTCACAAATAGAGATGTAAATTTTCAAATAACACCAGAATACTGTTGTTTAGTGCACGAAAAACCATGGCATTGAGCCGTTTAAAAAAATGATTTTAAAATAAAATTCACCCTCCTAATATGAAACAATAGTTAAGTATAGTGTAAACGGCAAAAAACACTTTTCGACTACCTATTCCAGAAACCAAACGTGGCCTATGCTCCTCATACTTCCACATGCTCTAGAATCTTTTCAGAAACTACCCTACTTCACAGATTTAACAGCTCCAAGTCCTCAACCTTTGAATGAATAAAAAAGGGGGTGGGGCAGTCTCCAAGGAACAGACAAGTTTTCAATCAAGGTTTAGTAGTAAGAGAGTGCTAAAGCCAAATTTACCAATTTAGACATTTGGGAGGAGAAAAGTGGGGCGGAGCAGAAAACAAGGTGTGTCGATGAGGGCATGGGAAGATGCGGAGGTGATTTCACCGTGTCGGAGGTGACTCAGGAGATGAGTTTACAGGGCTTGAAGAGTGGGAAACTCATTCCCCCTTACCAAAAAAAGGCATTTAAAGGCAATTACGGAGTCCGACCCCAGCAAGAGGTAACGAAGAAGGATGGGGGGGAGGAAGGGGTTTCACAGCTGGGGAGTGAACCGGAGAAGGCAGGCTTATTGGAAAGAGAGGCCGAGGCCGGGGGATATATTCAAGGGCCCGGTCACTGCCAAGACCAAGGAAGGGGGCGGTAAAGGCTAGAAAGAGGAGCCTCCGAGGGGACTACCAGCGGGAGGAGGCCTCGGCGGAACGAAGTCCCAACCACTGGGGGAGGCGTGGAGCAGCCTGGAGGCCGGGCGGGCGGAGGGACGAAGCACTCGAGGCTCCCCGGCTACAACTCACTCACCTGGTTGGTGACCTGAAACGGAAAAAGAAAACGTGGTTCAGGCATCCATTGCTCGGGCTCCTAGGCCCCCTCCGCCCAGCCCGACCCAGCCCGACCGAGCCCGACCCGCCAGCCCGTCGCTCACCTCGGGATTGGCCTCCAGAGGTAGCCAGCGGTGAGTCTCCATGGCCGGTTTGCTTAGCTTTCGCCTCCGTCTCCCGGCTCAAGCTCTGACAGCCACAGGCACCCTCGCGGCTTCCGCCCCCGCGCCTCCTGACCCGGGGCCAGCCCAACCCACCCTCTTCGTGGGGAGGGGAATGAAGAAAAACAAGGCTGAGTTACGTAAGCCTCTCGTCACCACGTTTGGTTCCCTGCGTGACTTCTCGGTCTGATCAAAATCTCTAACTTCAATGAAGTCAGAAAGAAAAAGTCGAAGCTCAGGAACAGGGAAAAATGATCCTGAATTCGTAGATCTCTCCCCTTGGGCATATGACACTTGGGCTCTCCCAAGTCCCCGAGGCAGAGTAAGCCGCTTCTACGCACGCGCCTGCCCTGCGCCGCGTGGTCTCCGGCTCCCTCTTCTTTTCTGCTCTAGCCACTATTCGGAGGCGCTAGGGGGCGCGCGCCTCCTCTTCTGTCTCTAGAAGGATCTAATCTGCTTGCCGGAATAGGCTGTAGACACTAGAGGGCGATCGTTCCTTTTTGACTTTTCCCTTCCTCGGGGGAAATTTAAGAAGGAATAGTTGATATCTGTTACAAGTAGGGTCTAGGCGCGTTGAGCCCCAGGTTTCTCGACTCTCGCTACACTATTGTGTGTATTTTTTTCCCCTGGAGAATCCGAACGAGTGACGAGGAGTGGGGTGCCTCCTAACACCACAGAAGGAGAGACCCTCTGTCAGCCTGCTTTATATAAACAAAAATCCTCAAGGGGGGAAGAGGGGGAGAAGGGCGGGGAGAACAGGTCTTAGTGCTCAGGGAAAATCAAAGGAGTTCAAGGAGAGGAACGTAAAGGAAGTCAGCCATCTAGCAAAAAAACGGTTTCAAAAATTGCTGCTCCCCATTGCATTCAAAATCACTTCTATTGGCTCTTATCAATAAAGTGCCCATAACCTGCCTTAAAGGAATCTGCTGCATCACCCCAAATGACTTCTACAAAGTAACTTAACCCCGAAAAGATAGGAAATCTGTGCATTAGCAAGAGGATACTGGGTGTATTCAGGGTATATTAATATATTCCTGCAACATCAAATTGGAAACAAGGCCAGAGAAATGCCATTCTCTGAGATTAAATAAGCATAAAACTAATTGAGATTGTCTGCAGAAGTAATTCACCCTTAAGGGAGAATTTGTGAATGATGAGATCAGGATTTAAATGTAATTGATATAAAATGAAATGTCATCAATTATAACTCGTCTAAGAAAATTCCTTGACAGAAGTGGCAATTTCTTTTCAGGGACTCTAGAAAAATGCAAAGAAATAAGAATTTGTCAGTTTAGGCTAGGCAAATTCTGATGATCCTTTTAATGATTTTTTAAAAATCTTTTCTTCCCAAGACACAGACATCACTCCTTCCCACTTCAGTAAATTTTTTCCCATTCTCTCCCTCCTGTCCTGCCCCCTCCCAACCAGTCAATTGTCAAATCTTCCTTATTCTATCTCAATACATCTATCTCATCTGCTCTCTTCTCTACTCACTGGGGCAGCCACCATTCAAATAACTTTTGCTCGCTACTTTAGTAGGCTTCTACTTTAGAAAGGCTTCAACTTTCCTCTAAACCCTCCCCAATCCAATCTCCATAGGAATGATAAATCAATAGTTTAACACTATAGTATATGTCTGACCAAGTCACTCCTCTGATCAAGATGTTTTAGTGTTGTTTGTTCCCTTTTAATCCCAGGAAAAAGAGGGAATGTGATGGCCATTCAAACTTGTCCCTTATTGCTCCACAATGGCTGCCTCACCCCTTAAATCCCCTTTGCAGCTACCTAGTAATCTCTGCCTAAAAATGCATCCACCCTAAAACTGAAATTTCTAGGGATAATAACCTACCTGAACTCAGTCTTCAATCTCTAGACTGCTCTAGAATGCTTGCTCTGGAGTTAATAAACTTCAGCCATTTCCGTTTTCATGCCTTACATGTCCTTGAACTCACTAAGACCTGCCTTCCTGCAAATGACACTGCTTGAAGATTTCTTGCTACCCTATGCCATTTCCAGAATCTCCCACTACCACTATCATTCAGTAAACTCTACTCTTTTGAACTTCTTTGAAAACATATTTATGACTCAAACAAGATTCTAGTAGCTGTTACCAACTGACATCCAGGACTCTCATCTCCTTCCTGCATAAATTCAGTACCTCACTCAGTCTTTCTTTTCTCCCCAATAATAAAAGACTTCAATATACATTGTGTTAATCCTTCAAACACTCTAATTTACCAGTTTTTCAATTTATTCATTATTGATAACCTACTCCTTGACCCCACCTCAGCAGAAAGTCATACTCTTGATTTTCCCTTCACTCAGAAAAGTTTCACTTCCATGTTCATAAAGTCTGAAATTCCTTTATCAGAGTCATAATCTATTGTCATTCCACCTCTTCCTTGGCTTTTCAACCCTTAACTCCTCTATTTTCCCTCTATACTCTCCATCCCTTCAGTTCTTTTCCAGAGTTTCACCCTATGTTACCTACGCACATCTCTGTTCCCCATCTTGATCCCTGGAAAACCAGTTGAACTCTAAACACTCCTCATTTTTCAGTCTTTTGCCCCTTTTTTCTATCAACAATGTGCTGCATCAAACCTCAATTTTGTATTGCACTCAATTTCCTCCACTACTATTCATAATCAACTGAATAAAATGGGCAAAAATCATGACCCTGCTGACTGGGTCCACTATAAATTTGTCACCCATTATCAACTGGGCTGTCATTCAAACAAGGCAATTCTTTTCTGCCTAAAGAGATCAGTCTGCCTCCCTCAACACATTTTCCAAATCTTTTCAAATCTTCCATGGCTCACCCTCCCTCTACCCTTTGAGCTAAGAACTTTGACATATTTCATTGAAAAAGTTGACCTAGAACTCGCTCCTCTTGATGTGATCTCACATCATTCAGATGTTTCCCTTCCATCTCCTGTATGGAGTGAAAAAAAAAAAAAAAGCTGTTCTTTTAGTCAAGGCAAATTCTCTACATATTTTTAAAATGTTGATTAATTAATTCCCTATTATCTTCTCCAACAGTTTGGCCCCTTTTAGTCTTTTCACTCTAACTCACCTTCCATTATCTGCCAGTTATTTCTCTGCCTACAAACATAGAGATGTGTTCTCCATCCTCAAAAAACCCTTATTTAATTCATTCATCTCTGATCACTATTGTCAATTATCTTTCCTGGTTTTGTTGGCTAAACTTCTTGAGATTATCTATAATTGCTGCCTCCACTTTATTTCCTCTCCCTCTCTGCTTAATTCTCTGTAGTTTGACTTCCAGCATCATAATTTAACTGAAACTGCTTTTTCCAAAGTCACTAATGATCTTTTGAATGCCAAAACTAAGGGTTTTTTTCTCAGTTTTCAGCACTGACCTCTCTGTATCCTTTGAGATTGTCAGTTACCTTCTTTTGATAATGTCTTCTCTTTAGATTTTGAGAACCCATTCTTTCCTAGTTACCTTTACCTACCTGTCTGACTGCTCATCTCCTTTTCTGAATCTTTATCCAAGTCACTCCCACTGATCATGAGTGTACCCCAAGGATCGGACCTGAGCCCTTTTCTCCTATACTTTTTTCTTTAATGAGTTTTCATTTCTCATGGTTTTACCTATCATTGAGTTGATTCTCAATCCTCCCCTCTCTAGACCTCTAGAGTCATGTCACTAACTTACCTTACACTCAACATGTCCAAAATGAATGTTATTTTTACCTCCCCTGAACCTCCTCTCTTCCTAAGTTCCTTATTACTGTTGAAGGTGCCATCATTCTTTCAGGCACCAGGTCAAAAGCCAGGTGTCCTTCTCAACTCCTCATTGTCTCTTTACTATCTCCAAACAATTCCCAAGTTCTGTGAATTCTACCAATTTTAAGACACACTATATATGTGCCCCCCTTTTCTCCTCTGACTCTGCAACTACACTGGTATGGGCCCTGGTATAGGTCCAGTTGCCTTATACCTGGATTATAGAAAGTGTTTTATCCTGGTATAAGGATTGTAATAACCTTGTCACTAAACTCTCCCTACTCCATGCCATTCTGACTCAAGTGATGACAAACAAGTAAAACCAAAGTCTTCAAGCCCTATATAAGAATCCCCCACTGGTGTATATTTACTTAGAAAACCACATATTAACATTATCTGTGTTTTATTATATTTGTATTTGCTTTGTTAAATATTTCCTAATTATGTCTTACTCTGATGCAGGCTGTTCTTGAGAGTGTTGAGGACCTCAGAGGCTACTAAACCCTACATAAGAATCTCTCCCTGATGTATATTTACTTAGAAAACCACATATTAACATTTGTATTTGTATTTACTTTGTTAAATATTTAATATATTTATAAGATTTAATAAATATTTAATGTTAAACACTTTTGGGGGTGTTGATTACCCCTCATAGCCAGCTGCTAATCCAGGTTTGACATCTCTATTATACTCAGCTGTCAAAATGATCTTCCTAAAGCATGGCTCCAACCATGTCAACTCTTTATTCAAAAGACTTCACCGGCTTCCTATTGACTCCAGAATCAAATAGAAAAATCCTCTTTGGCATTCAGTCTTTCATAACATACACTCTCTCTCCCCTTCCTCAACACACCCCCCATTCTAGTCTCATACTTTACTTACTCCCTGCTACATATTCTCTGATGGAGTCACACAACACAATACTTAGCTCTCAAATGTGTCTTTTCACTGGTTGCTCTTCATACCTAGAATTCTCTCTTTCCTCACCTCTTGCTGCCTGTCTTCCCTTATTTCCTTCAGGACCCAGGAAAAATCCTACCTTCTTCAATGCTTTTCCAAATTCCTCTTTAATGCTAGTGCCTTGCCTCTAATAAAATTATCTCTAATTTTTTGTACATATATACACACATATATACATATCTTGATTGTAAATAATTGCATGTTGTCTTTTCTCTTAGATTATAAATAAATGCAGTAATCACTTAAGAAATGTTATTGAGAATGGTAAAAGAAAAAGCTCCTAGAAGGGGAAAAACTGTTCATACAACTAATTAAACTCCTTTGTCTTTTTTCTAAATGGGTGATTTTGTGGGAAGCCAGCAAGCATACTAGAGAAATACATTTATGTACATAATTTATATATTTGAAGCCAAATTTATTGAAGGATACACAAGTGACTAGACTTGTCATGGCTTGACAAGACATGACTTATCATTGCTGATAAGGCCAAGTTGCTAGCTCTCTCTATGCCTTCTTTCTTGATCATGTCCTTTTCCAGCTCGTAAAGTACCAATGTGATCTAGGCTGCCCAATCCCAAGTACAATGGGTGGGCCTGGATCATAGGGTGACAGCTGCAAAATGGTTCCCCAGCCTTCTTATATGCAGGAAAAATTCTATTTCTAATGTAGGTTGCTGTTTTGTATGGGATTTCATCTCCCTACCCTTTACCCCTTTAAAATTTATGTCTCAAGGCAACAAGAAGATTATGTGATGATCAATTCTGACAGACTTGGCTCTTTTCAATAATGAGGTAATTCAGGCCAGTTCCAATAGACTTGTGATGGAGAGAGCCATCAGCATCCAGAAAGGATTGTGGGAACTGAGTGTGGATCACAATACAGTATTTTCATTCTTTTTGTTGTTGTTTGCTTGCATTTTATTTTCTCTCTCTTTTTTGCCTTTTTGATCTGATTTCTCAGCACCATAATTGTGGAAATATACATAGAAGAATTGCAAATGTTTAGCATATATTAGATTACTTGCTGTCTAGGGGAGAAGGGTAGAGGGAAGGGAGAGAAAAAATTTGGATCACAAGGTTTTGCAAGGATGAATATTGAAAACTATGCATATGTTCTGAAAATAAAAAGTTCTAATAAAAGAAGAAAAAGAAAAAAGGAAGGAAGGGAGAAAGAAAGGGAGGAAAGAAGGAAGGAAGGAAGGAAAGTAAGAAGGAAGGAAGAAAGGGAGGAAGGAAGGAAGAAAGAAAGGAAAGAAGGAAGGAAGAAAGAAATGATGGAAAGAAGGAAGAAAGAAAGGAAGGAAGGAAGGAAGGAAGGAAGGAAGGAAGGAAGGAAGGAAGGAAGAGAGGGAGGGGAGGGAGACCCTTACCCAAAATGATTACTCAGAGATCACTCAAAATAGAAAGCAGAAAGGTTGTTTATTAAACCTCCAGGGGATGAGCCGTCCCATCACGAGATAAGGGAAAGAGAAAGCTAGTGGTAAGATGGCTAAAGAAATAGTAAAGATACACAGCTTTTATACAAGAGATTATATCACAAGTAATAGAGCATTGCGGGAGGGGGGGGGGAGGGGGGAGAGAGGTATCTAATTGGTTGTTGCTATCTGGAGAGATTGGAATAGAAGGATAGAAGGTTTCTGTTTTCCCCAAATCACCTGATTTCTAGGAAACAGAAAATCAGGTCTTCAGGCTTCAGATAATTAAGCAGACAGTGGTCAAGCTAATAGACTAAATATAGATAAATATCAAATACTAATAAATGTCATCAGCTCAAGTTAAGTAAATATGTTTATAGCTGGCCAAGCTTCAAGTAAATATGGGCCTGCACGAATTCACATATTCCTGTAAGTTTTTTACCTTATCTCTCTATTCTACATGGAAGGAAAGAAGGAAGGAAGGAAGGAAGGAAGGAAGGAAGGAAGGAAGGAAGGAAGGAAGGAAGGAAGGAAGGAAGGAAGGAAGGAAGGAAGGAAGGAAGGAAGGAAGGAAGGAAGGAAGGAAGGAAGGAAGGAAGGAAGGAAGGAAGGAAGGAAGAAAAAAGAAAATTTATGTCTCATGGAGTTCAGGAGAACCAAACACCAGACTTTAACTTGGGAATCCAAATGGTAGGAATCTAGCAGGGGATGGTGTGTTGCTATGCTGTGCTACAAGCAGTCATTACCTCTCCTTATTGTGTATATTATCTCTTGCCTCAGCCTTTCATGAATGGCTTGGTTTTCCTTTCAGTTGGTTAAGGAAGAGAAAATGTTTCATGTCTCATAGCAGCCCCGATTCATCATAGCCTCCTGTCAAAACAATTGACTTGTTTTTGTAGAAATATCTAAATTGAAGTCTTCTCTCATTACTCAGGGGAATGGTAAAACTGAACCAACAATTTTCCCATATGGGACTCTTATCCCCCAGTCTGGAAAAGTTGCCCTGATGAACATGTATCACAGTGAAAAAAATTCACTTCTCTGTCAGGTTTCCCTTTTCCCTCATCATCTTTCTCTGTTACATTTGACTAATGAAACACATAGATTAGTAACCATACTTATACTAAAAAAAGAAAAGGAAAAGGAAAAAAAAAAGCAAACAACAAAATATTAAGAAATGAGGATCGAGGGGGGGGAGGGAGAATTAGGAGACAGTATACTTCTTTCTAGAAAGGAGGGATGGGGAAGAAGGAAATAAGAAATCAGCAGTTTCTTCTCCTTATGAATTTTGCAAAGAGATAATCTACTGAGACATGTTCAAAATGACAACTTCATAGCTACGTGATCTCTTCCATTTCCAGGCCAATAGCTCTCCAAAGTCTCTGCTTTCCCATTCTCCTGCTATGTTTGCTTCCACTGGGACTACTTCCTTACAGTACCTCTTATTCAGTCCTGTTTTCCCTATTTATATGCTTCTATTGACACCTGGTGCAAATAACAGTCATTATAGTTACCACCCTACCTTCTATCACCTATATTCTCCTCCATATGGTTTATTCCAGTGGTGTCTAATGCAAATAGTGGCAAATAGCCACTACTCAGAACATAACAATCCCTCTAGGCTACCCATTGGCTTAGTTTTTAAACTGTTTTATTATCTGTTTTATTGTATTTTTATTTATTTTGTTAAATATTTCCCAATTACATTTTAATCTGGTTCTGGCCCCATGGAATGCAGCTATAAAAAACTCTAAGCTCTATAAAAATGTACTTAATCGTCCCACAAATGCTGGGTATATTTATAGGAAAGTATGTCCCAGGTTTATGAAGGAAATCTTTTTTAATCTATTGTTCTCACTATATCATCTTAATAAATGCCTTTGCTTTGAGCTGATGCTGGTTCCTGACTATTAAAGGTAAGGTCACTGATAGGGGCTCATTAGCTATTGTTTTAGGAAGTCAGATCTTGTGATTAGCATGCCCCTAGGGAAATCTAACCAGCAAACTTGTGAATGCCAAATTATGGAAGAAAGGACTCAAAGCAGGCCAAAGCAGGTACTATATAAAATAAAGTTTGTTTAAATAATTAACATCTTAGTAAAATTTCTCTGTATACTTTAGTAATTCCACACTGAGCAAGTTTTGGTCAAAAAACAGGCCCAGACACAAACATTTTTTTTTTCTCTTAAAATAGGTTTTGCCCTGAGAAAGCAAGAACTAATTAGAAAGAATAAAAAACTCATAAGCAAGGCATTCAATATTTTAACAACATGGAAAGAGTTTCTGTAAAATTGTACAGAAACTTTTTATAAAATGTGGATATAACGTAATATATGCATATATTTTTCTTAACTCTTTTAATTGTCAAATTTTGATTTTTTTTTTAAGCAAATAAAAAGATAGTCATTCAAGACAGATAAGGGTTTTTCTTTTTTTTTTTTTAATTGCTAAACAGTTTAATTCAATCACAACAGCCTCTTGAGGTTAGGAAAGATGTCGAAAGACAGGGTCTTTAACAAATATGGCTAATTTTTAAATACTTGCTCCCTTGTTAATAATTGGCATGCATTTTAATTTGAAAGAGTCACTAAATAAAGACTGATGATGGCATATAGAAAATAGTGTCTGATTGACTAAGAAGATGGTGACTTTGGAGGTACACATAAAAACAACAATGTCAATCAGGTAGGGAGACAATTAAATTTGACAGTTGAGGGAGAGCTGAAGGAAGGAGTTATTTTTATGGGGCAGAGAAAGGGCCATGACATCATGGAAGTGATGCCAGGACATGCAAATCAATGAGATTTAAGTAAGGGAGGGCTAGTAGCCATCTGGGTCCAGTGGCAAGATATAGATCAGGATGATGGTTCTGGATTAGCTGATAGTAAAGTTAGCATTGGAACCTAAAAGATACCTGACCTGGAAAGGAAAATTGAATATTTGAGGAAAATAAGAATTTAAAGGAAAATAAGAATTCATAAAAGTAGAGATGTGAGAGAGAGAATATGAAATTCCAGGAATAGCTAATAGTCTAGTTTGATTGGAATGTAAAGTATGTGAAGGGGAGTAATGTGAATTAATGATGGAAAGGAAACTTGGAGCCACTTTATGAAGTCTTAAAAGCCAAAGGAATCTATGTATGATCCAGAGGCAATGGGTAGCTGCTGAAAGTTGTAGTTGTTTTTTTGGTTTTGTTCATTATTTATAATATCTTTTATTTTTCTTTTAAATAGGATTTTTCTTCCAATTACATATAAAGACAATTTTTAAAATTAATTTTTATATAAAATTTTGAGTTGTAAATTTTTCCCTCTCCCTTCTTCCTCCCTAAGTAAGTTGATATGTAAATGTATATATCTATATATACATATAGATATGCAGTCATGTAAAAAATATATATATATATAACTATTAGTCATATTGTGAAAGAAGAAACAGAAGAAAAGAGGAAAAAACACAGAAATAAAATGAAAATAGTATGCTTCAATCTTCAATTGATCAACTAATGTTTCAAAAGTATGCATCAGTTCTTTCTCTGGATATAAATAGTATTTTCTATCTCATAATCTTTTTGACTTGTCTTGGATCATTGTATTTTTGAGAAGACTTAAATCAATCATACTTAATCATTAAACAACGTTGCTAATTCTGTGTACAATATTTTCCTGGTTTTGCTCCCTTCACTTTGCCTTAGCTGCTGAAAATTTTTTCAAAGAAAAGTGTTTAAGGATGGACCTGACTCAAATCAATCTCCTAATAGTTTAGGTACAACATTTAACAAGATAAGACAATTGTAAAATGGAGAATTACTCTGACATAGCATCAGAAGGTTGTACAACAGCAACAATTTTATATGATGATCAATTCTTTTTTTTTTTTAAATAACTTTTTTATTGACAGAACCCATGCCAGGGTAATTTTTTACAGCATTATCTCTTGCACTCACTTCTGTTCCAATTTTTCCCCTTCCTCCTCCACCCCATCCCCGACATGGCAAGCAGTCCTTTATATGTTAAATAGGTTACAGTATAGCCTAGATAAAATATATGTGTGCAGAACCGAACAATTCTCTTGTTGCACAGGGAGAATTGGATTCAGAAGATAAAAAATAACCTGGGAAGAAAAACAAAAATGCAAGCAGTTTATATTCATTTCCCAGTGTTCTTTCTTTGAGTGTAGCAATTGATCCTTGATCAATTGAAACTGAATTAGCTCTCTTTATCGAAGAGATCCACTTCCATCAGAATACATCCTCATCCAGTATATGATGATCAATTCTTATGGACATGGCTCTTTTCAGTGATTCAGGCCAGTTCCAATGTTCTTATGATGGAGAGAGCCTGAGAGAGGACTGTGGGAACTGAGTATAGATCACAACATTGCATTTTCACTTTTTGTTGTTACTTTTCTCATTTTTCCCCCTTTTTTTGATCTGATTTTTCTTGTGCAGCATGAAAATTGTGGGAAAATGTGTAGAAAAATGCCCATGTTTAACATATATATTGGATTACTTGCCATATGGTGGGGGAGAAGGGAGGGAAAAAAAATTGGAACACAAGAATTTGCAAGGGTGAATGTTGAAAACTATGCATGTGTTTTGAAAATAAAAAGTTTTATAAAAATAAATTAAAAAAAAGAAATCCCCCAAAAAGAAAAAAAATGAAGGTTGTATAAAAAGGATGCTCTAGTGATTCAGCAGAAACTTCCCATCCCTTGTTTTCCACAAGCATCAAAGAACACCTGGAACTCCTTGGAGCTGTTTTGTATTCAAGTGATGAGGAAATTAATTCACACAGCTTGAGTCTTTTATTGCCTGGGCCAATCAAGTCTCAAGGATGGCTTCAATACCTTTTAAGGAAAATTTGGCCTAACTTTCATGAGTGAAATGATTAGATCATTATTCCCATTATCTTCCACGCTTTGTAGGTAAGGGCCTTATGATTTAGAGTAGAGGAAAATATAACCCTCATTGCTACCTAGAACCAAATTAAAATGTAATTGGGAAATGTTTAACAAAATAAAGTTACACTACCATAAAGACAATTGTTTTCTAAGGAAGCTTGAGGCATCTGTTTCTATTTTAGTTTGTACCAGTTATAAAGGACCTTCCATCACTTAATTGAGTTTAGAATTGTTACTCCTTAACTCTAACCTTTCTCCACCTAACTTCTCTATTACTGCTGAGAACACCACCATCGTCCTAGTCTGAACCTTCTGTTATCAGCATTAACTCCTCACTGGCTCTCACCCTTCATATTCAATCTCATCAATACCTATCAATTTCATCTTGGCCTGTTTTGCCACTGCCTTTCTCTGCTAGGGATTGTATGTTGCTAATGCAGGGGCCTAATTCTGCATTAATATACTAGCACCGGCTAGTTCACCATAGTCAATAAGGTCAGGAACTGCCCCAAATGGCAACTCCAAAGGATTCTGAGCAATCATCTTAGAGCTGATGTGCAGTGACCACCCTCTTCAAAGCAGGAAATTCTTCCTCTGTTGGTTGGTCCCAATAAAGAGACCAGGATCCCATATCCACAAGGATATCACCAAGACTGGTAATGTCCAAATCAGGATCACTCACCTATGCTTGGAGAAAGACATAAAGCAATCCAAAAAAAAAAAAAAAAATGAAGATAAAGACTTTTAGTCCAGTATTTGTGTTTTATCTATAGCCTTTTCTGCTTCTTTCTGCTGTTTTTTTTCCCCACAATTGAGGAGAAAGCCTTGGGTTTGAGTCACAGTTCTCATATTGGACTTTTCCACACTGAATACCAGTATCCATGTGGCAAGGCAAGTTTTGGACAGCAGTACAATTTATGGAAATAATGTTTTTGTTTATATATGTATGTATGTATGCACACACACACACATATATATAATATATGTAAATATAAATTCCATTTCTGATGGCATTCCTCAGAAAACTCTCCAATCTTCAAGTATTCTTAAATATTTAAAAGTGCTGACACACATGTGAGTTCGGGGCAGACTTGCAATTTCAGTAAACTCTTAAGTAATGGTAGTAATACTACAAATATTACTGGCTTAACTCACTTAATTTCACTTCTAGAGGCATAAATGTATGTCACTACTACCTTGAGGTGGGTAATAGTCAAAATAAGATAATAACTAATGTAAAAGTGAAGGTTTCTATTAGGATAGTAACAGTGTTAGTGAAAAGTAGGGGAGAGTTGTGAGAGAATTTGTGGAAATAGAATTAATAGGACATGGCTATTGATTGCATAGATGAGATACTGAAGGGTGGGTGAGAGAAAAATCAGACAACCAACAATGGAATAACTGGGAGGATTACGGTGCTCTTAAAAGAAAGAAGGAAATGTGGAGGAGTAGGTTTAAAAGACAGAAGATGTTGAATTCAATTTTGGTTAAGTCGAGTTTGAGAAGCCCATGGGACATTTAGATCAGTTTCTTAACGGTTTCTATAGAGAGTTTTCTGGAGAAAGGAGGTGGTCTGTGATTATGAAAGGCAGAAAAAAAAAATCCCTTCTTTATCTTCACGAACCTTTACAATCCTACTTATTTTATTTTATGCATTTAAAAACATTATTTTGAGAAGGGTTTCATCAGATTGCCAAAGGTGGCTATGATATAGAATAGGTTAAGAAACTTGATTGAGATAGTGACATCCAGTAAAGTAAGTAGCTGAATTTAATCTGAAGACCTGAGTTTAAATTTGTTTTAAAAATAATAACAACTTGGGACAGCAAGGTTGCACAGTGTATAGAGCACCAGCCCTGAAGTCAGGAGGACTTGAGTTCAAATCTAATCTCAGACATTTAACACTTCCTAGCTGTGTAATCCCGGACAAAGCACTTAACCCCAATTGCCTCAACAACAAAAATATTTTAAAGACTGGAAAAAAGACAGTAACTTATCTGAGCTCTCCCCAAAATCCCTCTGAACACCATTAAATAATACCATAAAACAATTCCTAGAGCAGCAGAATCAACAAAAAGATGAGGTGAAATAATTTTCCAGTCAAAGACAATTTAAGTCAGCAGGAGTGGTCTGTCACACCAGAATAAGAATGGAGCACAGTCCAGCACAGACCAGGTAGGCTTTGAGAGCCACTGAAATCAGCAGCAGCACTTTACATAGGGAACTCTCAGCTCCCAGCTGTTAAGGGGGTCGAACAGTTGGCCAAATGAGTATAGAAATATGTTACTTGACAAGAAAGTAGCAGGGGAAGGAAATAAGAGCACAGGGTGGTGACAGAAGAGAGGGCAGATTGGGGGAGGGGGTAGTCAGAAGCAAAACACTTTTGAGGAGAGGGACTGGTTAAAAGGAGAATGAATAGAATACATGGGGGAGGGGTGGGAATAGTATGAAGGGAAATACAGTTAGAAGTAGTAACTGTGAAAAAAAATTTTGAAGCAAGTTTCTTTTAGTTTCATTTCTCAAACATATAGAGCTGAGTCAAATTTATAACTATAAGAGTCATTCATAAGAACAGTTTCAGATGAAGTAATCAAAGTTAATTATAGCAACATCATTCTATATATATATACATACATATATATATATATACATATATATATATATATATATATATACCAGATATATCATGGATATATATAGCCATAATAAAAAAAAAAAAAGTTCTCACTATTGCTTGAGAAATGCAAATTTAAAAAATTTGAGAGCGACTTCATACCTATTATATTGGCTAATAGGCCAGAAAAGGAAAATGACAACTATTGGAAGAGATGTGAGAAAAACGATGTATTAATGTATCCTTGTTGGATTTGTGAACTGATTCAGCTATTTTGTAGAGCAATTTGGAACTATGCCCAAAGGACTATATAATATCATGCATACCTTTTGACCTAGCAGTATCACTATTGCTCTGTATCCCAAAAGATATATAAAACAAAAAAGGAAAGGACCTATATGTACAAAAATATTTATAAGAGCATTTTTCTGATGGCAAAGAATTGGAAATTGAGGGAATGCCCATTAATTAGGGGATGCCCATTAATTGGGGAATGGCTGAACAAATATTGTTCTATAATTATAATGGAATAGGATGCTCAGAATAAACTGGAAGGACTTCCATGAGCTGATACAAAGTGAAATGTACTCTACATAAATTAACAACAATAGTATAAGATAATCAGCTACCAATGACTTATCTATTGTCAACAATATAATGATTCAAGACCACTCTGACTTATGATGAAAAATGCTATCCACTCCCCAGAGAAAGAACTAATAGTATCCGAGTACAGATTGAAGAATACTTTATTCTATTTTTCTTGGGGTTTTTTGTCTTTTCTTTAACATCATGATTACTATGGGAATGTTTTGCATGGCTATACATGCATGACCTATAATGAATTGCTTGTCTTCTCAATGAACGGGTTGGGGAGGAAGGAAAGAATTTGGAACACAAAATAAAAAAAAGATTTTAAAATTATTTTTACATGTAATTGGAGTGAAATAAAATACTAAATACATTTTTAAATTTGTATTTTATATTTTTTTTGCTATTTTAAGCTTGACTAACACCAGCAAATGTAAATATGGAAATATACAAAGAGGAACAGAAAATAAAAATGGTACATGAAAACTGTAGTCTCCACTTAGGAGAGCTCAAAGAGGAAGCTAGATGGCAGTATTCGACTTGGGGGTGGGGGGTGGGAAGGAGGGGGTCAGGAAGTCCTAGATTCAAATACAGCCCAGCATACTAGCTGTATGCAAGAGGCAAGTCACTTAGTCAATTTAAGTGTCTTTTGAGGAAGACTTCTAATTAGAGGGTCGAGGGTATGGGGATAATGGAGAACTCCCAGGATTGTTGTGAGAATAAAAGGAGTTAACATTTATAAAGTGCTTTGCAAACTTGTTTTGTCTTAACTATATATGAAACAGGTTAGCTCCCAAACTTGTTTGTTCTCGTTTTTAGGTTGGAATCTCCACTCTGCTACATACAAATTGTTAGACTTTGGGAATAGTGATTTACCTTTCGCCATAAAAAGTGGATTTTGTTTAAGTGATGATCTCTAACGTCACCCACTGAACCTAAGTAACTGGTCTCTGAAGTTTAAATAGTTTAGAACTTCAATGAAGTCTACTACTTCTTTCCCAGCGATAGATTCAGAACGTTATGGGAACTACGCACGGGCAATAGGTTAGGAAAGATGAGGCTTGGAAATGAGCCCCTTCTCTGAGCAGCCGCGTCTGGGGCACCACCCCTGAGGCAAGAGCTCAGCCAACTTCAACTAAGCACGAGTGGGAGATGGGAGGATGTAGCTTGTAGCTACAGTCTTTTCACGGAGCTCTTAAAGTTGCTCATGCGCAGGCTTTCTTTTCCCAGAGTAGGACGAATTCAAGTAGAGTACTCAAGGATAAAGAAGGGTGAGGAGGGACCTGATTCAAATACTTCCTCTTTTTCCTTTTCCGGAAGAATAACGCCTAAGTATTTTTTTCTTTCACATAGATGGAATAATAACTCTTTTTCACTGGGATTTTGCTGAGGGAAAAAAAAATAAGAAAAACTTTTAGATATGGAACGTTGCATTCCCCCCGCATCTTGGGTCTGTCCAGAGCCGTGACGAAAGCGGAAATGGCTACGGACTGTCAGAGCCTCTTAGAACTGACAATGGAGGGGTTGTGTCAGCCGCCGCAGGAGGTCAGATCCGAGGTGAGGACGGACTGGGAAGGGTGGACTGAGGGGAGCCTGGCCGGCTCGGCAATCGGACTGGTTATCTCTAAACTATTTCTTGTTTCCTTTGCAGGTAACTAATCAGGTGAGTAGTCTTCCTGGCCCCGCCCACTTCCATCTTTCCCCTCATAGCTCCTCCTTGTCTCCGCCCCTCTCATCCCCGTTCCCTTGGATTCAGACTCTGAGGCCTTGCTGTGGCTTCCCATCTCCCTTTATAAAGTCCTTGTTCTGACCACTCCATGCTCCTGTTTCCTGCCTCTGAGCCTTTACCCTAGCTGTGCCCCATTCCCCTCCTTTCTGGCTTCCTCCAAGCCCTAGCTCACATCCCTTCTCCCACCCACCCCCACCCCACTTGTTCCGAAATTCTCTTCCATCTATTCTGTGCCTTGGATGTGTAAAATTATTGACATCTTGTCTCCCTCAGTAGAACTTGCATTTTTATTTGTATCCCAATAGCTTGGCCCAGGGCCTCTCACGAAAGAGCACTTGTCCATTGACTGCCAGTGGAGACTTCTGTGATATTTCTTCCACTTATACCTGCCTTAATATTAGTTACTCTGTCATTTCAATTCATAACCTTCCCCCCATTTAGAATTCATTTAGAATTATACTCTGATTAAAATGCCCTCTTCCAACACTCTTAGTTTAGTGCAGTGGTCCTCAAAGTGTAGTCCAAAGAATTGTTGGGGTCTCTGAAACCCTTTCAGAGATTCTACAAATTCAAAATTTCTAATATAACAAATAGCTATAAATATAACCCATGTGAACAAAAACTCTTTGAACAGATCCTCGATAGTTTTTAAACAACATGAAGATACTGAGAACAAAAGTTTGAGAACCACTGGTTTAGTGTATGACATTTCCTTTAATGTTGTTGGGCTATGGACAATCTCAATTCTAGGTTTTGATTTTGCAGTTTACTCTGCATATAAGTAAAATAAAAAAAATAATGTTGGGCTATATCTAATAACCTATTGGATTCCAGAATATAAAATCTGAAGTAAGATTGAACTATCCTTTAAGTATTGCAAATTTTATTTCCTTGTACTGGAATGTTTTGGAATTACTTGCCTTGTGGTTATAATCTTGCACGTGGCATTATTTGTTTTTTAAATTTTTAAATAACACACACAGGTGGGGGTTTTTAAGTGAGTTTGAGTCTTGCTCTTAGCACAGATCATAGGCTAACAGGATATACAACTGGAAGAAACCTTGACAACTATCCAATTCAACAGCCTCCTTTCATACAGGAAGAAATTATTACAAGCTTTTTCTAGTATGTAATACTGGAAAGTAACTTGTCATTCCTTGCCTTGTTTTTTAGTAGAATTTCTCTTACTTATTGATAGTTTTTCTTGTTTCCTGTCAGCACAGCACAATTGTTTGTTTTTCTGTACCTTCATTGTTTTCATTTTAATATGAGACTCATATGAGAGCAAAACTTGAAACAGAACAGGCAAGACTGTGATTTTCCTTAAGGCTTTGATGTTCTTATCTCACATCTTAGTAAGACTGAGTTCCATGCTGCTTAGTTTCTTTCTTTCATGGTGACATACCCCATTTTGTCTTGGAAGGCTACATATGAAAATAAATTTATGAGTTCTGGCAGGACTTGCCAAACTGTGAAGTCATCAGATGTAGGCCTAGTAGCAAATTATTTCTGTTTTCTAAGGAATCAACTTAGCTAAATTCACAGAGGTTTCTCACAAAAAGGTACTCCATTTTGAAGACAAGTGTGAAGGAAAGATAAGGAAAATATTAGAATTCACCAGACTCCTTACAGTGTCCATGTTTGTGTCTATTTGTCTACAAGCACTAACTTTGAAGTAACTAGGCCATTTAAATATTAGCTCTTATTACCATCACTGTTACTCGTGGATAAATACTTCAATTCTGAATTTTGGTTTTGTTATCTATAAAATTAAGGCACTGGATAAGATGATCCCGGGGCTGCTCTTCAACTGTTTTGAGGGCCTTGTAGCATGGGAAGAATTCCAGGAAAATTGGCCATCTGTTCTACTATATTTGAAGAGCATCCTGTGGTTTACATTTAATAAATATCCTACTATCCATTTTTTCACACCTACTTTGTAAAGCATCTGAATAGGTCTTTTAGAAGAGGCTACAAATTTTATTTTTCTAATAAATGACATCTTTTATTTTGCTGCATAGTCTTACAAAAGCCAGTCATTCCTAGAATGTTTGCCAAAGATGGTAGCAGATTGAAATGTCTGTGGCACTTGATGACTATTTGTCACCTCTATTTCATTAATTGCAAAGTCATGATTAGGGCCTGGGTTTTCAGGTTCTTAGCCCAGAACTCATTCCCACTGTGCAACTTTCTTTAGGTAATAGAATAGCTTTAAGCAGTAGCTTTCTCTGTTCTCTTTATCAAGCATGTTTACATAGGCAAATATTGACTGTAGAAAAGTTGACTGTGTTGTTTTTATAATAATATAATAGCACCACTTCTGTTATGCTTTAAAGTTTACAAAGCGTTTTGCTCACAACAGTCTTGTGAGTTTAGTATAATGTAAGTATTACTTTTGTTTTTGAAAGGAGAAAACTGACTTAGGGGAAAGAAGTTACTTATGGTTGCATACTTGGGATATAATTTTCATCATACCCAGGTCATCTAACTTGAAATTCAATGTTTTTTAATAATATTATAACACTATATGTATATGTAATATAATGGTTATATATATAATATATGATAATATAATAGTATATGTAATACCTAATAATATAATAGCATTTATATAATAATCTAATAATCTGACTATACTATATGTTTTTTGAAGTAAAGTCTAATGCCCTTTTACCCATAGCTCCAATTTGTCAAATACTGGTTTATATTTCTTTGTAATTATTGTAGAAGGTAGTATCTTGAGCTTGATAATGTTGATAGTATATGATTACAAGAATGATAGTCCCTTTCTTGGAATGCCACTAGCCATTTTCACAAGTTATAAAATATTGTTATCAGAGCTAATCCTAGTTGTATAACTCAACATTTTGCTTGATTGTATTTCTCAAATAATGTAATATTTGCAAAGTGCTTAGCACATTGTCTAGCATATAGTAGGTGCTATATAAATGCTTATTCTCCCCTTTCCATTTACAAATTTGAAACTTTCTTATGTTTTTAATATTATAAAATTTTTAGATAGGATGTAATGTGATAAAGTTGTTAATTAAATGGATCTTTTTTCTTTGTGTACAGTTAATACCTCCAGAGTTCCAAGTTGAATGCTAAAAGGAATTTGTTCTTTTTACAGTTGTTGAATCATGGATATGTTTTAAAATTCTTCAAAAAACCACATGGCACTTAGGTCACATATGGCAGGACATGTTTCTGCTTTTGAAACTTCAGATTTTGTACAACAATAGTAAAATACCCATCTCCTTTACAAATCTTTCAGTGCTATCTTCCAACTGCTTGTGCATCATCTTTGGGCCCTCAAATTCTCCTGCTAAGGCTACTTCTTCCTAAATCACTTGAACATAGATTTCCAAGGCTGGTGTGAGATCAGTTCTGTGTAGGTTTTTCTGTGCTCCAGTAATGCTTCATGAAATCAGAATTGCAACCCAGATTTTCTCATTCTTTGTGTAGTGCTGCTATTATTTTCCTACTTCTTATCCATCTTTTTATGTAAAAAATACCACACAAGTTACACACAAGCCAATATTAGAGGAACCTAAAGAAAAAACTATATGAGTATCTAATTCAAAAAAAATTACTATTTCTATTTCTAGAATAGATTCTCACTTTTCTACAAATGCAAAAACATGAATCTACTGAAGTGAAGAGTATTTTTTAACGATCTTTTCTAGTTTTTCAGAGTACATTAGAAAGGGGGAAGAAAGTAGACATAAGGAAGAACCTAGTAAAAGTTCTCTTTCACTATGGACATGTCTTATATACAGAGGTGTACTTTAGAAGTATTTTTTTCCCTTTAGTGTTCAAGTACATCATACTATTTCTCTCATGTCTTTCTCGTTATTGTTTTCCTGGATCTTTGCATCAGTTCATATGTCATCTCTCATTTCTGTATTTTCTGAATATAGAGAGTAGATTGATTGGTAGAGTATATATTGGATATATGCTAGGAACTGCTAAGCACTAGGAATACAAACAAATGAAAAATTAAAGCCTCTACCCTCAAGACACATTCTAATGGGGGAAAGCAAGACATAAATGGATTCTGAAAAGAGAGAATAGAAGGTAGAGAAGTGATTGAGTGCAGCCTCAAGGGCCCAGCAAGATAAGGTAAAAGCTTACCTGTCAAAGTCCAGAGTTTTTCCAGGGGCAGAATCTAAAGTTTTCGTGTCAGGATAAAGGGATATTTATGATTTCTTATAGCACAGAAATATTTGATTACATTAATGTATGATATCATCTGTTTTAAAATACATTAGGGTTTGTTTTCAGCACAACTTCCAACAAAAATTGCATTAAGAATAATTTTAGATATAATTGAGCTCCTTTGGTGGGCTAGTGTTTCTGAAAATAGGATGTGTGCAGTTATATCACAGTAAAGCTCTCTTTTCTCCTTTCACTGCTGTATGAAGAATTTGTTGGTAAGTTTTGTTGGCTAAAGCCTGTTGTTTTTAATCTATAAAGCCTCTGATTGTAAATAGGATAATTTTATGTTATCTGCTCATCAAGCTTAATTAAGCATGCTTAGAAATGTGATTTAAACAATAACTCGCTTCTTCAATATAGAGTTACAAGAGGAACCATCCATTTGGATACTTAGAGTCCTGGGATGATTCTTTAATGAGGGCCTGTATGGGGTGGAAGTGGGGGGAGCAGTTAATCTTTAAAAAAAGTTTATTATTATCATTTTTCAAATAACAATAAGTCTGTCCCTCTCATTGCTACCCTGCCCCTCTACTAGAGCATTTCTTCAAAAATGAAAACCAAATCTCTCTCTCTCCCCATCCTTTCCTTCCTCCCTGCTCACATACACATACAATCATACACATACACACACACACACACACACACACACACACACCAAATTGTCTTAAAAGGTGGTTATATTTGTGTTTGGATAAATTTCATGTATATGTGTGTATACGTAAATATACATCTATGCATATATGTGTGTGTGTCTACAATAATTTTAGACATATTTCCATATTAGTCATGTTTTGAAGGTAAAAAATCTGTATAAAAGGGAAAAACTCCAAGAAACAAAAAGCAGACAATTTTTTTTTAATGTGAAAATAGTATGCTTCAATCTGCATTCGGTCTCCAAAATTCTTTCTCTGGATGCAGATGGCATTTTCTATCCCAAGTCTGTTAGAATTGTCTTGGATCACTATATTACTAATAAGAGCTAAGTAATAGTTGATCATCATATGAACGTTGCTGTGTACAACATTCTTCCGGTCATGCATCAGTTCATGTAAGTTTCTCTAGGCCTCTCTGAAATCATCCTGCTGATCATTTCTTATAGAACAATAATATCCTATATTTTTTATATTTATTTATATACTATTAATATACATTTATATACTATAACTTACTCAGCATTCCCCTGCTGATGGGCATCCACTCAGTTTCCAGTTTGTTGCCACAAAAAGAGCCGCTACAAATAGTTTTGCAGGTGTGGGTCCTTTTCCCACTTTTATGATCTCGTTGGGGTTACTAACCCAGGAATAAGACTGCTGGATTAGAGTGTACAGTTTTTAGCCCTTTGGGGATAGTCCCAAATTGTAAAGCCCTCTCTTTTATAACTAGAGCCATATGATATAAATTAATAAAAGAAACTGCTCTCTTCACAAGAAAATTACCATCCTTATTATCAAATCTTTTTGTGTTTTCATCTTCTATAATTCTGAAGTGTTTAACTCTGGAAGGTAGATCCTTTGTCTTCCATGATATTGTACTTTTAGAATTTTTCTCTGATTGTTCCTTCACTATCTTCTTTTCCTAGCTCTTCATTGTTCTCCTATTGCTGAAATGTAGTGGGCATTGTCTAAAGTTCTCTCTTAAACTGGCTTCTTCTTTTTCTATATTTTCTTCTTTGGGAATCTCATCCATTCCTTTCAATTATCCTGTTTCAATTACCATCTCTTCAGATGACTTTCTATCTTCAACCTCTACCAGTAGTTCTAATGCTATATATCTAAATGTCTGTTGGATAGCTTTAATACTGTAGTAAACTGTCCTTTTTCCTATTGGTGGTAAGTTTATTGGTACAGACTATATGTCCCATCTTTTTTTTATCTCCAGTGCTATAAACATAATAGGTGAAATACTAATTGAATTGAATGTTTGGGAGACTATCTGTAAAATTTTGGTGTCAACATTGTTGTCAGTAATTGCCACAGCTCATCTCTGGTAGTTCTTGGTGCCAGTTTGTGCAATTAAAATTTAGTGAGCATCTGTTTTCTATGTGCAAGACATTGTACAAGGTACTATTGCTGCACAGTGACAAACAGTCCCAGACCTTATAGAATTTAGAATACTGTCATTGAGGTAAGACAGCAACAAATAACTTTATTATAATATGTAACAAGAATATTTAATGAGACATAGAATGGTACTTGGGGATAACAATGATCCTATATTCTAACAAGTATGACGTCTCCAATGTTCTTTTTTTTTTCCTCATGTCCACATAAAACTCAATAAGTGGATTTGAAATAGGACCCAGGACTTCAGTAGTAGCTTTGACTCAGATTGTCTCAGAGACAAATAGGGACAACTGCTGGGCTGAATTCTCCCATACCTTTCTTCCCAGAAAAGTTTTCCTTCCTTTTATGCAGAAATAGTGCTTGTCTATCAAGCAAGCAGAGGTATTTGATGTACCCAGGAATAAAAACTACAGTTTACGTTGGCCTACTGTAAACTAAGAAAATGCCGAACTATGATAAAAATTTGATAATGAGACTTTCTCTATGAAGAGAAATCCAAAACTAACTCTTCTGTTTCCCAGTATACCTCCTTGAGCTCAAGTGATACTCAAAATGTAAAAGCAAAATTAAAGCTCAACTTATAAAAATTGGCGAGGCTATTCCTTTCTCCCACCTCAATTACTAATGCATCTACTATAGGCTTTTGTGTGTATGTATCTGTTGCTTTATGTAATTTTTGACAACATTGTTGTCAGAGTATTCCAGGTCTGCTACTAACTCGTGTAACTTCTCTTCTGGGGAACTCTGTGTCCTCAACTGTAAAATGAAGGTTTTGGGCAAAGTAATCACCAAGCTCTAAAAAAATCAATGATTCTTCCTTATGTTTCTTATCACTACTCTCCAGATTTTTGAGTTGAACAGTATTCTTTTTTAATTAAATTAAAGAGAGGAAAAAACTTAATAATGACTAGTTCTTCAAAATAGTAATTCTGCATTTGGGGGCTTATAAATGAATTTAAATTTTTTCCTAGATCAAAAAAGGAGAATTGGTCTTGAGTATAAATGTGTATGTGATATAAAGTTTCAAGTTTATTCATTGGCTAATTTTTCCATATTATCTTTATAAATATTGAGTTGAAATAAAAAAAAAAAAGTTGTTGTGGGAGAAATAGAATTAAATAGCTTTCAAAACAAATGTACTTCTTTTTGTTACAGCTTCTAGACCTTCAGTGGAAAATGGGTATGGCAGTGAGTTCAGACAGTTGCAAATCTCTTAAGTCTCCTTATGTTGCAGTGACACTTAAAGTGGCAGATCAATCAGGCCAGATTACAAACAAGTCCTTTGAAATGACAATTCCACAATTTCAGGTTTGTCACTAAATTATTTTGAATTTGAGTTTTCTTCTAGGATGTTGTTGCTTTTAAAAAGCACAGGATTTTTTTTTTTTTCATTACAGAGGAAGTGTTGTTCTGATTTTAAAATATATAAATGTTTATTATTTTAAAATAATTCATTGAAATATATTTAATATATTAATATACAGAATCTCCAAAATATTTTTAACTAGGTATTTGACAAAATATATTTACAACGATGTTCTGTGTGAAAGAAGTCTTAATTGAACTTTGACATCTGACTAAAATTTGAAACACTTTGATTTTTTATGGATATATTTAACCAGTGTTCATTTTTTGTATGGGGTAGATACACCAAAGATTGACTTTCCTCCCAGACTTTCTGCAGGAAATCTAAGCAGAATTCAACTTAGACTCAAATTGTACTGACTTAACATTTTTCTGATAGAGCTTGTGCCAATTTCAAGCATCAAAATTTGAGTGGCTTTTTATTAAATACTTGTATGAACGCTATGAATCTGAGGATATGCTTTCAAAATGTTTGAAGCCACTTCCCATCAACATTTAACTGTTTGGATGGCTTCATTTTTTATTTACCACTGGTTTTTAAGATTTAATTTCTAAAAATCCACTTGGCAAATGCAAAGATCATATTCCAATAACATTTGCTGACATTGTATATGTTTTTGTAAATGTATAAGTAATTGTGAACAAAACAACTAAAGTCACTGAAATATTACAAATGAAACTA
This sequence comes from Antechinus flavipes, assembly GCF_016432865.1. Taxonomy (NCBI): domain Eukaryota; kingdom Metazoa; phylum Chordata; class Mammalia; order Dasyuromorphia; family Dasyuridae; genus Antechinus; species Antechinus flavipes. The sequence goes on along the minus strand of NC_067400.1, from coordinate 120,218,857 downwards.
AGAAGAATGATTCCAAAGATTTGTTTTCAAGAACAAGTTTTCACATACTCCCAATGTCACTTTAATTACTTATTATAAACCATGTTTTTTGTAGTATGGATTTATCTTAGAGTCCCATTTCAAAACAAAACATCCTGATCAAGAATACATTTTTATTAATATTGACCTCTTTAAAAAAAGACTAATCCTTGGATTAAGATAATAGGCTATGCTTTTGTATACTCTTAAATCTCGGTCAGAAAATGTAATTTTAATGTTATCAAATTAGCTAGCAGAAATCCCTATCCAAGTTTCAGATTTGGCTTAATGATGTATTGTTATGTAAATTTAAATCCATATTGAAGCTTGACATATTAATAAACTCCAGTTAAATTTGACAAAACAACTTAAATATGAATACAAATTGAACATTATTTTCTTTTTTTTTCTTTCCAGTACTTCTTCAAGCAGTTCAAAGAAATGGCTGCTGTGATTGAAACTGTGTAAGAGCAGCATCCTTTGTTGTCAATTTCCCATAACCTTTGTAAGATGATGTGTGTCATTTGATGTAAATACAATTGCATAATGATTAAATGCTATTTGTTAAAGGAAGATATAATTTCTTGGTCATTTTCATAGGGTAAGATAATACTTCATTCATGTATTAGACTGTTCCAGAATCTCATATCATCTAAATAAATTGGTATTGAAAATTACAAGTAAGCTTGACAAAAAAAGAAACTTAAATAAGGTAATTCAAAAGAATATGTAATAATTTGGAGGATATGTGAAATAGTTGATGATAAGAGAAGATAGAACAAAATAACTTACTTAAGAAATTGAGATTCAAAAAGTAGCTTGATCAAAATAGAAATCTATGAAGCTGTCAACATATCAGACACTGGACAAAACTTTCTTTAGATGGTGGCACAAGCAGAGATTAGTTGGGCTCATTTAGAACAATTGATGCAAATTATTCTAAGTTCTTTGCCTTGGAGATAGAAAAAGATTTTATTGATTCATCTCAGTAACTGATGTAATTTGAGCAAAGATATAGAGTTGGAAAGTTAGACAGAATAACTGCCAATGAATTTTAAACAAAGCTCAGGAAGTATCTGCATGATACCATAGTTAAGAAATGATATTGTTTGAGTTTGTTACTCAGCAAGGGTATTTGTATTCAAAATGCTTATACATTTTTCCTTATGCTTCAGTGATAGGATTGTAGATTTAGAACTAGAAGGGACTTTTGAGATCAACTAGTTCAACCCCCATTTGAAATCCAGGGAGTTTGTAATTTGCACAGAGTCACATTGATAGGAAGTGAGAGTCAAAATTTGAACCTAGGTCCTCTGACTCTAAATCCAGTACTCTTTTCATTGGACTATTACTACTGTGGTCTATATACTGGGAATGTAAGGAGCTGAAAGTTAGGAAAGTTTGACTGATCTCTTTTCTACCACTGAGTCACTTCTTAGATTAAGACATTTAATCTTTTTGTTATCTTATTTGTAAAGTGGGAGTGTTGGACTGAATCTCTTAATTCCTTTCTACCTATAAAATTTATAGTCATAGGAAAACCTGAATTTCTCTTGTTATTATTGATGAATAGTTTTTCTGAACTTAAAGTTTTATATGATAGATAAAGCAAAAAAACTACATTCATTTCTGAAACCGAAACTTTAGATCCATTGGTGTTTTCAAAAAGGTGCATGATTGGAATGCTTTGTTTTCAAGTGATAGCATGGAAAACATTTTGTACCACAAATTTGAAAATATTTGAAATTTAGAAACTTGACTTCCTCCCCGCCCTCCCCCCCCCAAAAAAAAGTTGCATATCTTTCAAAGAAACTATCCTTGTGTAAATTGGTGGCAAAATGCTTAGTCATTCCATCTGAAAAGTGACTCCTCATAGAATCCATTCTGATGTGCCTGTACTGCCTCCCCATTTATCACATCCATGGAACTGATGACATTTGAGTTGGACCTTGAATGAGAAAAATGATTTAAATAAATAGAATTTTTGGACCAGGGTTGGGAGTAGTGGAGAAGAATCTATTTTGGACACCTGAGAATATTGTATGCAAATATGCTTTGATAGGAAAAATCAAGATGAGTTTGGGAATTGTGAAATTTAATTGGAAGTTATTATATGTATAGGTAAATAGGGCAAAATATTACTAGAGACAGATTGGATTGCAAAAGGCCTTGAATACCAAGGTAAGCTGTTTTTATTTTATCTGGGTCAGTGAGAAGCCACTTAAGATTTTTGAACAAGGGAATGATGTAATGAAATTTGTGCATTAGAATCATTTGAATCATCTGGCCTCTGAATCAAATACTATTTCTCTGGAAGAAATATAATAGGTTGGAAATGGGAGAGATTAGAGACTGGGAGAGCATTTAGGAGACTATTACAGCAGTGCAAACAAAGGAATAATGAGGACCTGGTCTCAAGTATTTCAGTAGGAATGGGTAGGGAGTAGCCACAAGAATACAGCTTCAAAATCAACTTTGAACATTAGTCTATACTATGCTGCTGAAATTTACCAACAGAAATTCATTTAAAAATTTGGAAATTAAAAGATTTGATGAAGAAAGCTGTTGTTATATGTGACGTCTGAGTTAGCTCCCTCTTGACCTCAGTATCAGCCAGAATCAGGATCAGCAAAAGTCCTTGGTCTATAGGGGGAGAAGTAAAGGAGACAGACAAACCTCCATGAGGCTTGCCACCAACCTCCTCTCTCCTGGGTGTCCTCCTCCAAAGTGACTGGCTTGTCTTACTCCACCCTCTAATCCCTTCTATAATTATCTGTATACAACAAAAGATCGAGCCAGCATAGAATAGTGAGAAGGGCCATTTTCCAAGCATATGCTAATTGAGTATTGTCCAATAGGTAATTAGCCTTAAATGCTCAGTTGTCTGATTCCAGTGCACCTGTTAAACCCTTTACACTTTCAGCCCTTTACAATTATAAATTATATCTCATCTAAGAAAAATGCCATCTTGAATAAGCTGTCACTCTTAAAAACTTATGTAGTCATAACCCACTTAATGACTTTAGGCAAGATTATAGGGACAATTAATTCCATAAGACCAATATTTTAAAAATAATTTTAATTTGACACACACCAAAAAACCAAATTCTCATACAAAGAAGAACAAAAAATATTGTATACAAAACCACAAATTTCCATAATGTACAGCTTTTTCCTTAAGTTAATAATAAATTCAACATGCCAGTTTCAAAGCTGTCCTGCTTGTTTGTGTCTCTCTCCAAAGTTCCTTTTCTTTCTTGTTGTTACTATATAAATTGTTCTGGTTTTGCTCACTTTATTCAGAATTAGTTCATTTGAATCGTCCCAAAATTCACTGAATCTGTCCTTTTCATCATTTTTTATGGCATATTAATGTCAAACTCCCAAGAAACTATTTTACTGACCTAGAAAAAATAACAACAAAATTCATCTAGAAGAACAAAAAAGTCAAGAATTTCAAGAGAATTAATGTAAAAAAAAAAAACAAACAAACAAATTAAGGTGGCCTAGCTGTACCAGATTTAAAACTTTATTATAAAGCAGCGGTTACCAAAACCATTTGGTATTGGCTAAGAAATAGAGAAGTTGATCAGTGGAATAGGTTAGGTTCACAAGACAAAATCAAGTCAATGACTATAGTAATTTAGTGTTTGACAAACCCAAAGATCCCAGTAAGAGGTCACTTTGACAAACCTGCAGGAAAATTGGAAAATAGTATGGCAGAAACTAGTCACTGACCCACACCTAACACCATATACCAAGATAAGGTTGAAATGGGTTCATGATCGAGACATAAAGAATGATATAAACAAATTAGAAGAACATAGGATAGTTTACCTCTCAGATCTGTGGAGGAGGAAAGAGTTTGCAACCAAAGAAGAACTAGAGATCATTATTGATCACAAAATAGATAATTTTGATTATATGAAGTTAAAAAGGTTTTGAACAAGCAAAAGTAATGCAGACAAGATTAGAAGGGAAGCAATAAAACTGGGAAAACATTTTTACATTCAAAGGTTCTGATAAAGGCTTCATTTCTAAAATATATAGAAAATTAACTCAAATTTATAAGAATTCAAGCCATTCTCCAATTAATAAATGGTCAAAGGATATGGACAGACAATTTTCAGATGAAGAAATTGAAATTATTTGTAGTCATAAAAAGCAAATAATTTGGTGTTCCAAATCACTATTGACCAGAGAAATGCAAATTAACTCTGAGATACCACTACACACCTGTCAGAATGACTAAGATGACAGGAAAAGACAATGACGAATGTTGGAGGGGATGTGGGAAAACTGGAACACTGATACATTATTGGTGGAATTGTGAATGGATCCAACCATTCTGGAGAGCAATTTGTAACTATGCTGAAAAAGTTATCAAACTATGCATACACTTTGACCCAGTAGTGTTTCTACTGGATTATGTCTCAAAGAGATCTTAAAGAAGGGAAAAGGACCTGTATGTGCAAAAATGTTTGTGGCAGCCCTCTTTGTATTGGCAAGAAACTGGAAACTGAATGGATGCCCATCAATTGGAGAATGGCTGAATAAATTGTGGTATATGAATGCTATGGAATATTATTGTTCTGTAAGAAATGACCAGCAGGATGATTTCAGAAAGGTCTGGAGAGACATGAAATTGATGCTAAGTGAAAGGAGCAGAACCAGGAGATCATTATACAGGGAAACAACAAGACTATATGTTGATCAGTTCTGATGGATGCGGCTCTCTTCAACAATGAGATGATTCAAATCAGTTCCATTTATTCAATGATGAAGAGAGCCAGCTACACTTAGAGAGAGGACTATGAGAACTGAATGAGGTTCACAACATAGCATTCTGACACTTACTGTTGATGTTGCTTGCATTTTGTTTTCCTTCTCAGGTTTTTTTTTCCCCCTATATCCAATTTTTCTTGTGCAGCAAGACAACTGTATAAATATGTATACATATATTAGATTTAACATATACTTTTAACATATTTAACATGTATTGGACTACCTGCCATCTAGGGGAGGGAGTGGAGAGAAGGAGGGAAAAATTTGGAACAGAAAGTTTTGCAAGGGTTAGTATTGAAAAATTACCCATGCATATGTTTTGTAAATAAAAAGCTTTAATAAAAAAAAAAAAACCACAAATATATTAGCAGAACATTTCCAATCATTAATGGGTTATGCTTGTATATTATATACACATTTTAATACTATCACATAACTTATCAATGGCTTGAATTCTTATAAATTTGAGTTAATTTTCTATATATTTTAGAAATGAAGCCTTTATCAGAACCTTTGAATGTAAAAATGTTTTCCCAGTTTTATTGCTTCCCTTCTAATCTTGTCTGCATTACTTTTGCTTGTTCAAAACCTTTTTAACTTCATATAATCAAAATTATCTATTTTGTGATCAATAATGATCTCTAGTTCTTCTTTGGTTGCAAACTCTTTCCTTGTAAATCTTGAGATATTATTTAAATCTTAGCTATTATTAAAACTTCAGTGATTTCCATAATCTGAAATTAATGAGGGAAAGGCTTCTAAGTTCTCTATTATGTTTACTGTAGCCCCATAAAGTATAAAAAAGCAAAGAACATGTAGACATTAGTCATCCATCATTAATGGGAAATAGTTTGATATTGTAATGGAAGAAACATTGGATGTAAATTTGAAGGGATAAAGCTATGTAGGAAGATTTTCAGTTTTATGTCTGACCATTTATTGAAGGGGGTCTAAAAAATTGAAAAAATGAGAAATCAATGCTATTGTCTAGTTCTATTTCTATTGACTGGATTTCAAGAAGGAGAAAAGAGATGATTGAACATAACTTAGTGGGGAAATTAAAAGCAAGATTTCTTCTTCCAACACTAATATTAATATTATATTTATAAAAACTAATATTTATATGACATTTAATACCATGAAAAAAGCCTAAATCTCTTTGATTTTTTTGGAGTGGGGAAGATGGCACAAGATAAGGAAGAGTGACCTCATATATGTTATGCCATAGTTATTTTTACTCATTGTGGTATTGTGTGTGGTTGTGGTATTGTTCTACTAAGGCTAGGAATAGTACAGGAAAACCAATTTTTTTAGTGCATTTATAATACTGCTATGTTGCAGACAGCGGCATTTGGATTTGGGAGTATCCATGTAGAAAGTACATAAGCCCTACTTTAATAAAGAGTCAAAAGTCAAATAATAGTCTGGGGAAATGAGCAAACTCCTGAAAAAAGACTGACCATAGAAATTTAAAAAACAAAACTGGCCAAAAGGAGAAGAAGGTACAAAAGCCCACTGAAGAAAATAATTACTTAAAAATTAGAAGTGAGCAGATGGAAGCCAATGAGTTTATGAAAACTCAAGAAACAATAAAACAAAAGCAAAAAAATGAAAATATAGAAAACAAAGTGAAATATCTCATTGAAAAAATCTCCAGGAGAGTTCAGTTAAAAATTATTGGATCACCTGAAATCTATGTCAAAAAATGATCTTCTATCAAGGAAAACTTCTCTGATATTCTAGAACCAAGAAATAAAACAGAAATTGAAAGACTCCACTTATTACCTCCTGAAAGGTTAAGCTCCCAAGAATATTTTAGCCAAATTCCAGAACTCATAGGTCAAGAAGAAAAGATTGCAAGCAGTCAGAAAGAAGCATTTCAACTATCATGAAGCCACAGTCAGGATAACCCAAGATTAAGCAGCTTTTTCATTAAAAGATTGCAGGGCTTGGAATATGATATTCCAGAGGGCAAAGGAACTAGGATTACAACCAAGAATCACCTGCCCAGAAAAACTGAGTATAATCCTTCAGGGGATATTCACTGAAATGGAGGAGTTTTAAGAATTCCTGATGAAAAGACCAGAGTTAAATAGAAGATTTGACTTTCTGATACAAGATTCTGAAGAAATATAAGGGAGTAAACAGGAAAGGGAAATCATAAGTGACTTAATAAAGTTAATCTGTTTACATTCCTACATGGGAAGATGATACTTATAAGAATTTTCTCATTATTAGAGGTAGATATAAACAGCACAGGTATGAGTTGAATATGATGGTACAATATCTAAAATAAAATTTAATTGAGAGAGGAATGTACTGGAAGAAAGGAAAAAGAAGAAGTGGAATAGCTGAAAGGAGAAGAAAAGAAGAAGAGGAAGTTGCCCCAATAAGAGTGTGGTATTAAAGCAGCAAGATATAGAATAGTGTTGAACTTGTATAGAGGAAGGCCTGATTTTAAATTCACATCTCTGATGGAATTTGGTCAAGTTAGTTAATCTCTTTGTACATAAATCCATTCTCTTAACTCTTGTTTGCCAAGTCACAGAGAAATTTAATAAATTGACCAACTTGTCAACTAGCCACAATACATTTCTATACTGTGGTGTGGGGTGCTCTCATCAGCTCCCATAGATTCAATTATCATTTCTATGAAGATGATTCTTAGATCTCTTTATCTAGACCTAATCTCTTTCCTGACCTATAATCTTACATCTTCAGCCGGATGTTCTACAGATGTCTGAAACTGACTCTTTCCTCTTCTCTCTCTCTCTCTCTCTTTCTCTCTCTCTCTCTCTCTCTCATTTTTCTAACATCTCTTTACGCCCAATTTCCAATCCAAAGTTCATTTTCACAGTAACAAAAGCAAAATAATAATGATATTTTCACCTTTAATAGTGCTTCCTTTCCTGTACAATATTTCATCCAAACTCAACTACTTAGTAACTATTCTCTAATTTTCAGGTTCTGTCTCCTATCTCCTAATACTCCCCTCTGCAAGCAACTGAGTACCTATTTACTGTCCTTGTGCATGGAATCCATTCATTACTCAACTCCAGTTTATTAAAAATCTTTTTTTTTTCTTTCAAGATTTAGTCTACATTGCCACATTCTACTTTGTTGTGTACTGATTTCTATTCATGTTCAATTCCCCCAGCACACTATAAACTAGAACAAGAAATATGTTATTTTTCATCTTAGTATTCTTGTGCTTTGCACAAAGTAAGCACCCTTTAATAAGCTGATACACAAAAATTCAAGGTCTTAAAATTTCTATGAAGATATACCAATGAGCATTGTTATGGTTCTGTCATCCTAGGCAACTTTACCCATACGTAAAATTCTCAATTACAACAATTTATTATTACTCTAGCTTAATTGGAGGGGAAAGCCATTCTAAATTAGTGTAAAGTTTAAATTAAGAACATATCTTAAAACAGTTCTGTTGTTTTTGATTATAAAAGTAAGCTAACTTTATGGAGATTTAGAGAAATTGTTTAGCAAAGAACAGCAGGAAATTGACTTATTAATTGTAAATAAATGCTTTAAAATACTTAGGGCACTTGATAGTTTAATAACTTAAATGTTTATAAGCACTTTCTTTAAAAAAAACTTGTTTACAATGTTAATTTGTTTGGAATAAATAACAAATTAGAGTGGGTGGTTGGAATTAATGAAGTTTTGCATTCATATAAAAATTGACATTTTGTGATGTGAAAAATAAAGCAGGTAATTAGATGCAAATTTCATAATGGGTTGAATGCTGGTGGCTCAGACTATCAGTTTATAAAACTTAGCATGAATTTTAAACCTAAAATATTTAATTCTAAAAATAATTAATAACCTGGGAGTGTTCAGGTCCTCTCTCCCAGAGGTCCAACACATGCATATTAGTGAAAGTGCACTCCACCTAAATCACTGGGAAAGAACCTAGCTTAAAAAGGCTAAGGTCCCACAAGGCATCAGGGCCATCTCCAGTTGTCCCCTAGATCCAGGTGGCTCTGGAGGGGAAAGTGAAGCAGGTGGAGCACAATTTCTGTCATATATATATATATATCTCAAGCTTAAAAATGCTTGCTAACGTGGGATTTCTATACTATAGTTGAGGGTGGTATTATTGTGATGTTGCAGCATACAACTTAAAAGGAAAAATTATAACTGTGAAAATATATCTATGAAACTTTAGGCTAATAAGTAACCAAAGAACTTTTCAATTGCTTTTTTTTTCCTTCAAGAAAGTGAGCCTCAGGCATAATAAAGAATTCTGGAAGTTAAATCTTGGAAGTATCAACACCAATGAGATCAGCATTCATAAAAAATCAATTGTTTTGGCAAGAGCTAACAAAAGTGAATCATATGAGGCAAGCTTGTAGTGCTTCTGCTTATCCTTGTGGATTTGCTTTTATGAAGACAGAATCTTTATTTAACTGGTTGCTGTGTACCAGACTCACAGTTATAGACATGAAAAGTCTATAATCCCAACAGATCAGAAATAGTCCAATGCAAGTATAAGATTAGGACTTCACTTTTTTGTGGTGTTTTCTAGCATTAGGGAAAAAATTTATAGATTGTCCAGTATGATTCAATGTATAATTTCCATTAAGACAACAGAATCAAGTATCTGAAACTGACCTTAAAAGATTAAGGGTAAATGAATCTGCATTTTTGTGGAAAAAAAAAATAAAACTTTCAGCTTTAATAAATCTCTGATCACCCTTTGGCTGTGAATAAGGGTTTTATAACAAAGTTTAATGGTAATAGTTTTTCCTCTGAAATTTCAAATATGAAATTTATAAGGGTTGATATCATATCTATGACAATTTTTCAACATGAAAATAGGTTTAATTGTTCTGCTTTCAATTTCCCTGATACCTCCTTCTTCACCTTAGCCCAGGGCAATTCCACACTCCCAGAATTTACAGTTTCTTGGAATATATTGCCAGTTTAAAAGTATTGTATAGCCATATAAAATTGGGAATAAATTTGGAAAGTATTTCTATTTACAACATCATTTGGTTCCTCAAGTGAGGAAGCTTCTTGGTAAAAATTATATTCCCTGAACAACACTGTGATGATAAATTCCTTTCTTGGTATTTTATACATCATTTATCTCCAAAGAATTCTTAGTATTTTGAAACACTTAGAACTTTGCCTCCTTAAGTTATCACATTATTAGTAGTTTTTCCTTTTTCATGGAAAAAACATGTTGGCATAAGAAAAATCAAGTTGTATTTATCCTTGTTAACAAACATCTGTAATAGAGCTGTAATTGACATTGATTTTGCCATTTCTAAGATATTATGATTTAGTAAACTAAATTTTATTTAATTAGTAACATGGTTAAATTGAAAAGATGACTCTTCCTATCCCCAACTTCATAGGTAGATTTCAAATATCAGGTTCTCCCTAATATGCCTATTTTATTAGTATTGTAAAACTTAAAGGCATATCTACTTTCCTTACTAAAGTGAAGAAAAAAGTATTCTATAATCTGTATTTGGACACAATCAGTTCTTTCTCTGAGAAATAGCTTCCAGGAAGGACTAAGGAAAAAGGAGAAATTAATCCATATGCCACCAATTTAGTAATTTAATTAACGGGGAGGGGGGGGGGAGAGAGAGAGAGAAGAGAGAGAGAGAGAGAGAGAGAGAGAGAGAGAGAGAGAGAGAGAAGAGAGAGAGAGAGATTGAGAGAGAGAGAAAAAAAGAGAGAGAGAGAGAGAGAGAGAAAGAGACATGCCCAAAGCAACATAAAGATGCAATATAAGAGAATTCCAACATTTTCATGTAAATATTTAGTTTCCCTATATTTATTGTGCCTGGCAATGAATAAGAATCAACAGAAATATCCTCATTCATGATACTAAATTCAAAAAGTCTCAGTAAATATCTCAAAGGGCATCTAAAGAAAGTCTAATATCATTAAGTATCATTTTTAAAAGTCAGACTCTGTGTGTGTGTGTGTGTGTGTGTGTGTGTGTGTGTGTGTGTGTGTGTAAGAGAGAGAGACAGAGACAGAGAGAGAAAGACAGGAAAAGAGAGACAGAAAAAGGAGAGAAAAGGAGAGAGGGAGGGAGGAAGAAGGAGAGAGAGACAGAAAAAGAGAAATTCTTTTCCATGTCTTAAAAAAAGATATCAATAAATCAACAAAACTTCAATCAAACTGATTTTAAAACAAACTGATAAAAACAAAGTTAAGCACATTTAAAGAGAAAATCCTCTGTTGTAGATTACTAACTACCAATAGTTAAGTTAAAACTATGTTATGTCACCTTGGAAAGTCATAACTTTTGCCTCAGTTTCTTAATTTGTAAGATGGGGATAATAATATGTTCTTCACAAGGATAGGTACTATTTTTCAGGTCAGTAGTTTTTCCAATGAGATATTTACTTTTTTTTTCCTATTTTTTTATTACAAAAAAATTTTTTTGCACTGATTTTATTAACTCAATAAGCCCTTCCCTGATTATCATTAACCTTGTAGAAGAAAATACTTATAAATCCATGTATCTCATTCAACATTTAAAAAAAAAAGTTTCTTCAATACCACTCAGAGTATATGTCAGCAGATGTATGAGTTAGCCCAGCTGTGTGATTTTTATTCTAAAATGTATGATGGATTAAAGTCCTAGAATTGTAACAAACATTTGTAAGTTGTATATTCTATCTACTATTATAAAATGTTTTATCAGATATATTTCTTTCAGACCATTTTAACTATTTAATATTTTTCCCCTAAGGATGAACAGTCATGAGCTAAAATGAAACTATAACTTTTTTTAAAGAAGGAAACTTATCTCCATCATATAATTGAGAATATTTACTCTTATTTATTTTAGGTTTTATTATCAAGTTTGTGGCTTTTTTTTCATTTTTTTCTTTTACTATTCCTCTTTTGGCTAGTATTAGAAGTAGGGACTTCAAAGATAGGAAGACTGGAGTTTGAATTTCGCCTCAATTATAAGTAGCTATGAATGGGCAAGTGGCATAATTTCTATCTGCCTCAGTTTTCTCATTTATAAAATGAAGATAAATAATGGCACTTTTACCTCACAACGTTGTTGTTCTGAGGAAATGAGTTAACATAAGTAAAAACAAAGCACACTGTAAATTTTAAAGCGCTATATAAATACTAGCTATATTATTATTATAAAGGAGGATTCGTCTAAGAAGAAGTGGGAATCACTGGTTCTGGGGCAGTTTTTTTCTCGACAGACTTAATTATGGTCATGTGTAGTTGCCCAATCTGATTGGACTAGGCCCCTTCCTTCCTCACCTCAGGAAGGAGGAATGGACCTATAAACAACTGTGAGAAGATAAATGTCTGGTGAATGCTTGTTTGGTGAATGCAGCTCTTGATGCTGAGATAATTCTATCAACCCTAGTGTTTATCCTAATCTGACCTATTCATGCTTGGTGAATTCAAAAGTGGCTGGGGCCAGCTTACTATAGACTGGTGCGTTTGTGAAAGGCCCCATTCAGCTCCCTTTGTCTACCTATGGATTAAACTTGCATAGACCCCATTCACTTCTGGCTTGATCAGTCTATAGTCTGAATAGAGCCAATTTCCTATTATGGCTATGGATGCAGCTTCATTTTCCAGAACAAAACCAATAGAGGGACACAAAGGTATTGGTGGTGTAAGCACAAGACTCTTTAAAGCCTTCTTGTGTGAGTGTTCCACTGATGTTTTGTAGACAATTACCATTACTTCTAAGAAGCTGTGTGGCAGTTGATTGAGAGCCAACTTTAAACCAACGGGAAGACCTGTATTCAAGTCCTGTCTGGGACACTTTTAGCTGAGTGACTCTGGGTAAATTACTTAACCTCTTAGACAATTCTCTAAGATTACAAATGGCAGAGTAGGTGATATCCTGCATTGAGGATGATAAATAAGACTTAGCATCTGTGTAGTACTTTAACATTTACAAAGTGCTCACTTTATTTTGTTTGATCTTCTCAGCCATCAGTAAAGTAAGTGCTATAATTCTTATTTTTTCAAAGGAAGAAACTGAGACACAGAGAATTTAAGTGACTTAGGCAGGATTATTCAATTAAGATGGATCTGAAATATAATCCCTTAAAGTGAAAGTTGTCAACCCCAATTTCTTAAACTGTGGATTATAATCCCTTAGGGAGTCTTGTAACTGGAAGTGGAGGTCAGAAAATTATAATTTGTTATCAGTAAATGTTTGATTTGTAGACCTATTTTATGTACCTGGGATCGTGTAAAAATTTCTCTGGTGAAAAGCGAGTGGAAAAAGTTCAAGAATCCTTGCTTTAAACCAATGAAATCACAGGCACAACTAAACAAACAAATAAAAAGCAAATAACAAAATCAACAATAATAACCCTCTAGTTGAATTAGACATATGTTTTTGATTTCTGAGATCCTAAACTGTATTTATTAGGTTTTATACTGGGATGGTAGCATGATGTAGAGACAAATAGCTCTGGATTTGAAAGCTGACCTTGAAGATCTCTGCCCTTACTAATGATGAGATTGGGGTAGGTACATCAAATTAGGACGTTAAAAACCAAATGAAGGGATTGGTCCCAATTTAGAAGAATTCACAACAGTTTTCTCCCATCTAAAAGGCATTTTTAGTTATAAGAAAAGGTTGTAGACAAAATGAAGGGGTTAAATAGGCACCAGAGTAATAAAAATGAAATCGATTTTGGAGAGCATAAAGTTAACAAGGAAAGGGTTGGGTTTTTTTTTGTTTTTGTTTTTGTTTTTTAAACAAATAATAGTGGAAAAGACAAGTTCCCTAGTGGAACTCACAATTAACCAAGAGAAAAGGAATACTCTGGGAGGTGGGAGTACACCACTGACTAACAGGCTAAATCCTTAGAGGAATTTAGGAGCCTGAAAGAGTTAGCTAGCTATGACAAGGAGAAAGGGTACTATGAGACATGGGGGAGAAAGTGAGAGGAAAGACACCAAAAGGGATTCAGCAAAGATAGCATAGTCCATGGACAGGCTCACAGGGGAAATTAACCTTGAGGATCTGACATCACAATTTGGCTTTCTGATTAGATACAGAGGTGGGGTTACCCAAGACCTCCACAGCAGGTGGGACTGTAAGGTTGAACTGATTCCCATCAGTGCCCTTCCCTGCCCCAGGGAGTAGTCTTATCAATACTTTAGGCTTTCTCTGCCAAGTCCACCTAGTTACCCAAGACTTCATCATTACCAAGGGGATCTTGGACCTTCCTGGGCTAGTCCCCATCTGTGGAAGTTCCTAGAAGTTAGTGACTGGATTATTTACGCTCAATATCAAACAAAATTAATATCTACAAATAGTAGGTGCTTTAAACATTTTATTATTGAATCTGGATATTTTTGTTAAGTCATTTCATTCATGTCCAACTTCATTTTGGGATTTTTTTGTTTGTTTATTTTTGGCAGGATACTGAAGTAATTTGCCATTTCCTTCTCCAGTTCATTTTATAGATGAGGGGACCGACACAACCAAGGTTAATTGACTTGCTCCATCACAGTTGGTAAATCTCTGAGGTCAGTCTTGAACTTGGGAAAGTTCAAATTGAGTCTTCTTGACTGACATTTTATTGACTTCAACACTCAGCTGCCTTTGAATCTGCATTAGCTGGCCACTAAGGTCTCTCTTCTGATCCTAAATTATTTCTCTTTATAAAACAAATGATTGTTCTCAGAGTTTGCATTACTAATAGAAACATCTGGAGTATGGTTGCTGCTCCACAGTGATAAACAGTGATCTTTATGAAATACATATCAGTCCATGTAAACTCTTTACCTATAATATACAGTGTCCCAAAAATTTCAGTGCAATTTGAAGTACATTATAATAATTTCACTAATATTTAAATAAACTTATTTCAACAAATACATTTCAATAATAATTTTAATGATTTAAAACTACACCAAGACTTTTATTATACTGTTGTTCATCCTTCATTTTTGAAGAGGACCAATGACATCATAGGTCATGTTTGAGTGAGATGCATTTAAGTGAGGTAGAGTTGCATAAAGTCTTCCTGTGTGTCCAGTGTGTCCAATGTGTCCAGTGACAGGACAAAAAAGCCAAGACTGGCATTTTCCTGGGGTGTTGTAGATGACCTTGGCATCTTCCATTTCTGACCAATCCCTAAGTGTTCCTCAGAGTTTGGCTTTGGGAACAAATTCTCCTCATCTGCCCATTCTGCCGAGTGAAGCCTTCCCATTTTGGGGTAAACATCCCCCTAAATGACTGACAGGTTTGAGGCCTGTTGGTTCTGCTCAATCTGGTTTAGGTTATTATCTGTGGAGAAAGTTTTCCTGGGATGTGGCCACTGTGATTACTGCAGCTTTTTGGAGACACACATTAGGTGGACACCAAAAGTGAATGATCAGCCCTGAAAAGGGCCTGCATACCAAAAATGCTACTCTTCCTGGAACAATCATTTTTTTTTATTATTTTATTATATTTATTATTATTATATTATATAATATTATTATGTGACATATTATACTATGAACTAAATTGTATTATTAGTGAAAGTCAAGGTCAACCTAAGACAAAAAATGTGAAAGAGATAAAATCTGACTTTTGAGGTCTCTACCCTTCTCTTTCTACATACTTTTCAATAGTCCTTTTCTCACATTCCCAAAAAGCATCCAGAATTCTTATGGTCTTGTGTTTTGCAGTCATGTGCAACTCTTTGTGACCCCATTTGGGGTTTTCTTTGCAGAGACACTGAAGTGTTTGCCATTTCCTGCTTCAGCTCATTTTACAGATGAGGAAACCAAGGCAAACTGGGTTAAGTGACTTGGATCACACAGCTAATAAGTGTCTGAGGCCAGATTTGAAGGCAGGAAGATTAAGTCTGTCTGATATCTGGCCTGGTGCATCCTGTTCATAAAGAGTTATAATCTTTTAGTATGTTCTGGTAACCACTAAGGAGAAAAAGCGGTGATAAAGACTTAAATTTTGTAAGTATTTTGTCAAGAACACTACTTCTGAAAGCCCTTCTGGCAGTGTTCTCTATTAAACACTGACTTCTCTTTTCAATTAGCTAGCAACTCATAGGATCCTGTGTCAAATGGTCGATAAGAAGCTATGGTAGCTATTGCATAGTATCCACTGAACCCCATTCAATGTACACACTGTCCATCCTAGTCACTGTTGGGTCTGCTTTAACTCTCCTTGCTTAATGGGTTGTCAGAGAAGGAAGAAGGGCTGGGGGGTGGAGTGGGGAGCAAAATCTTAACACTTTCCAGTCAGCTAACTGCTTTCTCCCTATGATTTCTAAAGCCTGCTTCTCTGCTTCCC
Organism: Antechinus flavipes; assembly: GCF_016432865.1. Lineage (NCBI taxonomy): Eukaryota > Metazoa > Chordata > Mammalia > Dasyuromorphia > Dasyuridae > Antechinus > Antechinus flavipes. The sequence continues at coordinate 120,202,761 of NC_067400.1, read as the reverse complement.
CTGCAGACTGGAAACAAAGCATTTTAAGTTCTATTTCAGTTCGATTCAATAAACGTTTATTAAGCACCTACTATGTACCAAGCACTGCGCTAAGCTTTACGTATACAAAAAGAGACAGATCTAACCATCATTTTGGATGGATGCTGCTTCGTTTTAAGAGATCATCCAGTTTTTGATCAGAAAAGTCTTTATCCTGTTAGTAACAAAAAATTACCTCATCAATTCAATTAACACGGATCATTTTTAATAATAATAATAAAGATAACAGGGAACAACACTTACTATGCACTGACATTTTACAAATGATCTCATTTGAGCATCTCCACAACTCTGGGGGAAAGGTGCTATTATTATCCCCATTTTGCAGATGAGGACAAAGGTTAAGTCACCAGTCCAAGCTCCCACAATGACTAAGTGCCTGAGGCTAGATTTGGAAAGAGGTTTTCTTTACTTCAGACCTTGTTTTATCCATTACACTACATCTTGTGAAAGGGGGGGAAAGAAGAAGGAAGGGATAATAGGAGGAGGAACAAAAACATAGTGCTACCATTTGATGGAAAACAAGTCATTTTTGAACCAAAAAAAGCCAACCCGGGTAACAACCTAAAAGTGCCTTCTCAGCCCAGTTGCTTCATAAGGTTATTGTGCAGAAAGCACTTTGTAGATTAAAAAAATACTATATAAATTGCAGTTATTTCAGTAAGCAAACTATTTGGGAAAAAAAGATTTTGCTAGCCATCTTTACTTTTTCTGGACAAATACAAATTAAGGAGTATTTATTACCACTACAGTGTGGTAAAATGGAATAAGAGGACTATTTAAAGATGTCATTTCTAAACCAAATGATAAAGCAAAACATAATACTAGGTCACAGAGAAAACATTTTACTTTCCTGTAAAGGTACTAATTAAAGGTACTAAACTACAAAAATAACTCTTTGGTCAAAATAATTGCTGAAAAACATTTAAAAATAATTTAAAAACAGTTTACCAGCTTGCTTTTTTTTAGTTATTCAAACTTCTTAGAGTCAGAAATTGCAGCAAGTTAATAAAAAGAGACCTCCCAGGAGCAGAATTATAACTGGATTGGGGGAGGGGATGAGCCAATTTTATAAAAAATTCTGACTGTAATAAACAGTCAGGTTATAGGTTTGTATTCATAAAATTCAGAATGTGAAATAACTAGAAATTTAAAAGAGGGTTGTGGTTTTTTTTTTTTTTTTAGGCTCTCAAACCAAATGCTGCTCATCATGAATTGAAAATAATGGGTGGGTAGAGCTTGCTCTTGACTCAATTTATCTGTCCCAGTTCAGGATATAATATATAATCACAGAAAGTAGTAAACTTCCAAGCTAAGGTATATACAAGTGCTAAAATATATGTGAATAAATATAAATATAATGAATGAGTATAATTAGAGAAAGTATGGGGATGATGACATAGTATAAATGTTAACAAAAAGCATTTAATATTCCACTCTTTCATATAATGTTTTCTTGATGAAGGGAAAAGGGATACTTAACATGTCATACTTAACATGTCCTACCCCAGAAGGAAGCACAAACATATATATTCTAGACACAGACACAGAGAAGAACTAAACCTTTGCCTAATATTAGGATTTTACTCACAGGGGAGTCAGTCCTTGTGAAGGGGAGTCAGTCCTTGTGATGCATTCTGTACTTTTGATTGAATATAATCTAAGGCAAGGCTTCTTAAACTTTTTCCACTTGCCCCCTCTTTTTACCAGAGAAATTTTTACATGACCCTGAATACATAGGAAGATAAAATAGGTGTGCAAATCAAATATTTACTGACAACAAATCATAATATCACACTCTCCACATTTGGTTATGAGACCCCATATTGGATCAGGAACCACAGTCTATGAAATTGGGCTCTAAGGCAACAGAGGAGGGAGCAAATTGGATTTACATCTTAAAATGAAATAAATCTAAAAGCTTCTTCAAGGAGTGGGATCTGTAACAACAAAGAAGAGAGCTGGCTAAGGAAGTGAACAAGAACTGGTAACAGTCAAACTGTGGAAACAAATAGACTTTGGGAACCCAACTGAAATACGGCAGAACCCCTGAACTCCATAAGGACTTTGAGATTCTGAAATACTAGAGATGTGAGTTGCCATGTGCATTCTCTACACGTGTATGCTTCACTGTTCGATTCTGATCTCTCCTAGTCCAGAATATAATCACAGAAAGTAATAATTATCAGCTAAGTTGTATTCAAGTGCTAAATAAATGAGCATTTTATTATAATTATATGTATGTGTGCATATATATAATTAAGATTTTTCACTATTTCTGTGAATGTCGTATGTATTTTTTAAGAGAGAATACTTTAAGATTGTGTATGGGTTATAATTATTAGTAGTAAATGCCTTTACTTTGAATTGATTATATCCACTGAATAATTTTCAAGGGGAAATTCATTAATGGAGACTTATGAAGCATGTTTTGGGAGTACAGACCCACCATATATCCTCAGATCTGGGAGAAATGGCCAGTCTCAAGATCTGATCCATGAGTATAAGTACATATTGGGAGACTATCCCAGAGGAGAGTAAAACAAGTAATGGAATGGTAGATGGGAATATGAAAAGAGTTGGATGAATCGACAGGCAGAATTACTAATAAAGGGTAAAAATGGTTTAACTGAGTGGCATTAGGATGAGCATAGGTAAAAGAGAAATATTTAGTTAGAAAGGAAGGGAAAGCTTCATATGGAGTGAAAGTACTGAATTTAATGATCTAAAACTGTATTTAAGCTTAGAATTCATCTCCAGAGGAGTATGAAATATTAAAATTATACATAGATTATTAAAAAAAATTGACTAACCTAGATAGCTTTTTCAATACAAATTATTCAGCACAAGAGAAAATTACCTAGTGATTTTGTAGTGGCAAAGAACTGGAAACAGGAATCATTCCCATTCCTTGGGGAAAGGTTAACCAAATTATAGTATATTAATATGATTGAATTTTACTGTGCCATATTAAGCAATAAATATGAAATACTAAAAGAATAATGGGAAGATTTTTATAAACCAAATGAAGTAAACAGAATTAGGGAAACAAGATATATGACATATAACAAATAATATACAATATACAAAAAACAAAAATCCAAAATAAAACAAATTGAATACTGTGCAATTGTAACAGTCAAGTTTGATCACAGATGTCAACTAATCAATCATAAAGTATTTATTAAGTGCCTGCTATGTTCAGGTACTGTGTTAGGTGCTAGAGATACAAAGCCAAAATAAAAATTCAGTCATCAAGGACCTTATAAAAAAGATGAGAAAATACTTTTCTCTTCTTTCTTTGCCATGGTATAGGGATATGTAAGAGTACATATTCTATCAAAGTTGGTTGATATGTGAGGTAGTTTTATTGAACTATTTTATCTTTCTTTTTTATTCTTTGTTGTAAAGAAAGGCTAAATGGGAATATGTGAGAAAAAGACATATTTGGAAATTAAGGTGATGTAAAGACAAAAGATATCAATAAAAATCTAAATAAGGGGGGAAGAAAGTGACTAGTTGTGTATACAACACATAGCTCACAATATTTTGATTAAAAAATGCTTTACTTCTGCCAATTTTAATTTAAAAAATCTTTTTCAGTTTTTGTATAAACAAAACAAATGCAAACAAGATTAGAAGGGAAGCAATAAACTGGGAAAATATTTTTTACATTCAAAGGTACAGATAAAGGCTTCATTTCTAAAACATATAGAGAATTGACTCAAATTAATAATAGTACAAGCTATTACAATTAAAAAATGGTTAAAGGATATGAACAGACAATTTTTAGATGAAGAAATTGAAATCATTTGTAGTCGTATGATGATCATTTCTGATGGACGTGGCTGTCTTCAACAGTGAGATGATTCAAACCAGTTACAGTTGTTCAGTGACGAAGAGATCCATCTATACCAGAGAGAGGACTGTGGGAACTGAGTGTGGATCACAACATAGCATTCTCATACTTTATGTTGTTATCTGCTTGCATTTTGTTTTCTTTCATAGTTTTTTCTTCCTTCTTGGATCTGATTTTTCTTGTGCAACAAGATAACTGTATAAATATGTATATATATATTGGATTTAACATATATTTTAACATATTTAACATGTATTGAATTACCTGCCATCTAGGGGAGGGGGTGGAGGAAAGGAGGGGAAAATTTGGAACAGAAGATTTTGCAAGGGTCAATGTTGGAAGAATTACCCATGCATATGTTTTGTAAATAAGACATAAAGGAAATCTAGAACTGAACAAGCATTGAATGATTTATAAACCATATAAACAATTCACTCTACTATGTATAATCAAAGTTAAGTATTTATTTTGGGTTGTTAAGGAAAGCAGAATCTTGCTTATTGCAAGTTAAAATTTGATAAGGGAAAAGCAATATGATTTCATGGATACTTACCTTCTTTCACCAAAAGAAATTTATTATATTGAAGAAGCCTGACACTACTACTGTGGACAAAATCTTTTTGTGAGGTCAATTTGAGACCATTTCCATAGGCTAGGCAAATTACTATGAAGCTATAGTGTTTTGTAAACAGTATCTATTTGACAAAAGTTTATTAATTATTAATGAGATAGAGAACAATTAGGAGAGAAAGTGAGGGTGTTATCCACCAGGGATGTTCCCTTACACTTCTCAGTCCTAAAAAAGTGCAAAATAAAATTCCAACCATCCAATACATAGCCTAGTTTATTGAAGAGTAGTCTAAATCCATTTCTTGCAATTTCAAAGTATAGAGCTCTTTTCTAAACAAATTTCTAAATCTTAGGTTACCTTTATTTCTTATTAGATTCTGATTCATCTTTCCTTTATTACTCTCATAGGTCTTTGTAATTCTGTATACAGTACCATCCTTTTATGTTTGGAATTTTCCAAAACAAAAGCTTAAACACTGTTTGAGGGAAACATGTGATGCATTTTCCATGACAGAGGCAAAACAAACTATTTTCAGAAAGAAAACAGATTTTATTTCCAAGTTTTAAAGAAGCTGTTAAAAATAGTAAATAAACAAGAAGCACTCTTACAGGATTACTAATTCTGTACAAAGTTAAGCTTGCTTCCAGTTGTCAAGGCTGTCTTCTAGGTTAAAACTAAGAAAGGATAAATCTGTGTGGTTATAAGGAGCATTAATTTTTGAGGTTTCCATTAATAAAAAGGGGAAAACTGATAGAAGAAATGGCTGCACAACTCATCATCTTTTGTAGTTTTTTTGTTCATGCTTGGATTCTTCAGTCATGGGCCCCTTAAAAGTTATTCAAGTTTAAGAAATAGGTTGGAGCAACATTGACTGAAAAAAACCATGGATCATGATGAGCTCCCACTGAGCTCACTTTTACTAGTTCAACTAAAGGACACATTAATTCTTTTTTTCTTTTTTTTTTAAATTAAAGCTTTTTAGTTCCAAAACATATACTAGATAATTTTCAACATTCACCTTTGCAAAATCTTATGTTCCAAATTTTTTTGTCCTTCCCTTCCCCCCTCCCCAATTCCCTTCTCTAGATGGCAAGTAATCCAATGTGTTAAACATGAAATTCTTCTATATATATTTACACAATTATCATGGTGCACAAGAAAAATCAGATCAAAAAGGGAAAAAATGAGAAAGAAAACAAACAATAACAAAAAATGAGAATGCTATGTTGTAGTCCACTCAGTTCCCATAGCCCTCCCTCTGGATGCAGATAGCTCTCTCCATCACAAATACATTGGAACTGGCCATGTCCATCAACATTGATCAATGTATAATCTTGATATTGCTATGTACAATGAGCTCCTGGTTCTGCTCATTCCATCATCAGTTCATATAACTCTCTCCAATCATCTTCCTGATTGTTTCTGATAGAACAATAATATTCCACAAAATTCATATACCATAACTTATTCAGCCATTTTCCAACTGATGGGCATCCATTCAGTTAAGAACACATTAGTTCAAAGGGAAAGAAGGGAAGAGAATAGACATTTAAACATGAAACACTTTATCAAGCACTGTGCTAATTACTTTTGCAAAATTATCTCATTTGATCCTTCATAATAAATTTTCAAAGTGAATGCTATATTTATCCCCATTTTACAGTTGAAGAAACTGAAACAGAGGTTAATATGATTTGCCTAATTAACTAATAAGTCTGAGACTGAGTTTAAACTCAAGGTTTTTGAGTCTGGGCCCAGTGAAACAAAAAAGGCATTTTAATTAACCACAAAAAAACCAAAACAAAAATTTCCCCCATACATAGACCTTTCTCCCCCTCCTAAGCCTCCGAGAAGGAATATATATATATTTGAGAATGATCACACATATGCGGAGCACACAGAACCAGGGCAACTTATACTCCAAGGATCATTTCTCAGTTGGAATTCTGGTGCTTGTTGTATCTCCAGTCTCATTTCTATGACTGCAGAACTACTGATGTTATTTGTTTTTCTAGTGATATCGTTTAGCTATATTGCAAAATGGTTATATGCACTGAACAGCCTTATTATCTACTTATATTTCTTTTGGACTGGTCTCTACAGGATCTTTGCTGCTCTCTGTTTATTTTTTAATTAGATTTATTTAGATTTGTAAGAGGTACATTGAATTACTTTACTATTATGATTTTACTACATATCTCTGAAATTCATTAAACTTTTCCATTAAGTATTTAGATTTATGTAATTTTGTGCATAGATGTTAAATATTGATACTGATTCATTGTATATAGTGCTTCCAAGCAATGAAGTTTCCTTGTTTATATATATATATAGTCTAGTTTTTGTTGTTGCCTTGTCTGAGATTATGATTGCTATCCTTGCTTTTTTTAGTCCAACTGAAGCATAACAGATTTTGTTCCAGTCTCTTACTTTATATATGTAGGAATCTGTTGTTTCAAATATTCTTGTAAGCAACATATTGTTGGAGTCTTCTTTCTAAGTTCTGCTTTTTTGTGTTTTTTTTCCCCCATGTTGGGTGAGTTTATAACATTCATATGCACAGTTATGGTTGTCTTTTTTCCTTCATTTTTTTCCTCTTAGCCTTGAAACCTTAAAATAAAAGTTTAGGAATATGATCAGCACCAGAGATCAATACTTAATGCAATCTACTTCAATATCTTTGTCCTTCTTTACCCAGACACCAATCACAAGGTTTTTCCTTCTTTCCTTTTTAGATTCCCTTTCACAAACCATGTTTTGAGTTTTATCTTCTGAGATAAAGTTTCTTTGGCTTGTAACTTATTCTTCTCTGAATCTAACCCTGTTCTTCTTTTTTCCCCTTTTCCTAGTTCCTCCTGTTTCCTGGTTGAGTTGATTGCATTTCTACACTGACCTGTGTGAAAATATATGTGTATGTGTGTTGTAGCCTCCTTTAAATGGTTCAGTTAAAAGTGAACTTCAAGTAATACCCATTTCCATATCTCTTCCTCCTTGTTTTTGAATGTACATTCAAATTATATTAGATAATAAGTTGTCTCCCTTTTCCCCCATTCCTTTTCTGGTGTTTTCCAATTTCCAGCTATTGGCTTAAGTATTTACGATTTGATAAAATTTCTGAGATAAATATAAAGCAGTTTTGGAGAAAGTAGGGCTAAATCAACATTTTATACTATTTACAAAATAATTTCAAACAAAAGGTTCCAAATGAATCTATGACTTATATATAAATGTCATTTCATTAAAAAATTAGGGTAGATATCTCTGACAACTATTAGATAAAGAGAGAATTCCTGGACAAGTATACAACAAAGAAGCTCATTAAAGATTAGCAACTGGACCAGACCAAGTGAAGAGCTGGAGCTGAAACAGAGCAGGCAAGAGACAGGAGAATCAGAACACAAAATTTATTTATTTATTTATTTAATTTCAGAGTGAGGAAAATGAGTTTACAAATGGAAGCTCCCCGATTCCTAGGAGAGCTGGTCCAAAGGTCTTATATACCACAAATAGGCTGGATTATGATATAATTATTTTTAGGTCTTGAGTTATTATTCCTATAGACCCTGTGGACACCATTTATTGTCTCAAGACTTGGGAGTCGTTCTTACCTTGCGGAGCACAGAACCAGAGTTTTGTGATAGCTACAGGAGTTCAGGACCTCTCAGTGATAACCAACAGGAATTGGATGGCCCTAGGAAATAGAAGGAGCTAAACTCCTCAGTGAACACCTGATGCTGGTCCAAGCCATACATTTCCCAAGAGGGTGAGATCATCCTGCAGGCAAAGGATTCTTGTTATATCAAGCTCAGGACACAGTCTGTTTATTGAACCTTAGCTCTGGGAAACAGGGTGTCTCCTAACTATTTTAATAAGATAAAAAAGACAAATACATAAAATTGAAAAGCTTTGCACAATCAAAATAAATGGAATAAGAAGGGATATAGTGAACTGGTGGAAAAAATTTTTGTAGTACATTTTTCTTTTTTTCTTTTTCTTTTTAAATTTATTTTCTTTATTTTCTTTTTCTTTTCTTTTCTTTTCTTTTTACATTTTTCTAATAAAGTTTGTGGCAGTATTTGAACTCAGGTCTTCCTTATTCCAATTTCAGATTTAAATCCACTGTGATATATAAAGTTATTCATAGCTAAAATTTTTGTTGTGGTTTTTTACCACAACTGGAAACTAGTGCATCAAATGACCAAACAAATTGATATATGAATGTAATGAAATATTATTATGCAATCATGAGAAATAACTGATAGATTCAGATAAAAGTGTGTGTTTATATGGACTAATATAGAATGAAGTGAACAAAACCAGGAGAAAAAAGTTCTCCAAAACTACAGTTCTGTAAAGGAAAACTACTTTGAAACACTCAAAAAACTCTGATCAATATGAAAACTGGTCCTCGTGCCAGGAAACTCTCTTTGAAGCATGCTTTTAAACTCTTGGCAAAGGAGTGATGGATGGCAGATTCTGAAAAAAAAATCACATTTTCATACATGTTGGATGTGAAATTGTATTTACTTGACTTTACTTATTTGTTATAAGGGAGTCATCTTTTCTCTATTTTTATTTACTCATTTTTAAATTTAATTTTTCCCTAGTTACATATAAGACAATTTTTAACATTTGTTCTTAACATTTTGAGTTCCAGGTTTTCTCAATTCCTGTCTTTCTAACTTCCCCATTGAGAAGGTACATATGAAGTTATACAAAACATTTTCAAAAAGCCATGTTATAAAAGAAAACACTACCTTGTCCTGCCAACACACACACACACACACACACACACAAATTTAAAAATAATATGCTTCAATCTGTATTCAGACACAATAAATTCTTTAGCTATAAATAGCATTTTTCATCAGATGGCCTTCAAAATTGTCTTGGATCACTGAATGTCTGAGAACAGCAAAGTAATTCACAGCTGATCATCCTACCCTATTGCTTTTACTTTGTACATAATACATTTCATTTTTCATGAGTTCATGGAAATCTTTTAGACTTTTCTGAGAGCATCCTGCTCATTTCTTTTTAAAAGTTCTTTTTGTAATAATAATAAGTTTTATTTTTCAAAATACATGCAAAGATGGTTTTCAACATGCATCTGTACAAAACCTTGTGTTCCAAATTTTCTCCCTCTCTCCCCTGGACAGCAAATAATCCAATATGCAATTCTATAAGAGAGTCATTTTTTTGAGTGATGGTAACAATGGTGCTGGAAAACATATATATATATATATATATATATATATATATATATATATATAAACACATTTAAAAGAACACACAGAAGAAAGTAGAAGGAAGTTCTGAAGGGGGTGCAAACAGGCAAGGAAATGTTGGTTTTATCATGTCAAATATATATGTATATATAAACACACATAAATACACATATATATATATAAACACACATAAATATATATATATATAAACATACATATATATATATATATATATATATATATATATATATATATATATATATATATATATATATATATATATATATATATATATATATCATGGCAGTTAGAGTTAAATGACTTGTCCAGGGTCACACAGAAAGTATCAAGTGTATGAGGATGAATCTAAATTCAGGTTCTCCTGACTCCAGGACTGGTACTCTATCCAATGGGCCACCTATCTACCCCTAAATTTAGTATATGTAAACAACTATATATATATATGTATATATATATGCATATATATAAAGAACCAATATATAAACAATTTATATACACACACACACACACATATACGCCAATATATAAACAATTATTTATATATATACAGAAAGTAGGATTTTAGTTGATAATTAAAAAGCCAGGAAATAGAGCTGAGGAAGGAGAACATTAAAGGCATGAAGGAAAGCCAATAAAAAAAGGCTGAAAGTGGAATTGAATATCATGTGTAAGGAATAGCAAGGTGCAGCTAGATTATAAAGTATGTAGAGGAGAGTCAAGTTGAAGAACACTGGGAAGATAGAAAAAGTGGATTTTAGATTTGTTCCTGGATGCCATAGAGAGTGACTAGAATTTCATGAATTGATGGTGACATGTTTAGATCTGCATTTTAGGAAGATTGCTTTGGCAGCTAAGTAAAAGATAGCCTGGAGTGGGAAGAGATTTGAAGTAGGTTGACTAATCATAATATTATGCTTTTGTGTGAGGGGATGAGGGCCTTCACCACGGTGGCAATAGTGCCAGAGGTTTAAAAAAAAGCATATATGAAAGATATTGAGAAGACAAAATTGATAGAACTTGGCAATTTATTGGATGAGGGGAATGAGAGAGAGTAGGAAGCCTTGGATAATATCTACTTTGTGAGTCCAGTTGATTAAGAGAAGAATGGCATCCTCAGCTGGAACAGGAACTCTAGGGAGAAGGGAAAAACAATAACGAGGGCAGTTTTATTCTCTTATTCTACTTATGGGTGATGGCAAAATTCTTTCCTGACTCTTATTTTAACTGTGCTACCTTCTCAATCTAGAACTTCTTTTGGGACCTTACTTGTGGTCCCTTTCTTTCACTGGAGTGTTCTTCCTGGGATTTTTATTTTGGGTAGAGGCCGTTCATCTTTCAAGTGAACTTCAATGTAGTGTGCTTCTCTAATATGTCTGATAAATCATAATAGCAAATCATCACAGATGCTGTCTGGGTGTCACTAAGCTGTGTTTTACCTAATAACAAAGACTGCTCTGGCTTTGTTCTTCTGACATTCTCAATAAGTGAACTACATTCACTACTTTTTTGAATTCTACCCCTACCTGAGATTCCTGGGAAATAATTCTAGTTTTGGCCCTTGTCTAAAAGGTCTTCCCCAGTAAGGAGGCAGAAAGACAAAAAGGTATATGACTTAGATATGGAGCAGGTAGCTTTATGCCTACACAGAAAAGAGAATTCTAAATATTAAAGAATCATGAGTAACTTTCTTGGTTTGGTTTGGTTTGGTTTTTCTGGTGACAAAGAACTGGAAATTGAGGAGATGCCCAGAAATTGGGGAATGACTAAACAAGTTGCAGTATATAATTGTGATGGAATGCTATTGTGCTGTAATAAATGACAAGCAGGATGGTTTCAGAATATTTGGGAAATCTTATATGAACTGATGCAAAGTGAAGTGAGCAGAACCAGGAAAACACAATACACTGTAAAAAGATTTTTAAAAATTAAAACTTTTTATTTTCAACACATATGCATGAATAATTTTTCAACATTGATCCTTGCATAGCCTTGTATTTCAGATTTTCTCCTCCTTCCTCCCAACCCTCTCCTCTAGATGGCAAGTAATCCAATATATGTTATATATGTTAAAATATATGTTAAATGCAATAGATGTAAACATATTTTTACAATTATATTGCTGAAAAAGAAAGATCAGATCAAAAAGGAAAGAAAATGAATAAAAAACAAAATGCAAACAAAAAAATGAGAATGTAACAAGATTATTGTAATAATGATCGAGTATGAAAAAATGTAGTTACTCTAATTATACAATGATTCATGACAATACTTAAGGATAAATGGTATAAAATATTATCTACCTCCAGACAGAGAATTGATGAAATTTTAGCGCAGATTGAACCCTTTTTTTTCACTTCTGTTGTGTATGTGTTTTGTTTTGCAACGTGGCTAATATGAAAAATGTTTTGCATTTTAAATTATGAAATAATTACAATAGATAAGAGGCTCCTTGAAACACTTGAAAAGTTTCTTTTCCAAGGGTGCTAATTAGCCATCCTAATTTACCTGACCATATTTTGAACCATTTCCGATTGTAAATCGGTTTTTCTGAGCCCCTCTCCCTGAGCTTCTGAATCTGGCTCCTTGTACCCCTTCTCTCTGTCTCACTGTCAGTTTCTGAGTCTGTCTCTCAGTCTCTGTCTCTCTCCCCTCCCCCACCTCGCTTTCCCTTTCAGTCAGTTTGCTTCTGTTGCTATTTTCATCCCTGCTGCTCCTTGGGTACTTGGGTGCCTGGGAAGGGGAACAAGCCAGCTGCCTTCCAAAATCTCATAGACCAGATACCAAAGGAAAGAATGCACAAAGCGGAGCCAGGGAGAGCAAGAAAAACCCTGGCTATTAAGTTTGCCCCTTTCCCCCCAATCCCAAACTCCTGAAAATTCAGAGTCACTTTTGCCCTCAAGGCAAGTGGGAACAAGAGGCCAGAGGGTTGGGGATTGCCCCTAAAGTCTCTCTCCAGAGAGTTGACTCTCCTCGTCAACTTCCTCAGGGCTTACAAAGTACCCAGGGCTAACCCTTTCAGATCTCATGGCCAACAGGAAACAGTTGGAAGATATCTGCACCTGCTCTTAACTGGGGGAAGGGGCAGAACTCCATCAGGCCTGACTGGAAGCAGATCCAACCCTAGCTATTATTGAACTTCTCTGGAATGCTGACTGAGCATACTTTAAAGTAGGGTGCAGGTGGGGCAAAGGCCCCCCAAATGCACAACAATTGCCATTTACATACATTGTAAAGGTTGCTTAGTGCTTTTGCATAATTTCAGGCTCATCTGACTATTGTTATTGCTGATTTTGCAATCACAGATAGCTGTGTCTCAAATGGTTTAGGGATTGTCTTGTTCCAAAGCATAGGGTCCTAATTAAAAGACTGAAGCTGGTTCCTTACAGCCATAACAGTCATTTTATTTTTATTTATTTATTTTTTGCTGAGGCAATTGGAGTTAAATGACTTGCCCAGGGTCTCATAGCTAGGAAGTGCTAAGTCAAATTTGAACTCAGGTCCTTCTGACTTCAGGGCTGATTCTTTATCCATTGCACCAACTAATTGCCCCATAGAACAGTCATTTTAGGACAAGGAGATCTTCTAGCATAGGTTCATATTTATGTGGGATCTTCCACTGCCATCAAAAAAATATTTCTTTTTGTTATTCAGGAGACTGTAAACTAGAGATCAAGGACGTGTCACCATCCTTCAAGGGAAAACTACTACTACCATCAGCACTACTGCTATTACTACCACTACCGCAACTACCACTACCACTACTATGACTACTATTACTACCACTAATACCACTACTGCTAGTCCTACCATTACCACTACTACCACCACCATTACTCCTACTCCTATTCCTCCTACTACTACCACTATCACTATTAGTATTTCAAATTATTCCCATACAGACTTCTGATCACTCTCCCCAACTTCCCTCTCCCAAGACTAATTTATTCCTCTGAAAACTTTTAGGTTCTAATCAATTCCCTGGACCATTAGTTTTAGTGCTTGCTAGCTCAGCTTCTTTTTTTGTGTGTGTTTCAGGCTTCTTATCTGCAAAACACAAATAATATTTACCAATTTTCTGCCACCCAAGGATACAATGAAATGAGCTAGTAGTACTCAACCTGTGTAAGGAGGAATGTGGGCTAGTGGATATGTGTGTAGGTACAAAAGCATAGGGAGAGTTGTTTCCCATAGTATAGTGAGCTGTTCTGTGCATGCTTGCTCTTCCATGTATATTCTGGGTTGTGTGGCTTGATGGCAATATGGCTTTCCATAAAGCTTAGAGATCCAAGGGTATTTTTCTTAGCAACTCTGTAAAACACTCCTTGGAGTTACATATCCATAGAACTGATATTTTTCTGCACAGAGTCATTGCAGTTAGGAAGTGTGGTGCCCTGGGACAGCTATAACATTCTTTTTTTTTTAATTTTTATTTTATTTTTTTAAATTTTTATTTAATAATTACTTTATATTGACACTCGTTTCTGTTCCGATTTTTTTTCCCTCCCTCCCTCCACCCCCTCCCCTAGATGGCAAGCAGTCCTTTATGTGTTGGATATGTTGCAGTATATCCTAGATACAATATATGTTTGCAGAACCGAACAGTTCTCTTGTTGCACAGGGAGAATTGGATTCAGAAGGTATAAATAACCTGGGAAGAAAAACAAAAATGCAGATAGTTCACATTTGTTTCCCAGTGTTCTTTCTTTGGGTGTAGCTGCTTTTGTCCATCGTTTATCAATTGAAACTCAGGTCTCTTTCTCAAAGAAATCCACTTCCATCAAAATATGTCCTCATACAATATCGTTGTCGAAGTGTATAATGATCTCCTGGTTCTGCTCATTTCACTTAGCATCAGTTCATGTAAGTCTCTCCAAGCCTCTCTGTATTCATCCTGCTGGTCATTTCTTACAGAACAATAATATTCCATAACATTCATATACCACAATTTACCCAGCCATTCTCCAATTGATGGGCATCCATTCATTTTCCAGTTTCTAGCCACTACAACAGGGCTGCTACAAACATTTTGGCACATACAGGTCCCTTTCCCTTCTTTAGTATTTCTTTGGGATATAAGCCCAATAGAAACACTGCTGGATCAAAGGGTATGCACAATTTGATAATTTTTTGGGCATAATTCCAGATTGCTCTCCAGAATGGTTGGATTCGTTCACAGCTCCACCAACAATGCATTAGTGTCCCAGTTTTCCCGCATCCCCTCCAACATTCATCATTATTTTTTCCTGTCATCTTAGCCAATCTGACAGGTGTGTAGTGGTATCTCAGAGTTGTCTTAATTTGCATTTCTCTGATCAATAGTGATTTGGAACACTCATATGAGTGGTAATAGTTTCAATTTCATCCTCTGAAAATTGTCTGTTCATATCCTTTGACCATTTATCAATTGGAGAATGGCTTGATTTCTTATAAATTTGAGTCAGTTCTCTATATATTTTGGAAATGAGGCCTTTATCAGAACCTTTAACTGTGAAGATGTTTTCCCAGTTTGTTGCTTCCCTTCTAATCTTGTTTGCATTAGTTTTATTTGTACAAAGGCTTTTTAATTTGATGTAATCAAAATTTTCTATTTTGTGATCAGTAATGGTCTCTAGTTCATCTTTGGTCACAAATTTCTTTCTCCTCTACAAGTCTGAGAGATAAACTATTCTATGTTCCTCTAATTTATTTATAATCTCGTTCTTTATGAATAGGTCATGGACCCATTTTGATCTTATCTTGGTATATGGTGTTAAGTGTGGGTCCAAGCTATGACATTCTTAAGAGGAATCAGTGGAGTGGAGAGGAATGAGAGAATTGGGGAAGGGGATTAAATTAGTGTGTCAGGAACTTTAGGCCTCTTGATTTTAGAAAGATAGGAAGGGAGAATTGAGTCCAATAAAGCATGCTGGAAGAAAACAACCAACTTTTAGAAAAAAATTTTTTTCTTATCACTGTTGTTATCCTAATAAGCGCAGTATTCTTCTTCTTCTTCTATTACTACTACTATTACCACCACCACTACTACTATTACTACTGCTATCACCACTACCCACTACTACCACCACCACTACTACTACCACTACTGCCACCACCATTACTGCTATTACTACCACTTTTATTACTATCACCACTACCACAACTACCATTACCACTACTACAATTACTATTACTATTATCCCTACTGCTATTATTACCACTACTACCACCACCACCACCACCACCACCACTACTGCTACTACCACTAATACCATTACTACTAGTACTACCACTACTACTACTACCACCATTACTGCTATCACTACTACTACCACCACCACAACTATTATTACTATCACTAACACCACTACTACTACTACTACCACTAACACCACTACTACTACTACTACTACCACCACCATTACTACTATCATTACTACCACCACCACCACAACTACTATTATTACCACTAAAACCACCACTACTAGTACTACCACAACTACTACTACCACCATTATTACTATAACTATTACTACTACCACCACGAGCACCACCACTACTACTACTACCACTATCACCACTATAACTACTACTACTACCATTACTACTAGTGAGCAATTGATGTTACAATGCTTAATCTAAAGTCAGGAATAGATGAGTTTAAATTGAGCTTCAGACACTTGAGAATTATATGATCTTGAGCAAGTCACTTAAGTGATGCTTGCCTCAATTTCCTTACTTGCAAAGTAACAATAATAATAGCATCTTGAAGGATTATTGTAAGGATCAAATGAGATAATATTTATTAAAAGCACTTAACAAATAACTGACACATAATGGATACTATATAAATACTTATTCCTCTTCCCTACTATTTGCAAAAAAAAAAAAAAAAGATAAATTTTAAATTATTTTCAAGGAAATATATTGCCTCTTATAGTATTAGGAGGCTTAATCAGCACACATTTTTATATATAGCTTATATGATTGATCATCCTGGGTCTTGTCAGTCAAGAAAAAGGTAATTTATTATATAACAAGTTCCTGTCTTTGATATTACTTTGATTTATTTGCCTAAAATTCTTCTTTGTCTAAGCAACTATAGAATATAAAAAAGAGGTTGATTATAATTAGAGAGAAAAAAATGTAAATTCTCTCTCATATCTGCCTATAATGTTTTGTATCTACTTTCACTCAAATTGTAGTAATTCTAGTGTTTTCATTTGTTCAATACAAATAGGCCAAATGGAATAATCAGAGAAAGTGAAGGGATAGGTATCTTTTCTATCATCACTGATTTCATTCTCAGTAAAAATCAACTAATCTACTAATTTTTTGTTCTGACATAGCACTATGCTTAAACAAATCCAAATGAAGTAATGTGGGGTCTTTCATAATCTCATGTAAAACATAGTTTAATACAATTTAACAGTTAATTCTATATTAGAAAAAAATATGGATAGAAGTCTTTATATTTCCTACATAATATTATGTGATTTATTTAATTTTCCTTTATTAATTTTCTGACCAATGTTATTTATGGGACCAAGGGGTCTAATAACTTAGCTTAAAGATTACTTATAAAGAATTAAGTAATTCTTAGGGAGGAGTAAGAAGCCGTTTAAATGAGTCATTAACAAGATTGCAAATTTATTTAAAAATTAACACCTTCAATTAAAAACCTATAATTTTCTGTTAGATTGTTTCATTAAAAATAAAAATAAAATGTTACATAGTCAAATTAATATCTTAGAATTATTATGGGAGAGATAATATTAGTATTGCGATTAGTATTGCCTTACTTTTTTTGTATGGTTAGGACTTGCACAATGTATAGACAAATAGGCCAACATGTATAAACTGTAGTCCAGTCTTGCATGAAACACTCTGGTTTCAAACCAACTGTGTTTATTCCAGGGGGATTCCCAGGAATTAGGTTTTGACTTGTGCACTGACAATTTTCTTTGGGTTCAGAACCTACTTCTGATATTACCGAGGTGATCATAGCCAAGTCAGAACCTCTCTCAGCTTCAGTTTTTTTATCTTTAAAATGAGAACAGTAAGACCTGCAATACTGCCTGATTAGAGTTTTGTGAGACTCAACTCAAATTATGTATATAAGTGTTTTTTCAAAGCACAATATACATATTGTTATTACTAAAATTCCATCACTTCTAGTTCTAAACATTTAAAATGAACTTTTTGCGTACTATTTATTTTTACATAGAAGCCATTTCAAGATGTTATGCATCTGGACCTTCCTCGAGGAAAAGAAACAGGAATGGGGCAGTTAGTTGGCTCAATGAATATAGCATTGGCCTTGAGGTCAAGAGAACCTAAATTCAAATATGGCCTCAGATAGTTACTAGCTATGTGACTTAACCCTTATCAAATCACTTAACTCTTAATGATTAAAAGACCCACAAATAACATCCCAATTAAGCAAAATGAATAAGTATAAGGATTGTACCTGACAATATATGAAACATTACACAATTCTACTAGATATTGGGATGTTCATTTGTTTACCTTATTGGAGTCACTGTGTGCACTGTTCTTCCAATTTTTGCTGCTACATTCTGAATCAGTTCCTTCTGTTCTTGCCAGGTAGTAGTCGCAACGAAAATCCTGTCTTCTACAGGAAGCTTTTTCTAATCCTTCTTAATTCTACTTCCTTTCCTATTCATCATTTCCCATTTATCCTATATATATAACCTGTTTGTACATATTTGTTTGCTAGTTGTTTTCTTCATTAGATTATAAACTCCTTGAAGGTAGGTATTGCCATTTGCTTTTCTTGTGTCCTCCCTCCTCCCTCCCACAGTGAGTATATAAAGTGAAAACACTACAAAAGTGTTGGTATACTGGAATTTCCCCACTTACAAAATTTGTTACTTATGGCCTAATGGACTTATGAAAACAATTATATTAGGTCTTTATAGTTCTTTGAATTTTGAAATAATACTATAGATAAGATGGCATAAATTGTGATGTCATTTTGCATGCTGGCAGTTATGGTTAAAGTATTAACCGTGGAACTGTTGGTTCCACAGGTTTGGAACAGCAGATGATATTGTAAAAACCAAAATGGGGGGCCAAAAAGTTGCACTGGAGGAGCACCTAGTTAGTGCAATGGATGGCATATAGAGGCTGGAGTTAGGAGGACCTGAGTTCAAATGTGACCTCAGATACTTAACACTTTCTAGCTATGTGACCCTGGGCAAGTCAAAACTCCAATTACTTCATCAAAAAATAGATTTGTATTGGAGGCTATGTATATATGTATGTGTGTATACATATGTTTACACTTTTTAACATCATCTTAATTTACAAATATGTTCCTTTCCCAGGAAGCCATCTCTTGTAACAAAGAATAAAAAAGCAGTTCATCCCAGTCAAACCAATACATCAATAGAATATTGAGCTATATGTAGTTTTCGTCTTTCTTTCTCTCCCTTTCTATCTTTAGCAAAGTGCCTGATACAATATAAGCACTTCATAAATACTTGTTGACTAACTGATTCCATATTACCAATAGTCTACCCATTCCTCAAAGCAGAGAAGGTGCATGTTCCATGATTTCTTGGGACTAAACTTGACCATTAAAATCACACAGGACTCAATTTAATTTCTCCTCCCTTCCTTTCCCTCTCCCCTTTACAGTGTTGTAGGTGTTGTTTCCATGATTCTGTTCACTCTGATACTTTTCAGTTCAATGAAAGTTTTTTCTGTTTTTGAATTCTGCATCTTCATTGTGTTTTATGGAACAGTAATGTTCCAATACAATCTTTTATTCTGATTTTCTTAACCAATGCATCTTTACCTTTTTTCCAGTTCTTTGTTAGTTGCTACAAATAGTTATGTCTATATTAAAAAAAAAATTATCCGAGGCTATTTAGTAAAGGTTAAATAATCAACAAACGACTTATATCCTAGGTTTTAAAGCCAGTTTAAAAAATACCCACCGAATTTTTAAGAATGGATCACAAGCAAACTAATATCCAAGGTTTTTTAAACCCGTTTTAAAACATTCTTAGTGAACTTCTGGGAATGGCTCTCTCTCTAGGAGGCAGCAGATACGACTGTTCGAGAAAAAGAAGGGTATTAAGGGAGGAAGATTTGATAGCCGTGGGGCCAGCTTGGGCACTAAAGGAAAATTGTCAGCGGGGAAAGAGAAGTAAGCAGGGCAATGGTAGTGGCTGGTGGAGGAAGCAAAGGTGAGAAGACGATTTCATTATATCCGCATTTGTCAGAGAACCTCCCAGCTCCAGGAGAAGGGAGCCACCCCAAAGACAGAAGGAAGGAAGGAGGGGACAAGAGAACAGCAGGAGGAGGAGCTGTAGAGGCTGGAGGAGGAGCAGCAATAGCAGGAGCAGCAGCAGCTACGGAGAAGCCACGTTTTGTTTTGTTATTTTCCATAGGAGTAGTTTTCTCGGTCTCGGCTGGAGGTACTGTCAGCGCCGCAGTCTGCCTAGTCTAGCCCAGCCTCCGATCTTTTCAGGTGACAGCGGGTCACCTCGAAGGAGGTGGCTCCTTTCCAGTCCCCTCCAACCTCTACCCCTGCCCAGTCCTTCTTCTCACCCAACTCCACCCCCGCCCCCGCCCCTGTCCAGCCTCCCTCTCCAGGCTAGCGTGTTTGGATGAGGAGAGAGCGCGGTGGCGGCAGCAGGAGTAGGAGCAGGAGCAGGAGCCGGAGCCGGAGCAGCAGCCTCAGAGGCGGCAGCAGCAGCAGTAGAAGCAGTAGCAGGGTATCTAGGACCACGAGGTGCCCCCTAGCCTGCGGCGATCGTAACCGTGGGGGCGAGTCCTTGGGAGCAATGGCTTTCTGACGGAACAGCGGAGCAAAAGGGACGAGAAGGCTCCCGAACCAGGGCGCGAGGGAGAGATGCCGTGTTGACCCTGCGTGCCAGTCCAGCCCCTGGGCGCGCGCACCCTCCTGCCGGTGTCATTCGAAGCCTTCGCCTTGCCAGAGACGGCCAGCGGCATCTGGCACTGAGACACTGCTAGCTAAGTGGGTTCGGTCACTCGGGGAGGGAGCACTGCAGCTGCCTGAGTTTAGGACTGGGCTGTGACTGGAGGGGTAGCCCCGGGCCGAAGAAGTTGCGGGAGCGGGTTGGCGCAGTTTCACCCGCGGCGGCCCCTTCCCTTCACGCTCGCGTGGCGCGGCCGGGCGCGGCCAAATCTTTCCCTTGAGTTCTTCCTTGGAGAAAGAGTTATGGAAGCTCCGAGCTGCATCCAGGACGAACCTTTCGTCCACCCCTTAGGACCCGATCCTGAGCCTGAGTCAGAGCCCGAGGCAGCTCCAGTGGCAGCAGCTGCTGCTGCGGCGGTGGCCACATCCCAGCCCGGGCAGGGCAAGTCTGGGGAGAAGCGCTTCAGGCTGTGGTATGTGGGTTGGTCGTGCCTAGACCGGAGGACCACGCTGCCCATGCTGCCCTGGCTGATGGCGGAGATTCGACGTCGGAGCCAGAAGCCCGAACCCGGCTCGGCCCGCGAGGTGCTCCTGCTACTGAACTCCCCGTACCTCCGCTGCGTCCCCGCCCCCTCGGGCTGCAGCGGGAGCACCGGGGGCAGCCCCTCAGCCCCCGGCCCGCTGCCCAACCCGTCCATATTCATTTTCGAGCACAAGGCGCAGCATATCTCCCGCTTCATTCACAACAGCCACGACCTTACCTACTTTGCCTACCTGATCAAAGCCCAGCCAGATAACCCTGAATCTCAGATGGCCTGTCATGTTTTTCGGGCCACCGACCCCAATCAGGCAAGTGTCCCCTACCGCCTAGGGCAGGCGCGGCTCGTGCATGGAGGTGGGGGGCGAAGGAAGAAAAAATCCGACTCTAGCCAGGGCTTCTCGGGGTCGCGCTACTACATTTGAGGCAACGCAAACTGAGGCATTGGGAATTTCTTTTCGCAACTGTCAGTTCTCTGCTATTGGGGAGGTGGGTCGACCCTTTGGGTGGCAGGGAAGTGGGAAAAGAAAGAAGCATTTCAGACAAGGAAGGGGGGCGGGGAAAAAGGCGGCTCTCGGAGGAGGGGGAAGAAGTTGCTTGGGCCAAGGGAGGAACTCACTCAAGCTGGACAGTTTGACTGTAAACTGCTTGAGACAAGGATTCCCCTTCCCCTTTATCCTATACTCCTAAGGCCCTTGATGACTGACCGAGAGTCCAGTGGGAGAAGTAATGTAGGGATTGGAAGGGACTGGCGGGACTGGAAGGTGGAATTTAAAATGGGTCACGTGCAGCTTTCTTTATGCTTAAAAGGAATAGGATGGAGAGGGACTTGCAGCCTTTTGGGAAGCACCTTCCTGGGTTTTTTCATTTCTAAGCCTGTTGAGGCCATCATGAGCATCCAGCAGCAATTTCCCATCACTTTGCAGAAAAGTTATGTATTGAAGGGAAAGTTGCATTAAGTTAGGCAGGATAACAGCCACGATCTTGCCTACTTGATCACAGTGAAATCACTGTTATTCAATTATCTACCTATGAGAGGGCCTTTTTTTAGGCAAATCATTTAACCTCTTTGAAATGTTTCAGCTATTAAAAAAAGTGGATGAGTGGATGAGTAGGAGGGATGACATTCTCTAATTTTGAGGGATGTTATAAGAATCTGTGAGATCTTATTGAGCAAGCTTTTGGCAAATTGTAAAACACTTTTTAGTTATTATTGAGTTGGTAATATTACTAGTGAGTGGAGCTGAGATTTGTCCAAGTACATATCTATTATTGTTTATTAAATTGAATTTTAATGCCCTGATGGTGGATAATTTCAACTATTTCTAAGTTAAAGAATGACAAGAATTAAGAACAAAGTTTGGAGACAGGTCATTAGGAGACCCTGCAATAAAATTTTTATAAGACAACTTTTCTTTTTTTGGTCTGGGCCTAAGATATACATATATATATGATATATAGAAAACTTTCAGTGTGGAAACTCCTTCTTCTGAGTCAGATCTACAATTCTTCTATTTATTAGCTTAAGAGAATTGTCTTGGGTTTAATGGTTGAGTGGTTTAGGGAAAGAATTTATATAGCACCTACTCTGGGCCAGGCATTATGTTACAGCCACTCTTATCAGGTAGGTATTATTTTTTTTACATTTTACAATGAAGAAAACTGAAGCTAATACAGGTTGACTTTCCCAGAGTTACAGTTATTATTAGTGTCTGAAGCAGCATTTGAATTCAGGTCTTCCTGACTCCAGACCTAGGGCTTTATGCATCATACATCCATCTGCTGCCAAAGTTTAGAGACTTTGTTGTGGGCCATAACTAGCATGTGTCAGATGCAGTTGGATCTGATCTTCACATTTCAACGTTTGCTCTAATTCACTTTGCCAAAGGTACTTCTCATAATGGCTATTATTTTTGCTAAAACATGATCATAAATGTGCAACAAGTTCATATAACAAGGTAAGGACTGAATATAAGATTTAAAACCAATCAATTTTTCAATGCCAGGAAAGTGCTTTGGGTTCTTTGGATGAAAAGTGTTATTCACATATAAATATGCAAACAAATCAATCAATCAATACAAATAAATAAATAAAATAAGCTGCTTCACTGTTTGTCTAGTTAGGTCTGAAATGGGAGCATCTTGTTTTAAGTAAGGCTCTTTGTTTCATTCTGATTTAATGCCCCTATTGAAGACTTCTTAGGTTACAAAACTTTCCATAAAAGTGTGTGCGTGTGTGTATACACAAAAAAGTAAATTAGGTTTAAAAGAAATTTGCCTTCATTTTTTGGGCAGACATTTATTAAGTGCCTTCTGTTTTCAGAGTACTAACCTAGGTGTGGAGGAGCTAGGGACTGGTAGTCAGAATATTTAGATAAAATGAGATTCCCTGCCTTTATTATAATAATTGATCTTTAGGTAGTATTTTATTTATATTTTCACATATATATCTATAGCCACATAATGAATCTAAGAGGTGACAAGGATACCATATTCCTTGTTTTAAAGATTAGGACTCGAGTCTGAGAGAGATTAAATAATTTATGATTAGGATTACTGAATTTAGCTTTTATTGACTCAGGCTTTTCTTTAGATTGACTTTCCTATGGAATATATAGTCAAGTACAAGTTAAGACACAAACATATCATCAAATAGTCATAGTATATAGTATTTTGGGATAAGTACATTAGAGAGAGGTACAGAATGTGTTAAAACACATTAGGTGTATAGAAATTTCAAATAAACATGAGAGGAGTAACTTTTTGTAGATGAATATTTTGTAGTTATTACCAAGTTTATGACTGGTTTGTTTGTTAATTTAATATGATTTTTTTATTTTTTTGTGTTTACTCTTAGTAGAAATTATCAAACTAAAATATGACATCTAATATAGCGCTGCTATTTGCAGTAACAATGAAAAGTTGCTTTTTATTATGAGTTATAGCTGCCTAGGTTCTATTCCACTAACTTTTCTATAAATGTAACAGTTGGTTCATTGACACGATGGTCAATTATTTTTCATTATGTTAAAGCAATCTTTCATTCCTCATATAAATCTACACTAGTCATCATATAAGGTCTTTCTAATATGCTGTTGTAGACTACTTGCTCAATAGTTTGTGTAAATTTTTTGAATTATTATTCATTAGAAATATTGATCTGTAGTTTTCTTTCTCTGCTTTGTTTTGCTATTCATCCTGGGGAAGAGAAGACTTATGTAATAAATGTCATAAAAATAATTAAGGGCTGTCATATGGAAGGACTATATTTATTCTCTATGTCTTCTCAGGGCAGAAATAGGGCCAATGTGTAGTAGTTACAGGAGCTGTATTTGTTAGGGAGGATCTACTTACAGAGTTATCTAAAAATGGAATGGGCTCTCTAGTGAGATAATGAGTTTCCCATCACAGAAGTGTTCTGACAGTGGATAGAGATAATCATTTGTCATGGCCATTGTGTAGGTGAGAGTTCATATTTTTGGTTGAGATTAAACTAGGCAATCAATGAATTCCTTACCCACTCTGGTATTCTAGATTAAGAGAATGAACTCTTTTTTCAAGTTTTCTTGTATTTAGTACAATGCCTTTTACATAAAAAATACTTAATATTTGTTGACTGAGTAAAAGAAAATCATTTTGAGCTTTGGGCTAGGTACAGCCTCTTTAAACTCTAGTTGATTCATCTGTAAAGGTCCCTTCTAAGGGCTAGGTTTTATTGATTTTTATTTGGGGTGGTTTTTATTTATAGTTAAGGCAAAAGGACATTAATATCGACTGCTTTTAGAAGTAATGGGTTCTCCTTCTGGGAAGGTAGGGAGACTTGGAGATTGTATGGATTGAACTAAAGAATATGTGAGATTTCTTCCAGCTTGGATTCGTTCAGAAAATTCAGGCCAAATGAGGACTTGTCAAAGATGGTCATAGACTGATTCATATTTTAGTGGAGTGGAGTGGGGATTGGACTAGATAGCAAATGAGACTCATTTCAACTTAGGGATTTTATTATTTAGAATAACAAAACAGTTTCTTCTAATGTGTGGAGTGGTGGTCTCCATAAAAAGAGTAAACATTTCCATTTTGATGGTGTATGTTAAGAGTTAAGGTAAGTGAAGAGAGAATTGAAGTTATTCTAAATTTTTTGTAAACAAATACTACATTTATTAATATGTAGTTCATAGGTGTAATTTATTGATTAAAGTGCAACATCTGAAAAAATGATAAACTTTGAAGTTGTAATGATATAACTGTAATGATATAGATCTGTAATGATATAGATCTTTTGGACTAAAGAGACAGGAAAGCTTTACCTTTGCCTCCCTCTTGTGTTTTCTCCTTGAATTTAGAATATGAAGGAAAAAAGAAACTATCTCTGGCCTCAAATAGCTTACATTCTGCTTTTTTCCCTTTTTCACAGTTTTTATGAAGCAATTTTTTGCAAAACCTATAGAAATGGGTTGCTCTTACAATTTTATTATTATTTATACAAGTGAGTTTTGTGCTTTTTATATATTGCCAACCATTTCAAAGATATGTGACTCTTCCCATATAATGGGCTTCATAACTATTAAGACAAATATCAGAGATGAACTTCAATGCAAGCTGCCTTTCCTCATAGTGCTATTCCCTTTATTTAATAGGACTGCCCAGCTAAATTTGCATTGTGTGCTAGGCTGCTGTCCTACAGGAGAACCACATTGCTAAAGCTTGTCTATAGGAAGTGGTAGTGTCTGTGCAGAAATAACCTATTCTATTCAATTTTTTTTTCTTTTGTGCAAATGTGTCTTTTGGGATAGAAGAAACACTTGTATCTCAGAACATTGTGATAGAATTGCCATAGTAATGTGTTCTCTGGGAATAACAAGATAGTCGGCAGACTTCTATGTAAGAGGAATCATAGTATTATTGTAAGAAATGTTTGTTTTTCCAGGGTCACACAGAAATACATAGGAATCAAATCATGATCTTCTAATTCCAAATCTAGCAGTAGTATAATGAAAATTATACCACAATGACTCATTTCATGCTGTCAACCTAGATAATTAACATTGACAGGCTCTTTTTCACAAACAGCAGTAATTCATTTTATTTGATTAACTGAAACTATTTCATTTTTTTTTTTTTTACCCATTTAGGCACTATATCTGAAAGGTGGAAAATTGTGTAAAAGAAAGCCTTGTTTTATTAACGCTCAATGAAAAATTTTTTAAATGTTATTTTTTCTTTTAAATAGATATTTTAAGTTTTTAAGTTTTTTGGGAGGGATAGAAATATAATTTTCTTTGAACAACTCAATTAAAAAAAACTGGGATGACTAGACATTTAGAAAACAAATGGTTATCATAAAATATTTTTATTGATTACACTTACATATTACTTCTTGAATACTCCTTGATAATTGCTTTCAAAGATAAACTTCAAGTAATGCTGTGAAAATTCAACAATAAAATTGGTATCTATTGCTTTCTTTAAAAGATTAAACTGTTTTCATTGTTTCAAGCAAGATATAAACTTTTAAGTTACTTTTGGACAAACATTCCAAAATTAGAGTTTCTCAGTTCTTCTCCCTCCTTCCTTTTTTTTGATGGTAAGTAGGATATGCTATTCAGAAAATCAGAAAAACTTAGGTCAAATGACGACCCACATCCATCTTGCTGACTTCTAAGCATATTTAATATCAATTTTAAACTATTATGGCTAGATGTATTATACTGTATGGTTTTCCTTTAATGATTTCTTCATTTCTTATCTTTCAACTGTCTCATCCTTTTTGACTACCTTCATCTCTTTCATACCCAAATTCTATTTTAATTTCATGATGAATCTAATGATATCATGGGAAACCTTAGCTTTATTCTCCCTGCTGTGATATCCATCTAGGACAGTTTGCTTGCCATTGAGGAACAGTTTAGAGTTCCTTAATATACCAGAAGATTCTTCATTTCTCTTCCTCAACTATATAACTAGCTGAAGCTTCCCTATTGCAACGTAGGGAACCAAAAATTTACCACCTTGCATCTCTTTATTCTAGAATGACATACTGAGAGTACATAGCCATTTTGAGATTTCTGAAGCTTCAGGGAAGGGGAAGGAAACTTTCTACTCTCAGTCTTTTTGCCTCTCAGGCAGATTGAGGCAGCAGCAGGAGCAGAGTAAGAAGTATTGAAGTCTACAGCTGCTGCTCTATCCTGAGGGAAGTGTCAGAGCATATGTTCACATGTTCTTCCTCTGCCCAGCTGTGAACATTATAGTGAAGGATGAGATAAGATTGCTCAATGTCTCGTTTTGATCACACTCAGTTATTTTGTGCTCCATTGGCCAATACCCTATAGACTGTTCTTGTTCGCTTGGTTAAATTTACAGTTTCTACCAGTGTTTAGAGTTCAATCGGAGTGAAAAAAAGTGCTTCATTACAGAAATATTCTTCCATTTCAACCACATGTACTTTGCTTTTGTCCCTTGAGCACTCCACTGTGAAATGCAAACATATTATTTTTATATCAAAATTTTTCAAATCCTGTTTGGGGAATGAATATAGTCATATCTCCACTCAACTTCATTAAATGATATTGTAAAAACAAGTCAGGTAAAAAGCATTATGAAAAATACTTTGTTTCACAATGCAATATTATAAATGTAAGATAAGCTCCTCAGGGATCAAAATTCAGGCTATAAAAAGCAAAAGTTGTTTTTACTTTGACCTGAAAAAATGTAATATTGACTAAAATGCAATTAGTTAAAAAAAACAACAAAGTCTAATTAAACTTGTGTTTGCAACTATTTACTATTTATAACATTAGTTATCACCCTTATTTTTCCTTCTGTTCTCTATTTCTCCCTGTTTTTATATTTTCAATTATTGTGATGGCAAAAATTCCTCCTTCTCCATAACTTTTCTGTTGCTTTCATGACTCAGGGTTATTTATTTTTTTCTTTTTTTATGTGGTAGATGAGATGAACCATCTCATACAAGTCCTCTGTTATTTGGGCTGCGGGGATTGGTTGATACTGGCTTGGTTCTCTTTCACTGGCTTTCCCATCTTGCTAGCTCTCTCTCAAAACAATTCTCTAATTGTCTCAGTATTAAAAACAAACTAGAGTTGGGGGTGGGAGGTGGGGTGTGGGATGAGCCTTTCATCTCAGGAATTGGTTTTTTTATAATGAAATTTTTGGACCTTATATGAAGGGTTTGGTTACAATGTATTAATGACAGTATTTAAGAACTTAAATAAATTCATGATCTCAGTGATGTGGTTACTCCCTGCAGGGGTACACATTACAACTTAGTTTTGCCTTCTTATCTTATATAATTTTTATACACGTCTATTAATTAGTGACAATCCATTATTGACCTTTCTAGGCAAAACTGATGGGCCAAGTTTATTTGCACTGTGAATGTAATTCATTTTCTAGATTATAGTTACAATTTTAAACTAGTGGATTTTTTTCCCTTTTGGTAACTATTCTTTTTTAGGCTTTCAAGATGCATCTATCTATAATCAAAACAACAGACAAATATTGTACAAGTGAATTTTTTGAGTTGATAATGAGTGACCTAATTATTTTTTTGATGAGACATCCAAGATTACTTTGTTGGGAACCCTTATGGAAGTCACTAGAAGAAAGATTTTGAATCAAAATAAGGGAAAATTTTGAAACATTTTTAGTTGCTGAAAAGTAGAAAAATTTGTTATTGTAGTAGATGGGACTAAGGAGGAAAAAAATTTTATCTTTTTTGGAGGTCCTCAAGCAGACTTTCGATGATAGCTTGTTGGAAATGTTTTAATTGAAAAATATATAAGGATTTAATTTGATGACCTCATGTCCCTTTTAAATTTGTGGTTGTCTGATTCTAATGGTGCCTTTATAATGAACTATTATGGATTCAATTATTCAAACTTTTATTAAGCATTTACTATTTGTCAAGTACTTTGCTACACAGGCAAATATATATACACATCTCTTTGTCTCTGTCTCTCTCTCTCTCTTTCTCCTTATAGGTATATGAGAATCCAAAGACAAAAAAAACCCCAAATGTTGCTTGCCTTTGAGGGTCATGATTTATACAGACAAGCAAATGCAAAGTATATAATAAAGTAACTTTTGATATGAGGCCTTATACAAAAACTCTGGACTTATTTGGAATTTTATGAGATAAAGCCCCCAGAATACTTTTAGGTATAATTATATCTGGTTTTCTTTAAATTTTTTAGTAGCAGGATCTTGAAATCCTGCACAAGCATTTAGTATACCATATGCATATTATATATTAGACAGTCATTATTTTACTTCTCAGAAAATGCATAGCTCACGAGAGCTCAAGAACAGATAAAGAAATATAAAAAGCATGCTAATGTAATTCATTAGACTCTTCTTAGAAGATAAGCAGACATTTGGGAACTGAGGAACAAGTAAAATATCTCTTTATATCTGACATGCATTGTCTGAGCATCTCAAGACAATGGCAGGATGGGTTGACAAAGTCCAGGTCTCCTGGCTCTTCCTCCACTTCTTCAGCATTAGGGGCCAAATTGGCAATCTTCCTTTTTCTTCATGTAGCATATTGTTGAGATTGTCTAATGTGTTCATGTGGTCATAGATTTAGATTTGTAGGGGCCTTAGAGTACATTAAAGACACTCCCCTAATTTATAGGTGAAAAATAATGACTTGTTCAAAGTTCAAAATAAGTTACCCAGAAATCTTTTTGGCTATTGTTTACTTTCATGCTGGAATGTAGTAACACACTTCATTTGAAATCTATTAAACTAGTTTTGGAAGTTAGTTACTCATTTCAAAATCTTTCTGAGTAATAGGACTGGAAACCAGATTCTCTGTCTCTTCTTCCAGTATTTTCCCTACTGCATCGTTGTTATTTCTCTATTTACAAAACAAAAACCTTTCATTACACACACACACACACACACACACACACACACACACACACACACACAAGCAACAACAAAAACAACATGAAACCCATGGTTATTTTGGCAAACTTAACCAAGGAAAATGAGCAAAGTTAAATAGTTGTTTGATAATCATATAAATACAGTTAGATCATCTGAATTATATAGGCAATATATTTTTCTTACATCCATTTTCCCAGTCTTTTTCATTCTCTAAATGACTAAAGCATAATTATCACCAGAAATTTTCATTTCATTTGGTCATTGTGAGCAGCTTAATTTCTTTAACTCAAAATTTATTTTAGTAAAGCATTCAAAATTGTTAGTAGAATTTCTTTGTTTCAAATATGCTCTTCAGAAAATATTGATTTAGATGCAGCTACTTTGGGAGTAGGAGTCCTCTTAGGATATTATTGGCATGTAGGCTATTGTTTACTTTCATGCTGGAATGTAGTAATTCACACTTCATTCGAAAACTATTAAACTAGCTTTGGAAGTTAGTTATTCATTTAAAAATCTTCCAGGTATGCAGTTGACTTAGAATGACTTTGTGACTGGTCATTGGAAGTTTTGTTGTTTTTGTGGCTTTTTTTCTTCTTGTAAACACTTTTAAAAAAAGATATAATTACGTTATTAACTTTAACAGTAAGATGTCAATTTTTTGTTGTGTTTTCTAAGTGCTAATTGCAGTTTATCTTTGAAAACATTCTTTTAGAGCATTAACAAAATTATGATCAAAAAGTATTGGTAGAAATATAAGCAATGAAAATATTTTATTAAAAACGTTGCTTTTCTAATACCCACAAGTTAGCTAAAATTACTTTAAATCAAACTCTTGAAACCATCTGCTAGGCCAGTTCCAGTAGCCTTGTGATAAAGAGAGCCATCTGCATCCAGAAAGAGGACTATAGGAACTGAATATGGATCAGAACATAGTATTTTCACTTTTTTTCTTGTTGTTTGCATGCTGTTTTTCTTCTTAATTTTTCTTGTGCAGCATGATAAATGTGGAAATATATTTTTAAAAATTGCACATGTTTGACATATATTGAATTACTTACTGTCTAGGGGAGGG
Source organism: Antechinus flavipes (assembly GCF_016432865.1). NCBI lineage: Eukaryota > Metazoa > Chordata > Mammalia > Dasyuromorphia > Dasyuridae > Antechinus > Antechinus flavipes. The sequence goes on along the minus strand of NC_067400.1, from coordinate 120,171,638 downwards.
GTGTGGTAGGAAGGAAGAGAGAAAAATTTGGAACACAAGGTTTTCAAGAGTGAATATTGAAAACTATCTTTGTATGTATTTTGAAAATAAAAAGCTATTGTTAAACCATTTGCTAAAAGAAAATTATACTTTTTATCTCTTCAAGTATATGAAAACCTTAAGTTTTTGTTTAAGAAGAAAACAAACATATTTTAAAATAATGCTGTCACTTCTCTTTCATGGAAATGGTAATAGTGGGAGCCCCCCCCCCCATTTACCATTTAAATTGTTTATACTATAATATTTTACTTTATATAATCTTGGTAAATCATGTATAACATTACAAAAATTTAGTTGTTTACTTAATTATGGGTTTTTAAATGTAAGTTTATAGCCTTAAAAAAGGAATCCAGAAAGGAATTTTTTAGATAAATGCATGAATAAGTGAATCAATTTTACTGATAATTATTATGCTGTTTCTTTGAAAGTTTCTTGTTGTAGGCTGTGCAATTAGGGAATGTCCATATCATGTGAGCCTCCTTGACATATAAATAGAAATATGCCTACCTAAGGAATATTATTTGGTGGATTACTCAGGCAGTGTTCTTCTTTTCTTAGTATTATGAGGTTGGTTTTGAGTTTGTTTGTTTTTTAAGATACAAATTCAAATGCTTAATATTTTCATATATTCATTATAACCTGAAACATTGACTATTATTGTTTCTTGTATAAGATTCATGTCAAGAAATGCACTGTAGAAAATAAACACTTATAAGTACTTTATTCTTAGCCATACCAGTTATTCATATAAACAGTAATTTTTACTTGTAAGCCTAATTAAAGAGTCAAATAATCTTTGCCTCAATTTCTTTTCCCTTCCTAATCACTTCCTTAGAAATGTGTACTCATTAAAGTAGCCTACTGTGAAATGTATGGATCACAGGTCACTAAAATTAATTCATACCATTGCATTTTATAAATGACAAATAATTCTTTAAATCATTTATGTGCAAATCTAGCTCTCTTTTTGCATATATCTATTTGACATAAGCTTTATCTTGTGTGTGTATTTTGTTTTGGTTTTAAGTAGACAATTTAAGAGACAGTTATTCACATTGACTTTAGTTTACTTCAAGCAATCAATTAGTAATCAAATATTAAATACCTAATAAAACAATTATTAAATGCACTGGGGATACAAAAGGAAGCAAAAGACCACTTTTGCCCTCAAATAGCTTATCCTGGAGAGAAAATATGCAAAGGAATATATAAAATCTTTATACAGAAATAATTAGCAGAAGAAAGGCTTAATGTTGAAGATAGAATTTTAGAAACTACTTCCTTCAAAGATCTGTGATTTCATTGGTATGGGTACCTCTTCTATTATTTAAGAGATTGGTGCATATTAGTAGTAGGTGGAAGTTGCTAATTAGCACCTGAAAACTGTCTGGCTTGGTGGCAGTGTTCTTCCTTTGTGAAGAGAACCAGGAACAACATGGGGTGATGAACTGACTTGTTCACGAATTGAATTTGAGTTAGGCTGAGCCAGAGTCATCAGCCTCTCTCTTCTGGAGTCATTTAAGTCCAGTGGCAGGACAAATGTCAGGATGATTGGTGATGCTCCTGGGATTCAGTGGGTAGCCTTGGCAACTTCCATGTCTGACCAGGCTCTAAGCATACCATACCACCAACTTCAGGGTTGTTGGAACAAATTATTTTCATAGAAACTGCCAAAGCCTAAGCACAAAACCTCCGACTCCAAGTAGAGACTTTTCCTTACCACATCATGCTACTAATGCTCCAGAACCTAAGAACTGAATTGGAAAGTCAAAGCTAGACATACAGAAAAGTTATGTATCATTAAGTATTATTACATGCAAGTTTTACAAACAATGTAGAAGTCTTGGAAGAAGTAAGGCTTTTGTTGTGGGATTTAGATAGGAGAATACTAGGTGAGAAGGAACAGAGGGAAGAGGGTTAGTAACCTAAAAGGCAAACCTCAGTTAGTGCTAAGGATTTTTGTTTGACCATCATAACCTTTTATTTTAAATTTTTAAAATTTAACTTATTTTTATATTATTATTATAAGTAATTAATTTAATTTATTGTCAATAAGATAATTTAATAATAATATATTAAGTTAAATTAAATTGAAAACCAGACTGTGGAGGAATGTGAATTTTGGACTGTCCCTTATAGGCACTGGGTAATCACTGAAGTGATGTTGGAATTGGGATTTTTACAAGATGAAATTAGTGTTTTAGGACATAGGAGGAATACATGAATTTAGGATGGATTAAAAGAGATGGACACAGAGGCAGAGGGATTACTTAGGAAGCTTTTATAGTGATGACAATTTAAGCACATGGGTGTTATCAGGAAATTTTGGAGCCTTGTTTCTTGGTGTAGAATATAAGGACTGTGGCGAAATGCATAGTGTGTGTGAGCAGAATGTAACATATAATAAATGAGATGTGATGGATTGATTATGTACAAAGTAAAAAAAGGATAAGTGGACAGATATTCTTTTAAGGTCAGGAGAAGTTATCAAAGGCCAGTATGTTTGGTTGGACCCTCTGTGGTGAACTTACAAGAAGACGAAGACAAATAGGGGAAGAACGGTTGGGTTATTGCATGTTTGGAGGAAACATCCAAAATGATGAGATCATCCATACATTGACAAATTTGAGTAAAGAATTAAAGTGAACTCCTGAAATGTAAATATACTTTCATTTGTCAAGAGTTATGATAAAGGCAAAAATCAGTCAATAAACATTCAGGGAAAATATGATTTGAAAAGTCTTCTATTTGATCTTTGACTAAACATCAATGTCCTATTTGCTCTGCCAGTTTTACCAGAACAGACTAGTTAAGTAACTTATATTATTAGGCAGCTATGGGAAAAGTTTCAACTAGGGTGGCAAAAAAAATCATTTCATGTTTTGCTCATTGTTATAAATTACATTACAAATGTATGTCATCCATCCTCTACTGGGCTTTCACTTCAACAAAACAGTCCTTTTTCCCTAATTGACTCTCCATAGAAGCAATTTAAACCTTCTTTTCCCTTTAGAAAGCTCAATATCATCTAGTCTTCCCTTTTCTTCATGGTTTCCAGGGAGCTTGCCTCTTATTTTAATGAAAAAATTGACACCATTTGATAATAGCTTCTGCTTCTCTCATTGTTTTCATCTCAAAAGTTCTTGGATGTCATCTCCCATTCTCTCCCACTTTCTCGCAATATCTACAAAAGAGATGGCTTTTTCCTTGCCAAAGTTAACCTCTCTCTATATACATTTGATCCTATTCCTTCTTGTTTTTTTTACAGCTTCCTTAATCATCCCCACTTTCTTAAATCTAATATATTTCCCTAACAATTTGTTCCTTTGAATGTCTTCAAAATTGCCTTTGGACATTTTAAACTGTTTTTTTCCCAGAAATTTCTTAAAATTAACATGTTTAAAAACTAAACTCATTATTTTTCCTCCTAAATCTTTTTCTCTTTTTAACTTAACTATTTTGTCAAAAGCACCATCAGTGTCTTGGGTTCCTAATCTTATTTTCAGTGACTCTCACTGTGACATCACATATCCAGTCAAATGCTATATCTTGCTGTTGCTTCCTTCATAACTTTTCTCACATTAGAATACTTCTCTCCCCTCTTCTAGACACGGCATTAATTCAGGTCTCCATCCCCCTTTTACTCAGTTATTGCAGACAACTTCCTGATTTTTCTTGCTTCTTCAAATCTCTTACTATTCAAGCCTTTCCTATACTGTAGTTCAAAATAGTATTCTGTAAGTGCAGCTCTGAGCACAGCTTTCTTACCTAAATAACTCTGGTGGCATCCTGTTACCTCTAGGTAGTGTACTCCTATACAGCTTGGCCCTAAATTTTTCAGCCTCCCCACTTCTTCACTCTATAGTCGAGGCTGATGGGCTTCTTGTTTTTGTTTTTGTTTTCTCAAAGAAAACCCTATTAATTTCTTCTTTAAATCTACCTTATGAAATTCCTTCCTTTCTATAATAAGTAGTTTGGACAACATCTTATGCATAAAATCTTTTCTGATCCTCCATCTGCTAATGCCATACCTCCCAAACTATGTATGCAACTATATTGTGCATGTGTGTGTGTGTATGTATACATAGGTATTTATTCACTCTATATGCTTTATATATTTTTCAATATATTTGTTTTCTTCAACATTTAAAACCTTTTTCTGAGTAGGAATGATTTCATCATTTCTATTTGTTTTTTTTAGTGCCTAGCATGGTCCCTGAGACATAGTAGGAAATTTAATAAATATTTGTTGATTGATTGAGTGAATGAATGTATATGTTTTTTCTCCTAGGCTTATGAGCCAAACCATTAAAAGTCAGCTTTTCCCCTTCATTCCTTTTTCTAGATATTTTGGAAAGTAGCCTTTTTAATTTTTATTTGAATAATCGCACCCAGTTGTCCTATATATAGAAGAATAATGGAAGGAGGGAGAGAGAGACAGAGAGATAGAAAAAGAGAGAGACAGAGAAAGTGCTTTCCTAAGAACCAACAGATAATGTTGACACAAATGGGAACCACACCATTCAGTTGATGTTAGATATTTTGGATTAGCCTTTAAAATTTTTATTTTAATAATCCCACCCAGTAGTTCTGTAGGAATTTGGCACATAGAGGGATAATGGAAGGAGGGAGACAGACAGATAGAGACAAAGACAGAGACAGAAAAAAATGTTTTCCAAAGAAACAAAGGTGACATAAATGGGAACTACATTATTCAGGTGATAGAAAAGAGGAGTCAACTGATAATAAGCCACAATGAATCTTACTTGAAATAAGAGAGAGGATCCTGTTTATGAGGTATGAGGAGAGCATTCTATTAGTCTGGAGGTTCCTAAACTTAGGTTCAGGAGCTCCTAATGGATCAATAGACATATTTCAGGAGGTCTGTGAACTGAAATGAGAAAAAAATATGCATCTTTAGTTCAACATATTTTGTCATCCTAAATGACTAGACTTCCAAAGGGAACAATGATTGTAAATTTTTTTTATAAAACCTTTACAAAAAAAGTTAATAATCTTTACACCTAGTTCCATAGAGATTTCTAACTATGTCAAGTTCATTAATAACAAAGCCAGACTTGTCTAAGTGTATGATGTTTTTAAGTCTGTCAGCATACCTGACTTGTTTCCTTTACAAATTTCTTGGGAGTTAGTTTCCTAGAAAGGTAGCTAGTACAGTTTGCTAAGGGATGAGAAAAATGCCAGAACTCTAGAAGACACTGAACATGTTGGTGACAAAATGGTTGTCAGGGGCTGACTTTTAGAGATAACTGAGAAGACTTTTGTGAACCATTGCAGAGAGAAATGAGCAGGGCAATTTATTGGGAGAATAATTTAGGCCAAAGCACCAATATTGTAAAGATGAATAACTTTGAAAGACTGATCTCTGATCAACTAAGATTACAAAGGATTGATGATGAACAATATTATTTACTTCTTGTCAGAGAGGTGATGGACTAATACAGAATAAGTCATGTATTTTCAGACATAGCCAATGTAGGAATTTGTTTTGCTTGACTATGTGCATTTATTATAATATTTTTGGTTTGTTTTTATTTTTTCAGTGTTGAAGGAATTGAGAAAGAGCAAAAAAAGTGATTATTGGTTGAAAAAGTTTTTATAAAACTTTTGTTTAATAAAGGGAAGTGGCAAGAAGGGCAGCAAAAGAGAGCTTCAAGAAGGAAGACATATATAGGTAGATTATGAAGGACAAGTGGAATGACTGTAGAAATCTACTCTCTTTAAAAGCTGAGGAGAGTTTCAGGAAGGAGAATTGTGGAGGATAATTATAGGGAAACTTTTGACACTTGGGAACAGCAGTAGACATTAAAAATTACAGAAGAGAAGCAGCATTGTTGAGACCTTTAAAGACCCTGGAAGGTAGCACTAATAGGAAGGTCGAATGCTAGCTACATTTAAAAATTGTGTTCTTAATCACGCCCTATCAATAGTCTTTGGAATCCTACTATGGCATTCTGGGAACTCCATCCACAATTTAGTTAAGCCTCTATGTGTCTTTTTGGTACCCTCAGAGGAGGCAGTTTTCATCTTCTTTGTTATTAAATTCTTGCCAAAACCTTCCTGACAGAGGAAAATCCATTTCCGGTTGGAACTGTCCTGCCTCTGGTTCCATTTCCTGTCTTGTTTATGTAAGATTATACATCGTGTAGACTTAAGTAAGATTGGAGATGGTAAGGACAGAGATATTTAATGTAAAAGAGAAAATCTTTCATATGCCAAAGAAATATTTCATATTTTAATTGGAGGAGGTGCTTACAATTACATAAAAAGAAACCTTTGAGACTTTGAACCTCAAGGCCATTCTGAGTATGCCTTTCTTTTCAGACACGTATTTGCATAGTTCCTACTTGAATCTGGGAAGTCTGACTTAGTTTATTGTCTTTATAAAGATTTAGCCTTCTACTGTGGGTTGCTACTTCTGAAGAAGGGAGGAGATGAGCAGATAGTAGTCTATCTCTTGTCTGGAGGTGGTAAACTTGGGCTTTGAGGGAGTCAAAGATAGGATCTTCTGCTAATGAACCAGGAGATCATTGTACACAGCAACAACAAGATTATACAGAGATCAATTCTGATGCAGTGGGCTCTTTTCAACAATGAGATGATTGACCCAAATTCCAATGATCTTGTGATAAAGAGAACCATCTGCACCCAGAGAGAGAAGTGTGGATCACAACATAGCATTTTCACTCTTTTTGTGGTTGTTCATTTGCATTTTATTTTCTTTCTCATTTTTTCCTTTTTGATTTGATTTTTTTTGTGCAGCAAGATAATTGTATAAATATGTATATATATATTGATTTTAAAAAACATGTTCAACATATATTGGATTACTTGTCATCTAGGGGATAGGATAAAGGGAAGGGGGGGAAATTTGGAACACAAGGGTTTTCAGGGATCAATGTTGAAAAATTAACCATGCATATGTTTTGAAAATAGAAAGCTTTAATAATAGAAAAAGGATCTTCTGCTATAGGTCCTTTTACTTTTTGAAAGATTGTAGCAGGCCTTTTTATTGCCAATAATCTTTTAACTACCCTATCCTATTTCTTAATCCTCATTTTTGACCTCTCTGCAGCCTTTGACTCTGTTAATTATCTTCCTCTCCTTGATAATTCTCTTTTCTGTAGATTACTGAGAAACCATTCTCTGTGAGTTCTACCTATCCAATTTCTCCTCAGTCTCCTTTGCTGAAGCTCATGCAGGTCATGTCTTCTAAGCATACATGTCCCACACATTCCTGTCCTGGGTCCTATTATAGAGAATAGGATTTCTCTATTTCCCAAGTATTTCCCAAGAAATACTACTTGGGATTTCATTAGCTTTCCTGCAGTTAATGACAATAAAATATGTCCTATTGTCTTGTTAACTAGAAAGGAGGTTAATTTGTGGAGGCCTAAAGAATGAAACTAGATATAGTAGACTTTGTTGTCTGTTAGTTACAGTGGATATACTCCTGAAGATACTTCATTTTAATGTTACATATTTAAGAATTTTTCTAAATTCAGTTTAGAAAGGTGTCTCTTTCCATGAAATTTAATGTTTCTATCAAATGCACTTGATCAAATGGGTGAATTTGGTTCATGAAATGAGTTTATTGTAAACTACATGTAAATCATAGACATCATTAATGAAATTCTTTATTCCATCTTTTTTTTTTGTCTAACATCATAAATAATAAATCTCATATAGGCTGCAGAAACAAAAGCAAAATCACCATTTATTGAATTTGTTTGAAGTTTTCAGACACATAGTTAGACAACCACATATTATCATCTGGTAGGTCAAGGGCTGCTTAAAATGTGACCCAGCTCTAGCTGGTAAAAATTCACTTTCAAAAAGTGGATTATTATGATGGCCTACTGGATTATCATGATGGCCTACAATCACAAAGTAGAAGTTTCCAGACACTGTCTCCAATGTATAAGTTACTCAGCATCTGTATCTAACACACTGACCACTCTTGTCCTCAGACCAGCAGGCTCTGACCTGTTTGAATTCTTTAATTAAAATCTCTTGATAATAATCAACAAGCATTTGTTTAAGTGCCAGGTATGTGCTAGGGACTAGTCTAGGCCCTAGGGATAAAAAAGCAAAAAGAATCCATACTCTCAATAAAAGGTCATTTTGCATAATAGTACAGATTTCCAACTTCTTTGAAGGGGTGGTCTAAACATGGAAAAGGGGTTAGATTGGGGACAGTCAGACATTTTTGCTAATAAATAAAATTCTGCTTACTATTCATCAAATCTTTTATCAGCTAAGGAAAAAAAAAACTAAGCTTTTGTTGACTGCCTGCTTAACATGTCAGAATCTGTCAACATGTTTTGAAAAAGGAGCATTGCAATTCTGAAAATTTACTAATCACCATGTGCTAATAAAATGTACCAAATCTTTACATATATAGGAATATTTTAAATAATGTCTGAAAAAATCTGTATTTCAAAGACAGGTATTTGGAACTTAATTGTCTTTGTAATTTTTTTCTGTATTAGAAATTATGTTAAACATATCACCTCTTCAAATTTCAATTGATAGAATACTGGGTTTGAAATTAGGAAATCTCATTTTCCTCAGTTCAAAGTTGGGGCATCCTAGACAAGTCATGTAGCCCTGTTTGCTTCAGTTTCCTCATTTGTAAAATAAGCTGGAAAAGGAAATGGCAAACCATTCCAATATCTTTTCCAAGAACACCCCAAATGTGACCACAAAAAATCAGACACAACTGAAATGATTGAACAAATTTTGATTTTAATACATGAAGAATATAAAATATGCTATAATGCAATTAACTCTTAGCAAAATTAGAGAATCAGTAATTTATTTTTAAATACAATTATTTCATTAGTATACCATATGTCCTTTAATATACTCAAGATGAAAGAAATTCAATAAGTTTCTCTATATTTTACATTTCTGCCTGTAAAATCTAATCTTATAGTTCCTGTTTTTCCATAGAAAATAACATGCTGTTACTATATTTGTAAAATAGGAAGGATTTTTGCTTTGATTCTTTCTTTTTTTTTTTTTTAATAACTTTTTATTTATAGAACCCATGCCAGGGTAATTTTTTTTACAGCATTATTCCTTGCATTCACTTCTGTTACGATTTTTCCCCTACCTCCCTCCACCCCCTCCCCTAGATGGCAAGCAGTCCTTTACATGTTGAATAGGTTACAGTATATCCTAGATACAATATATATGTGCAGAACTGAACAGTTTTCTTGTTGCACAGGGAGAATTGAATTCAGAAGGTAGAAATAACCCGGGAAGAAAAACAAAAATGCAAGCAGTTTATATTCATTTCCCAGTGTTCTTTCTTTGGGTGTAGTTGCTTCTGTCCATCTTTGATCTGAATTAACTCTCTTTATCTAAGAGATCCACTTCCATCAGAATATATCCTCAAACAGTATCGTTGTTGAGGTATATAATGATCTCCTGGTTCTGCTTGTTTCACTTAGCATCAGTTCATGTAAGTCTCGCCAGTCCTCTCTGTATTCATCCTGCTGGTCATTCCTTACAGAACAATAATATTCCATAACATTCATATACCACAATTTACTCAACCATTCTCCAATTGATGGGCATCCATTCATTTTCCAGCTTCTAGCTACTACAAACAGGGCTGCCACAAACATTTTGGCACATACAGGTCCCTTTCCTTTCTTTAGTATCTCTTTGGAGTATAAGCCCAGTAGAAACACTGCTAGATCAAAGGGTATGCACAGTTTGATAACTTTTTGAGCATAGTTCCAAACTGCTCTCCAGAATGGCTGGATGTGTTCACAATTCCACCAACAATGTACCAGTGTCCCTGTTTTCCCACATCCCCTCCAACATTCCACGTTATCTTTCCCTGTCATTCTAGCCAATCTGACAGGTGTGTAGTGGTATCTCAGAGTTGTCTTAATTTGCATTTCTCTGATTAATAATGATTTGGAGCATATTTTCATATGTCTATAAATATGCTTTGATTATTTCTAAGAAATCTCTCAAAATGTTTCCTCAAAGAAGTGTTTTCCATTCTAAACATTTCAACTTAAGCACTTTACATATTAAAAGCCAAAAGCTATTATACATGGGACTTGGGCTAAGAAAAGAAGTTGGAGTGATACAATATTGCAAAGAGCAAAACAATAGGAAACCAGTTCTCCTGGTCTTTTATTTTATACAATGGGTCCTTTTTTTTTTTTTAATAACTATGGATCATGGTACTATATTTAATTTTTCTTCCTTCTCCAGGTTTAAAATTAGACCATTAGTTTTGGAACAGTAAATGTATTCTTACCTGTTTTGAGTCTTAGGTAGTCATAATATTTCTTGGTATTGTTATTCTCAGAAAGAATTAATGTTCTCTTATCCTTAAAACCCTCATCTATGCCTTCACTGTGCAGAATGAATTAATAAATATGGGTTCTGTGTTTATTATCTTCAGTTATCAACATCATAATAAAATGTTTACTGTTCTCAGGTAGACAACACTATCTTAACTATTACAGTTTAGTCTTATGGGGACTTATGTAACAAAATTACATTTAGGCAGTTCCTAAAAATGACACATTCACTTACTTCAGCAGAGCTTTCTTTGTCATGTGAATCTGGACAAGTTCATGTGACGCCTTCCATTTATTAGTGGCCTGGTGGGGTGAAAAAGCCCAAATATCATTAAGTAGCTAAGGTCCAGTGCTTGAAAGATGATTGGTGAAAGGACTAATGGGATTTTACTCGAGTTCATTTTTGAAAAATACAAAACAAAACAAAACAAAACAAAACAGCTTATCTTTGAGATTGAACAGCTACTGTTATTAATATATATTATATATACATATATATACACACACATACACATATATGTAATATATATGTAATTTAAACTAAGGGTTGTTAATAGATAATTTATTCTAGCGGTTATTGTAGCATAGTCTAAGACTAAGGCATGATATTCTCAAATTCACATAGCTCAAATCCCAGTATTAATAAACTAATAAAAAAATTTACTTCTTTAAAAAAAAAACCTTGCTAGAAAGGATTTACAGTGATAGGGCCATTTAAAACAAAGGACATGCATATATAAAAAGCAGTTATCTCTCAGGGCAGCTCAAAAAACAATTAGACCTTCTTATTTTTTACTCTTTGCTTTTGTTTATAGCTTTACATAGACCAGTGGATCTCAATGCCCCTTTTTACTTTGATAAGAGGAGGAAAATTTTTATATTTATACTTTACTGCTTTGTTTTTTCTTATGTTTGACAGTTATTTTTGATCTGCTCTCTACCAGTGAGACTCTGGTTAATGACCTAGTCACAATTGGCACTGTATTATTTAAGGTAGGAAATAAGTAACTTACAGAGAGAAAAGCTAAAAATGACATTGGGCAGTTTCGTATCATATTTACTCAGTTGCAAATGTACTAAGCTTTTTTTTTTTTTTTTTTGACACCTTGCCCCCAAATGGGAAATGTGCTTATAAGTTACTTATTATGTAAGGAGACAGGAAGTAATGTGAATATTATTTATTAGAGTTTATATTTGTAAGCATTGGATGTGGGGCAGTAAAAAATTGCCCAATTCACCTAGGAAATGCCCAGGGTAACTAGTTATTTCATACATGTGATTGAACAGATAGTTTCCTTGAAAATCTCATTTGCTATTATTTTCCTTCTTAGAGCAAACTTGTAAAATCTTGCCATCTAATCTAGATTGCCACATGTACAGAAGCTCAAATAAGACTTGAATTGTTTGACCTTGACAGTGAGAAAGGCTCTCTGGATAAGACAATTGTAGTTGCTGTAATTTTTGGTTGATAATTTCTGCATATAATTTTTTTCTAAAAAGTATATATCTAGAAAGTTTATAAATACATGTATTATTGTATATAGTTATATATGCTTATATGACATATGAAGCATAAATTGAAGTGTTTGACCTTGACAGTGAGAAAGGCTCCCTGGATAAGATAATTGTAGATGCTATAACTTTTTGTAGATAATTTTTGCATGTAATTTTTTTCTAAAAAGTTTCATCTCTAGAAAGTTTATAAATACATATATTATTATATATACTTTTACATACTTATATGATATATGTAACATAAATCAATTTAATAAAATTTTATAAAACAATTTATAGGAACCATTTTCATCTTTGCAGGAAATAAAGAAAATATAAGGCTTTGGGTTGAAACTGGCTTCTTAAAGATGTCATGGTGAAATTCTATACAATTTTATTTTATGTTCTCTGTGTATATGTCCCTGTATGACCAGGATAAAAGGCCATTACAAAATGCTTTGTAGATTATAAAGTATTATATAAATGTGAGTTGTTATAATTATTGTTGAGACTTTGTTTTAGGCAGCTAGCTTATGCAGTAGAACTCTGAACCTAAAGTCAGGAGTCTAACTTCAAATGTGACCTCAGAGTCTAGCTTTTTGATCCTGATTTCTTAATCTCTATTTGTCACAATTTTATCAAGTGTAAAATAAGGATATTAATAATAGTATACAGTTAATGAGCATTTATTAAGTGCCTACTATATGCAATGCATTTTGCTAATTGCTGGGGATACAAAAGAGTTAATGGACAGTTCAGATCCTCAAGTTTTTTTACAGTTTAATGGAGGAGACAACAAGTAGATAAATATGTTAAAACAAAGTAGATGTAGAATAAATAGCAAATAATTAGCAGAGGGAAGGCACTAGGATTTAAGAAGACTAGGGAAAGGCTTCCTGTAGATAATGGGGTTTTAGTTGGGACTGGAAGGAAGCCAAAGAAGCTAGTATGTAGAGATGAGAGGGAAACAGCCAGAAAAAATGTCTAGAGCTGAGAGAATGTTCTGTTTATGGAAAAGTAAATTGGCCAGTGTTACTGGATTGAAAAGTCCATGTAAGGTATAAGAGTGGCAAGATGGGGTAGAGTATAGTTGGTTATTAAGAACTTGAATTCTAAATAGTATTTTGTATTTGACTCTGGAAGTGATGGTGGTTGTTGTTGGTTTGCAGGGGAGTAAGGTGATAGTTATTGAAAAGTCAGAATTTGGTAAGCTAATATAGCCCTCAGTAGTAATAGGGAAGTTTGGAGGGAGGGAAAAGATAATGAATTCCATTTTGGAAATGTCAAGTTTATAATTTCTACTGTACTTCCAGTTCAAAATGTTTTAAAGGCAGTTGGAGATATGAGACTGGGAGATCAGCAGAGATATTATATAATTAGGGTGATAGTTAGTGAGAAGTTCAAAATACCTAGTTTGGGAGTCTGAGGACTTGGTAAGATAGTATTGCCCTTAATAGTAATAAGGGAGTTTAGAGGGAGGGAAAGATAATGAATTCCATTTTGGAAATGTTGAGTTTATAATTTCTACTGTACATCCAGTTCAAAATGTCTTAAAGGTAGTTGGAGATGTGAGGCAAGAGGTTCAGCAGAGAGATTAGGGCAAGATTGGTAGATTTGAGCATCATCAACACAGAGAAAATGATTAATTCCATAGGAGTTGATGAGAGCTGTATTTGTAAAATATTTATTACATAGTGTTTGACACACAGTAGATGCTAAATAAATACTTATTCTATTTCCTCACGAGTTCATAATCCAATGAAAAAAAATTTTATAAGTGGGATTCACTGGTAAAATATTCTTCTTCCTTCCTTTGTAAAAAAGTGGGGCAAATCATATTTGTATCTCATTTCATAGAGCTATTATGAGGAAAAATTTTCTTAGGGTCAGCAATTTAGAGGAGAAGGTAACCATAATGGTTACCTAGTCTTCCTTTTCTATAGAAGCAATTGTGTCCTTAGAGAGTTGTCCTAAATCACAGGCAGTAAGTGCTAGAACCAGAATTCAAAATGAAGTCCTCTGATTTCCAAATCCCATTCCATTCTTACTGTATCACAAGGTTTACAGCTTAAGGAGGCTGTGTGGTAGGTACATCAATACGTATATAAATCTTAGTTGTCATTGTTTTTGTTCTCGTTAGCCTAAATCCACCCTTGATTCAGATCATCTCTTTGTTTAAAAAGTAATAACATCATTGTCTCAAAATATTTAGTCATCAAGTAATTATTAAGGTGCAAATATCTCTCCTAATTTGGCCTGATTCGTTGAATTGCTTTGCCACTGCTGGCTGCTGCATCCCATGGGGGGAGGAGACAGTCTATTCCTCTGGTAAATAAACTAAAGAAGGCAGAACACATTTTCCAACTGCCTTCTTTTAAAAGTAATAAACACAAACTAAATATTTAGAACATAAAAATATATGGTATTTTCTCAAAAGGAGGAAAGAACTAAATGATACAATAGAAACAGGAACTGAATTATGACTATAGAGGACCTGGTTTTGAATCCTGGCTCTGCCATATATTTTTCTTGTGTGACCTAGGAGACTATCTGGGGCTTCAATTCCCTCTTATGTAAATGATGGGGTGGATTTTCTTCCTGCTTTACTACCATGATTCTGTGACTAGGAGAACCTATTCGTTTATGCTTTGCTCTTGATTCTCCATGGCTAAGTGATGCTGGACCCAGATTCTTTTTGAGTTCAAATCTGGCCTTGGCTACTACTAGGTATGTGGCCCAAGGCAAGATACTTAACCCTATTTGTCTCAATTTCCTTCTTTGCAAAATAAGCTGGAAAAGGAAATGGCAAACTACTCCAATATCTTTGCCAAGAAAATTCTAAATGGGTTCACCAAGAATTAAGATATGATTGAAAATAACTGATCATCTTGACCCATCTTTGCCTTAATAGTACTATGAAGATATGGCTCTTCCAAATTGATTTCAGAATGTAATCTCTTCTAAATTTCCAGTCTTACATTGTTAAGTCTGACATTTCTGGATCTAGTAATATGGTTGAAATGGATCAACATACGGATGCGGTCACAAATATAGGCAAGTAAACAAACATAAAGCAAATACATAATTTTTTCTATATGTCAGATAATGAAAATATATGAAGGACTTTTTGGTCAGGTATATATATTTGGCTATTTAGTGTGCCACAAACTTGACCACTAAATTATTGATTCAGTGTAGAATAATGTTGCCCAGTACTCAATTCCATTTTTTCATCTTCCCTTTAACTTCTATTCTTTCTGGTCTGATCTCAACCCCATTAGATATATGAATGATAAAAGGGGAATTAAGTTATTATCCTATATAAACTTAATCTCTGTGGAAATTTACCTGCTATTTTAGGCCATGCTTTGCCCAGCCATAACTCAATTATGTCCTACTAGTGGCTAGATTGCTTTTGGCAGTAGAATTAGTATTTATTATTTAAAATATCACTTTCTATAACCAGGCAACTCCTTATAAACTCCCTTTGTCTTCAGTAATGAAGTTTTGGATCTGTCATTTCATGGGCTTTAAGACACATTTCATTGTAGTTTTTCTGTGCTGGAAAAGAGGTGATACCAGGTTTCTAAAGTAGGTATTAGATGAAAGGAAGGAGCCTCTCCAAAAGAAATGGCTAAAAATATGAAGATATAAATATGTATAATATAAGTAAATAAAAATATAAAGAAATTAATTAAAAACATTTTTTCTTCAACATTATTGGCTTGGGAAAAAAGAGCAGTAGCTGACATCAGTGTTTAATTCAATATTTCAAAAGAACTGTTTCATCAGGGTACACATGGTAGATAGTCTCATGAATTGCTGTAGCTTCCTTGACTCTTTCCCTCTCCCTCTCTCAGTTATTACTTAGTGGCTAGACCACTCGGGATGAGCCTTTCTGGCTTTAGCTAGGCCGGTCTGCAGTCTACAGAAGCATTCTCTGACACCAGACTATCCTTGAAGCTTTTCCAGCTTGGTAAGACCTGCCAAAACTTGTATTCTGCTGGCACAGCCTTCAGGAGTCCAGGGTCACCTCTGTGCCATGATAAAGCCCTGGAATATTACTTTAGTGAAGGGGACACAATGACAAAGTGAAATTATGGGAGAAGGAAATGAGGCAGAAGAGGTGCTGGCTCCAGGGCTAAGAGAAAAGGCTACAAATTAGTTAGAAGCATTGCAGAAATAAATTACTCTAATTAAAGCTTCTCCATCTGGTATCATGTAGGACTGTATTAGCTGCTTAGGTACATTTTGTTCAATGAAGCAAAGATTCTCTCAGTTTAGGATAATGTTGCCCAAGATTCAACTCCATTTTTTATCCTTTAACTTCTATTCTTCTGATCTATTCTCTGCCTCACTAGATATATGAATGATAAAAGGGGAAAATTTTACCACATAGTTAGTCCCTAGCACAGTATTGATATGTAGTAAGTGCTTAATAAGTGCTTACTGATTGATTAATTTGATCTACAGTATACTAAGCCTGATATATAACCTAGGCAGTTAGTTTGTAAACTGATTAAGAACAAAAACTGTCTTTTGCTGCCTTTTGCATACCAGCTTTGAGCAGAATGTCTAGAACATGGTAGGTGCTTAATAAATGTTTATTGATTGATCGGTTAGGACCTTATTTTGGCCTCTCTAAATGGTCAGACATGTGGATGTGGAAAGTATTCAAAAAGTCTTTGTGAGTTTTTAGTTTTAAGGTATAGAAGTTTCCAACTGAAATAAGACTTTTGGGACACCCTGTATATGAATGTATAAGATGACTTTATTCCATTACTTTTTTAGAGTGATTGTGATTTCTTGCTTAGTGATATTAGAATAAACAAGGTCATTTATATTCTTTTTTTAAAGAGAGGTGTTAGATGTAAAATATGTTTTGAAAAAAACAGAAAATGTGATGTTAGATTTCATCATTGAAATATATTTTTCTTTGCCTTGGGAAGTGATGACAATCATAGTGATGGCTATGAGAATCACAGACTCTAAGAGCTAAAAGGGACTTTAGAGATTCCCCCTGTCCAATCCATACCTGACCAAGGAAAAGTGAACTTTTGACCTGGGACTCTCCTTACCTCTGCTTACTGGCTGCCCTGGCTTCCTTCAAATTTCAGCCATTTCCCCAGATCTCCTAAAATTTCTGTGACTTCTTTTAAAGATTATTTTCAATTTATCAATCTATGCATATTTTGTTTGCAAGTAGTGTTTTTTTTTTTTTTTTGCATATTGCCTCTTTTATCATAGTGTGTGAACTCTGAGAACAGACACTGCTTTTGACTTTCTTTGTATCCCCCGAAGTTAGTGCTTAGCCTAGCCCCTGGTAGTGCTTAATAAATTAATAGTAGCTTAATAGTAGGTGCTTAATAAATTATTGTTGACTTGACTCTACTTGAAAACTTTCAGTAAGGAATAATGTGTAGTGAGAGGAAATCTATTAGGTAGAGAGAATAAAGATTATTTATAAAGCATTTACTATGTACCACTTAGTACTGTGGCTAGAACACCAAACCTCGAGTTAGGAAGACTCATCTCCCTGAGTCCAAATTTTATCTATGACAGATATTTGCTGTGTGACCCTGGGCAAGTCACTTAATCCTACTTGCCTTGATTTCCCCATCTGTAAAATGATCTAGAAAAAAGAAATGGGAAACCATTGTTTTTACCAAGAAAACTTTGTGAAGAGTCAGACCCAATTGAAATGATTTAATAGCAACTAATTAGTTTAGTTAGTTTCTATATTAACTAAAATAATTATTTTAGTTAAAATTTAGTTAAACTAAAATTCTATTTTAATTAAAATAGTTAACTATTTTAGTGCTGTTTCCAAATATCTCATTTGATCCTTACAGTAAACCTGAGATGTAGGTTTCACTTTCTATGGCCAATTAGATGGAGTTTAACTTTTTTTGCTTAATAAGCCATTCAGTTACTGCAAGACAACGATTATCTTACCTTACATTTTCTTTTGATCTAGACATCCTTTGTTCTACTGGTCTATACATCTCTGTTCCATCAGCTGGTCTGCATTCAATTCTGTAATTCTGCCTCTAACCATCCTAGTCTTCCTTTTCTAGACACCCTAGTACTACCTTGTTTATTTTTCCTCAACTCTATGGTGCCCAAAAGAGAACACATACTAACTGATGTGACTTGGCCAGAACAGAGTAAACTGAATATTATCTCTGACATCCTAGAAACTATACATTAGCTTCTTTTGCTATTCTTGATTCATAATGAACTTGCATTATTCCAATAAAACACTCAGATCTGAATTTATTTCAATAATAAGTTTTATTAATATCTTTTGTTTTTATATCACAGCCATTACTGGAAATATCTCCTCTTCCTTATCTCCTCTCCCAGTAAAACCTTTCTTTTAACCAGAACATTTAGCAAAAACAATGCAGTGACTGTGTCTGACACTGCCTAAAGCAATCTGCTTACAAATCTTTTTTTTCACAGAAACATTTACCTCATCACACGTCCTCCAACTTGTATTTTTGAAACTTATTTTTAAATTCTAATCTAGAACTTCACATTTGTTACAATTAAATTTCATCTTGTTCAACTTATTCTTTTATTTTAGCTCCCTGTCAAGAACCTCTCACCCAATGTATTAGCAAATCCTTCAAGCTTTATGTAATGGACAAATTGTATTGATATTCTTTTCTGTGTTATGAATTTATTGAGAGCAATGTTGAACAGCATAGGGCTCAGAGATGTACTACATGGCCTATAAAGTTCCCTCCAGTTATATATTTGTGATCTTTTGCTTCTGTGATCCTGTGAAATATTTCCGTAACATTCCACTCCCCAGTTGGGATTCTCTCATTTCATGAGTTTGAGAATTGGCTTGGTCTTTGCTTGGCTCTTTGGATCAACTTGTCCAACCAGTTCCAAATGCATCCAAATGGATATTCCTCTAGTAGATGAAGAATTTGTATCATGTTTGAAGATGCCATTTAAAAGTTATAATTGCTTACATTTGAGTTAAGAAGACAAAAAATAGATACTGAAAGATAAATAACAAGATATTGTGAAAAGAGCATAGCATGAGACTTGGAGTCAGAGACTTAGGTTTGCATATTTCTTGTTGCAATCATCATTTTTATTGTGCTGGGCTATGGAAATGCTTGTTTTGTTCCGTGAATTGAAAATAATATAAATTTAAGAAAAAAAACTTGTGTTTGAACTTTTGTTCTAAAATTTAATAACTCTGAGACTGTCATGAAGTCAAAATTTTACTGAGTCTTAGTTTCCTTTATGTAAAATGGTGATAATAATAGTTGTACTATCTATCATATCAGTTGAATGGAGTGATTTGTACATTAAATTGTTATTAATGTGAATGATTAGTATTATCACTAAAAGTCAGCATGTTTATATGCAGAGGAGTGGTCTATTTCAGTACTTCTTAAAATTTCTTCCACTTGCAACCCCTTTTTGCCCAAGAAATTTTTATGTGACAAATAATAGTTTATTTAATTATATGAACCTGGGTATCTAGACATAGAAAATAGGTATTCAAATCAAGCATTTACTGATAATAAATCAAAAATTTGTGACCACCACATTCAGTTATGAGTCCCCATGTGGGATTGTGAGCCACAATTTACGATGCCGAGGTCTAATAACAGTTATTGAGGGTTCTGAGAAGAGAATGATCCCATGTTGTGGTGTGAGTAACAGTTTCTTTTCTTCTTCTTTTTAAAAAGTTTTATTTTTGGCAGCAGTTTTTCCCTCCAAAATGAGTATTAAAAATTTCAGGGCCTAGTTTAGGGGATTAGGGAAGAATAAATAAATAATTAACCTTTCAGTTTCCTTGAGGACTTCCCTTTTGATTTAAATACTCTACACTGGTAGTTTGTTTGAGTTTTTTTCAAGGTAATTTAAGTAGCTGAATGTGTTAGATGGAAAATTCAACAGACTTGCTCTTTTCAGTAACGAATATGGCAATTACTAGCTTAATCAAGTTAAAAATTGTTTTCATTGGTTTCATTGGCTTATAAACATAATAATTAACACTTGCAGCTAGGTGATACAGTGGATAGAGTGCTTGTTCTGGAGTCAGGAAAACTCATCTTCTCAAATTTAAATCTAGTCTCAGACACTAGTTGGGTGATCCTAAGCAAGTCATTTAACTCTTTTTGCCTCAGTTTCCTCATCTGTAAAATGAGCTATAGAAGAAAATGGCAAACTATTCTAGCATCTTTGCCAAGAAAACCTCAAATGGGATCAAAAAGAGTCAGACACTATGGAAATGACTGAACAACAATACAAAATACCTTTTATGAGGAAGTCATTTATAATTCACTTATCAGTGAAAGTATAACTAGAGGCAATATGTTAATTAAAATCCATATAGACATCTTTGGGTCATTATTTAATATTAGCTGGTTCCAACAAGCTTTTTCCTATAGCTACCAAAAAGAAAAAAAAAATCTGGGATTTATCTTCTCTTCTCATCCTTGCACACCATCTAAGATCCTATGAAGTATTGGATCTGTAACTGTGCTCATACTGTTCCTTGATCTTGTAATACTAGATAAAGACCTCCCAGGAGTCCTCAAACTACAGCCAGTGGGCCAGATGGGTCAGCTGAGGATGATTATCCCCCTCACCCAGGGCTATGAAGTTTCTTTATTTAAAGGCCCACAAAACAAAGTTTTTGTTTTTACTATAGTCTGGCTCTCCAACAGTCTGAGGGACAGTGAACTGGCCCCCTATTTAAAAAGTTTGAGGACCCCTACGCAGATAACTGATTGGTTTCCCAGATTTCTGATTCTTTCCCTTTCTAATCCATCCCTCACATAGCTGCTAAAATACTCTATCTAAAGCACTACTTTGATCATGGCACTTCCCTACTCAAGAGTCTTCAGTGGTTCCTTCTTGCCTCAATAATAAAATAGAAAGCATCAATTTATCATTTAAAGCCTTTTAACATTTGATTCCAGACTTTCTTTCTAGATTACTTCATATTACTCCCTTTTATATTTTTTTATTTTATCTTTTAGCTAAAATGGACCTACTTCTTGTTCTTTGGCCTTCTTGATGGGTTTTAAAAAAATTATTATTATTCGTTATCCTTTGTATAAAGGCAAGAAATATATTCCTAGAATATACTCCTTATTCACCTTCTTCCTTGATCAAATCATTTAACTTTTTTGAGCCTCAGTTTCCTCAAATATAAAGTAATAGTAACTATCATTAAAGGCATTTGTGACATCAAATGAGGTAGTATATCGTAAAGTGATTTACAAATCTTAAAGTATTATATAAACATAATTTATTATTATTAATAGTAGTAATAATAATATTTTCTCCTTTATTTTGATGTGAAATGCAGCAGATAGGTTGAAAAGGCTGGAGACTGAGAAAATATCTTATCTGGAAGTTTTAGCATAGTTTTGCTAACTTTGCAGTGAGCAATTTTAAGTCAGTGATGAGATCAGAAGTTAGATCACAAATGCTTGAGGACTGAGTGAAAGAAGAGGAAGTTAATGAAGTGTATAAATAGCTTTTTCTAGAATTTGGCTGAAAAAAGAAGAGCTTATGAGATGATAACTTGAGGGGATAATAAAGACTAGTAAAGCTTTTTTTTTTAAATGGGGAAGACAGGTATTTTTCAAAGTAGTAGGGGTGAAGCCATTAGATAGGAATAGGAAGGCAGGATGAGATGATTGAAGTTGCTGTCTGATGGAGAGAGTTGGAGGGAAGAAGAGCAAAAGCATATGTAGCATGTTGGCCTTAGTAAGGAAA
Organism: Antechinus flavipes; assembly: GCF_016432865.1. Lineage (NCBI taxonomy): Eukaryota > Metazoa > Chordata > Mammalia > Dasyuromorphia > Dasyuridae > Antechinus > Antechinus flavipes. The sequence goes on along the minus strand of NC_067400.1, from coordinate 120,149,991 downwards.
AAGCTATCTTATTGTCAGAGACTTGGGGAAAAGAGCAGAGGGTGAGGGATATTTATATGGGAACAGTTGTCCTGCTAGTTTTAAATATATATTTTTTGTTATTAAAAAAAACTTCCCTGCTTTACATATAGGCCTGCTTTATGTATCATCATGGACTGCAAGTGACTCTGGGTTCACCTGGTTCCATCAAAGTATAAATTCTACCAAGCTGAACCACTTTTATTACAGGTCTCTGATAAGCAAGTATGTCTTCTGAGGATTAGCCAAGTACATTTAAAGGCTTGTTGCCAGATTTGTTTCAGTATGATTTATTTTGTGGGGGGCAAGATTTCTCACAGGTCATTATCCAACAAGCATTTGAGAAGAGCTCACTATATTTTGGGCACTATGCTAACCTTTGTGGATATGATTACAAACAATGAATTAATTTCCAGAGGTATTATCTGCTTCTGGGGAGAGTTACCAATATTTATGGAGTTAAAAGATGTTTAAAGGACTTAAGAATTCAAAAGGAAGTCCCTAAATAAGTCCTACCTGTAAGTCATGAATAGGTAGTGATAGGAACTGTATCTTTACAGGGAGCATCCTTTTGGATGAGATCAGTTTGCCATTGTGTGCAGAGAAGCACAGGTGAGATGCAGAGTATCAGAAGATACTGCCTTTAAGGAACTCAGCCAAAATAAAAAACTATCGACCTAATAAAGTATTGTCTCTTGGGATACACACACACACACACACACACACACACACACAGAGAGAGAGAGAGAGAGAGAGAGAGAGAGAGGCAGACAACATGCAGTTGAGTGTAATTAATTTTAAATTCAAAAGAAAGTGTTTATTATAGTGCCTGGCACAAAGCAGGTGCTCAATACATCTTTATTGATTGATTGAATAAAAAATTGTTCCTACACATCTATGGTTAGGTGGAACAGTGTATAGAGCACTGGTCCTGGGATCAGGAAAACTTGAATTCAAATTTGGCCTCAGATATTTATGACTTAGGTGACCCTAAGCAAGCCAGTTGACTTGTATAAACTTCAATTTCCTTGTCTATAAAATGGGGATTATAATAGCATCTACCTCCCAGGATTATTATGAAGATTATATAAGATAATAATTGTAAATTACCTGGTACATAGTAGGTACTACATGCTGTTAGATATTATTACTTAAGAGATAAGTTATTATTTAACAGATGGGTTATTTTCTGGTTTAAATAAACACCAGCAGTGATGCACTATTTGAGAATACTGTAGAACTTAAAACTTCATAGCATTTACTGTGCTTCAAATGGACTATAAATATAAACAAGTTAGAAAGTCTCTGACTTTTCAATGGTATCCATGAAGTTGAGGTTTAACATCTTAAGTGCACAAATGACTCTGGATAAAAACAAAACAGGAGCCAACAAAAATGAACAGATTTCAATTAATTTTTACATTGTTTAATAATTTAACCTAAAAGTACTTGTTTTCTTGTTTTACTCTGTTAAATAATTTATGTTGAAATGCAACCATCTGGAATCTGAAACTCAATTAATTTCATTACCATTTTGATATTGTTTGACACTTCTATTTAATCTCAAACTATTTTAATTTCCAAAATCAGCTTTCTTTTGGGAAGGAGAAGAAAGATAATGCTATTAATGTTTTTCTAAACAAGACTATTTTCTCCCCTCACCCCTAACTTTTGATACTTATTTCTCCAATTATAAATGCAATCTCTGACTATATATATATATGTCACTGATTCAAACAAAACCAAAAGATATGGTTTATTCTGTCCTGCAGTTTGACTTTATAGTTTATAGCACAGTAAAAACTCAGAAATACTGATCTTGCCACTTGTGGATATTGACTATGTATTATTTGAATTGTCTACGTTTCTGTAGCAAAAGACTCAGTGGCTTAAGTGGCTTAAACTATATGCATGTTTAGATAATAGAATGTAATATCTAATAAGTGTCACCTAAGCATCTAAGGACACTGGGTTTTGAAAACTGCTGATCAGGATGAAAATGTCATAAACTTTTCTTGGAATCCCTCCAGGTTGAATCATCCTGTACCCAAAACAAGCCTTCAAATCTGAACTGAAATTCCTAGTATTAATAAACTACAATTCACATTAAAACAGGAATAAAGTAGCCCTTCACTTTTCTAAGAGAAAATAGAGTACAGGCTCTTACTTATAAGACATCTTAGTTGAGATGCAAATAATTAAGACCAGGTTGTGTTGAATGAATATATCAAAGATCCCTCCCCTTCACCTCTAGTTATTATGAACAAAAACTTTCTCCCCCAGGAACATAGTTTCTCCAGCTAACTGAAGAATGTTTTACACATTCCTTTTATGATTTAATTTATATAATTAATTTTCATTACCTCTAAATAAAAAAAATTAAATTTAAACCCATTCTTAATTGCAGTAAATAAAATCAGATTTAATGCAAAATTATTATTGAGTTCTACTGTAGATATTTTCCCAAAATTTTGGTTGTATTTTGCCGGGGCATAAATGAAAAAAAATCATTTATTAAACATTTATCATGTGTCTAGTACTATGCTAAGCAATGGAGATACCAACAAAAAAGTTATATAATATCTGCTCTCAAGGAGCTTACTACACTCCAACTATGATATCCAATACATATAATTTTTACTACGGGATGGATGAAAGTTCTGGATGTCCTAAGGATTCAGTAGTGGGACATATAGCAAGCCCCAGCTGTCCTTGAATGTGATCAACAAATCTAATGGCAGGAGCTGAGGTTAGGGATTAGTGACCGAAGGATCTTGCACAAGTGAGGATAAGCCCTTCATCTTTCTTAATGTTGTAGATGTTGACTCCCTACTTCTCCAAAAATGCCTGCTCAGCTATGCCTTCATATGGGGAAGGGGGAGTGGGCCTGAGGGTCTGAGTTAAATGGGAATTCTAGCCATCAAGATGGAGATGGAGGAAAAACCTGGAAAGATTTACATAAGCTGATGCTGAGTGAGGTGAGCAGAACCAGAAGGACATTGTACATAGAAACAGCAGGATTGTGTGATGAGATTGTCCCAGCAATTCAGTGACGTGAGACAATTGCAAAAGACTGGTGATGGAAAATGCCGTTCACATCCAGAGAAAGAGCTGTGGAGTCTGAATGCAGATTGAAGCACACTCTTTTCACTTTGAAAAAATTTGGTTTTTTGTTTTTTCTTTCTTGTGTTTTTTCCCTTTTGTTTTGATTCTTCTTTCATAACATGACTAATATATTAATATGTTTAAAATGATTGTATGTACTTTCTTGGATTGCTTGCTGTCTTGGAGAGGAAGGAGGTAAAGAGGGAAGAGAGAAAAAATGTGGAACACAAATCTTAAAAAAATGAATGTTGAAAACTGTCTTTTCATGTAATTGGGGGAAAATATTATTAAGTTAAAAAATATTGGGATGGGGAGATTTCACAAGAAGGGTAATCCCAGTAGCACAGGATTAGTTTCCAGGCAGTTCAGAACAGGGGAATAGACAACAGAGAAACCAAAATCTGGTGAACTATATGTGTTTTAAAAGGAATTTTGATGAGGTACAGAAAACCACCAGAGTTAAAATTGTTGAAATAGTGTAGGAATTTTAAAAACTTTAGGAACTTGATTGCTGAATGCTTCAAAAATAATGTTATCCTATTGTCAGAGGTTTTAAGTATGAACCTATTGCAAGGTCAAAAGGAATGGGCTAGTCAATCTCATGATGTCCTTGCCTGCCATATGATTCTACGGAAAATTTCAGATCATGTACTTGCAGAATGTTAAGATTCTAACAGAAAAAAAGTAAAGTATTATTACCTTTGCTTTATATGGAGCCTGGTACAATTAAGAATTTAATAAATGATTTTTCATTCATTCAGTAGAAAGAAAGGGCTGCTACAGTTGTCTGCTACTAACATTGAGGTTCTATGAACATTAAAATATGTGCTAGTAAAAGTTTTCTGGGAGTAAGAAGACAGCAGTTGTTATACTATATCTTTTAACAACAACCAGGTGGTGGTAGTTTAATATATGCTTAAATATTTATAACCACTTTTTTTTTAATTTGCAAGGAACTAGAAACTAAGCAGATGCCCGTCTATTGAGGAATAACTAAACATATTGTTGTAGATGAAAGTTATGGAACATTACCATGCTGAAAGAAATGATGAGATTCTTGGGAAGAATTCTATTTAAATCAGTTAGGCACTAGAGTATAATTTATTTGAGGGCTCTAGGTTTTCCCAACATTTTATTAAAATTTGGAGATAGGTTGAAAATTTAGACAGCACAGACATCCTTAAAATTCTGGGAATGGGATACTTCATTATATTTTGAAGGATGCATTTGGAGTATGGGAATGATTGTTAAAAATTATTTTTTAGGGGAGGGAAGAACAAAGAGCATACATTGTCAGTGATATATTGCCTGGTGTTCAGAATCTAACATAAAAAAGCAGAAGAATATAAGAAAAGTTCGATTAAGTTATTCTGTGTCAATGGCCTTGGTCCCTATATTTTAATGTATGACTTTCTTCAGTTGTTTTCCTAGATTGAGTAGGCAGATATTCTGGGTTCTCCTCTGAGCTGCCGTGATCCAATGGAAGGGTTATTGAATTTGAAGTCTAAGGTTGAAATCATGGCTTGGTCTCTTATTTACCTAATTGTGGGAACCTGTCACTTAAGTTTAATGGCCCTCAGCATTCTTATAAAAAGAGAGATTGAATCTGATGCCGTTTAAATGATTTTCAACTTTAAACATATATTCTGCTATAATGGGGAAGAAGTAAGTGAGAATAAGGTACTCAAGTGCAGGATGGGAATTCTGTACATAATTTTTTTTTGCTTTTTATTTTATTAACGCTTTTTATTTTCAAAATATACGCATGGATAATTTTTAACATTCACCTTTGCAAAACTTTGTGTTTCAATTTTTTTCTCTCCCTTCCCATCACTCCCTTCCCTAGATGGCAAGTAATTTATGTTAAATGTGTAATTCTTCTACACACATTTGCACAAATATCATGCTACACAAGAAAAATCAGATCAAAAAGGAAAAAAATGAGAAAGGAAACAAAATGCAAGGAAACAATAAAAAGAGTGAAAATACTATATTGTGATCCATATTCAGTTATAGTATATAGATAATTTTAAAAAATAAATTTCTGATTTTGAGATGTCAGCAGACAAATCTAATATTACTCAAATAAATATACTGAACTTAGTTTCACTACAAATGATCTCTTAATGATTATTATTTATCATCCTACTGACTGGGACTTGAATGGAAAAATATTATTTTTTATTTCTAAAATTTAATTTTTGTTTCAGTTAACAATAATTCATTTTCTCTCCCTCATAACCTCTCCCTTGCCAAAAACAAAAAATCCTTATATAGGCATAGTCAAGCAAAACAAATTACTATGTCCTAAAATGATTTTTGCATTTTGGAATAATGGTTGTTTCATTACATTGATCAGAGTTCTTAAGACTTTCAGAGTTGCTTGTCTTTCCAATGTTGTTGCTGATTTATAAGTTTTTCTTCTGGTTCTGCTTTATTCACTATGTATCAGTTCAAAAATGTTTTCCCAAGTTTCTCTGGTCATACTTTTCTTCATATCTTATTCCACTGTGTGCATATTCCATACTTTGTTTTTCCATTTGCTTAGGTATTTTCTTAGTTTCCAGTTCTTTGTCACTTCAAAAAATGCTCCTTTAAATATTTGCTTATATGTCCTTTTCTTGCTTTGGAATCTTTGGGTATAGGTCTAATAGTGTTTTTTCTGGATTAAAGAGTATGCATAGTTTAGTGCCTTTGGGGAATATAATTCCAAATTAGAAAATCTCAAAGGCTTATAATTTTAGAGCTAAAAAGACCTCAGATGGATCATATAGTTCACTCCCCTCATTTTATAGGTAAAAAAAATGGAAACCTGCTCAGTTAACCTTATGTTTAAAAAAGGCTACTTCTGGGTACTTTATATGAGATATAGTCACCTGATTCTTAGAATTCCTGCACTCACAGGCTCTTATTGAGTCTTGAAGAAAACATGGCGCTCTGAACAGATGACATGAAATTCTGTTTTTCTGAAATATCTTCCATGATAAGATCTCTCATTCTGAGACTAAAACTTTAGAGAAATTTATTAGACTATTGAAAAGGATTTCTTGCAAAAAAGTAACCATTCTTCAGAGCTTTAAATTTCATATACAGAATCTACAATCTGATGAAGACATTATAAGGACTACTCCACTTATATATCTAAAGCTATTTTCATTCATTATCTTTCTATTATCATAACAGCTCTTTGAATTAAGACTAGGAAGACATTATTATACCTATTTGACAGATGAGAGTAGAAGATTTGCCTAATTTAACTATATATTTGACTAATTTCTTTGGAAATATTTTTAGTATGTAAGCTTCATTATTTAAAAGTGTTTTTCAAGAAAGGATGTCCTAGAAGCAGCTACACCCAAAGAAATAACACTGGGAAATGAATGTAAACTGCTTGCATTTTTGTTTTTCTTCCCGGGTTATCTATGCCTTCTACGCCTAGTCTTAATTCAAAGAGCTGTTATGATAATAGAAAGATAATGAATGAAAATAGCTTTAGATATATAAGTGGAGTAGTCCTTATAATGTCTTCATCAGATTGTAGATTCTGTATATGAAATTTAAAGCTCTGAAGAATGGTTACTTTTTTGCAAGAAATCCTTTTCAATAGTCTAATAAATTTCTCTATCCAATTCTCCCTGTGCAGCAAGAAAACTGTTCGGTTCTGCACACATATATTGTATCTAGGATATACTGTAACCTATTCAACATGTAAAGGACTGCTTGCCATCTGGGGGAGGGGGTGGAGGGAGGAAGGGGAAAAATCGGAACAGAAGTGAGTGCAAGGGATAATGCTGTAAAAAATTATCCTGGCATGGGTTCTATCAATAAAAAGTTATTAAAAAGTTTTAAAAAAAGGACATAGTTGGGAAGGGAAAAAAAAAAAAAGAAAGTATGTCCTGATCCATACAGATATACAAATTTCTAGTATAGTCTTAAAGTTGTATGAATTCAGGAGAATTGTGGCTTCTATTCTGGTCTTGGGATGAACCTCTCATCTGTCTTGGGTGGGGGACAAAACAAAATACTGTTTCTTGCATTTGATGGAGGAAATTTCAAGAAAGATAAAATAAAAACATTTTACTTTAATGGGTCTATTTTAACTTGCCAATGTTACTTTAAGGTTTGGATAGACTATACTCTAATATAATGAAGTTGTCTGGAAAGTCCCCAGTTTCCCTATTAAAAGGTAGCAGTTAATAGGAAGTCTTTGTGATCATAACTCACCCCTTTGGGAGAGAGAACATGTGTTGCTTTAGTCCTTGGCCTAGCATTGCTTTGCCATTCTCAACTTTTGCAATTCTGATCTGGGCCACTGACAAAGTATTTGTCTTGTCTGCCAACCTTGGTTTATATCTGTGACTTCCCTTCTGAAAGGCCTGCTCCAATGAGCCATTTTGTTTACTATCTTTATCCATGGTCCATCCTATTCCTAACCTTGGTTTAGAACACTCTGTATCAATCTTCTGCTTGCTTGATCAAGCACTTACCCAGCTCCTCTTTAATTAGCCAGCAAGAACACCTTCACCTACCCCTTTGCCATGATCCTGCATTCTTATTACTAACACCTGCTAACAACCATATCCACTCTACTGTAGCAGAAAATTCTACACCTTGAAGAATGAACAAAGTTGTTCTCATTCCTAATTCTACTATGTATGTTTTGCTATAACTATAGTTAAACAATATGACAATGGTTTTATTTTATGATTATATATATATATATATAAATGGATTTGTGATCTTGCTCCTGCTTATCTTGGGGGATTCTTCTATTTGTCATACTCCAATAAGTTTGCTATGATTTATAGTCAGTGTTCTGTGAGCCTTCTTCTTCTTCTTCTTCTTTTTTTTTTTTTTTACATTACAGGGATACCAGGGGAGCACATGACTCTTGCCACTGATATTTCTACCTTGTTTATATGGATTAGTAAATGAAAGCGTGTTTGTATTTCCATTAGAGTGTTCAGGCTGCATGTCTTATATTTCTCATCAGTGAGGTAGGCTTGGTAAATATTTTCATAGTTTTTATACCTCCGATTAAGATAGAGGCCCTAATTGAACAAATACAAATGGAAATTAATTTTTTATCCTAGGCATCAAAGTTGGGGTATAGAGAATATTATATGCTTTTTTTAACCCTTTATCATATGCTTAGTATTACATTGATGTTATATAATTTAAACAGAGTGGAACCTTTACTCTCATCTGGCCATGATACATCTCAATCTCAGTTTTATTTGGATAATTTTGGGAGGAAAAAATTGAACTCATAAGAGCAGAAATTATTTTTTTTACCCTATGCATCAAAGTTGGGGTGCACAGAATATTATATACTTTTTTAACCCCTTGTCATATCCTTGTGCTGCATTGATGCTATAAAATTTTCAGAGTGGAACCTTTACTATCATCTGGCTATGATCCATCTCAATCTCAGTTTTATTTTGATAATTTTGGAAGAAAAAAATGGAAAGAATGCCAGGAAAGGAATAAATAAGGTATGGATTTAAGAGAGTAAGAATGGTTATACCTGGCCTCCTTGGAACTATAGTGAATTAAACGGGGGTGGGGTGGTGGGGTGGTGGGGTGGTTATATGTAGCAATGTGGAATTTGAAATAGTCTTGGTGGAAAATTCAAATGTAATTTCTCAGATTTCCATGTATTTAGAATATATTTGATTTGATCCATAAAGATATATAAATTTCCAGTGTAGACTTAAATTTGTATGAATGTTTATTGTATGTTTTGAGTTGGACTTTGAAAAACAAAATCTATAACTTCATTGGTATAAGGAACTCCAGGGGAGGAGTTTAACAGTAGTACAGAATGTTGGAGGTTCTATTTTCAAATTTTCTTCTATAAAGAAACTTGATGAAGGAGTATAAGATCCACAACTTTGATTAAAGCATTGCCAAGGACATAATGGACTATGAATGTCAAGTGGGTGGAGCCCCAATATAGGGAATTTTTATTGACAGAAAATTGCTTACTTGAAAGAGAAATTTGTCCTTCAGGTCAATGAAAGATTTTTAAAAAAAGGAATTGCGTCTGTAACATCATGTCATGATAAGAATGTTATTATTCCATAATAATCTTTTTTTTTTTCTTTTTAACTCCCTGAATGACTATAAAAACATCAAGATTATATGGGTTAATAATCATGTGCTAAATAGGAAAACACTATTCATAATAATAAATTCCCTGATTAGAAAATTCTTTAATACTAATAGCTGATACCAAACCACAGAATTTGAGATCTAAAAAGCACTTTAGAGATTTTGTAATTCAACCCATAGGTGGCAGGCACAGTGGATAGAGCATTGGACTTGGAATCAGAAAAACTCAACTTTGTGAGTTCAGATATGGCCTCTGATACTTACTAGCTGTAGACAAGCCACAGTTTACCTCAGTTTCCTCCTCTGTAAAATGGCTGGAGGAGGAAATGCAAAGCACTCCAGGATCTTTGCAAAAAAACCCAAAAAAACCCAAAACCCCCCACAATAACACAAATGGGATTAATGAAAAGTTGGGCCCAAATAATTGAACAGTGACACAACAGAAAATCCGTCCCCTATGATCTGCTAAGAAAGAGAAAACATCACATCTCAAGACACTAAAATCGCTTCTTTGCATTTTTTATATTTTGTTCCTCTGGTGTTCTGGTTTTGTCCTCTGGGCCAAACAGAACAAACCTTATGTCTCCTTGACATAAGAACCCATCACATACTTGAAGACAGTTATCATGGCTTGGTCCTATGAGTCTGTTCAAGATATATTATCATGTTTGGCTCTACTATCTGCCTTCCTCTGTATTACTTTGATTATATGTATTGTCTAATCCTTATTTCCATCTTTTCCATAAAAAATAGTATGAAATTCTTTATCAAAAACTTTGCTAAAAATCTAGATAACTTCTATCCACAGCCTTCTCCCTACCTACTACATGAGTAATCCTGTTAAGAAAAGAAATAATGTTTCTAGTAATTCTTCTTTTTATCTATTCTTATGTAATGCTTGTTAATCTGATGATGGAGCCACAGAATTAATTTCCATCTTCTTAAAATTAGTCACTTTTTATTTAGAAACTGACTGTTCATGTCCCTTGACCTCTTTTCAATTGGGAAATAGGCCTTCTAGTGTCAATAATAAATATTTTCTCAAAGTATTATCAGTTTTCAAATATTCATAAAGCAATATTGAAAATTCTATATGGTAAGATCCTTAAATCTATAATATTTAAAGTAATAATAACAGTAGATGTAGTAAAAAGAATTGCCATAGCTTCAATAAAATTTGTAGTTTTTAATATATATTATCAGCTCTTTAAAGAACTTTGAGAGCAAGTGAGAAAGCACTCAGATAAATATTATATCCTACATGTCCATTTTCATAGTGGACTTTCAAGTCATATTTTTTTATAATCAGGCTGATTGAGCCTGATATTTGCAAATTGTGATAACTTAAGAGAAAGCTAAGAGCATAGCAAAAGGCTGTACAGTTCGTTTTTCCTTTCACCTTCCTATGTTCCCTCTAGGACAAAACCCTTATCATTTGAAATTTAATGTTTTAAGACCAATAGACATTAAGAGGCAGAGCATCCATGTAATTGTGGATATACATTCTCAGTTCTTTATGGCTTCATTCTAATCTGGAGAAGCAGCTAGGCAAGTGATCAACCATCTTTCCACTGTAAGAATCTCACATGCATTTAAGACAGGTAATGGATTGGCTTATACATCTTCTGCCTTTAGATGTTTTTGCATTGAACTTGACTTTGCCCATTCCATTGGCATTTTCTTATAATCCTACTAGGCAAGTCATTACTGGACAGACTATTTATACCCCAAGATGTTTCTGTTCAAACAAGAGAAGGGAATTTTGGGATATGCACAAGATGTAGCAAATCATACATGTGATTGCTTGCAATTTTTAAATTCTTTGGATTTTACATTTTAAAATTATTTTGATTTTACATTTTAAAATTCTTTGGATTTTACCTTAGCAATGTACTTCTGGCACACAAAAAGTGCAGCTAACTGACAGACTGACAGACAAAGACAAGAACTTTCTTTCCACAATGATGTGGAAAGACCTGGATAGCAACTGGAAAGGACCAAATTGGGTCAGGATCTGGGGCCCCAGGTACATTCTTTTCATTCTAGATGCAGATTCAACAGCAGAGGAATGGATCCCAACCAGAGACATTTGTGACCAAATCCAAAAAGAGAAGGATCAGACAACAGCTCAGAGGGACCAGCCAGATGTCAGCAACCTTTGAGCTGCTGATGGCAGCCATGTCCTTCCTGACCGTGACACCACAGACAGCAGATGCAGCTCCAGTGTAGCAGCTGAAATGGACTGTCTTGGGTGATGTGCAATATAAACAGATTGTTAAATGGACAACGGGCCTGTGTGCTTCTCCCATGGCTACTCACCATATGGTGGCCTGGGGAAAGGCTTTGCCCTAAGTTTTCTATTTAAGGACTATGCCTCTAAATTAGTGGGTGAAAAACCAACATGCCCACCTGCCAAAGTTACTGAGGCAATGTTACTGGACATGACTTTGCTTGTGTGCACCTTTCTCTGTGTTCAAAATATGTATACAAGTGTAATTAGAATTGTGATAAATGTAATTAGAATTGTGACAAGTGACAATTGTAACTGAGATTGTGACCCCCTACCTCATTGATATTTTACCTTGTTGACATCCTACCTCATTGGCATCCCACCTCTTTGGCATATTACCTCCTTGAGGTTGAACACTTGGCCACTGTTGAGCCTAGTTCTCATTGTCATACTTCTGTTTATTGATCTGCTTCTTCTTACCTCCTTAGGCATAACACTCTGTCATCTCATGGATCAAGTGAACTATAGCTGATGCTAAAAGTTTAACTTGATGAGATGATCGGTTCCCTGCATTACAAAAGAAGGAAATTGTAAGGGTCCTTTAAATGGGTGGGCACAGTGCAACAGGAGGTTTGAGTGGCTTGGAAGTAATTTCTGTGGCTAGGGACTGCCCCATGGGTAGGACTCTTGCCATATCGAGATAGCTTCGTAATGGGAGATGGCTCCCTTTATGGTTGGCTGTGTGTGCAACCTCACAGACCCTTTTTAAGCCCACTACACCAGGAAGTTGATCTCTTTATCCTGGGCTAGCTGAGCCAAGTGGATGGATAGCTGAAAGAGGTAAGGAGCTTGATAGTGAACATGTGGGTCTCTCGCAGACCAGGTATTCATTTGAGAGTTAATAGGTCAGGGCAAGTATAATAAAGACTTTAAGCACATGGCTGTTCTTGAGCACACTATCCGTTATTAAACTACGATTCAAGAAATTGTAGCCAGAGATCTCTGAAGACCTCAGAGGAGGCAGCCAGGTAGAATTAGTTGACACTGCAGAGGTCAGTGGCCAGAGGTTCTTTGACATCTTGGGAATTAGGAGAGACTGGCAATGTAAAATACCAAGTATCACCAGGGCTTTTGCAAATGAAGTGACTGCTCAGGGTTAATTAAATGGCATTTTACAACTGAATAAGTTGTGTTATCAACTCTTCTCTTGACCTGAAGGGAAAAAATTGAATTTCATTAATTTATTTCCAGTGTCTTTCTTGAGGAGGGCAAAATATTTAAAAATTAGGTAGACTAATGTATTTCTAGTACTTTGTGACAAATTATTTTTTTGGTTTTATGAAAATGACAATTATAAAAAGCCTTTTTGAGGTAGTGAATTCAGCATAGTCTTTAAAGTGACTAACACAATATTTCATTTAATATAAATGACATCTCAATTTTTGCTCTATGCTATTATCTATTATATTTAGTTGACATAATATTGGTCCATATATAATTTTCATTTTTACTGTTCATTTATTTCAGTCATGTCCAATTCTTCGTTTAGAATTTTCTTGGTTTACCATTTCCTTCTCAGTTCATTTTACAGATGAGAAAACTGAATCAAACAAGATTAAGTGATTTGGTCAGTGTCACATAGTAAGTGTCTGAGATTTGAAAGAAGAGTCTCCCTGACTCCACGGGGCACTATTCACTATGCCATCTAACTGCCCCTCCGTATAACAATACTACCATTGAATAAAAACTATAACAATCCAAATGAAATTTGTTTGAAGGGAAAATAATATAAATATACAATGAAAATAACATGAATTAGAGGTCACACTTTGATCATGTTTGAAGAAAAAAATACTCAAATTGTTTCAATGGTTGTATATGCTTATTTCTTAAAATATTGTCATTATTAAAATTTTATACACTATTAGTGGAAAGTGCTGCATTTTTTGGTTTTGGGGAAAAGGGAAAACAATTTAAGAAAAAAGGAACAAACTTCAGATACAGCTGTGCAGTAATGTAGAAAGAGCATTGAATGAGATGTCAGGAGATTTGAATCATGCTTCTTTTTTGAAATGTTTGCCTTGCACAGAAGTGTTGTGGAAAGAGCTTTTGTCCTTTGGATTGGAATATCTGAGTTTGAGCTCAGGCTTTGCTAGTTGCTACCTGTGTGATCTTGGGCAAATTTAAAAAATTCTCTGCACTTTAGTTTCTATCTGTAAAAATAAAAACAGTAATCCTAGCATGATGATATGTACCACAGGGTTATGAGGAAAATGTTTTGTCAGCACAATTGAGCTGGAGCTTAGAGGTGGAATGGGATGAAATTAAAAGAGATTGTGGAAAAGTCTTGAATGCCAGATAAAGGAATTTATATGTTAATTTGGGGAGTCCCTGATGATTTTGATCAGGGGACTTACAAGGTGACAAATCAAATAGATCTTATGCTTGATTTTTTTTTTTTTTTTTGGTGGAACAACATAGTGTATAGCTTGCTGATCTCTGAAGTAGGAAAACCAAAATTCAACTCTTGATTCTGAATCCCTACCCCTATTATTTCTACTGTTCTGATTTAATCTTTCATTTCTGTATTAAGTTTTTATTTAGATTTTGCCTCCATTCTCTTGTTTGTTGGCATCAATGTGGTCCCAACTCGTAGAACACAGAAATGAATCTGAATAAGTCCTCTGAGATAATTGTGAAATACAGTGCCATATGTAGTTAATTGCTTAATAAATGTCATTTGATGATAGTTTCTGGGCATACTAGCAGTTCCCAAAGAGAAGCTAAACTGAAATGATTACACTGAGACATTCTGTATGTCATTCAGTATTTCCCACTGAGAAAAGATCAGTATGTGATATAATGGACAACATCATTAGTCACTCAGTAAATCAACAGGCATTTCTTAAATTTTTGCTATGCGGCAGATACTGTGCTAATCAATGGAGATAAAGATTGGCAAAAAAGAAAAAAAAAAGATTGCTTTTAAGGAGTTAATATTTCAGTGGCGAAAATGCATAAAAACTTATAAAGATTAGATGGAAAGTAATCTCAGAGGCAATCTGTAGATTTAAGAATGTTACAGATTACAGCAAGCTAAGAATATATAGGCTAGTAATACTATCAGTGTTACTATACTAATAATATTATCAGTGTTTCTGTTTTCATTCTTTTCTTCTAGAAATCAAGCTGTGAATTAAGGTGTAAAATGTGTTTCATGCCTTTTAAGATTTCTTATGGGATTTTTAAAAATTTCAGGGAAAAAAGTTGTACCAATGAAGTTCAGAGTTTTGATGATACATTTTGTTGATATACTAGAAATTTCCCAGTTCTTCATTTTAGCCTTTGCCTGGCAGCTGCAAAGGACATGCTTGCTGATAAGGCTACTGTGTTAAACACTGCAGACAGCAGGAAGTAAGAAAGAAAACAGCAAACCAATTTGAGGGCTTATTTAAAACCAATCCTGACTTGCTTGAACAGAGAGGAATGTAAAACTTTGCTGTCTCAAAGGATCAGCAGCTGTGTTTGTCTAGGGTGGTGGGGGGCAGGACTACAACACTAGGGGCTACATGAGTCACCATGTACTTTTGGTGCCAGTCCATTGCTAATTTTCTGCCACAACAGAGCCTTGGGGCTTAGAGCAGTGGGGATTCACTATAACTGCTATTTTAGACCTTGAGGAGGCTAGTAATTTCAGCATTCTGTCTGTCTGGGATAGCTCATTTAGGAAACGTTGCTACCAGGTATTTAAGGATAAGTTGAAACATTGAAGAAGAAGAGTTTTTTTCAGGGAAAAGAAACTTCAAATAGCTTCTTTGATTACCTGATAATGTAAAAAGGTATTTACTCTTAAAATGTTAGGAAAGGTCTAAAATAAATATTTGATAACAATTCAGTAGAACATAGTTTTTGTGCTTTAGTTATCTTAATGTAACAAGGAAATCAAAGAAAGTCAAAATAGTTGTCAGAGTTCATGCACTAAAACTTATTTTTTCCACAGGAGAGTTCTTAATAAACTTATTTACCAGAATTTTAAACCAAATCACTTGTTTCTTAGGGTAGATTGCAACCTTTTCAGAGGAGGGATAGGTTGATACATAGATGGGTATAGTATTAGGAAGAAGTGATGGCTGACAGTGAAGAGGAGAAAGAAAATATATGATTAACAAACTTCAGTCTTGTCTGACTCTTTGTGACCCCATTTGGGGTTTTCTTGGCAAAGATACTGGAGTAGTTTACCATTTCCTTTTCTGGCTTATTTTATAGATGAGAAACTGAGGCAAAAAGGATTAGGTGACTTGCCCAGAGTGACTTAGCTAATATGTGTCTGAGGCTATATTTGAGCTCACAAAGAGATGACTTCCTAAATCTAGGCTGGCTATTTTATCCATTATACTACACACTATGGCCCAAAAAACAGGTATAAGACTTCAAAAAGATATGGTAGCATTGGGCCATATGGGAAAAACTTCCCCTTTGGGTTTTTAATGTATTACAGAAGATTTTTTTTTCAGTGATTTTTTAAAAGTGATTTTTTCACCAAGAAGACTATGCCAGGAGGAAAAGATAAAATTATTTTTTTATATATATTCTTAAGATCTAGAGGGAGTGTATTTAGTCACTACTACTACAGTCTGCTACTCTGGTAGTAGTGTTTAATTTATTCAGGAACCATTAAACAGTATATTAACAATTCTTGTTGGCTTCTTGTTGACTTAGAAAATCACAAATTAACATTATCTGAGTTTTATTTTATGCTTATTTTATTAAATAATTTCTAATTACATTTTAGTATTATTCCACATAGTACATGCATTTATTTGGTATCTCTGATATAGTGGGATAGAGAAGGACTTTGAAGATAGAAAGACCTGGGTCACTGTCTTTCCTCAGATAGGCATTGATTGATTACTGTTAGCAACCCACTTAACCTGTAAATTCTCAGAGAACTTTTTAAGATTATTAATGTGAAACAATTGCTGGTCTTCATTGGTAGATGGAATTTCCTCACAGGGGGATTTGACAAAGAGCTCAATCAATAGGTCTAGAGAAAAATTCTTAAGAAGTTAAGAAAGATTTCCATCAGATTTGATGAAAATAAATGAAAGTTTTGGTATTTAAAGAGATTTTGTTACATAGAAAATTCATTTCTGTGAATATTTATTCTCAGAAGATACTTGCTTTGATTTCTCTTTTCCTTTTGCCTTTCATATATTGCACCAAAAATGCTTAGGATTTTCATTTCCATTGACATGAAGTATTCTATCATATCCATCTCTCTCTATATATACATGAGTTAAATCCTTTGTTAATAAATGACCTAATTAGGTAAGATAAGGACCTCAGATGTAGAGGGAAATTCAGACTGAGTCTACTCTTACTTCAAAAAGCAGTGCCATCTAGTGTTCAAAAAAGCTGTTCTAAAACCCAATAAAGTAAAGGAAAAATTTAAAACTCTTTTGGTCCTTCAACTAATTATTTTTTTTCCCAAATGTAAGCTCTAACATAAGAATATAATATTAACATGATAGGAAATAATAAAAACTGCTGACTCAAAGAGGTGATAATGTAGTTGAACATTAGGGAAGATTCATTTGGTCATGTATGATATATTAAAGGGGGAAGACAATGGAGGGAAGATGGAATGGTCTGAACAAGAGAGTATTACTGTGAGTAGAAAAGAGATGGTGATGGAGGAGGAGATTTTAGAAGTGGAATTTGCAGAACTTAGTGACTTATTGGATGTGGGGAGAGGAATCAAAGATCATAGCACTGTATTATGAGCTGTTGGGAGAAGGTATCTCAGAGGTCTTCTAATACAGTACTCTCATTTTATATATGAACATCTGAGGTCCAGAGAAATGAAATGGATTGCCTAGAGTTACAGAGGAGTAAGTAGAAAAAATGGAATTTTAATTTAGATTATCTAGTACTAAATCTAGTATGCTTGTGGACTATAAACTCAGTTTGAGTCAACAGATATGGTGGACAATACAAATCCATGTAGTGTTAGGTTGCATATATTTGGAATTTGAGAGGTGATAGTTCCACTGTGATCTGTCTTGATCAATTCAACCTGAACTAGTTGTCTTTCATTCTGGGCACCATTTTAATTTTTTTTGATCCTTTAAAACATTTTTAATAGCACTGTATTCCCCCTCATTATGTCAATATAATTTTTAGCATTCATTTTTACAATATTTTGAGTTCCAAATTTTCTCCCCCTCCCCTTCCTCTATCTAAAATAGTAGGCAATTTGATATAAGTATATATATGCAATTATGTAAAACATATTTCTAGAGAAGTCATAGTTGTAAAGAAAAAAAGAAATCAAAAGAAAAAATTAAATGCAAAAAGTGTTTTGATCTGCATTCAGAGTCCATCAGTTCTCTATCTGGATGTTGATAGCATTTTCCATCGAGAGTCCTTTGTACTTGTCTTCAATCAAACATCGTTACTAGTACTGTGTGCAGTGTTTCCTTGATTCTGCTAATTTCATTTTGTGTCAGTTCATACAACTCTTTCCAGGTTTTTCTGAAAGCTGCCGCTCATCATTTCTTTCTTTACAATAATATTCCATGGGCACCATATTAAAAGAAAGACCCATAGAATAATTGGAGAATATTTAGAATAGAGCAACTTGGATGGGGGCCTTGAAATCATTCTTGGCATTGGTTGGAGAAATCTTTGGATTTGAAACTTGAAGAGGCACAGATTTGGGGAAACACGATAGCTTTGTATATTCATATTGTATATGTCATATATATACTTGCATATTTGAAAGATTGCTCTGTAGAGAAAGGATTTGTTTTTCTATGCTTTAGAAAGCAAAACTAGTTGTAATGTTGACAAGTTGCAGAGATAAAAATTAGGTTCCATGTAAGGAAAAACTTTCTAGCAATTTTTACATAGAAGTAGAATGATTTATTTTAGGAGAAAATGCATTCTTTACCATTAGAGATCTAGCATAGTTTGATTAACTAATTTCCATTATGAGTTATTGATTGGATTAGATGACCTTTGAGTCTCCTCCCACTTCTGAGAATATATGATTTTAATTGGCCATTCTAGAATATCTCATTATTAGCCTTTTTTGTCTCAGTAACAATGGTTCATCTTTTTGATGATTTTGACCTTGGCTCCTAACATTTCTAAGACTTATAAGGTCCTTTCAGCTCTAAATTGATGACCCTTTGTTCCTTTTGTATTATTAACAAGTTATTGTCATATTGTTATTGATTATCTTATCAATTAGCTTATTATTGATAAGTTATTGCTATAACAACAGTTAATCCCACTATGGAAGACTTAAAATTCCTTCTTCTATATAGAACTGATTATCTAGCTAGGGACTTGTTAGAATAGGATAGAGCACTTATAAAATATAAAAATAAGAAAGATGTGCATACAAACTAAAGAAAGAATGTTCATTTTAGATTTTGGCTTAAAGACAAGCTTCCTGATAGATATGGTTTAATTGACAGAATAATGATAAATGGTAACTAATATATATTATCAACAGATTTCTTTATAATATTTCTACTTAATGATGTAATCAAGAAGTTGCAAATAAAATATCCTGAAGATTATCTGCACTTTTCTATATAAACATAAAAGTATATAAAACACAACTGCAGTATTAAAAATTATGTAATTTAAAGTACAGGAGAACACTACTTTTGGATGGGCATTAGCAGTGATGCTATAGGGTACTCCTTGGCCTTTCAGTTATGTATAAAGGAGTTTCTGATAAAATGAAAACAAGTACATGAGCCATCATTGTCATTCAGACCCCATTCCAACTGCACATAACAAACATTAACAGATGTTTGTTGAATTGAACTTGGAAAGGGTTATAACCTTTCTGAGCAGTTACTAAAGACTTAAAATTTTAATTATGTCTCTTAAAATATGACCCTTAATCTATGAGGTTCTTGTTTTATTCAGAAAACACAGGAAACTTAAGCCCAAAGTATTTCAAGCTACTTTTCATAATTTTAAAATTATAGATATTTTAGTGTATCAGAATTTCATATTCAAACTACAGATAAGATTTAGTCATATCTAGACTACATTTAAATGCAAATGTAATCATTCTGTTCATCTGATTTTTATTTACATGTTCATATTGTAAGATTGATTTGTATTTTGATTATTTAAAACAGGATTAACCACAAAAATATGAATTAAACTTTTAAAGAATGTATGAAGATTAAAAAATTATGACAAATTATTATGACTATGTGATGAAAGATAGATGCTATATATCACATGCAAATATTGAGGTTTTTTTGCCAAGGGGGCCTGTTTTACCTAAAGATTCTGTTCTATATAGGTACATAAATGAGGCATTACAAGAGAATTTGGAAATCATTTAGTCCAACTTCCTTAATTTATGGTGAAGAAATGGACCCAGAGATTATATGATTTGCTTCATGTTACACAAGGTAGAAAGTAGCAGAGCTGAGATTTAAATTTAGGTTTTCTAACTCTAGATCCAGGGAAAATTTCACTGTTCCATATTGAGACTTTATAGTCTTAATCTAAGATGTTCATTGATGTTAAAGCACTAATTGACAACGAACACCTCTTTCAATTTATGCACCCATTTATAAAGCATGCTAGATAAAACCTGCTAGATAAAGATGACTTTATCATCAGAAGTTATTCAAGTTTCAATGTGTTTAGCTTTTTCTGTATATCTCAAATGCAATTTTGCTCTAAATGTATGTTGCTAGTATTTAGTAATTCAATATTTTCTTTAATAAGTTACTATGCCTTTAACAACCTACATTTGTAGACATTTCATAGAATGGACAAAATTACAAGGAAAGAGATCAATGTTCTTGAATACAAGCCAAACATTAATAAGGATAAAAATAATAAGTCAAAAAGTATAAATTTATAATGGTTGTGTTCCAAGAAAACAGAGTTAAATTAGACTAAAATTTGAAAATAAACCAGTTGTTGAGAGTTTCTCAAAGGGGTAAGCTATTTAATATACAAACTGAATATTTGAGAGCAAGCAATATGATTTAATTTGAAGAAATACAGTTAAGATATTAAATGTCAAGCTTAGAAGCAAATTAAAAACTTAATGTAACAAGAGCATTTAAGTGAACTAATGGCAACTTTATCAAAATTACAATAACAGAGTTTTAATTATTTTAATTTTAAAATCTTAAAAATTAGCATAAATATGAATGAGGAGTATGTACTATGTGATGTTCTACATTTTGTGACTATTGGTAACCGATAGGATAAAAATGTAATGATATGAACAATGAAAGGGAATTTTTTCAAAGTGCTCAATTCCTGGCACAGGAGGAAAGAAAAATTCAGCTAGATTGGTGGGGTTTGATCTGGGATGCCTGAATTTAAAAAAAAAAAAAAGGATAGTTATCAGATAACTGATAATACACTTATCTTTTTTCTTCCTTGAGGCAATTGGAATTAAGTGACTTGCTCAGGTTCACACAGCTAGACTTGTTAGATGATTGAGGTCAGATTTGAACTTAGGTATTTCTGAACCCAGGGCCAGTGCTCTATCCACTGTGCCATCTAGCTTCCCCTATTTATCAAATTTTTCTAAAATTTTTTTCTAATAGTTGACATCCCTAGTATTCCTATGGATTTTATTTTGTGAATTTAAATAAATTTTTCTGAGAAAGACTTAACTATACTGCCAAAGGAGTTTATGACATAAAAATGTTAAGAACTTCTCATT
Organism: Antechinus flavipes; assembly: GCF_016432865.1. Lineage (NCBI taxonomy): Eukaryota > Metazoa > Chordata > Mammalia > Dasyuromorphia > Dasyuridae > Antechinus > Antechinus flavipes. Next base: position 120,128,797 of record NC_067400.1, on the reverse strand, counting down.
TAAAAGTATGGAAGGTCACCTTGCTGTAATGCTTTCCTGCTTTCAGATTTCACTTGTGGTGCTTTGTGCCATGGCCAAAGGCCTCTAAATCCATCTCTTTGGTGAATTAATTATTGGGCATGCACCTTGAACCAAAAGTGTTCTGAGAAAACAGTGATTGGATTCTCTTTTCTCTAGTCCTTCATGATATTCTTTTGTCTCATCCACTCTGCAGGTAGACACAAGCATAAGGTAAGTATCAGAAAGAGAGCAACTGGACTGGTAAAGGATTTCTGGAGAAACTTAGCCATCTAAATTTGTTCTTGTGAGAGATTTATGAAACACTTTCTGTCAGAATAACAAAACAATGTCTTGGCTTTATTGAGGCAGTAAAGAAAATCTAAATAAAGCCATCTCTGTTATTTCAAAAGAAGGAAAATTGTATTTTGGGGACTTAAGTACTGAAAGGCATTCTTTAAATGATTAGTTCAATTTAATTTTCATTAGTGTTGCTTGAGATTACAGCATTTAAAAGTGCTGCACAGCACAATAGCAAATTGGATTTTCTTTTGCCTTTGTAATTGTCTTTCAGCTTAGTGTTATTTTTTTGAGGCAAGTTCAAGATTTGTAAACATACTGGGCCTAATACTTTTAGATGGGAAAGATGTTATAAAAAAACTTTTTAAAGTATAGTAAGTGTCAAGATATTAGGAGACATACTAATTTTTACAGCTAAGGTTCAGCAAATAGATTGTAGTTTATGCTTGGTTTAACAATAATCCTGTGCCTTTATCCTCTGGATGATCTCACCTTTTGGCAAATGCTGTTAAGGGATTTGTGATTTTATATGATATGTGTAATGATTTAGATTTGTGGGAGCTTCTCTATTTTTCAGGAGATTCTGATCTGAGAGCTGACATCCTGCAGCAGAAAATGATTGATTACCTCTCCTGATACTCTGAACAATACCTGTGCTTGTAACTGCTAAATGAACTGAATCAGGTGCTGCACCCCTGTTTCTACCATATTAACTCAGGTTCTATACTCTGCTGAATGGTCACAAGGCTTAATAACCCTACCACTTGAGACAGAAGCCTCAGCGATTTTAATAACTTGGAGATTGTTCCACAGGACCTAAGCATACCTTCAGTGTCCCCAAAAATGTCAGTCGAGGGCATTGTTTACTCAAGACTAAAAATTACTGTTTTGGATCCTGCCTTTTTGTGGTTTTCATGCTTAAAAACCGTACCATTTCCATAAACCTTCTCAGAAAAACTTCCACTTGCAAGTGTTTTCCTAATTTTGAAATTAAACTTGCTTGATTCCTCTGCCTTGCTTTGTTCAAGATCTGTCCATTCAGTTAGAGGCTAGGTTAAGGTCCATAGACAGAAATAACTATGTATATGAACTAGGGAGTTGATTGCTTGAAGTTCAGCCAATCTAAAGAGCATTAATTAATTAATCTTCAGGGGATATAGAATAAGTAGTATTATTTGAGTTCTCACTGGCAAAGTCTGAGAGCTAGAATTTTCCCACTTTTAGCAAGCCAATATCAATTAACATTACTAGTGAACAAACCATTCCCAGTGAGTAATTCCTTGGAGTCGAGGATGTAGTTAGGATGTATTAAAGTAATAATTTATTTAATAATTATAAATTTACTTATATATTTGTATGTATAAATATATAATATATATTCATATAATACATTAAATTGATTATTATAATATATTAGTAATATAAAATATTAAATAATATATTAAAATAAATATAATATATAACATATTTACAAGTATATAAGATAAATATATGTAATATATTCATAATTTATTTAATAATTATAAAGTCTTATAAGGGCTAAACACTTCCCAACCTGCTGCTCTTCATTTATTGTGATTAACTGACTCCTGGGAATAATTTCTTTTGAATTGAATTGCAATGGGGTAAACTAGAAGTTTCTTGGGTACCTGAAGTGTTATTACTACTGTTGTTTTTATCTTGGCATTTACTTTTGTTTGAATTCATTTATCTGTATGGTTCCTAAGTAGGTACTTTGTTAATTTGAATTACATTGTTTAGTGCTTTTATCAAGTTCTTCATTTCCCTGATAGATATTTCATTTAGGTATAAAATAATTGGTACAATCTAAGCTGTAAGGTCTAAACTAGTTTTTCATGATTATAGAATATTTCTGTTTTAGGGGCAGTTTTTAATAAATTAGGAATGTGGGTGCAATAAAATAAAGTTGGTCCACCTACGGTTACAAATTAGTAATATGTACTGTTACTTTAGATTTAGTTTATTTAGTTTAATGGGCTGGTTGTCTAATGGAAAATCTAGTTTAATTGGGATGATAAATGGTGTTTGTATGTGGAAATCATTTCCCTGAAGGGCTTGAAGCCAGAAGCTGTTCCTATATTTAAGGAATAAGTAATCCCCAGGAGACAAGAGAGTGGGTGGATTGCTAACTCCAGTTTCTTCTAATGTAGGTCATTTGAGAAGTAAGGGAAAGTGGAACCATACAAATTTTTCTTAATCCTGAGTGAGTGAGATGAAACACTTGATTGAATAGATGAAAAGTTTGAATTGGAAGTATTTATAAGACCTAACATTCTAAAATTTTCAAGTACATATAAAATTTTGAATAAATAGCCACCAAAGCATTATCATTATCATTAATGTTTACTTGTGAATTTAAATAACAGATAATCCTAATCCTACCTTTTATTTTTGCAAATAGACTAAGATTTTTTTTTCCTTAAATGGTTAAAATACTTTCTCTGAAATCTTCTTTACAACATTTATTATGTAGTATTGAGCAAGGTCTTTCTTTTAAGGTCAAAGGCAAAGTTTGGCTCAGACTGCCGAATTATCACAAATCATGGTCTTCTTGGATCCAGATTAATGAGATCTACTATTTCATTTCGTAAATCTTGTCTGGTCACTTTAGGATAGAAGTGACTAGATAGGTTTGAAAATCTTATTTTCCAGTAGTAACAAACTTTGTGCTATTCTCACATATCTTTGATTTATAAATTGATGAATTTGTTATTAAAGAATCAAGTTAAGGAAGAAACTCTTCAATTGTTGAAAAAACTACTACAGAACACAAAGTTTTACCCACGTGCCTCTGATTGTGTTTATGTTGGTATTCTCTTTGTAGACATATGTTAAATGAGGTTTTGGCAAAGGGATTCAAACTAGAAATTTAACTTAACATATTCAAGTTTTTACTAAAGAAGTAGCTCAAATCAGCACTTATCTTGGATGCCCGGAATATAATAACGTGTCTCCTAGAAATATAAAGTTGATTCTAGCTGTGAGATAGTAAAATTAATTTTGGAGACCATACACTTCTGAAAATTTTTTCTTTAAAATTATATTTTCTCACACACAAATTCATAGGGTTTTCTGTGTGAGCGGCCTCTATCAAAGCATTCCCTTGAGTTTTGGTAGTCTGAGGAAATCTAAGCATTGCTATGTATCCACATAAAAGTAATTTCAGGACTTAAAAAAAAAACACAAGTAATGTGTCATCTTCTAACCCTAATAGCTTATCTTTTTAGCTGAGTTCTACATTTTAAAAGGGCAGTGAAAAATCTGACATTTTGTAGAAGAGAACAGACAGGGATGATGAGTATTCTAGAAATCTTATCAAATGAAAACTATTTGGAAAAAATGAATAATATCTGAAAAAAAAACTAAGTATGAAGAAAAGTTTGGGGGAGGATAAGAGGAGGAATGTGAGGATGATACAGAAGCTATCTTTTTATTTGAGGTGCTTTCTTCCAAAAGGAGTAATCTTATTTTATATTAATTACCCCAGAAAGGAAAACTAAGATCAATGGGTAGAAGTTATAGGTAGATGGATTTCATTTCAACATAAAGAATCTTTTTATAACAACTAAAACTGTCCAGAAGTGGGATAGGCTTCCTTGTAATGTAGTAAGCTTCTTTATCATTAAAAAGAATTAAGTAGAAACTTGGAGCCTAATTTTTAGAGATATTATTGAATGGATTTAATATAAGAAAGACAGTAAGGTCAGATGATCTTTGAAGTCACTACCAACTCTGATTATATAATTTTGTGATCATTCTGTGTTTGAGAAGATAAATTCTCATTCCTATTTCCATTTTCAATCCCATTATCAATATTGTATAATGTTGTACAGTACCCCATTACTGTACAAATATTATTAATGGCAATCTAGCCTAAGTTTAACTACATGATGATTGAGGGTCTTTTTTATTTAAAGTTGTATGATCATCCTGGCAATTTAGTACATTTGTTCAAGTACAGAAAGGATTGCTGTAGATGCTAATCTTGGTAGCATGTTTGAACCAGATCCATTGTGATTTTAGTATTATTTTAGCTTAATATTTTCTTAACATACCACAAAAAAGTAGCCATAGTTCTGCCACAGAAATAATTTTAGTCCCAGAATATTAGAAAATGCTAAAGTATCTGTATAGGAAATTCTCCTTTTATATCCCTAACCTGTGTCCATCCAATTTGTGTTCCAAGATCTCCAGATAGGAGAAATCCTTTGGAGATAGATCATCCCATTTTGGGACAATTCTAATTGTTGATAAGCTTTTTTTTTTCTTTTGGTTCTTAGTTCCTTAATCCTTTGGTACAACTGAAAGAATGATAGATTTGCAATTCAAATCTTGACCTGGATTGTTTAAGTATGAACAAATCAATATAAAATGAAAGGTTTGGGCTGGATGATCTCTGAAGTTCCATCTAACTTGAAATCTCTGATCCTGTGATCTCCTGATCCCAAATCTGTTTCTCCATGACTTCTACCTATCTTTGTTCTGACTTTTGAAGCTAAGCAGATTTAATCACTCTTTTATGTGAGCCTGCTTAAATAAGTGAAGTAATATCTTATCCTTCCAAAATCTTTTCTTTTTCAGATATTTTTCTTAATTTCTTCATTGGTCCCATAGGTAGAATGAGGTTTAGTTGGCTTGCTCTGCTGATTGTACTTACCTGAATCATTGCTTGCCTTCCTTTTCTATAATCTCCTGGAATTGGAATTTTGGTATTTAAGTGTTCTTTTATTTTGGAGCACTTAAGTGCTGCAGTAGATAGAGTGAAGGCTAGGAGTCAAGAAGACCTGAGTTCAAATTTGACTTCAGACATTTACTAGCTGAGAGAACCTGGGAAAGTCACTTCACCTTCTTTGTCACAATTTTCTCATCTATAAAGTGAGGTGAAGAAAGAAATGGTAAACTATTCCATTATCTTTGCTTAAAAAAAAACCCAAATAGGGTCATGGAAATCATCGAAGAATGAACTACAACAAAAAAACAATGATGAAGATCCATTTAGGCAACTTTGTATGATTTTATTCACTCATGGTAAAAAAAAAGTGGATGGAAAAAAATCACTCCATCTCTAGCATTTTAAAATTGTCTTTGATGTGAAATTTTTTTTTGTTGTTGTTTTTGTGCTTGATAGAAAAAAATGTGGCCTTGGACATAGTTTCTCTGGATCTCAATTACCTCATCTGTGAAATGAAGGGTTGAACCAGATGACCTTTCCAGTTCTAGATCTCTGTTTTTAGGGTATTATAATTAGAGTATTTTTGCCATTGCTATCTTCTTATTTTCTATATTCTCACCTCATCCCCACATTCTGGCACAATGAAATATCCTTGAGAAAAATATAGTAGTAGTGTTGGTGTATGGGAAGGTTCTGAAGTTTTTCACACTTAAGATACAGAAGCACTCTGCCCTTTCTCCCCACCCTATTTGGTTAATTTTATATATTTTAAGCCTTAATTAACTTAATGCCTAGATGATTTAGTTGCTGATATGCAGTTTTTCGGGTTTGACATTAGATATTTAACACTGCGTTATTGTTTGTCCTTCTTTCTTGAAGTGGGCCTTGACAAGGGGGAGGTGCTATCATGACTTGGAAGGGAATTGGATTTGAGGGAGGGAAGTCTGTGCAAGGTCCCCTGCCTCACTTTCCTCTCTGCAGCCCTCTGGGTCCAGTGGCCAGATATAGATCAGGATGACTGGAAATGGTCCTGGATGCAATGGGGGACCCTCAAGCTTTTTAAGCTAAGATTTAACAGGTAGGTCTTAGTTTGACTGAGGCTGCACCCATTCAGGGCTAGGGAACAGTTGAGGCAAAGAATATTCTCTTTCACCTATCCTCTCCCCCCAGTCTAAATAAATAAATGAAACTATGATGTAATTATCATGTGTGATAGTTAACAGGTGATTAAGAAAACTTTAGTTTCTCAGCAGGTTCTTTTAAAACATATATATATATAAAATTATAATATTAATAATATAATATTTAATATAGCTTTCATTAGTTCCATCATGGGACTTATAAGCAATGTCTTCACCCTGTGGATAGAAAAAACAAGTTGGGTTGATGTCTTCTGTGGATTTCTGTGTTGGGAATTGCTTTGGGTGGGCAGTTAGCAATATGGGAGCAGAGTAGTGCCATAAAAGGCTAGGAAGGAAAAAAAAGTGAGTCCTTTCTCCTTGTCCTTCTTTGGTCCTTTTTCATATTGGCCAGGTTACATTCACGGAAAACTAGAGCTCAGTGGTACCCCTAGGAGTTGAAGTGGCTCAAATGAAATGGTGGCAACATTTGGTTTGAAATGGTAATTTGGTAGAGGAAGTTAAACCTTTTATATAAAATTGTGTTGTTCAGACTCTACATGAACATACAAACGTTTTCCATGGGGTTTACTTGGCAAAGATACTAGAGTAATTTGACATTTCCATCTCCAGTGTATCCCCATTTTACAGATGAGGAACTGAGGCAAACAGGATTTATATAACTTGACCAGGGTCATGCTGCTAGTAAGTTTCTGAGGTCAGATTTGAATTCAGGTCTTTCTAACTTCAGTCCCAGTGCTTCATTCATTATATTGCATACTTAAGATAATAAGCATTAAAAAATAAATTAATATATGTAGAATAGTGACTAACTTTAAGGTATATTTGTGGAAGTATAAATAGTATGCAGGGGTAAGTAGGTGGTACAGTGGATAAACACTGGATTTAGAATCAGGAAGACTCATCTTCATGAGGTCAAATTCAGCCTCAGACATTTACTAGCTATGATACGTAATTCTATTTGCCTCAGTTTTCTCATCTGTAAAATGAGATGGAGAAGGAAATGGCAAACCAGTCCAGTATCTTTGTCAAGAAAATCCTAAATGGGGTCATGAAGAGTTCGATTGATACAAGTGAAATAATATAGCTAGTATACTGTGTTGAGATATTGTACATATAATGCATATACTTACCTCCTTTGTTTGCAAATAAATACTGATGGTATATAATATGTCTATATTATTTTGCTCATGTGATTTTCATTGTTGCTTGTTTCCCTAAACTGTTCTTGGGAAGAAGAATCTTTGGTACAGGACCACATGCAGATAGGTGCTTAAAGTATTTTCTTAAGCAAAAAGTTTTAAACATAAAAAAGATCTGGAATGTAAAATCAGAAACTCGTAATCTTAATTTTAACCCAGTCCACAAGAATCAGTTGTTTTCTGAATCATGCAAGGAAGTTTTAAAATTTTTTTATAATAATGTAAAGAATTGTCTTTAAAAGAAAAAAACTCATTGTTACTCTTCTTTAACACTTGATTTTTTTTTCTTTTCTAAAGAAAATCATTGATTATGAAAAGCGCCAATTTTCCATGTTTTTTTTACTGAATCCTTAAAATATTTAGAGCTTGAACACTAACATTCAAGATTAGCTACTCTTGTCCTATTGGTAGACTTCAATCCTCACACTCTGTGAATGAGTAATTTTCTCCTTTATTAGAGTTCAGGCACCTCTAAGTCCCTTTGAGACAATTAGTCTGCAAGCTATTTGTGGCTCTGGTGTTAAGTGATTTCTAGTCTCTTAGGACTAGAAACTAATTTAGAATATTAATTCATTGAGCTATACCCTTCCTTGATGGACAAACACTTATGAAACACTTTATCCTTCAGAGAATAAAGACTGTGTATACAAACAAAACCATGAAACAATTTTTATCAATAAAAATATATGCAATTTAACTTTTATTAACAAAAATAATGTACTGTAACACTTTCTATCCATTCCTGTCACAAGCAAATATAAATTCAATAAAGTAATAATCCAGTTGGACTATATTTAGGAGGATCTGATTTCAAATTTGGCCTTCAGATACTTACCAACTGTGTGACCTTGGGCAGGTAATTTATCCCCATTTGCCTCAATATTCTCATCTGTAAGATTAGCTGGAGAATGGAGAACCTTCTTTGCCAAGAAAATTTCAAATGGGGTCAGAAATAGTTGGACATGACTGAAATGACAACAACAAAAGTGTAAGAAGACCAACAAGGTTGGAGGAGGATTTTAAAGCCTGTGAGAATTTGATATTTGTTCCTAGTAGCATTAGGGAGTCAGTGGATTTTATGTAGTAGGAGGTAACCTACTTACTCAATTTTAGGAAGATAATTTTGTCAGCTTCAATGGAAGATGGACTGGAATGGAGAAAGGCTTGAGGGAGGGGGACCTACCAGCTAACTCTGGTTGTGATCTAGCATTACAGAGTGGAGAGAAGGGGACAAATTCTGGAAATATTGCAACAGTAGAAATGACCAAACTTGACAAAAAATTGGATATTTTTTCACAAAAATGAGAATGAAGCTAAGGATGACTTTTGAGTTTGAGTGACTGGGAGGATGGTGATGTCCTTCATAATAGAAATGTTGCTAATTCCTATTGAGTGGTTTGATGATACCTGCCTCCTCTTCACCTCAGTAGTAATTCAAGACTAAAAAGGCTTAAAAATCAGGGTTTCTAATTGTTTTTTTAAGCACTAGAATCCATTCAAGAGCTAAAGTCTTAAGTTGAGTGCCCTGGAGACCGTTTGCATCTTGAATTACCAGCTCTTCATGAGGGAGACATAGAGAATCTTATTTCATTAGATTGGAACTAGGGAGGGAGTTCTTTGACATTTAGAATATTTGATTTGTGATTTTGCCGAATACCAATTCGTTTACTAAGTAACAAAACAGAACTTACTAAAATGCTAAGCAAATTTTCCCCATTACTGAAGTAGAAAATTAGCAGCCCTTAACACTGAGTGAGAAAAAGAATATATTTTCTAACTTTAAAATGGAATTTTATGTATTTCTCTCTGTAGAGATAATAGATTATAGAATAAACCCATGGTGAACTACATCTGATTTATATGCAGATTCAGTAGGGAACATATTTTAATAGGGCCATAAATACTTATCTGAAATCAAGCTGCCTCGTTTTTTTTTTTATGTTCAATATTATGCTTGTAAAAGTCTTGTTGAAATTATTCTGCTTAAACCTTCCCAGAGTTAGAAAGGGAAAAACAATCTGACAAAAACCCCAACAACTTTAAATGAACCAGTATATTATGTTGGTAGGGTCAGCCCATTATTTTTTCACTATCTGTTTTATGTTGGAATTAAAGTATTTTGAATCATTTATTAAGTAAATAAATTGCAAATATCTTAATTTAAAATAATATTCATTTTATTAGTGTTCTTCAAAACTATTCTGTAACTCTGATTTTACTTAATATGTTAGACTATTTTATAATATTATGAATAATTAAATTTTTTTTCTTTGTTTTGAAATATAGAGAGGTTTCTTTCACTAGAGAGGTGAGGGGAGGAAACGTTGTTTGTAAGGGGAATCAAGAAGAGGTTTCATGCACAGGCTGGCCCAATTTGAGATTTGAAAGAAACTTGTAATTCTGAGAGGCAGAGATGAAGAGGGAATGAGTGCATTTTAGTCATGTGGGATAGTTTGTACAAATTCACAGAGATGGGAGATTGATGTTTATGGATGAGAAACAACAAGTAGGGTCAGGCTGGCTAGAGTATAGAGTCATTTTTTTTAGACTTGCTTCAGTTTATAATTTTTTCTTCTGTTAAAAAGCAAAAAAGACTGGGTGGGATTGGGAAGGAACATCGTACAAGGGGACTGTTTATTTCCCTGCTTTGAACACTATACATTTATTTTTTGTTATGTGAACATTCATTTTATGGATCTTTAATTTAATACACAGTAATAATTTATACCTGTTTTTCAGAATATGGACTACATTATTATTGAATTTTTTATGGATCACTTCCCCTATGGAGTAGTGGTTTTCTTATCTTCCCTGCCCCAGCCATTCAATTCTACAGAACCCTGACAATCTGCCTTCCACCTGGCATAAGTTCTGTGAATAGAGACAAGGCAGAAGAGAGATGTGGAGGTAAAAGTGCCATGATTTGGTAACTGATTGTGGGCAGAGGGAAGGTTAGGATTGCTGGGACTACTGACCCTGGGGGGCTATGAGAATGGTTTTCCCTTAACAGAAATCACTAAGTTGTTATTATTATTATTTTTCTTGATGAGGTAGGATGGGACAATGGCAGTTAGATGGTATAGTGGAGGGAACACTGGATCTGGAATGAGGACCTGAGTTTAAATGAGGTCTACACTTGCTATCATGTGATCCTGAGTAAGTCATTTAACTTCTTGTCTACGTCAATTTCCTTCCCTGTAAAATGGAATAATAAGAGTACATATTTCCCAGAGATGTGAAGATCTTTGTAAAGTTTAAAACACTAGATAAATTTTTCATTTATCATTACTGACTTGAGACCTGTTCTTGAATCCAGGAAAATTTAGTTTCAAAACCTGTTTTCCATCTATACTTTGTAAGTCACAACTTTCCAATGATTTGGACACTTCTTTGAGACTCTGAAAGAGATTTATCTGCTTTGTTAGAAAGAATTTCCTTCTCTAATTGTTCCCTTTACTGATGAAATCCAGGTGCAATTCCTATCCTTATTCCTTAAATTAGGCTAAATGATGGAAAACATTTTTGGTTATTTACTTTGGAAATCAGCCTGTATTCCACCTGGCTTGGTAGCAGATAAAGTCAAATTGGAACTGATTTTTCATTGTAATAAGATGACTAAGAAGAAAATGCGTACCCTGAACCAAGAAGGGCCAGGGTAAAACAGAATTTGGACTTAGGAAGAAAAGACTTATATAAAAGCATCAGTTCAACAGATTTAAGAAACATCCTCTTTGCAAATGTCAAAAAAGTTCTTGAAGTAAAAATTGTAAAACAAATAATAGTTTTTGTTTGTGAAATATATTGTAAGGATTGACTACACCTCAGTCTTTAGTCATATCCATATATTTATAATAAATGGAATTAGATTTTGGAAGGATCTCTGAAGTAAATCAGTTCAACTTCCTTACTTTACAGATGAGGAATGAACCTAGAGATGCTGTGTTTTGCTCATGGTCACGAAAATAGTAAGTGGTAAAATTTGGGGGCATGATCCTTGGTCTTCTTAGTTTCAAATCCTGGTCGTTTTTGTTTGTTTTTGTTTTTTAACTATGATATCCAAAGAGTTCCTTCTTTATGAGCCTCCAGAAAGTTACTTCATATTTTAGATTCTTTATGGGCAATAATTCTCTCTAAATCAGGGCTCATGAGCCTTCACTGATATTTAATTTTATCAGTAAGAAGACACATTAAATTCAAAGCAAAATATTTAGTAAAATGGCAAAGGAAGAAAAGGAAAAAACAGAACCTTTTTTTCATAAAACCCATCATTGGGAAGAACGGACTCACAAAGTTCATAAAGCTATCTATACATAGGTGGAGATAGCCAGGACATACACTTAGAGGGGCAATTCAGGCTCCAACACAGCAAAGCCTTCAATATCTCCTGCGGCATCATTTCTCTACTTTCTATTGGACTTTCTTATCCCCAGGCAATCAAGCCTTGGCTTCTCTATATTAGCTGTCAGAGCTCCACAGCTCCTTGTCAGGTATCAGGTCTGCAACCATCTGGCCTTCAATTGGCCTTCCACTTTCAGGCTTACGCATTGTCCAAAACTCTTTTTAAGTTTTCACCAGTTTAAGCTCTGGTTCATTAGCTTCTCCTTTCCAGGAGAAGGCCAGAGATTTTTCAGCCTCCACTTGGATATAATAATGAGCCTGGGTTGGGGAGACCAGAGTTCAACTATAGCCCCAATAATTTACTAGGTATGTGACCCTGGAAGTCACTTGACCTTTATCTACCATAGTTGGGGATAATAATAGCACTTATTCTATCTAGCAGGATTGTTGTGAGGGTCCAATGAGATAATATTTGTTAAGCATTTATAGCACAGTGCCTGACATATACTAGATATTTAATAAATTAATTATCCATCTTTTCTATTCTTTTTGTAGAGCAATTGGGGTTAAGTGACTTGCTCAAGGTCACACAGCTAATAAGCCTTAAATGTTTGAGGCCAGATTTGAACACAAGTCCTCTTAACTCCAGGGCCAGTGCTCTATCCACTATGCTAGCTAGCTGCTCTATATCCAGTTTTTCCTTTTCCTTCTTTCATCTTTTCCTCCCTTCTTTCCATCCATTCATCCTTCCTTTTTTTACCCATCCTCCTTCCCTTCTTCCATCTTCTTCTTCCTTCCTACTATCTACCCTTTCTTCCTTCCTTGTTATTATCTACCCTTCCTTTTTTTCATCCTTTCTTCCTACCATCTACCCTTCCTTTCTTCTTTCCAGCTTTTCCTTCCATCTTTCCATCCTTCCTACATTCATCCTTCTCTTTCCATCTTTTCCTTCCCTCCTTCCTTCTTACTATCCACCCTTCCTTTCTATCTACCCTTCCTTCCATCCATCTTTTCTTTGCTTCCTTCCCTCTATCTTTTTCTTCCTACTATCCACTCTTTCTTTTCTTCCTTCCGATTTTTCTTTCCATTCATCTTTCCATTCCTTCTTACCATCCTTCTTTCCATCTACCTTTCCTTCCTCCCATCCATCTTTTTCTTCCGTCTTGCTATCCTTCCTTCCTTTCTTCTTTCTAACTTTTCCTTCCTTCCATCCATCTTTTCCTTCCTTCTTACCATCCACTTTTTCTTTCATCTTTCCATTTATCCTTCCACCCTTCCTTTCTACCATTCACCCTTCCTTCCATCCATTTTTCTTTTCTTCCATCTTTTCTCCCATATTTTCTTTCCCTCCCTCCCTCCTTTCCTCCCTTCCTTTCACCAATCCATTTTTCTCTTTATTCCTCCCATCCATCTTTTCCTTCCCCTTTCTTTTTAAAGACCAAGAGCTACCGGCCTCCGCCCTCGAGGGGGCGCTGCACTGGGTCCGCAGGCTCCCTGCAGGGCAGGCTGCAGCTCTTCTCGTTGGCTTGTGCCTTGGAAGCTCTTCCCCTCAGCCGAGCTAAGTGCTCTGGGGGTTGTTCTCTGAACTCCTCTTCCTCCCATTGTCTCCCGGAGCCTGTTTCTTTCCCCCTGAGTGGCCTCTGACGTAGGAAGGAGACCCTTGGCGGGGCGAGGTGCCCTCTCCAGGCTGTGTCTTCAATGGACGAGAAGCCTAGTGAGGCAATGGTGAGAAGCTGCCTCCCCGCCCCGCTGAGGTCTGCACGGGACAGGGGCCAACCTGGCCGAGGAGACCGCGAGGCATCGGCCGGGCTTGGTCTGCGGAAAAGGCCTTAGGCGTTTTTGTACCCGCATACATTGATTTCTTTATATTTGCGACTGCACCTGCTGGGGGGCGTGCCCACGTGCGTATAGGCGTGCCCAGATGCCTGAAGACACGTGGCTGAGGTGGATCTGTAGGCAGCTTAGTTAAGCGTATATTATGCTCCGATAGATAAGTGCTGTGTACACGTGCATATGTACATGCCTGTCTGCTTATTGGTGCATGTGTGTATGTGAAATACCAGCCAAAAGTAAGGGCATGATTTGTTTCTTTGGCCTATCTATCTATAGTTGTATCCATATCCACACCCATCTGAAACCACGGAGATGTATAGGAGTGGGATGGGGAATGTGACATCTATATTTAAATGCATCCAGAAACAAGTTTTCTGAATTTGTTCTTTGATAATAGTTTTATAATCTATATATCTAGTCTTTGTTTTTGTCCATATCTATATAAACTATGCAATCTTATATATATAAAATCTTACCCAAAATAAGTTTTCTTAATTTGTTGATGGAAGGGTTGTAAACCTACTTATCCATATACACATATACATATATAGATACACACACTCACTACCTCTATCAATCTAAACTCATCCAAAATGAGTTTTGTTAATTTGTTCTTTGATAATAGCTTTATGATTTATATATCTTATCTATGTCTGTATCTATGTCTATATAAACTATGCAAACATACCTATATAAAATCTTATCAAAATAAGTTTTCTTAATTTATTGGGGGGTTGTACATATAAATATATATATATATATATATATATACACATACATACATATATATGTATGCATATGTAAATACATACACCCACTGTATCTATTTAAACTCATCTAAAAGTGAGTTTTGTTAATTTGTTCTTTGATAATAGCTTTACAATCTATATATCTGAATTCTGGGGTCCTCAAATTTTTTAAATAGGGGGCTATTCACTGTCCCTCAAACTGTTGGAGGGCCGGACTATAGTAAAAACAAAAAATTTGTTTTGTGGGCCTTTAAATAAAGAAACTTCATAGCCCTGGGTGAGGGGGATAATCATCCTCAGCTGCTGCATCTGGCCCACAGGCCGTAGTTTGAGGATCCCTGAAATGCAAACATACCTATATAAAATCTTATCAAAATAAGTTTTCTTAATTTGTTGGGGGAGTTGTACATATAAATTTAAATATATATATTTAAATATATTATATATTTAAATATATATATACACACACACACACACATACACACACATATATATGTATGCATATGTAGATATATACGCCCACTATATCTTATCTAAACTCATCCAAAAGTTTTGTTAATTTGTTCTTTGAGAGGTCTTTATATCTTTGGATGATTTAAAAATCATCCAAAAGTAAATTATGTTATTTTTTGAGGGGGAGGGAATGTATTTATTTGTATATCTGTATAGTTCTCCCTCTCCTACCAAAAGTAAGTTTGTTGCTATGCTCCTAGAGTATGTGTTGGCACCAAAAAATTGTGAATAGCATCTTGGTAGAATAATAGGATTCAATTTTGTCTTTGT
The DNA here is from genome assembly GCF_016432865.1 of Antechinus flavipes. NCBI lineage: Eukaryota > Metazoa > Chordata > Mammalia > Dasyuromorphia > Dasyuridae > Antechinus > Antechinus flavipes. Next base: position 120,113,763 of record NC_067400.1, on the reverse strand, counting down.
ATTGTGTAAAGTTAGATTAGGTTTTTATATTTCAATGTCAGGACCACATCCAAATAGTTATAATTGTCAGAATTTAATAGGTTTCTACAAGGTAGTAGTAATAATTCTTTAATCCTAGGGAGTTGCATGGCATTTGTAATTTGACAAAAAATTTTATATATATTATCTCATGTTTTACACAACAACCCTATAGGGAATGGGGGAGACAAGAAAGGTATTATTAGCCCAGTATTATAGATGAGATTAAGGTTAAATTACTTGTCCTAAATCATCTCAGCCAGTAAGTAGAAGAACAAGTTTTGGATCCAGAAGTTGTGTCTCTAAATCCAGTATTGTTTGTAGTCTGTCACAATATCCCCTGATAGATAACTTAGATTCCAAATGTCTTTTAAAAAAGGACATTTGGCAATTAGCTGAAAATTGTTATCTATAGAAACTTGGTGAAAGTGGATTATAAATACCATAATGGCTATTTTATAGTTAGTCTTTTAAATTCTTGAGGTTGCCTGAAATTAGAGAAGATTTGGTCATTGAAATATCTATTCTATTGTAATCATTACTGGCTCTGAAACTTATTATAAAATTGCATATGCTAGAGCTGGGTCTTGGAAATGACCCAGTCCTTCATTTTACAAAGGAAGAAATAATTGATCAGGTTGAAATGAGTTACCTCCCTCAGAAATCCTATTTCTGTGTCATAAAAAGTCAATGATGAAGAATGGAAGGCATTGAGGAAACATGACCATTTTATTTACTTCTCTTTCATTCATTCTTTTCTGAAAAGAATTTTAGAATTCTTTCCTGTTATACATAGGAGAAAATCCTATATATTATCCTTTATGTATTATATATAAAGCCTTTTCAAAACCTATTTGAAAATGATACTTACAGAGGAAGTATCATGAAGTGTTTTGTTGGAAATACTTTTTATTAAAAATTATTCCATATGTAAATTATATTTACTTTCCTATAGTTTCTTGTCATCAGATTTCATAGTTGGAGATAATAGCTTTGCAATTTTTGTAAAACTCCAAGGTCTTGTTCATTGCATTAGAAAAAAAAAAAACTCGAAATGAAATTTTGTACCTAAAGTTATCTTGTTTTTTATTTTTTATTTAATCTTCATTTAAAAAATTTTGAATTCTGAATTCTTTCCCTTCCTACCACCTATTTCCCACCCATTGTGAAGGCAAGAAATATGACATAAATTATGCATGTGAAATCATGCAAAACATTATCACATTCACCATATTGCAAAAATATCAAGGGAAAAAAAGTAAAAAAATTATACTTCAGTTTATATTCAAACTCCATCAGTTCTTTCTTAAAAGGTGGATAGCATTTTTCATAAGTCCTTCAGAATTGTCTTCAATTATTGTATTAATCAGAATAGTCATTTTTTGTAGTTTATTATATTGTATTGCTGTTACTGTATACAACATTGTTCTGGTTCTGCAACTTTATATTGCCTAAGTTCAATTAAGTCTTCCCAAGTTTTTCTTGGTGTTTCTAATAGAATGCTAGTATTTCATCATCATCATGATGTCTTATAACTTGTTCAGTCATTTATCAATTGATGGGCATCCCCTCAATTTTCAATTCTTCACTACCACAAAGACACAACTGTTATAAAAATTTTTTTGTATGTATAGGTCATTTTCCTTTTTTCTTAATTTCTTTGCTAGTGTTTGTATTGCTGAATCAAAGGATATATCTTTGCTTATAATTCCAAATTACCTTTGTGGATTTTTTATTAATATTTTCTTTTTCCAATTACATTAGAAACAATTTAACAGTCATTTAAAAAAAATGAATTCACTATGCCCAAAGGGCTATTAAAGTGTGCATACCATTTGATCCAGCAGTGCCTCTTTTGGGTCTGTATACTAAAGAGATTATAAAGGAGGGAAAGGGACCCACATATGCAAAGAAATGTTTGTGGCAGCCCTTTTTCTAGTGGCAAGAAACTAGAAACTGAGTGGATGCCCATCAGTTGGAGAATAGCTGAATAAGTTATAATATATGAATGTTATGGAATATTATTATTTTATAAGAAATGATCAGCAGGATGGTTTCAGAGACTCCTGAAGAGACTTACACGAACTGATGCTAAGTGAATGAGCAGAACCAGGTAATAATTGTACATGGGAACAACAATATTATATGGATCAATTCTAATGGACGTGACTCTTCAACAATGAGATGATTCAGGCCACTTCCAATGGTCTTGTGATGAAGAGAGCCATCTACACCCAGAGAGAGGATTATGGGAACTAAGTGTGGATAACAACATAGCATTTTCACTCTTTTTTGTTGTTGTCTGCTTGCATTTCGTTTTCTTTCTTATTTTTTTCCTTTTTGAACTAATTTTTCTTGTGCAGCAAGATAATTGTGGAAATATGTATAGAAAAATCTTACATATTTAACATATATTGGATTACTTGCCATCTTGGGGAGGGGGTTGGGGAGAAGAGAAGTAAAAAATTTGGATCACAAGGTTTTGCAAAGGTGAATGTTGAAAATTATCTATGCATATGTTTTGAAAATAAAGTTTTAATAAAAAAATTGAATTCCAAATTGTCTCCCTTTTTCCCTCCTTTCCCTCATCATTTAGAAAGCAATACTTTCATATAGCTTAGGCAAAACATATTTCATTTTAGTCATGTTGTAAAAGAAAACAGACCAAAACAAATCAACCAAGAAAGATAAAATAAAAAATGTATGTTTCAATCTGCATTCAGGCCCTTAATCAGTTTGTTCTCTAGAAGTGGGATAATATTTTTTCATTCTCAGTCCTTTGGAATTGTCTTGAAATTGTATTGCCAAGTCACTAAATAGCTAAGTCATTCACAGTTGATCATAGTACAGTATTGTTGTTACCATGTACAATGTTCTGGTTTTGCTCACTTTACTTGTATCAGTTCATGTAAGTCTTTCTAGGTTTTTCTGAAAGCATATCCTGTTCATCATTTCTTTAAAATAGCGAATAATATTCTACCATAATCATATCACAACTTGTTCAGCCTTTCCCAACTCGATGGATGTATCTTTGATTTCCAATTCTTTCCCATTACAAATAGAGCTGCTACAAATATTTTGTACACATAGGTCCTTTTCATTTTTCTTTGATCTCTGTGGTACAGACCTGGTAGGGATATTGCTAAGTCAAAGGCTATGCAGAGTTTTATAGCCTTTTGGGCATGGTTCCAAATTGCTTCATGTGTGTTTCTTTTAGAAAAACCTAGTATTAAGTGCAAATCAAAGTTTTATGGCCCTTTGGGCATAGTTCCAAATTTTTTTGTGTGTGTTTTAGAAAAACCTAGTATTAAGTGCAAATCAGTTATTTTAGATATTTAAAATTTTTTTTTCTTCAAAGAACCATCTAACTGGTATGTTTTTCTCTTTCTCCATCTCTCTCAAAGTTAAAAAATGCATTTTGCAATATTCAAACAGTCTGTAAGTGAGTTATCTTTAACAGCAATGAGATAGCAAAAAATATGAGTACTTATCCATATTTGTGTCAGAAGTGACATTTATACTAAAGATTAATGTTACAATGGATGAACTTTGTCCCCTTTTATGCAAGGGGAACAACTAAAAAATTGCTGCTATGCTTTACTTATGTGCTGTGAGTGCAGGATCACAATGCATGTAGAACTCTAAAAATGTGAAATGGATGGGTATTCCTACCACTTTGATCTCTCTAATTCAGAAAATACATATTGAGGGCCTGAAAAATGGTAATTAATTTCTGTTGAATTTCCATTCTCTCTCATGTGCTTCCTTGTTAGAAAGACAAGTTGCAGATTGGTTTAGCAATAAAGCCATGTTTGACTGTAATGGTCACTGTTTTAGTAGATTATTTCATTCAGATCCTAACTGGTAGGTGCAACTTGTAGATGCTAATGCTGCTAGAATTGGAAGATGAGCCACTTGAGGCATTTGGAGAATTTGCATGATAGTGTTATTGACCAAGTAAGGGCTGTGAGTACTGCAAATAGTATTGAAAACCAACATTTCTCCTACTTTGAATTGATACTTGACTGGGGATAAACTAACATGCCTTTTAACACCAATTTCTTTATCTCTGTGCACAGTTAAGAGAATTAGGATATACTTTAGACAATATTGTAAGGTAGATAAAGTTTGGATCCAAGTTTTTTTTGTATCACTGTTCTGTGGCCTTTTAACTCTGCCTCATTTTTTTCTTTCCTTTATAGGTCCCCAAAGCTCTCATTTTTCATGTTGCTATCTTGTTATCTAAAACTTATCTCAGAAACTTTTTTTAACTTTTAAAGGAAACTTAAAAAACTTACAAAAATCTATTAATTTCCTTCTGATGTCCTTTTATTTTTTGAACAAAAGAAAAACAAAATTCAGTTTTGTTAATTCAGTTAAACAAAACAAATTCCTGCATCCATGCTCCTTAATTATATATCTGTATCTATATCCAGCTATATCTCTTCTGCATCTTTGTCCAGCACCACTTTATCAGTAAGTATGGGTAGCATGCTTCTTCCTTCTTAGACCTCTAGAATCAGTCATTTTGTTGAACAAAGTTCCCAAATCTTTCAAGGTTGTTTGTCTTTGTTAAAGTATACATTTTCTTCCAATTGTGCTTATCTTTTTCTGCATCAGGTCATATAGATTTTCCAAGTTTCTCTGAAATACCCTTTTCATTATTTCTTATGGTACAATAGTATTCCATGTACTCATAATCTATTCCCAACCATTCATTAATAGATTAATAATCTATTTATTAATATTAATATTTTAATTTAATATATTAATAAAATTAATATATATGTATGCATATATTTTATACATAATCCTTTTTCTCTTGCTTGGGTTTTGCCTAATATTAGTACCACTGAATCAAATAAATGAAATACCTAGTTTAGTGACTTTTAAGCACAATTCCAAATTGCTTTCTAGAATAAGTGTGCCAGCAACTATCCTCAAGAGTGTATCAATGTTCCTATTTTCCCATAGCCCCTTCAACATTTGTCATTTTTTTGGTCAACTTTGCCACTCTAATGGGTTTGAGGGAAAGCCTCAGTGTTGTTTTAACATGTATTTCTCTAAATGTTAGTGTTTTGGAGTATTTTTTCAATATAGCTATCAATAGCTTCCTTCATGTTCCTGCTTAATGCAAGTCAGGGTCTCTTTCCTCTTGGCCACACCCCTCAACCTACAACTTGCACCAGTCCACTCTCTTCTGCCTTACAACTTCAAGATGCAAAGGATTTGGAGTCCCTCCTGACTTTGACTTCTCCTCTCCTCTGAGGCCACCACTTTCACTCTGTTTCTAATTTCCTTAGAAAAGTGATCATTCCTTTGTGAAAGAAGTTGGAAGAGAAGCCTCCATACTCTTCTCCCTCTAACATATCCAATCTTTGCCTGTTTCATCTTAATGAGTATATGAACAGCTTGGCGCATAGTATTCAAGAATATCAGGTAGAGAGAAGGGTACAGGTATACAGAGGTTATTAACCTGTACTAAACAAATTATATTTTAGAGATATATGGATAGATTAACATAGAAATTGATTATTAGAAAAAAAGTATAGATGTTAAATAACTAAAATTTATGCCATTATCTGGTAGAAATTACATAAATCTTGTTATTGACTAAGACAATTTTTTAGTAGTGTCTGCTTTCTGACCAGTGTTGTGCTGGCTATAGTCAATGTATATGGGTAACCATATCTATATCTTGGTATTATGGGGTAATAATTGAGAGAAAGAGTAAGAGCTCATAGCCTAAAATTCTGTAGAATAGGACTTCTTAAACTTTTTCCACTCATGACTTTTTCATTCAAGAAATTTTTATATGACCCCAGGTATTTAGGTGTATAAAATACAAATCAAACATTTACTAATAATAAATTTTGTGACCCCCACATTCAGTTGGAGTTGTCAGCCAGAGTTTGGCAAGTTGGGAAGTTAGCTTCTAAAGAAGCTAGGCTTTAGAGAAAGTCAGCTCAATAGGTATGGGAAGCTTTTAAGAATGAAATATTGAGGACACAAAGAAATAATTTAGACGGAGACAAAAAGGGGAAACTGAAGAGATGATCAATTTTAAGAAGACAAGTTGATAGAAGATAAATAGTAACAAGTTGATAGAAGGTAGATAATATAAAGAAGAACAGGTAATGGAAAATAAATATGAAAGTATGTATTGATCCTATAAGCATAGTGTAAGGAATACTAAAACTCAAAATGAGCCAAAATTATTGAGGAAATGTTAAGGATAAAAAGTTTTTTTTTTTTTTTAAGCTATGTGGGGGTAGGAAGAAGGTATCAAAGAAGGAATAGAACAGATTGTGGTTGCTGGGACAGTGGAGACAAAGTGAAACTATTTTTTATCTTATTTTGCCTCTCTTTTCTCTGCCAGGTAGCATGATCTTTGAATTGGAAAGGATATGACAAACATGGCTCATAGGGAGTTGAAACCCAAGATATCTAGGGAGATAGTGAGAAAGTACCTAGCTGCCCTTGATGATTTCAAGTCACCAGGCCCAAATAAACTACATCCCAAGGCACTGAAACAACTGAAGGATGCAATTGTGAGTCATTGTCAATAATCTTTGAAAGATGGAGAAATAGGCAAAATGCTGTGTGGAACATACCATGTACTGATTTTTCAAAAAAGGGGAAAGAGAAAGCATATAGGCCAATTAACTACTTTGATTCATGGTAAAATTCTAGAATGTATTGTTAAAGAGGTGGCTAGTGAATGTCTAGAAAGGGAAATGGGAACCAGCTGTTCTTTATTAAGAACAGGTTGTACTAGACCTCCAACAAAGGTATTAGATTAAATCAGGGGAATGTTCTAGATATAGTTGGATTTTTCAAAAGTTATTTGACATTCTATCTCTACAGATAAGCTGAAGTGATGTGGCCTAGATAATTATATAGTTAGGTAGATTCAGAATTAGTTGGGTAGCCAGTTAAAGAATAGGTACAAACAAACTTTTGAACTTCTCTTAGGTATGTACTGGCTCTATTGTTTAAAGTTTTTAATAATAATAAAAGTTATGGTTGGCATCATTATCAATTTTGCAAAACTTGAGAGAGTAGCTAAACATTGGATAACACAGTCAGAAATATTTTGCAGCTAAAATGTTGAAATTGTATCGGAAATTGGTTTTGATGTAGAGAAAAACTGATTTCTTTGAAAACTTAAGTTGCAAATTAAACAATACAATATGGGGAACCAGAGAATTTCAGCAAGTAATGAACAATTTTTAAAAAATTGATGTCTTTTTTTTTGTTGTTCTTCATAATTTTAAAGGTTAAAGAAGTATTTCCCATGGAAAACTGAAATTAATAGAAACTACTTTCTAATATCATTTTTGAGGAATTGTCAATTTTTTTCTTTGTATAAAGAAAACTAGACTCTAAGTTGTGTTGATAAGCTATTTTTGAACCAAATAAACAACTAAAACCATGCCACAGAATGTGGAATTCTTAAGGTTTTGAACTTTAAACCATTTCCCCAATTCTCTAATTCTTCTGACAACTTACCAAAAAAAAAGACAAAATTTATTTAATCATAAAATACCTGATGAAAAAGAATACAAAGAAATTGGAAAGTTTCGTAGAAATAGTGACTTTTTTTTTGCTTTACTTTGTATTTAGCACAGTGCCTGGGTGCATAGCAAGTGCTCAAATGCTTGTTTGCTGATTGTTGACAAAAGGAAGAGAGTAGAAACGGAGCTGTCATACAGACCATGACTCTCTAGTTATCTGGCAATTACATCAGATACACAGCTGAAAAAGAGATGATATTGTGATTATTTTGTCGAAATTTGCATATGTATGTTTTACATTTGCAAACTACAGGTAGCTTTGTGATTTCTGGTTTTAGTTCTTATTGTTTTTGGGGTTTTTTTGGTTGATGTTGATACGTTCTAATAGACGTTTTAAAAAAGCTACTTGATATTTCTCATTACATCTTTGAGGTTTAGATTCTTAAAATGTTTATTAACATTGTGCTTAAAAAAAGATTAACTTTTGAACCATAATAATGGAGTTTTTATGCAACGACAAATATCTAGAATCATTAGGGGAATCAAAAGGTTTAGAATTGTTCTCTCTGTTTTGGTTATGTCTTGGTAACATTTATTTTGTAGTCTTTTGTTTGTCTTAAAAGAAATTGTTAAGCTGTTGGGTTTTTTCCTTCATTTTTAAGTGAAATATTTTTAAACTCAAATGAAAATTTCTGGTTAGAAGGTACTGGCTGTAAACAAATCCTATCTTGTTAGAAACCATAGTGGTAAATGTTTTTTTAGTGCTGGAAAGATTTGGGTAAAACATTGATCTGTAATTCTCTAATTGTGTCACCATTATGCTATTTGTGTAGTGAAGTTACATAATGTATTAAAGTACTAATTAAAAAGAATCATAAAGCTGCACTAAGCATAAAAACATTACTTCTGGGTAATTAAAGCCACGTAAACTTTTTTATTGAGTTTTGGCCAGTGTTTATAGTTTTCAATTGAAAGTATATTATTGTTATTTCAAGATTAACCATGATGCAATATTTTAATAGATATCTTAAATTATTTGAAGCAATGGGCAGGGCTGCATGTAGGGATTCTTTATGCAGATTTGACTTGATTACTTAAAATTTATTTTCATTAAAACAAACCATCCAATCAACCCTGGATAAAGAAAACTAGCACTTAATCACAAAAAGCAATCCAAAATCCAGAAAAACAAAAATAAAGCAAAACAAAACAAACTCTAAACAAAAACTACTAGCTTAACATAAATTATACGAAGAGACATTTCAGTTGTCTATTTAACTTAACTTTATATGGAAAGAAATGTCCTAAGTACTATTGATTTGGGACTGAATATTTTTTTTAAGTTAGCATTTTTACAGAATACATCAATTTTGATCAATTTACACATGGGCCTGATTGAATCAATGAAATGTACAAAGTTTTTATTTTATAATAAATGGTAGGTGCTAAACATGAAGTGGATCTAGTCTTTTATTCTTTTCCCCTTCCTTCTTATTTCACTCCTTTTCCTTAAATAATGAATTTTTGTTTTATATTTCTGTAATAGATTTATAATGCAGTTTTGTTTGTTATAGTTATTTATGGAAACAGGTGGTACACTGGATAGAGTCCCAGGTTGTGGAGCAAGGGGACTTAAGTAGAAATCCTGCCTCAGACACCTAGCTGTATGACCCTGGGCAATTTACTTAATCTGTTTGTTCCAGTTTCTTTGTAAAATTGGGATAACATCACCTACATTCAAGAGTTACTGTTAAGACTAAATGAAAGAATATATGTAAAGTGCATAATGCTTAAAATGTATAGGTACTACATGAATGCTTATTCTCTTTCCATTCCTATTCCTACTCTTCCCATATATCAATGCTCTGCTAGACTGCAGGCTTCTTGAAGGAAGAGGATGTGATCTATCCAGACTTTGTATATTTCTCAGCCTCTAGCTGAATATAGTAGGCATTGTGTTAAGTGTTTGTTAAATAAATGATTGAAGATTAAGATACAGTAGTTTTTTTTAAATCAAGATATATTTGGATGCTATCAGGATATGAAATTATTTTGGTTATTATTATTATAGCATATTAGCATCCAGTTTTTCATAATGATGCTTCCAAAAAATGTTGAATGGAACTTGCATTTTTTAGTTCATTGATGAAAGGATTATTGACTGACAAAAGTTTTTAAATGGGATTTGACAAATTATTTTAAAGTAACTATATAAAATTTGATTTGTTCTGCTAGTGAGATTACCTGTCTTTTTTTGTACATATCTGATATGATATAATATAGTTATTTTCATATCTGTCTCCTCCATGAAAATGTGACATCTTTGAGGAAAAAGACTACCTTTGTTTTTCTTTGTATCCTCAGCATTTAACATGCCAAGCATATAAAGTGCAAGCATAAATGTTTGCAGATCAATTGATTGACATTTTGAATATAGCTTTTGGACTTGACTCTGTAAAGTAGACCCCTTATTTTCATTCTGCATCGGCCATATAACTAGCTGCTTCTCTTCAGGATCATTTATGTTTTCCTTTAGGGATTTTCTCAGTCTGTTTCTTAGCACATTATATTTTTCTGTAGCCAAGAACCTATGTAATTAAGTTCTTTAAAAATCTAAAAATAGGTTTTACTAAAACTTCAGGAAATAGAATTTATATACTAGAATTAAACCACATGCTTTACACTTTTTTAAAAGTCTGAACTTGTACTGTCATGGTTGTGGGGTTCCCTGTGAGGAAATCCTTTCTTCCAAAGTTGATCTGTTGTTTTTAGTGTTAGAGTTGCCTGAGGGGCACTTATGGTTAATTGATTTTCCCAGGGTGTATGCCTGGCATTTAGTGGTAGGAATGGAACTTGAACATAGGTTTTACTGACTCTGAAGTCTGTATCTTTTCATCCTATTTTCTGCCTTTAAAACTTGTTTCACAATTTCACTTATGTGAAAGAGAAGTGACTGTTTGATCTAATTTTGCAGTAGGACCTTCCCTAGGAGTACCCAATCCCCAGTATCTAATGGCATTATCTAAAGAAGATGATAAGTGCTAGATATCCAGTAATAAGATATAAAGGTGGGGATTTATGACTATATACCTTTGGGAAAAGCAACTTCTTTTACACCTGTCAGTATTTCTCTTTGGTAAAGGACTAAACATTTCAAAATGCTGTTTTTTTTTTTTTTGTTTGTTTTTTTGCTAATAGTCTTTAACTTGTAGTTTGGGAGTATTAGTAATCAGAGCTTCTGTTTTCCTAATTTTTCTCCTGAAACTTGGAGTAGAAAGTGTTAACATAGAAATCAGTAAAATCTACCTTTCTAACTGGGTGCATGCATTATTAGGCAGTTACCCAAGAAATTGGCTTTAGGGATATTGTGTAAGACTTCAGTGTTTTGTTTTCTCAGGAATGGAATAGGAAAAGAGCAGATCTGTATGTAGGCCAAAAATTGCTAAAAAATATTACATTGCAACAGAATTTGAGAGGCAAATTAATCTTGGGCAGAGCTTTCTTAAGTAAGCAATTACCTAAGGGAACATAAAGTGGATTCATTGGAATGAAGGCACTTAACTAAAGGTCATATTAAAACTTGATTGAAATTAGTATCTCCATACTTTTACATATTTTTCTGTAGTAATAATACCATGTATTTATATTAGCCTTTTGCAGTTTTTTGAAGTAGTCATCTCATTTGAACCTCAGAACAAGCCTGTGAATACTGATTGCTATCATTTTACATTTCACAAATGAAACTTTAACGCTCTCAGAGGTTTTATATATAGATATATTACTCCTGAAAAAAAAATTAACTATTTTGGAGTTGTGACATAGTTATAGACAACCAGCACTTACCAAAAATTTATATAATCACATGGCTATGTTCTCATAATATCTTTGCTGAACTCTAGATTGGTATTGCTAGCTGTCTATTGAATATCTACTCAATATGTTTGAAATGGAACAAGGCTTTCTTCCACAGTCATGCTCTTCATATTTCCATTTTTCTGTTATCCTTGGTTCTTTTTTCAAAATCACCCATCTCTTACCATTTCCCAAATTCTGTTATTCTGCCTCTACTCCTCCTCTAACATTTCTCACCTCCACCCTCTGTCGTTCTCCCTTCCTCCCCTCTCCCCCCCCCCCCCCTTTATAGATCTACTGTTCTAGTACAGGCTTTCTTCACTTTTAACCTGTACTCTTATAATAGCCTCCTAATAGTCTCTTTCCTGTCAGCCTTTTTCCTCACCAAGCCATCCTTTACACATTTTTGTGTAATTAATACATTTATGGCATAGGTCTGATCATAATCACTTCATGTTTCAAAAAATTTGAGTCTTCATAGTGCCCATAGGGAAAATTGCTTGGGCATTTAAGGCTATCTACAATTTGACTTCACTCTATTTCTAGAGCCATATTTCATGTTACTCCTCTTTATGAATTCTAGCTGCTTCTGGAATTTGACAGTCTATCTCTGACACTGCACAAACCATTCCCCATGCTTTCTGTAAAGCTGACCTCAGGTGCCCTGCTACCTTTGTAAAGACTTTCCAGTTCATCTTACATTTATTAGTGCTGTTTCCCTCAGTTTATTTTAGCTTTATTTATCTGTTCATGAGCTGTAGCCTTGAGGGTTTAGATTGATTTTTATGTCTTCGTCTACCTAGCTCTAATGAGTATTCCTAGAATATATTAGGTATTTAAAAAAAATTCGTATTATAATTGCTGTATTAGTGTAACATGTGACTGACGAAATTGAAAGCAAGAAAATAATTGAACTGATAAAACTAAGGGTTTTTTTTTTTAATAAAATAAATCATTGATTAGATTAAAAAAGAAAAAAACATTTCCATTGTCAAAAATGAAAGAGGCGAATTTGCCACCAAATGAAGATGAAATTTAAATAATTGTTGGGATTTCTCTTACCTTATTACATGCCAATAAATCCAGTGATATAAATAAAATGAATCAATATTTACAAAAATATAAAATGCCTAGGTTAACAGAAGAGGAAATAGAATGCTTAAATAAATAGGAAATGAAATTGAACAAACCATAAATGAACTTCTTTAAAAAATCCTCAGGATCAGATGAATTCATAAATAAATTCTACCAAACATTTAAAGAGAAGTTAGTTCTACTACTATATAAACTATTTTGAAAAATAAGTTTTAAAAAAGTGCTACCAAATTCCTTTTATTACATTAATATGGGGCTGATACCTAAACCAGGAAAAAGTAAAAATACAGAAAGAAAATTATAGCCCTGTTTTCCTAATGAATACTAATGCATAATTTTTAAATAAAATACTAGCAAGGAGATTATAGCAATATAACACAGAAATCATACGATCTGACTAGTTGGGATTTATGCTAAGGACTGTAGGGCTGGTTCAATATTAGGAAAACTATTTCAATAACATATCTGGAGTTGTGAACCAATCCAACCATTTTGGAGAGCAATTTATAAATTTGCTCAAAAGACTATAAAAGTGAATATCCTTTGATACTACTGCTAGGTCTATATCCTAAACAAATCAAAATAAGGAAAAAGGACCTACTTGTACAAAAACACTTAAAGCAACTCTATTCGTGGTGGCTAAGAATTGGAAATAGAGGGGATGCTATCAGTTGGGGAGTAGCTGAACAAATTTTGGCATGTGATTGTGAAGGAATTTTATTGATATAAGAAATGACAAGTAGAATGATTTCAGAAAAACATGGAAAGACATATATAAACTCATTCAAAATGAAATGAGAATAACCTGGAGAATGTTGTACAAATGAAGAACTATGAATGATTTAACTATTCTCAGCAATACGATGATGGAAGACAATCCCAGAGGCTTCATGACGAAACATGCTATCTGTGAAAAACATATTATTTGAATATAGACTGAATCTATCTTCCTCCCTATCTTCCTCTCTCCCTCCCTTTCTTCATTCTTTCCTTTTTTCTTCATATACAAAATGATGAATATGGAAGTGTTTTATATGATTGCACATGTATAACCTCTATCAGATTCTTATCTCAGGAAGGGAGGAATAGAATTTAGAACTTAAAATCTTTTTTTAAAAATTAAAAATTGTTTTAACAAATAATTGGGGGAAATAAAATATTATTAAAAATGGGCATGATTAAAGACAAAAATGGTAGGGACCTAACAGTGGAAGAAGAAATTAAGAAGTAGCAAGAATATAAAGACGAATTATATGAGAAAGATATTAATATCATTGTGATAATCATGATGGTGTAGTTACTGATGTACAGCAAAATATACTAAAGAATAAAGAAAAGTGGGCTTTAGGAACATTGTTAAGAGTAAGGATGGTGGAGATGATGGAATCCTGGCTGAGCTATTTAAAAATCTTAAAAGATCATGCTATTAAATGTTGCACTCATAATGGCAACAAACATGGAAAACTTAACAGTGGCCATTGGATTGGAAAAGATTAGTTTACATCCCAGTCCTAAAAAAGGGCAGCATTGGTTGTTCAACTTACTAAATATTTGTTCTCATTTCAAATGCCAGCAAGGTTATAATTAAGATACCTGTGTTTCAGCAGTATATGAACTGAAAATTAGCCTAAATGCAGAATTTTTTTTGGAAGAGGCAGAGGAACTAGAGACCAAATTGCTAATATTTGCTGGAGTATGAAGAATGAAAGGGAGTTACAGAAAAACAACTTCTTCTGTTTTACTGACCACACTAAAGTTTTGGCTATGTGAATCACAATAAACTGTGGCAAACCCTCAAAAGGATGGGGGTACCAGATCATCTTACTTGTCTCCTCAAGAACCTGCTTGCTGGCCAAGAATCTATAGTTAAACTCAAATATAGAGCAATTAATTGGTTTAAAATGGGAAACGGAGTATGAAAAGGCTATATATTATCTTATTTGTTTAACTTATGTGCAGAGGACATCACATGAAATGCCAGGCTGGACAAATAAAAAATTGGAATTAAGTTTAATGGGAGAAATATCAACAACTTCAGATATTCAGACAATACTACTGTGACGGCAGAAAATGAAGAAAAATGAAGAAGCCTATTGATGTGTGAAAGCTGACTTGAAGCTTAATATCAAAGAACCTAAGATCTTGGCAACTAAGATCTTGATCCCATCACTTCCTGGCAAATAGAGAAAGGAGAAATGGAAACAGTGTCACATTTTAAATTATTGGGCTCAAAGATCACTGCAAATGGCTCCTGCAGCCATGAAATCAAAAGAGTCTTGCTTATTGGAAGGAAAGCTCTGGCAAATTTTTACATCATATTAAAAAGCAGACATCACTTTGTTGACAAAGGTCAGTATAATCAGTAGCAGGGTAGGGCTGTAAGAGTTGGAATATAGGGAAAGCTGAGCATCACAGAATTGATACTCTTGAATTGAGGTGCTGGAGAAGGCTTTTGAGAGTCCTTTGGAGGGCAAGGAGATCAAATCAGTCAAAACTTAAATTAATTCAGGCTATGAACTGGAAGGTCAAATATTGAATCTAAATATTGAATACCATTTGGTCACATAATGAGAATACAGGAATCATTGGAAAAGATCCTAATGTTGGGAAAGAATGAAGACAAGGAAAAAGGAAGGTTGAAGAATGGGACTAATAGTGTCATGGATTTAATGAACATGAGCTTGGAAAGATTTTGGGAGATGGTAGAGGATAGAAGGGACTGACATAGTATGGCCCATTGAATGACTGAACAGCAACAAAATTTAACATCTTCTACCTTGGGACAAAAAAAAAAGTTTTTTGTGATAAATGTGCATACTTGAGCTAAACAAATTCCTGTGTTAATCATGTTCAAAACTGTTATTGTGCAAATTTAGTCCATTGCATCTTTGTCAAGTGTGGGTAGCATTCTGCGATATCAATTCTTTGGGATTATGGTTGATCATTGCATTGATCAGAGTTCTTAAATCTCCCAAAGTTCTCATAATATTGTCATTTTATAAACTGTTCTCTTGGTTCTCATTTTGTTCAGCAACAGTTCACAGAAATTTTACAAAGTTTCTCTAAAATCATCTTTTTCTTCATTTCTTACAGCACAATTAAATTGTATTATTCTCATATACTATGTCATTTTCCCAGTTGATGGACATCCCTTTAGTTTCCAGGTTTTTTCTACCACAGAAGACTTTTTATAAATGTTTTTGTATATGTAAGTTCTTTTCTTCTTTCTTTGATTTCTCTGGGTGACAGTCTTAATTGGGTGAAAGAGCATATATGGTTTAGTGAATTTTTGAGCACTCTTAAGTAAGAGAGACAATGCTTCTGATTTTGTCTTGGTCTCAGTCTAGGCTTCTGACTGCAGTCTATTTTCTGTTCAAAGTTAACTGCCTGCTGGTCTAACCTTTGGGGACTGATTTTGAGTTCCTGGAGATTGACTGCAGTGCTTACTTAAGCCTGGGTTGAATCAGGGACATAATTGCTGGTCTAATTCTGCTCCACAATTATTGCCTTTATTACTTGCATGTGGTCCAAATTCATGATCTTGGACTGGAAAAATGGCCCACTGTAGTTTCTCCTTAGATTTTCTAATTACTTCTTTGTCTCATGCTTTTCTTAGATCTTTGTTGGAATAGTAGTGGGTGGAATTGGGCTATGCTGCTTCCTCCTACTTTGTTGGTTTTGTTAATGCTCCAGATAACTTTATTTTTCAAATGAGATCTGTTCAGTAAAATAGAAATCTTTTCTTTTCTTTTTTTTTAAACATATTTACTAGGCTAGGCATTAGTAAGGATAAACAGTATAGTTAGAAATCTGATACTTCTACCCTCATCCCCAAATAAAAATAAATTTTCCCCACAAAAAAAATCCACAGATATCCAAAACAGTTATTTCCTGTCCCCTTGTAACTTAGGGGTTAATTGTTCAGGAATTCTGACAATGTTAATAAACAAAAAGTAGAATTTTAATAAACTATCTATAGACTAGAATCATATACATAATTAACTCTTACTACATTTGTGTATCCTTTATACCTACTAAAATTTGATTTAGTGAAGTTCATATTTTATGCAGCTGCAACTTAAAAAAAACCACCACATCTTTTTTTCTTTAAATATACATTTTTGAATTAACAGGTATGTCCTGGAATTAATAAGTAGGAGTTAACTTATAGTGATCTTTATGATATCTGTTTGGTTTAGCATTTTATCTATGTCTAGAATGTGGACTGTGACCTTTCCTCTACAATGTGTATTTCCAGCATACTGTCTTGACTTTTAACTTCTAAATTGCATCACTTTGAAAAAAAAGACAGGTGCTTATTTTCTCTTGAGAGTATAAATAACTGTCATGCAGACTACACTGAGACTTTAGTTGTTGAGGCATGCAATGCTGTTTTTCTTAGTACATCTATCATTTGTAGAGTGTATGTATACTTGTGACCTCCAGTCTTCATTAGTTACTAGTTACTTAGGTCATAAATACAAGATGATGCTAAATTTTATATAAGTTGTCCCTGTTTAACCTAAGCCCTAGTTTCCTTAAAGGCTGTTTTATTTGTTCAAGTTACTTAACATAAAAGATTTAAATTTTACAACTAAAATGGGGAAATTGATTTTGTCCTTCATGACTCAGGAAAGAGTTATATGAATATTTGGAAATTGTTCCTAAGGAGCTTAGTGCCAGAAAGACCAACAAATAAATAGCCCACTTTAAAAAGGGTACTGGGGGTTACCACAAGGTATCACAGATAAGATTTTTTTTTCTTTACTAAGTAATTATTGTAGTTGGATTCTACTGAAGAGGCTGGCAGAAATTTAAGCAACCTTATTCCATTTAATTCAACCTTCTTCCGTTTAATTGTAGTAAAGAAAAAGAAACATGTCTAGTAAACACAGCTGTACATTTGTTCTTAGACACTTACCATTTCTCTTACTCAATTGCATAATTAATATTAAGTCTTTTTTATGTTAAGCAAAGTCTAACAAGAAAATGTTCAGATCCAAAGCAAATATTGTAGTTGCCGTAAATTTATGAAAGAACTCAAAAAAGAATTTAAAAATCAAATGAAAGACATTGAGAAAAAACTAAACTAAAATAAAAGCCATCCAAGAAAAACAAGATTATGAAAAAAAGTTAACCAACCAGAAAAGGAGATACAGAGTTTCAGTGAGGAAAATAACTCTCTGAAAATTAGAATTGGGCAAGGGGAGGCCAGTGAAGCTGTGAGAGACTAAGATGTAGCAAAACAGATTATAAAGAATGAAAAAATATGTTTAAGAAAAATGACAGATCTGCAGAAGAGATCAAGAAGAGAAAATATAAGAATAATTGGACTGCCTGAAAGTTGTGACCAAAAAAAGAATCTTGACACAATAATGCAAGAAATAATCCAAGAAAATTGTTCTGGAAAATTGTTCTGGAGTGATAGAACATGAGGGGAAAGTAGAAATTGAAAAAAATCCACTAATCACCATAAGGAGATCCTTTGTGGAAAACACATAGGAACGTTATTGCCAAATTTTGAAGCCCCCAGATCAAAGAGAAAAATTTTCAAGAAACAAGAATAAAACAATTCAAATATGCTGGAGCTACAGTTGGAACTATACAGGATTTATCAGCAGCCACAATAAAAAACTGCAGATCCTAGATGATATCTACTGACAATCCATAGAACTAGGCCTGTAGCCAAAAATATCATCATACCCAGCAAAATTATCTATAAATTTGAATGAGAAAAAAAGGGATATTCAACAAACTTGCATATTTTCAGGAATTTTTAATCAACCAAACCTTAAGTTAATAGAAAATTTAACATATAAGAGCTAGTATCAAAGATTAATTTCAAGGAGCTCAACATGGGCAAATATATATAGCATATGTTTAAGATTGATATCAACAATAGGGCAGTTCAAAAGAAGGATTGGGACAGAGTTAAGATAAAAAATACTAATTACATCATACAAATGACATATAGAGGAAGAATAGACACAGGCATTAGAGAGGGAAAGAAGGACTCATAGTTCACATCGAACTACTCACCTCGAAAATGGGTTAAATAGACAATACCACATATGTTCTGTGAAGATTACAGCAGCCTCCAAAATCTATAAAGAAAAAAGTGGGGGAGGAATGGGTAGATGCAGAAGCAAAAGATGAGGGAAGAAGACAAGGGGGGGATTGCTGGGTAGGGGAAGGTTAAATAATAGTAAGCTAAGTTATGGAGCAGAACTTAATGAAAGAGTCAACAGGGATAGAAAAGACGTGTGTGTGTGTGTGTGTGTGTGTGTGTGTGTGTGTGTGTGTATGTATGCATGTATCTACATATACACACACACACATATATAAATATAAATATATCCTTTCTTAACTATAGCTTGCTTGGGGGAGATGGGAGGATTAAAGGGGACAAAAAAGAATAAAGTAAAAAAGGTACACTCAGAGAACGAAAGAACAATTTTCAAGGAAATAAAGAAAAGATGGATGGTCATGAATCTAATTTCTTCTGCTAATATATCTACTTTCTTGAACTGGTATTTGTTAAATATTTTGAATCCTCCCTGATGTTCTATTGGGTACATGATAAAGTTCTCTTTTGTTTTATTTCATTTTATTTTGTATTGCTTTTCTGTTTTTCTTTTTTCTTATTCTGTTTCTCTAAATAAAATAAATTTTAAAAAGGAAAGAAATATCACCATAATAAAAAGTATGAGATATTAAAAATAGATTCTTCTTGAGATTAAGGTCTGGCTCATAGTTCTTTTGAATATTCATATTTTGCTACATGTTTAGGAAAATTGTAGGAGAGCTGAAATTTATTTTAAATACTTACTATTTCCTGTTCTCAAAATTTCAAATAAAGAAATAACTCCAATAGAAATGAGACCAGTTTTTGAAGCCATGCCCCATATTTAGCCCTGCTTAAGGTTTTTCATTAGTAGATTTCTACTGCTGGTCTTTCTCTAGAGTTATTTTGAGTTTGGCGGCTGCTATCCTTTTCCTACTGCTCTCAGCCTCTGCCACAACCAAAACATATCTATAATTTTGGGAAACTGTTTGAACCAAATTCCATATCATTCTCCTTGAGGTTTTCTTTGTTTCCTAATAGTAAAAAATAGCTTGATCTTGTTTTACTGCTATTTTCTTTCTTGTCGAGAGTTCTTTTCTTGTTTGTGTATAACAAAATTAACTCACATCACCAGATCTGGAAGTCCTGTCTGTAGATATCTCATGCAGAACTCTTGTTGTTTGTTTCACAAACAAAACAATAACAAACAACAATATTTTCTTATATCCTTATAGATAGCATCATAGATCTAAGCCTGGAAGGGACCTTAAAAATTATTTTGTTTAACCCCTTCATTTTATGGATGAGGAAACTGAGGTTTTTAGAAATTAAGTGATTTGCCTAAGCTCACACAGATAACAAGTGATAAGAGCTAAGATTGAAACATAGGTTCTGAAACTCCATATTTGCTTATTCCTTTTCTCCCATATTCCTTTTTGGTGTATTTTCATACTTTTTCTGCTTGCTGATTGTCCTTTGCAGTATCCTCTGATTGTATATACCAGATTTTCTTAGATAGTCCTAGTTTTAAGAAATCAGTCATGTTGTGAAGGGGATTACATCCTATTAAGAGAAATATACCATAGATAAGTTTGCAGAAAATGTATACAAAATAAATACTGGGTTACTTGTCAGGATGATAGGTTGAAGAAAGACTTCACATAGAAGGGAGTGTCTGATTTAGCCCTGAAGGAAACTTGGAAATTAATTAAATAGAGGTGAGAGGTGAATATATTCCAGACAGAGGGCCAGTTCACAAATTGGAGATAAAGTTTGTAGGAGCCAGGTTGTGAAAAGCTTTCCATGCCAAATACGGAGTTTAACGAATTTGATCTTAGTATTATTAAGAAACTGCTGGAATTTGAGTAGGGGATTGATATAGTTAGATCTACTCTTTAGGAAGATTATTTTGGTAACTGTGGGTGATGGATGGGAGAGGGAAGAGACTTGAAACCAGGAAACCAGTTACGAAGTTGTAGGATATCTTAGGCAGATGAATGGCTGGACTAGGGTGGTAACCATGTAAGGAGAGAGGCAACAAACATGAGGGATATTGTGAAGGCTGGATCAGCAAAACTTGGTAACTGATTAGATATGTGAGATGAGAGAGAGGGAAGAGTCAGGGATAACAGATGTCAAGTTAATGAGTTTGGCTGACTGCAGTGATATGCAGAGTCCTTGATAAAGGAAGTATGGAACGGTTGTGGAATTCAGATGGGGAATCTAAAGAAGCTTTGATTTATTCAGAATTTCATAGCTTTTAGGTAATCTTTCCTAGATAATATTTTCATTTTAACAAGGCACCTCAATGATTTAAGCCAAAGAAGTGTGCATTAGTGGGACTATGAAAGTAAAGTCAAAATTCATTTATTATTAAGCATTTATTCTGTCTCAGGAATAGAAATTTAAGCAGAAAGAAATACAGTCTCTGACATTACAATCTTATAGTTTAATGGCAGAAGAAAACACATAAAAGCGTGGTAAAAGAGTGGCGAGAGAAGTCACTTGAATAGGGACATGCAAGTCCAGAGACAGGAGTAGATGATGTACAGGCATGAAGACATCATTGGCTTGGGTATTTTCCTTAAAATGGAAGGTTTAGGATGAGCCACTCAAAGGTAAAAGTACTTTGGTGGGAATGGGCCAGGGATGGTATGACATAGGAGGAGGCGGCTTCTGTGGCTTGGTTGAGTAAGTTTGACGAGTCAGGAGTAATCTAGAGGGTAAAGACATGGCTAACATGGGTTTACAAAAAGAAATTTTAGGAGGAGGGGCATTGAGCCTTTCTGATTCTCTAAGTGCTTTATTTGTGATATCTAGTGACCTTCAGAATGAAATACAATTTTTACATTTAAAAAGTTGTTAGGAAAAAACTTATAACCTTGATGATCTAATGCATCTTAAACTTCTGAAGTGCTAACATTCTGGTTTGGTCTTTTGACTGTCATACTTAGTGGTAATTTATTAATACCACCTCCTGTGGAGGTGATAAATATTAAGTTGGTTGTGTGGATTAAATCAGCTTGTTAAAAGAGCAAAGAAGCATGCAGTCATACATATAACCTTCACAGTTGGATGCTTTTACATAGTGCAGCTGTTTGAAAGCTATAAGTGAACAAATTTGATTATGGGTGAAAAAGTTTTCTGGCAAATGTTACAACTTGTCAAGAGTGACTTTTTAAAAATAGTTACAGCATCAGGATAAAAGAATACAAAGAGACTATTTTAAAGTATTAAAATTAATAAAGTATTATTTTCAATAAAAAAGCTAATTTCCAATAAAAAATAAAAATTTCCAATAAAATATTATTTCCAATAAAAACATTTCTGTGAAGAATATCTAATCATTTTAAATCTGTGCAAGCTACAATTGTAATCTTATGCTATAGTTGAGATTTTATTCATAGTAAGTTTTTATTTGATAATTTGCTATGACAAAAGCCTATGTTTTTTCTTTTTTTATAATAGCTTTTTATTTTTCAAAATACATGCAAAGATAGTTTTCATTATTCATCCTTACAAAATCTTCCCTATTCGCTCACAGCAAGTAATCCAGTATAGGTTAGGCTTGTGTAATTCTTCTAAACATATTTCTACATTCATCATGCTACACAAGAAAAATCAGAGAAAAAATGAGGAAAAAGCAAGCAAACAACCACAAAAAGATGGAAATACTTTGTTGTGATCTACATTCAATCTCCATAGTCCTCTCTCTGGATGCAGATGGCTCTCTCTCTTGGAATTGGCCTGAATCTCCTCATTGTTGAAAAAAAGCCAAATCCATCATAGTTGATCTGTTGCTGTGTTCTCTTGGTTCTACTCACTTCACTTAGCATCAGTTTATGTAAATCTCCAGACCATTCTGAAACCATCCTTCTGATCCTTTCTTATAGAATAATAATATTTCATTACATCCATATTCCATAACTTATTCAGCCGTTCTCCAAGTGATGGGCATCCATTCAGTTTCCAGTTTCTTGCCTCTATGAAAAAGGCTGCTACAAACATTTTTGCACATGTGAGTCCTTTTGCCTTTTTAATGATCTCTTTGGGGTACAGATCCAGGAGGGATCCTGCTGGATCAAAGGATATGCACAGTTTGATAGCCTTTTGGGCATATTCCAAATTGCTCTCCAGAATGGTTGGATCAGTTCACAACTCCACCACCAAGTATTAATATCTCAGTTTTCCCACATCCCCTCCAACATTTGTCATTATCTTTTCCTGTCATCTTACTCTGAGAGGTATGAAGTGATACCTCAGAGTTGTTTTAATTTGCATTTCTCTAATCAATAGATTCTCTAATTTTTTATGACTAGAAATGGCTTTAATTTCTTCATCTGAAAACTGTCTGTTCATATCTTTTGACCATTTGTCAACTGGGGAATGGCTTATATTCTTAAAAATTTGAGTCAATTCTCTATATATTTTAGAAATGAAAGCCTATTTTTTTCTAACTGTTTAAACCTTTAATGCTATTTATTTATAATTCATAGGATCACACAGTTTTGGAAAAATCAAAACTGCAGCTGGATCCAAAGGAATAGAGGAAAAATCTAATGGGTTTCTATCCTTAGAAGTTATATCATATCATTTGTAAAGATCTACATAAAAAAGAGCTATAAAAGATATTATCTAGATATCTATAAAAGAATGGAGGCTGATTATATAGGGATAGCAAATGATAACAGAGGGACAGCCTGATTGCTGCACAAATATTGACAAGAGTATTAAAAAGGAAGGCCTTTTTGGTGCACTGAGCACACAGACCCTTTTTGAAGAATTTAGGGAAAAACTGAACAAGAATGACACAGGATGAAAGATTGTGGAGGAACTGCAACCTGCACTTATAGTAAAAGTATTAAATGCACTGTTGATAGCAAAGATCCACCATAGTACTAAAAAAGTATTAGCTGTTAACTCAGTTGTTTCTCAGTTATATATAGGCATTAATTTCTTAGTATGTATAATTAAGCCCACAGTTTAATATGCATCTCATAACTGAATAGGATGGTTGCAAAATTATGTATTATCAGTAAATGTTTGATTTGTATAACTTTTTTATTTATATACCTGAGGTCATATTAAAATTTCATGGGCAAAAAGAGGTCATGAGTGGAAAATAATTTAATAATAAATATTGCTAGAACATCTTTTCTTGAAATATACTTAGAATAACTATTTTAAAAAAAATTAACCTTTATTGTTTTCAGTTAATAAGCACTTTCCTTCTTTATTCCTTCTTTCCTCTTTATTGTCGGTAGGAAAGGGAAGGGGGGGAAAAAACCCTGGTAAACAATTTGCATTGTCAAGGAAATCTATTTTTGAGGTATCCATGAATAACCAGAAAAATGTTGAAAACTTGTAAGAAAGTATTTCTCCCCTACCTCCGTTATTCTGTAAGCTTTTTAGGGAGACAGTATGATGTAATGGAAAAAACAATGGTTTTGGACTCAAAGAACCTGGCATCAAATGCTAGTTTGCTTAATTACTGCTTGTGTTGGCCATGTTTCCTTATCTGTAAAATGATCTAGAGGATTAAATAATTTATAAGATGTCTTCCAATGCTAACTCTGTGATCATGTTCCTATGACTTGGATTTTAGTTTCTAAGATTTTGGTGGATGTTTATCCACCAAATGGGAATAGTCATTTCAACAGACATGTATATAGTGCATGCTAAGTGCCATTCTGTAGTTAGTGGGACTAGAAAGACAAAAACTAAATCTGGTTGTTTATTTATTTATTTTCTATTCAGACAACAGGGAGTGGGGCATAAATGAAAGTGATAATAATAATAGTAATAATAAACATTTATATAGTGCTTTAAATTTTGCAAAACGTTTTACAAATATATTTTATCCTCACAACAACTTTAGCAGCTCAGTGCTGTTCTTATCTCCCTTTTATAGAGGAGAAAAAACTGAAGCAGACAACAATTAAATGACTTATCTAGAGTCTAGTAGCTATTAAAGATCTGAGCTAAGATGTAAAACTAGTCCTTTTTGTCTCCCAAGTCCAATTGTGCCACATAACTACATCAATTATTCTAAATTTAAATTTTGATGTCTTTTGGTCCCCTAAATCCCTTATGGCTGGAGGAGAAATGGAGGGGAATGTTGATATTGGTGTATTTGTTAGAGTATTTATTATTAAAACACTTTGTAAAAAGTTACTTGTTGTCAATTCAGAAATCCTTCCCCTTCTTACTCTCCCTCCATTTACCCTACCTTCAGTCTATCATATTGTTCTGTTTGACCTCCCCTCCCCTTTTTTTTGGCATTTAAATTTTTTTTGTTTAGTTTTTTTTTTCACCAGGTATGTAAAGACAATTTTATTTTATTCTATTTTATTATAGCTTTTTATTTACAAAACATAGGCATGGGTAATTTTTCAATATTGACCCTTACAAAATCTTCTGTTCCAACTTTTTCCCTTCTTCCCCCCACTTCCTCCCCTAGATGGCAGGTCGTCCAATCCATGTTAAATATGTTAAAGTATATGTTAAATACAATATGTGTATATTAGGGGTCACGAGCCCAACTCCTGAATGGAATAGCCCTTATGTGACCAGCACTGGCTGTCCACCTGAAATGGCAAAGATTGTAAATAATAAGGGGTGAGAGCCAGGGTGGTGTGAGACTCCATTATTTATGAAGACTGCAGGTCCTTTTATTGGTGCTCTTTACTACTTCATACGTAATCACATTCTAGCCTATAATAAGTATATGATTCTCTATAGGAAGCTACATGTAGATATGATGTGAGCATTCCTTTCCTAATAAGGATATTCAAGGTATTCCCCTCTAAGGTCTGGCACGCCTCTCCTGGGAACTTCCACATTGCTCTTTTGGATGCCATTTTGTTCACCCTTACAAGGCTACCCTCAGATTACTTGAGCTGTGTCCTGTGCAATGTCCAAGGCTGGCAGGGGGTTGGCAAGCCCTCTTACATGTGTATACACATTTATACAGTTACCTTGCTACACAAGAAAAATCAGATTTAGAAAGAAGGTGAAAATAACCTGAGAAGGAAAACAAAAATGAAAGCAGACAATAACAGAAAGAGTGGAAATGCTATGTTGTGGTTTCACACTCAGTTTTTTCGCTGGATGTAACTGGTTCTCTTCATTACTGAACAATTGGAACTGATTTGGATCTTATCATTGTTGAAGAGAGCCACATCTATCAGAATTGATCATCATATATTATTGTTGTTGAAATGTATAATGATCTCTTGGTTCTGCTCATTTCCCTTAGCATCAGTTCATGTAAGTCTCTCCAGGCATCTCTGTATTTATCCTGCTAGTCATTTCTTACAGAACAATAATATTCCAAAACATTCATATACCATAATTTATTCAGCCTTTCTCCAATTGATGGGCATCCATTCAATTTCTAGTTTCTAGCCACTACAAAAATGGCTGCCACAAACATTTTTGCACATGTGGGTCCTTTTCCCTTCTTTAAGCTCTCTTTGGGATATAAACCCAGTAGAAACACTGCTGAATCAAAGGGTATGCTCAGTTTGATAACTTTTTGAGCATAATACCAAGTTGCTCTCCAGAATGGTTGGATCCATTCACAACTTCACCAACAACGTATCAATGTCCCAGTTTTCCCACATCCCCTCCA
Organism: Antechinus flavipes; assembly: GCF_016432865.1. Taxonomy (NCBI): domain Eukaryota; kingdom Metazoa; phylum Chordata; class Mammalia; order Dasyuromorphia; family Dasyuridae; genus Antechinus; species Antechinus flavipes. Next base: position 120,087,584 of record NC_067400.1, on the reverse strand, counting down.
ACTTTCATCATTATCTTTTCCTGTCATCTTAGCCAATCTGACAGGTATGTAAGTGGTATCTCAGAGTTGTCTTAATTTCCATTTTTCTGATTAATAATGATTTGGAGCACCTTTCAATTTCTTCATCTGAAAATTGTATGTTCATATCCTTTGACCATTTATCAACTGGAGAATAGCTTGATTTTTTTATAAATTAGAGTCAATTCTCTATAAATTTTGGAAATGAGGCCTTTATTAGAACCTTTGACTGTAAAAATTTATTGCTTCCTTTCTAATCTTGTCTGCATTAGTTTTGTTTGTACAAAAACATTTCAACTTAACATAATCAAAATTTTTTCTTTTGTGATCAATAATGATCTATACTTCTTCTTTGGTCACAAATTCCTTCCTCTTCCACAGGTCTGAGAGGTAAACTATCCTATGTTCTTCTAATTTGTTTATAATCTCATTCTTTATGCCTAGATCATGAACCCATTTTGACCTTATCTTGGTGTATGGTGTTAAGTGTGAGTCAATGTCTAGTTTCTGCCATAATAATTTCCAATTTTCCCAGCAGTTTTTGTCAAACCGTAAATTCTTACCCCAAAACTGGGGTCTTTGGGTTTGTCAAACACTAGATTACTATAGTCATTGACTATTTTGTCCTGTGAACCTAACCTATAATTTTCTATATTTTTGAAGATAGTCATTCATTCCATTTAAGTTATCAAATTTATTGGCATAAAGTTGGGCAAAGTAACTCCTAATTATTGTTCGAATTTCCTCTTCATTAGTGGAAAGTTCTCCCTTTTCATTTTTAAGACTAACAATTTGATTTTCCTCTTTCCTTTTTTTAATCAAATTTGTCAAAAGTTTATCTTTTTTGTTATTTTTCTGGTTTTTCATCAGAAGTAAATGGAATTTATCTGTTTCATTGAATGTCCATTTTCTTCTCTGGAAGAAAATGCTCAGTTTAGCTGCGTAATTTATTCTTGGCAGCATTCCAAGTTGCCTTTCAGAAATCAGATTCCAGGATCTTTGATCCTTTAATGTGGATGCTGCTAGATCCTGAGTAATTCTAATTGTGATTCCTCGGTATTTCAATTGATTTTTTTTTTTTTTTTCTGGCTGCTTGTAGTATTTTTTCTTTGGTCCAATAGTTCTGCAATTTAGCTACAATATTCCTTGAAGTCTTACTTTTGGGGTCTCTTTCAGTAGGTGATTGATGCAGTTTTTCAATGGCTATTTTACTTTCTTATTCTGGGACATCTGGGCACTCTTTGATGATTTCCTGAAAAATTCTGTTTTCCTGAGAGTTTTTTACCTTTTCCAGTTCACAAATTCTGTTTTTCAGGGAGTTGATTTCTTTTTCCACTCTATCTTTTAATGTGTTATATGCCTTATCCAGACCCTCTTGCAAGGTTTTTCTTTCCTTTCTCCATTCTTCTTCTAGTTCTCTTTTAAGATCCTTTTAAATTTCTCCTATGAGAGCCTTGTGTGGTGGGGATCAGGTCATATCCCCCTTTGGGGTTTCATCTGTATTTAGTCTCCTCAGGGTTTGAAATATGCTCTCTTTCACTATAGAAGCTATCTATAGTTAGAACCAGCTTTGCCTTTTTAATCATTAAAAAAAAAAAAAAAAGACTGCGATCTGTTTTGGGGGCAATGACAGCTTACCGAGCTTCCTCAACAGAAAACAGGAAGTGTCAGTGAAGCGGCAGTGGGAGTAGCGGCTGCGCTGGGATCGTGCTGAGTTACCCGGTGCTAGGTGGGTTTGGCCAGGTCCTGTGAGACTCTGGGGCTCTGGGGTTCATTCTTTACCTTCTGTGTTTATGTTGGAAGTTTTATAGCTTCTCTGCTGATCTATTGGCTTGCTGCCAGGGCAGAGTAGTCAACATTGTGGTAGAGTCTTCACCATGCCCCATCCTCGGTCTGCTCAGTATGAGCTGTCCTCCACACTCTGCTGGCTTACCCTACCTATGTCTGTACTGGGCCTCTTCCCATGCCCATGCCTGACTAAAAAAAGATCTGGCAATCTTTGAGATTATTTTTTTTTTTGGTAATATACTATATTCCCAATATTTATGGGTTCTGTCAGTCCAGCACTAATACAGAGGCTGAATTTCATAAATAGTTTGAGGGTAGAAGAGGAGCTCAGAATGAAGTGTGTGCCATCTTGGCTCTGCTATCATAAAGACAATTTTATACATTTGTTTTTAAAACTTTGTGCTTTATTCTTTTTTCCTACCTCCCAAGCAATTCCATATAGATTATGCATGTGTAGTCATGTAAAATATTTTCAAAATAGTGATGTTGTGAAATAAAACATAACCCCCCCAACACAAAAAAAAAACAAAAAAACTTCACAAGAAAAGCAAAATAGGGGAGAAAAAGTATGCTCCAGCTTGTATTCAGACACCATCAATTCTTTCTTTGGAGATGGCAACATTTGTCATCGTAAATCCTTTGGAGTTGTCTTAGATTGTTGGATTGCTGCGAATACTTGCCATTCACATCCTATAATATTGTCATCTTATATTACTGTTATTTTGTACATAGTATATTTCAATTTGCATCAGCTCATGGAATTCTTTCCAAGATTTTCTGAGAGCATTTTGCTCATCATTTTTTTTTTTCTTTTTTGCTTGTTCTTAATTTAATTTAATTTAATTTAATTTTTTTCATAATTATAACTTTTAATTGACAGAACCCATGCCTGGGTAATTTTTTACAACATTATCCCTTGTACTCACTTCTGTTCTGACTTTTCCCCTTCCTCCCTCTGTCCCCTCCCCAAGATGGCAAGCATGTTTTCTTATCATTTCTCATCATTTCTTAAAGCACAATAGTATTTCATCATAAGCACATTTTTATTCCCCATAACCACAATTTATTCAGCCATTCCCCAATTGATGGGGATCCCCTCAATGTCCAAATCTTTGCCAGAGGAAAAGAACTGCTATAAATATTTTTCGTACATATAGGTTCTTTACTTAGGTGGCATTGCAACATGGGAGAGCTCGTGGTTTGTTTGTTTTTTTCCCCCAATCAAGAATATCTGAAAGTCTTCCATTTCGTTAAATACCCACTTTTTCTTCCTGAAGGAGTTTACTCAGTTTTGCTGGGTAGGTGATTCTTGATTGTAATCCTAGCTCCTTTACCTTCTGAGGCCAATTCCAAGACCTCTGATCCTTTAATGTAGAAGCTATTAAATCTTGTATTATCCTCACTATTACTCCATGATAGTTTCTTTCTGGCTGCTTGTAATAATGAGTTTTGTTTTGGGAACTCCTTCAGGAGTTTATCAGTGAATTCTTTTCATTTCTATTTCTGTTTTACCTTCTGGTTCTAGAATATCAGGGAAGTTTTCCTTGATCATTTCTTGAAAGATAATATTTAGGGTTTTTTTTTTTTTTTGATTAAGGCTTTCAGGTACTTTAGTGATTTTTTAAAGATTATTTCTCCTGGATCAAGGAAGTTGTTTTTCTAATGAGATGCTATATTATCTTCTATTTTTTATTTTGTTTTATTGTCTCTCGATAGCTTATGAAATCATTGACTTATATTTGCTCAATTCTAATTTTTAATGAATTATTTTTTAGTAAGCCTTTATACCTCATTTTCCATTTGTCCAAATCTGCTTTTTTTTTTTTTTTTAACTTTTTATTGACAGAACCCATGCCAGGGTAATTTTTGACAGCATTATCCCTTGCACTCACTTCTGTTCCGATTTTTCCCCTCCCTCTCTCTACGCTCTCCCCCAGATGGCAAGCAGTCTTTTATATGTTAAATAGTATATCCTAGATACAATATATGTGTGCAGAACCGAACAGTTCTCTTGTTGCACAGGGAGAATTGGATTCAGAAGGTATATATAATCTGAGAAAAAAAACAGAAATGCAAGCAGTTTATATTCATTTCCCAGTGTTCTTTCTTTGAGTGTAGCTGCTTCTGTCCATCCTTGATCAATTGAAACTGAATTAGCTCTCTTTATTGAAGAGATCCACTTCCATCAGAATACATCCTCAAACAGTATCGTTGTTGAGGTATATAATGATCTCCTGGTTCTGCTCATTTCACTTAGCATCAGTTCATGTAAGTCTCACCAGTCCTCTCTGTATTCATCCTGCTGGTCATTTCTTACAGAACAATAATATTCCATAACATTCATATACCACAATTTACTCAACCATTCTCCAATTGATGGGCATCCATTCATTTTCCAGCTTCTAGCCACTACAAACAGGCACATTTTGGCACATACAAGTCTCTTTCCCTTCTTTAGTATCTCTTTGGGGTATAAGCCCAGTAGAAACACTACTGGATCAAAGGGTATGCACAGTTTGATATCTTTTTGAGCATAGTTCCAAATTGCTCTCCAGAATGGCTGGATGTGTTCATAGTTCCACCAACAATGTATCAGTGTCCCTGTTTTCCTACATCCCCTCCAGCATTCCGCATTGTCTTTCCTTGTCATTCTAGCCAATCTGACAGGTGTGTAGTGGTATCTCAGAGTTGTCTTAATTTGCATTTCTCTGATTAATAATGATTTGCCAAATCTGCTTTTATAGGAGTTTTTTTTTCTTTCAGTGGATTTTTCCCCCCATAGTCCATTTCTGCTCTACAAGTAGTTTTTTCATCCTCTCTTTCCATTTGTCCCAATTCTGCTTTTAAGGCATTTTTCTCATCATTGGCTTTTTATACCTACTTCATCATTTGGCTTAGTCTGTTTTTTAAGGTATTATTTTCTTCAGTATTTTTTTGTGACTCCTTTACTAAGTTGTTGATTTTCTTGCATCACTCTCTCTTCCAAATTTTTCCTCTATCTCTCTCACTTGATTTTTAAGATCCTTTTTGAGCTCTTCCTTCCCCTAAGACCAATTCATATTTTTCTTGAAATGTAGGATGTAGGAGCTTTGACTTTGTTATTTTCTGTGTGTATTTCTCTTTTCCCTGTCACTGTAATGACTTTCTATGGTCAGGATTTTTTTTCTGTTGTTTGCTCATTTCCCCTACCTATTTCTTGACATAATTCTTTGCTGAAGTAGGGCTCTTGTTTTGGTGCTGGAGGATGCACTATTCCAAGCTTCATGGTTTTTGTGCAGCTGATTTCAGAGATCCTCCCCGGTACCTGTAAGTTTTCTTCCATGGTGGGGTTCTCTAAGGAGAGGTGAGTTTATTACTCTCCTGGCCCACACTCTGGTCTCTGAAAGACCACGAGCCCTAGAAGTATGAAAAGGATTCCCATTTCACTGTGTTGCAAACTCTGCTGTGCTAGAGCTCCTCATCTTCTTGGGGGCTGCCATCCAGACCACAACCAGGATTTGAGTATTGGTGAAGGAACAGAGTCTGGCCTCAGTGCTAGCTAAGAGACTCCTGGAATCTCCTTCTGATTGTTAGTTGTTCCTTCTGTGTGCTGAGAATTCTCAAAGCAGCCCCTGCTGCCACTGCTGATTGAGTCCATGGCCTGTATTGGGACTGGGGGCTGTGTGCTGAGTCCTGTGCTGGACTGTGCTCCACTCTCTCCCAGGGCCACAGACCTTTCCTGCTGACCTTAGTGATTGCATTGATTTCATTACTTCTGTTAGAAGCAGTTAGTAGCTTAGTGCTTCTTGGTTAATTTATACAATGTTTAGTCTTTTGTAGTCAGCTCTGCTTGCTATAGAAGAAAGAATGATAGATTTTAAAGGCCAGAAATGTGCATTGGAATCCTGGCACTTTCACGTCTAAGTTCTGTAATTTGAGGTAAATTAATCCTCTCTAGGCCTACTTTTTTTTAATTAAAAAAAAAAAAGGTTTAACATTCATATTTTCTACCTTCTGTGGCTATAGGAAAAATGCTTCTGGTAGGATTTCATTCTTGATTCTCTTGATTACTGAGAGCAGAATGTAGGAATAATTTGCTCCATTTCTTATATCTCTATATGCTTAGGAATTCTAAATTCTACCTCTTTCTTGCTCTTTTCTCTTTCTCCACACATATATATTATACATAAAATGCTTTTAGTGGCTTTAAAAATCACTTTATTAAAGGAATGTGCTGCTGAAAATAAAATCATATATGGCATAATATATTCTTTTGAAATGGGCTTAAATTAACCTTTTCTTTCAATGTATAATTATTATATGAAAGGATCTGAAAAATCATGTGTAGGAGTATTTGTTACAATAGAGTCATCATTCCATAAATGGTTAGAGTTCAGAAAACTGATTTAGAGAGTAAAAATGGTTTTTATAGATGGAAGAAGGCTGAGCATCAAAATACTGAAATTAGTACTTCATTGAAATAAATTTTGATGCAAAACCAAAAATTAACATGATTTGGCAATTATATAATACTTTTTGGTGTCAATAGGATTTCCATTTTTCTTTTCTTTTTTTTTTTAAATTTTTATTTAATAATTACTTTATATTGACACTCGTTTCTGTTCCGATTTTTTTTCCCTCCCTCCCTCCACCCCCTCCCCTAGATGGCAAGCAGTCCTTTATATGTTGGATATGTTGCAGTATATCCTAGATACAATATATGTTTGCAGAACCGAACAGTTCTCTTGTTGCATAGGGAGAATTGGATTCAGAAGGTATAAATAACCCGGGAAGAAAAACAAAAATGCAGATAGTTCACATTCGTTTCCCAGTGTTCTTTCTTTGGGTGTAGCTGCTTTTGTCCGTCATTTATCAATTGAAACTCAGGTTTCTTTGTCAAAGAAATCCATTTCCATCAAAATATGTCCTCATACAATATCGTTGTCGAAGTGTATAATGATCTCCTGGTTCTGCTCATTTCACTTAGCATCAGTTCATGTAGGTCTCGCCAGTCCTCTCTGTATTCATCCTGCTGGTCATTTCTTACAGAACAATAATATTCCATAACATTCATATACCACAATTTACCCAGCCATTCTCCAATTGATGGGCATCCATTCATTTTCCAGTTTCTAGCCACTACAAACAGGGCTGCTACAAACATTTTGGCACATACAGGTCCCTTTCCCTTCTTTAGTATTTCTTTGGGATATAAGCCCAATAGAAACACTGCTGGATCAAAGGGTATGCACAATTTGATAATTTTTTGGCATAATTCCAGATTGCTCTCCAGAATGGTTGGATTCGTTCACAACTCCACCAACAATGCATTAGTGTCCCAGTTTTCCCGCATCCCCTCCAACATTCATCATTATTTTTTCCTGTCATCTTAGCCAATCTGACAAGTGTGTAGTGGTATCTCAGAGTTGTCTTAATTTGCATTTCTCTGATCAATAATGATTTGGAACACTCTTTCATATGAGTGGTAATAGTTTCAATTTCATCCTCTGAAAATTGTCTGTTCATATCCTTTGACCATTTATCAATTGGAGAATGGCTTGATTTCTTATAAATTTGAGTCAGTTCTCTATATATTTTGGAAATGAGGCCTTTATCAGAACCTTTAACTGTGAAAATGTTTTCCCAGTTTGTTGTTTCCCTTCTAATCTTGTTTGCATTAGTTTTATTTGTACAAAGGCTTTTTAATTTGATGTAATCGAAATTTTCTATTTTGTGATCAGTAATGGTCTCTAGTTCATCTTTGGTCACAAATTTCTTTCTCCTCCACAAGTCTGAGAGATAAACTATTCTATGTTCCTCTAATTTATTTATAATCTCGTTCTTTTTGCCTAAGTCATAGACCCATTTTGATCTTATCTTGGTATATGGTGTTAAGTGTGGGTCCATGCCTAATTTCTGCCATACTAATTTCCAATTATCCAGCAGTTTTTATCAAATAATGAATTCTTTTCCCAGAAGTTAGGGGCTTTGGGTTTGTCAAACACTAGATTGCTATAATTGACTATTCTGTCTTGTGAACCTAGCCTTTTCCACTGATCCACTAATCTATTTCTTAGCCAATACCAAATGGTTTTGGTGACTGCTGCTTTATAATATAATTTTAGATCAGGTACAGCTAGGCCACCTTCATTTGATTTTTTTTTTCATTAATTCCCTTGAGATTCTCGACTTTTTATTGTTCCATATGAATTTTGTTGTTATTTTTTCTAGATCAATAAAATATTTTCTTGGAAGTCTGATTGGTATAGCACTAAATAAATAGATTAGTTTAGGGAGTATTGTCATCTTTATTATGTTCGCTTGGCCGATCCAAGAGCACTTAATATTTTTCCAATTATTTAAGTCTGACTTTATTTGTGTGGAGACTTTTTTATAATTTTGCTCATATAATTCCTGACTTTCCTTTGGTAGATAGATTCCCAAATATTTTATGGTATCAACAGTTATTCTGAATGGAATTTCTCTTTGTATCTCTTGCTGTTGGGTTTTGTTGGTGATGTATAAAAATGCTGAGGATTTATGGGGATTTATTTTGTAGCCAGCTACTTTGCTAAAATTATGAATTATTTCCAATAGATTTTTAGTAGAATCTCTGGGGTTCTCTAGGTATACCATCATATCATCTGCAAAGAGTGATAGTTTGGTTTCCTCATTGCCTAATCTAATTCCTTTAATATCTTTCTCGACTCTTATTGCCGAGGCTAGTGTTTCTAATACGATATTAAATAATAATGGTGATAGTGGGCAACCTTGCTTCACTCCAGATCTTACTGGGAAAGGTTCCAGTTTTTCCCCATTGCATATGATGCTTACTGATGGTTTTAAATATATGCTCCTGACTATTTTAAGGAAAAGTCCATTTATTCCTATGCTCTCAAGTGTTTTTATTAGGAATGGATGTTGGATTTTATCAAATGCTTTTTCTGCATCTATTGAGATGATCATATGGTTTTTGTTTGTTTGGTTATTGATATAGTCAATTATGCTAATAGTTTTCCTAATATTGAACCAGCCCTGCATTCCTGGTATAAATCCTACTTGGTCATAGTGTATTATCCTGGTGACGATTTTCTGTAATCTTTTTGCTAATATTTTATTTAAGATTTTAGCATCAATATTCATTAGGGAGATTGGTCTATAATTTTCTTTCTCTGTTTTCAGCCTACCTGGTTTAGGTATCAGTACCATGTCTGTGTCATAAAAGGAGTTTGGTAGGATTCCTTCAATCCCTATTTTTTCAAATAGCTTATATAACATTGGAGTTAATTGTTCTTTAGATGTTTGGTAGAATTCACATGTAAATCCATCTGGTCCTGGGGATTTTTTTCTTAGGGAGTTGATTGATAGTTTGTTCTATTTCTTTTTCTGAGATGGGACTGTTTAGGATATTTACTTCTTCCTCTGTTAGTTTGGGCAAGCTATATTTTTGGAGGTATTTTTCTATTTCATTTAAGTTGTCGAATTTATTGGCATAAAGTTGGGCAAAGTAACTCCTAATTATTGCTCTAATTTCCTCTTCGTTAGTGGTGAGTTCTCCCTTTTCATTTTTAAGACTAACAATTTGATTTTCCTCTTTCCTTTTTTTAATCAGATTTACTAAGGGTTTGTCTATTTTGTTGGTTTTTTCATAGAACCAACTCTTAGTTTTATTAATCAATTCAATAGTTTTTTTACTTTCAATTTTATTGATTTCACCTTTTATTTTTAGAATTTCAAGTTTAGTGTTTGACTGCGGGTTTTTAATTTGTTCCTTTTCTAGCATTTTTAATTGCAAACCCAATTCATTGACCTTCTCTTTCTCTATTTTATACAAATAGGCCTCTAGAGATATGAAATTTCCCCTTATTACTGCTTTGGCTGCATCCCATACATTTTGGTATGATGTCTCATTATTATCGTTTTCTTGGGTGAAGTTATTAATTATGTCTATGATTTGCTGTTTCACCCAATCATTCTTTAGTATGAGATTATTTAGTTTCCAATTATTTTTTGGTCTACTTCCCCCTGGTTTTTTGTTGAATGTAATTTTCATTGCATCATGGTCTGAAAAGGATGCATTTACTATTTCTGCCTTACTGCATTTGAGTTTGAGGTTTTTATGTCCTAATATATGGTCAATTTTTGTATAGGTTCCATGAACTGCTGAAAAGAAAGTGTATTCCTTTTTGTCTCCATTACATTTTCTCCAGAGATCTATCATATCTAACTTTTCTAGTATTCTATTTACCTCTTTGACTTCTTTCTTATTTATTTTGTGGTTTGATTTATCTAATTCTGAGAGTGCAAGGTTAAGATCTCCCACTATTATAGTTTTACTGTCTATTTCTTCTTGCAGCTCTCTTAGTTTCTCTTTTAAGAATTTAGATGCTACCCCACTTGGTGCATATATGTTTAATATAGATAGTGCTTCATTATCCATGCTACCCTTTAGCAAGATATAGTGTCCTTCCTTATCTCTTTTAATTAGATCAATTTTTGCTTTAGCTTGATCTGAGATCAGGATGGCTACCCCTGCTTTTTTGACTTCACCTGAAGCATATTAGATTTTGCTCCAACCTTTTACCTTTAACCTGCATGTATCTCCCCGCTTCAGGTGTGTTTCCTGTAAACAACATATTGTAGGATTCTGGCTTTTAATCCATTCTGCTAACCGCTTCCTCTTTATGGGGGAGTTTACCCCGTTCACGTTTATGGTTAGAATGACCAATTCTGTATTACTTGCCATCTTGTTAACCCCGGTTTATGCTTTTCTCCCTTCTTTCCCCTTTCCCCCCTTCCCAGTATTAAGCTTGTGAGCACCACTTGCTTCTCACAGCCTTCCCTTTTTAGTATCCCTCCCCCTACCTTAGAGTTCCTCCCCCTATCTTACCCCTTTCCCTCCCAGTTCCCGTATTCCCTTCCGCTTAGCTTATTCCTTCCCTTTTCACTTTTCCCTTCTCACTTTTCAATGAGGTGGGAGAAGTTTCACCATAGATTGAATATGTCTTAAGATTTTTCACTTAAAGCCAATTCTGAAGGCAGTAAGATACCCACTATATTCATCCCCCTCCATTCTTTCTCTCAGATATAATAGGTTTCCTATGCCTCTTCATGAGATGTACTACCCCCACTTTACCCTTTTTCTGATACAATGTCCTTTCCACATCAATTTCTAGAACAAGGTATACATGTATTCTTTATACATCTATATAGTCAAAATATAGTTCCCAAGATTAATCTTTACCTTTTTAGATTTCTCTTGAGTTCTATATTTGTAAATCAAACTTTTTGTTAAGTTCTGGTTTTTTCATCAGAAATAGATGAAATTCGCTTACTTCGTTGAATGTCCATCTTCTTCCTGGAAAAAGATGCTCATTCTCGTTATTTTTGGTTGCATACCAAGTTCCTTAGCCTTTCGGAATATCATATTCCAGGCCCTTCGATCTTTTAATGTGGATGCTGCCAGATCCTGGGTGATCCTTATTGTGGCTCCTTGATACTTGAATTGGGTTTTTCTAGCTGCTTGTAATATTTTTTCTTTCATCTGAGGGTTCTGGCATTTGGCCACTATATTCCTTGGTGTTTTGATTTTATGATCCCTTTCAATGGGTGATCGATGAATCCTTTCAATGTTTATTTTTTCCTCTGTTCCTATGACTTATGGGCAGTTCTCTTTGATAATTTCCTGGAAAATAGTGTCCAGGCTCTTTTTTTCATCATGTTTTTCTGGAAGTCCAATGATTCTCAGATTGTCTCTCCTGGATCTGTTTTCCAGGTCTGTTGTCTTCCCCAGAAGGTATTTCACATTTTTCTCCATTGTTTGATTTTTTTGGATTTGCTTGACTGATTCTTCTTGTCTCCTTGAGTCATTCAATTCCACTTGTTCAATTCTGATTTTCAGTGAAGTATTCTCTTCACTCACTTTTTAAAAATCCTTTTCTAATTGTCCAATTGAGTTCTTTTGTTCTGTGGAATTTTTTTCCATTTTGCCAATTTTGTTTTTTAGAGAGCTGTTTTCTGTTTCCAGTTCACTAATCCTATTTTTCAAGGATTTTACTTCTTTATCCACTCTCTCTTTAACTTTCTCCAGGCTCTTTTGCCAAGCCTCACTCTGCTTTCCCCATTTTTCTTCTAGCTCCCTTGTGAGAGCCTTTTTAATCACTTCTATGAGGTTCATCTGTGCTGAGGAACAGATGATCTCCTCCTTTGGGGATTCACCTGGGGACTGCCTGTTTTTAGTCTCCTCAGGATTTAGAGTCTGCTCTCTATCTGTGTAGAAGCTGTCAAGGGTTAAAGTCCTCTTCAGCTTCTTGCTCATTCTGTCTAATAATCAAAGACAAACTACCAAAGAAAAACAGAAAAAACTGGAGTCTTTCTTTGGGGGAGGGGTTGGGTATGTTATCGAGCTTCCTCTACAGACTGCAGGTGGCAGCAGTGAGGCACTAGCAGGACTGTGCTGCGCCTGCGCTCTGAGATCCCAGAGCGTGCTGAGTCACTGTGGGGAGGGGGAAGGGGGAGGGGGCGGCCAGGTCCCGAGAGACTCCAGCTGTTTGGGGTTGTATTCTTCACCCCCGGTGTTTTTAGCTTCTCTGCTGGGCTGCTGACTTGCTGCCGGAGCAAAGTATCCAAACCTGTAGCGAAGCTCTCCCCGCAGAGACGGCTGCGATCACTCCCCACCCCCTCTCAGCTCTGCTCCCGTGCTCTCACTGCCGCTGCCCTCAGCCTGCGCCCGATCAAAAACCGTCCCAGCCCTCCAGTAAAGACAGACCTTTCTTGGCGGATCTCAAGGATGGCTTCTCTTGGTAACTATTTGTGGGTTTTTTTTCAGTCAAGCATTAATTCAGAGGCTTGTAATGAAGTGGATAGTGAGAGAAAGTGTGGAGCTTTTGCAGCTGTGAGCCTCCTCTCTGCCATCTTAACCGGAAGTCCGGATTTCCATTTTTCTATTCTGTATTATGATTAGCTTAAAATAGGAGTAAATTTACTGTCCTTATCAAATAAATACTAAAAACTTTGAAAGACACATTGAGAGTCTTAAAAAGGTAAACTATATTAATTTGTATGTCCTGCTAATTACTACTCGAAAAAGGGTTTCTTATTGAGTATTATTCTGAATTTTTTTTCTCACCTGAAGAACTAATATCAATCAATATGTTTCTTTGCATAGTCTTAAGAAGGTAAGCTATAATGTTTGGGCTAGCTTTCTGGAGGTTCTTCGGACAGTCCTTACTCTCAGCAGGATAGAGACCATGAGAATGATCAAGAATAGAGTAAATTTTTTATTCTGGCTCAATCTTGATCTTAATACAGGAAGCATGAGAGCTACCATAAGACTGGTCAAGGACAGAATGTCTACCTTCCAGTCCTTCTTAGCCCTTATATACCTTATTGTAATTACATCATCACAGCATACTGATTATGTGTGAATTTAGAGAACCATTATGTCATCATATTAAATACTAAGTATGTATATGAACTATAGAACCATTATCTCATCAATTCCATTGAGTTAACACCTTGTATCAAGTATACTTCTCCAAAGTTCTGCCCTCTAAAGTAAACTATATTAATTTGTATGTCCTGTTAATTATTACTAGAAAGAGGGTTTCTTATTGAGTACTATTCTGATTTTTTCCTCTCCAGAATAACTCCTAATATCAATCAATATGTTTCTTTGCAAACTGAGATGAGTATTTTTTTAGTTATAATCAACAGATATATAATTTTATTGGTGGCCTATTAGTTACCTGCAAATGGCAAAGTCCTTTATGATTATTTACTAATTTAAAATTAGCTATGTAAGCAGTTCCTGAACTTTAAGCACTTGACCTCTGAATGACTCATACATTATTAATGTTAACTAATGTAAACCCCATCCTAATCTCCCCCCACATTACCATGACTGCCATGTGAAATATTTGAAGCTTTTAGAGAAACTGGCTACAAAAGTAGAGAAAGAAAAGAAATAGTGAAAAACAAGAGTAATTTAGGAGTGTTGACTTCAAAGTCATGTTAAAATATTCATAAATTTGCGATCTTATTTACAAATGCCAGAAACTGGTATTGGCTAGGGCTCTAATTAGTGATCATTGATGATTAGTCAATTGTTACCAGTTAGCTATTTGCTAGCTATTATTGATGATTAATTAAAGTAGATGATAAATTCATGCAGTTTTGTCCAAATGGTCTTTCTTGGTACTTAGTTATTTGGAATTAAAAGAATAGGTCTGTTTCATAGAATATGTAATGTTATATTTGAACAATTTTTTTTAACCTTCCCATAGTTATTTCTTTACTTTTATGGTATATGGTCAGATCTCTTAATTTTCTTATTTGAAAATCATTTGTATGTATATGTGAATTCAGTTGAAAGACTGCTGCTCATTGGGAAATTATACACAGCAATTTTTTCAATTAGTTTTCTTTTCCCTTCATGGAAACAAGAATTTCAGAGGTGTGGACATTGTAAAATACATTGGTATGTGGAAGAAAAGGGGCTTAATTGACTGACCTTCAAAAATGAACTGGGTGGATGGTTCCTTAGAATAGCTTATTTTTTTTGTTCTCCACCCTTGTCCCTGTCTGTACCTCTTTCCTATGCTGTTCTCTCCCTCTCCCCTTTTGCTTATTTTTGAAGGTTGAATTTGAAATAAAAAGTCTTGCTTTGGAGAAATTATAAGACAAATGGAACAGTTCTACTAACATTTTCTTGAAGGTATTGATAGCATTGATACTTGGACCAATGAGACAAACTAGGTACTGTATTAAGTTGAGTTGAAGTCCCAATCTTAGAAGTACAAGAATAACCTAATATGGCATGTAAATAAGGAAAAAAAATCAGACAGTAAAAATAGAGATAACAGAGAAATAGACTATTAAGGAGCTAGAACACATACCAAGGCTGTATTTATTTCCATTTATGATTGGTAACCTTCATAAACTTGGAAGTATACTTCCATTGTTTGTGAATTCATCATTTCTAATAATTCATAGAAGTCTGTACAAGTAAACTGTGAAAGGGTGTTTTCTATGAAAGTGTTTTTGTGTCAATGCAGTTTATTATTTGAGTTATATTAATTATATGCTATATTACTAGCATAGAGCCTAATTTTGATTAATCTCAACCTATTTTAGGCTTCTAACAAATCTTTTATCCCCAAGGGAGTGACAAATTTCATTTTTATGCAAGTCATTTCATCCATTTGACTGTTAAATACTCATATCTTATTGAATTCCTTCTTAAATAAAGAAAAATGATTGAATAAAATTGACACAGAAATCTTGTATAACACAAATAAAATTCTACTTTTAAAGTCCCTCCTTTCTCCTAACAATATTTCTGATTCTCTTCACTTAATTTGATATAAGTTCATACAGTTCTCCCCACATTTTTTGAATTTATTATATTCCTTATTTTTACAGCATAATAACTAACATTCCATTATATTGATAAACCAGTTTGTTTAGCCATTCCCCCCCACCAAATCCATGGGCATTCCCATTATTTCTAATTTTGTTTTTGGTTCTGCTATGAATATTTGGGTACTCATGGTACCATTTTTTCTCTGTCTTTTACTTCTTTGGGATACATACACAATAGTGGAATCTCTGGATCAAAACAAGTGGATTCAGTCCTTTCTTGAATAATTTAAAATTATTTTTCTGGAATTGCTGGCCTAATTCACAATTTCACCAATTATATCTTGGGGTGTCTGTCTTCTCATAATCCTTCCAGTATTATTTCAATATTTTATCATGCTTGTAAATTTCCTGTATATTAAGAGATATAAAATGTGATTATTAATTGTTAACAGTAACATTTTTATTCTGAGACAAAAGCCTTGTAGTAATATCTGTGGGTCAGAAGTTGGGCATAATGTAGTCATGTTTTTTTTTTAACATAGTTACACATTACTTTCCAGAATGGTTGAATTAAATCAGAGCTTGCTCAAATATCAATCTGACTAAATCCCTCCAACATTGACAATTTCCATCTTTTGATGTGTGCCAGTTCACTGATTGTGAGATGAACCTCAGAGTTGTTTTAAATCTGATTTCTCTTATTACAGTGATTTGGAGCAATATTTCATGTAGTTTATTGTTTGCTGTCTTCTTTTGGGAAATGTTTATTTCTATGCTAAGACTACTTCCTGTCACATCTATCTATCTATCATCTATCTATCTATCTATCTATCTGTCTATCTATATTTTTATACAACCTGTGTGTGTCTCTGTACTTTGCATCTAGTTTCATTGAAATTCTGGTCTACAAATAAGCATATGTGTTGTTATATAAAATTTGAAAGAAAAAAATGTAGAAGTAATGTAGAGATTAGTATTTATGAGTGGATGAATAACCAGATTCCAATAGTTGTGTTCAATATAGATGGTTCTTTATTTTTATATAATAGCTGTTCATTTATATCTGACATCCAGAATGTTGTATATATGTGATCCTATTTGATTCTTATAGTAACCCAGAGATATAAGAAAATGGATTCTTTTGCCATAAAGTAGACTTGTAGCATGTTGGATGTCTTACATGGTTCTAGGTCTGCTTGCTTTGCCACAGACCAGCCTTTTATGTTTGATTTGTTTTTTTTTTTTTATCTTTGTCTACTTTGGGCATTTAACAAGGATTTTCTGAAAGTAGTCTGTGGCTGTGGAGTGGGCTAAAACATTATGGGAGGGGGTATAGATCTAAAGGGATGTGATGGGAAGTAGGACAGCAGTATAGAGGCCTATGCTGCGGGTAGTAGTAGGGTCTGGTGGACAAAACACTGGGCTTGTAAGAGCCTAGAATCTTATGAGACCATTTACTGGATTTGTGCCATTATTAGCCAAGTTATCTGAAAGTCCCAGTGACGGTATTTCATTTTAAAAAATGCAGTGCAATGAGAAGCAATTTAAACTATGAGAATTATAAGAGATCCTAGTTATATTATCTATGGTAACTATGTCAACTTATATTTTACTAAAATCTTTTAGGTTATTTAACTTGCTGGTGATGTGGTAATTAATGCCTTTATACTGAGGCCTCACCAGCAGAACAGAATTATATTTTCAGATTGAAACAGAGGGTTAGATTTATGTGATAATTTGTGTAATAATTCATTGGCTCTGCTTTAATGTATTTTCTTGCTATCTAGATTGAAATAGGATATTTATTTAAATATTGACTCTTTTAAAATCACCTGAAAAGTATTTTATAAAAATCATTTAGTGATATTTGTATAGATTACAGAGGCTACCTTTAGTTGCACAAAAGCCTTATTTTTGGGGTTATTTTTAATAGTCATGTGATTTTCTGTCTTGTCATTTCTGATTATTTTTGAAACTCAAAGAATTTTTATTATTTTATCAAAGTTCACCTTCTTTTGATAGCTTAATAAATTTCAAAGCAAAATGCTTAACTAAGGCTTTTCTCTTTTATACAGTAATGACATTTTTATAGTGTTTCACAGTTAACAGACTTATTATATCTTATTTTCAGATCTTATTTATTTTTGAAGTTATTAATTATTTGTTAGACAATAAGCTCTTTGAGGCAGGGACTTTCTTTTTTGTTACTATCTGAAATGCTTAGCACATTGCCTGGCACATTATATAGGCCCTAATAATGCTTGCATTAATTTTCAAAGCAATCCTGTTAGGTAGGCAGTTTCACATGCTGTGGTTTTTGTTGTTTTGTTGTTAGTTTTTTTTTTTTTTTCCTCTAGATGATGATCAGGCTCTGAGAGTGGTTAAGAACTTTCCAAATTGCAAAGGTAGTACAAATGGAATAGGGCTTGTCCCTGGGTCTTCTGATTTCAAATCCAGTACTCATTTTACAATGATGTAGATCCTGAAAATACCTTTTTGTTTTACATTCATTTTCCTTAGTTTCCTTTTCTAGCTTTCTTTAAACATTTTGTTTTTATTCAGATTTGGCAAGCAAGTTGCCACATTTTTAATAATATAATGTATCTTGATGCCACTAAATTCTATATCTCATAGAATTGTCTCATGCAGAACTATGACTTAATGGTTTTGCTATTGCTATTGATCTTATTTTTCTTCCTATAAAGCAATCCACATGTAGAAGACATTGAGAATTTATGATTAGAAACCTTCAGTGCCCTGTTGTCCAAAGGACAAAATGTGCTTTTTTGTAAAGAATTTAGAGCCCTTCATAATTTTGTTAACCTATTTTCTTGTCCTTTCTTCATTTTTAACCTTCCATTATGATATCACTTGAAATCCTCTCTTGAGACACTCTTTGGATCAGTAGCTATTGAAAACTAACTCAAAAATTTCAATAGATTTGTTTACTTTTGCCGGCTAGGGAAAAATTTTCAAAGTAAGACATACAATCACAATGCATAAATAAAATAATAAGAAATGATTCTTCCATGCACATGTCGAATGTCCCTTCAGGTTCTTTGTTAAGTGGAAGGCACATGCAAGGAAAACCAGTAGCTTTATACAGTATATATGGGAATATTTATATGAAGGGACTTCTATGGCTAGGACATCTTACACTCTCTACATACCTTCTGGATATGTAGTGATGATTTCTACTACCATTTGCTGAGCCTTAGCCCTTTAGGCCCTTGAAGGCCACCTGTTACTCTTTCTGATAATCAATTAGCATATACTTATTAAGTACCTATATTATATACTATATTAAGTATACTTATTAAGTGCACACACACACTTCACACCAGGGAAAAGGATGACTTTGACCTTTAAGGAATGATGAAAAAATCTGACAGGAACATATCTGAGCAGCTTCTGTGCTAGATGAGACTTGCTCCAGTATGGAGCCAACAGAGGGCTGGGACACCAAGGTGCTCTGTTCTGCTTAATTGCATTTTGTGGTCTAATCACACAAGTAAACCTCTATTGTCTTATGTTTACTATTTCATTAAACTTTATATTATTAATATAAGTAAAGGGTATCCTAGAACTAGTGGGGAAAGATTTACTTGCTGTAGGTGTTTTGCAAGTTCCCAAAGATGAATGTATTTTTATATTATCTTAGAAACCATAAGTATAGATTAGAGATTAACTTCTTGAATGGTTAATTTTCTCCTTCATATAGTCATAGACTAGGAAGGATGAAATAATAGTGATTTTGCTCAGTAATCCTTTTGTCATTTGTATAACAGTACTTCTCTTCATCTAAGAGAGGAGGCAGAATCAGATAGGAAGAATACTTGCAAATATGAAAAAATATTTGCAAGTGTATGATGTGTCTGAATAAAAAATTGAAAGCTCAGTTTGCTCAAAATGAAAAAAAAATGTTTTTTTGTGCATAAATATTAAGTACTCTAGAAGTGCAGGAGAGATAACAGGTTTCTGAGTATTTTGTAGCTTTGTTAATACTGGAAATGTTTGTTGGTCTTGGAATTTTATGTTCCTTGCTTATCACTTTTTTTTTTTGCAGGATTCACCTTTCATTCTCTTGTAATTTTTTCAGGGACATCGTTGCATATCTTAACTTTGTTCATGCAGTTTGATCCCCTGATACCAGCTATTAGGACAAATATAAGTAAGATGTTCATATAATGAAACGATTATTTAAGTTATTTAAGTTTCTTGTTAATAACTAACTTTAGAATTTGTGGTTGGATTTATCTCATGGAATTTGTGCTGAATAATATGGTACTTAGTATATGTCTTAGTGTCTTATGTGGAAAATGCGTGAGCCTTAGGAGATTAAAATGCTATTAGGCAAATTCTGATTCTTTAATTTCCCTAACTTGATAATTTTTACTGCTGAACTTGGTTAACTGTCTTTAAAAGTCAGTTAATTTTCTGTTGGTCTTTTAGCCTAAAATATCATTAGTATTTCAAGTTCTTTATAATGGAATTTCTATAGCGATGTTTAGTAGAAGCCTTATTGCTTTATTTAATTAGCTGAAAACAGCTTAGGGAGTAAAGCTCCCCCTAGTGCTTGCTGGATAAAATGTTTATTTCTCTCCCTCTCTCCCTTACTTGTCCCCCTTCCCTTTTTTCCTCTTCCCTCTCCCCTCTCTGTCTCTGTTTTTCATTTTATCTCTCTGTCTCTGTCTCTGTCTCTGTCTCTGTTTCTCTCTCTCTCTCTCTCTCTCTCTCACACACACACGCACACACACACACACACATACACACACACACAAAGACACAAAATTCACCTTGTCATAATCTCCCATACAGTGTCACGACTTTCATGTTTAGAAAACTTAATATTAACTTAAGTTATCTTTGGTTATAAAGAATTGTTTTTCTTTTTTTGGAAAATGAGCTCTTCTATTTTGTATCTTTGGGATTCAAGGAACTCTTCATTTTTTAAAAATGGCAACTAATTTTAAAAATTATGCCTAAGAATCATTTTTTAAAAGTACTATTCTCACATAGAGATGATCCTGAAGAGGTTATTCCAGAAGAGTAAAAGAGCAGTAAGGTCCTACTGAGCTGGAATAGGGTCTTAGGGGTATGTTTGTTGTTCAAGGACGGCTAGCTGATTTTGGAGAAGTGAATTTATCACCTGGTTAGCTTCATACTGGTGAACTTTTTAGCCACAGTGACTCTTAAACCATCTACTGAGCTATAAAAGGGTCGGTATATGCCTCAGTAAAAAATATCCATTCTAATGAAATTCCAGATCCTTGAATTGTTGAATGAACCATGTAAATTTTTAAAAATCTGTCCTTTGTAGAGTGAACTTTAAAAGTTTGTTAGGACTCAATATTTTGATTTGTTATTTGATTATTTCTATAATGTCCTTCATAGTCATGGAAAAATGAAGAAGTCACCCTTGCCCCACTTAGGCTAGAATTACATATCTTAAGTTTCTCTAGTTGGTTTTTGGCATCAGAGTACTGATTTCTAAGATATTGAATTACTCTTGATGTACAGTAATTGAGTTTGCCTATTTTTAATCTTCAGCATTTAACATAGTCATATACACAAAGAGCATATGATTATGTGAGAATCAAAATGCTCATGTCTTCTTTGTATTCACTTAGGACATGTTTATCTTCTTGAGTTCCATTTCAGTAAAATATGACAGTAAGTCTGATAACATGGAACTAGATGTTTCTCATGGAATGGTATGATATGGTAAGAGCTTGAATATAGAATAATGTTCTTGGTGATTTTGCAAATTGACTTAGAATGCTGATTATAGATGGAATGAAATTAGTTAAGAGGAGGAAAAGAATTGTAATAAGAAATCCTTTGTTTTAAACTAGTTATAATTTCTTCTTAGTCTTTAGCAGTCTCTTAAATGGGAACTTTTGATAATTAAAACATTTTTTAAGCTTTTGGTGGAAATTGAAGTCTTCACATTGTAAGAACTGACACTATTCAAGTCCTGATTTATTTAATTATTTTCAAAAGGCTCTAGTTCCTTGAAACAATGATATTCAATTTATGGGTACAATGTACTACTTTACTAGTAAATGGTGTATTCCAATGGTTCTGTTCATAGTCAGAGGATCTAAACAGCTATAGGTGGTTAAAGAGTACTCAAAAGATATAGTTAGAAGAGAAAAGAGAACGGAAAGTTATTCTATTTGCCTGCTTTTGGTTTCATAGTCTCTTTCTCATAGTAATTCGCATACACATTGTAAATAGTTTTCCTCTGGGACAGATCTGTTCATATCCTGTCCTTCCATGCCCCTTTTCTCACAATAAATCCCAGTGGCTCCCTATTACCTTTATTATGTAATTGGGGTCTCATCCTACCTTTCCAGTTTGTATAATTATATAACAATAATATTGTATAACAATATATTATCCTCCTCTACCTCCCAGTCATTCAGATGGGTCACTAGACAAGTATTTATTAAGCCCTTAACATGTGTAATGCACCTGGCATTGTGCTAGGTGCAATCCCGATTCACACTTAGCCTTACAATCTAGTAAGGAAGGCAATCAGTAGATAGCTAAATATATACAGGTAAAGATTTAGTGAAGAAATAAGAACAAATACCAAGTATTAAATACAAGGTAGTTTGGGAGAGTGGGCAGTTGTAATTGGTAGATTAGGAAAAGTTTCATCTAGCATCTTAAGTCATATAACTAAACTTGTCTTCTTTTTTATCGTTCCTTGAATAGGACATACTATTTTCTTTCTTACTGTTGTTAGTTGTCTTTTATGACTGAAATGTATTCTCTTCCCACATCTGCCTTTTGAAATTTCTATTTTTCTTCAAAATTCAGGTCAAATGCTGTTTTTTCCACATGAAACCATTCCTCATGTCCCTTTGTTCCTACATAAAAGATATAAAAGATGACTATAACACTGATTTCTAATATTTAATTTGGAACATTTTGATGAGCACCATTTTCTTAAACATAAAAGATCAATTCATATTAAATAACAAAAAAACCTAACCAGGATTCCTCAAACTTTTAAAATACGGGGCCAGTTCACTGTCCCTCAGACTGTTGGAGAGCCAGACTATAGTAAAAACAAAAACTTTGTTTTGTGGGCCTTTAAATAAAGAAATTTCATAGCCCTGAGTGAGGGGGATAAACGTCCTCAGCTGTTGCATCTGGCCGATGGTCCTAGTTTGAGGACTCCTGCAAGACCTTACACAGCTTTAACTCCCTTAAAGTTACCTTGTTTCTTTTATTTGCTCTTTACTCAAGAGGTAAAATAGGCACCAGGAGTGGGAAATAGAAATAGATTTGGGAGAGCAATAGATTGTAAAAATATTATGTAATAGTTCACCAGTATTATGTAAAAGCAGCCATCACAGGTTATAAAGTTTTGCTATTTATATGTGACTAGCATACAGGAGTTAACAAGGAAAGGAGTTTTAATAATTAACAAAAAGAAAGACAAGTTCCCTAGTGGAACTCACAATTAAGCAAGAGGAAGAAGCCATTAAAGGGAAGATCCTATAAGGTGGGGGAGAGAGTACCTCATAGTGATGAGGTTTAGATTTATGGAACCAAAATGAAATTAGAGTTTCTGGTGGTCAGGAAGTTAAATGATAGAGTCTAGTGGCAGGTTTGGGATTCAGGGAGCCAAATGGAGAAGGTTGGCTCCCCTGCACCCCCTTGGGATTCGATGCAAGGGTAGGGAGTTTTGGGGACTCCCTTCTGGTGGTGCAGAGGTTCTCTGTAAAGGAATTTACAGACCCAAAAACCTAGATTGATAAAAGAGATTTGTTATGGGAATTGGAAGTAAGGTTAAAGTCTGGTTAGGGAAATAGGTGAGGGTAAAGAGAGGATTACACTGGAAAGAGTATTCCAGTGGACAGAGGCTCCTTGGGATGCCAAGCATGGTATGACTGGCATGTTTGGAACCTCTGCAAAGAGAGGATTTTAGTTTGGCTCTTTTATAATAGGGGGCTTTAGCGACAAGCTGAAGGGGGCTCATGGGTGGAGTCCCAAGTTGGCTCCTAGCTGAGTTTCAGCTTTGAGCTAGAATTTGAATTGAATTCAATGAGTTTCAGGACTGAGCTGTCCTTACCCAGATAACAAAGATGATTGTCCTTTGGGGAAGAATCCCTCACTGAGGCAGAATTGAAGGACATTTTCTTCTTTAAGGATTTCCAGAGTTTCGGGGTCCCCTCTTCATTCCCCTCTCAAGCAATCAAAATTTGAAATCATTTAAGGGAAAAAGGACTTGGGGCAGGGTCCTTTATTGAGGCAAAGTTGAAGGATATTTTCTCCTTCAAGGATTTTCAGAGTTCCAGGGTCCCCTCTTTAAGAGCAGGCTTAATCCTAAAAAGGAGTTAACAAAGATCTGTACCATGAGTGAACTTTTTATACCTTTGAAAGTCTCAGGATTCGAGGAAGGGAAATAAAGGAAGGAACAAGGAAACATATTGGGATGTTGAAATTGTTTTTTAAAATTAGGGCTTAACCAAAGAGTTTGGAAAGTTCTCAAAAGGTTATTTAGAGATGCAAACTAGCCAGCCTCAAGAGTGGATGATCTGATTAAAGAGTTTTGGCCTTACATTGCTGAAACAATAGAGGCTGAATGAGAAGAGTTTTGGCTAAATAGGATATTCTGGGAGAATTTACTTGATTTTGATTTTCATTTTTAACAATTCCTGAAAATGAGGATTTACATCATTTTATATAAAATTATATTATGCACACTGACTTAGATATTAGAATATAAGCTCCTTGAAGGCAGGAGAACATTTTATCTCTTTCTTCAATCAAAGGACCTGAATTTGAATCCTGTTATATCATTGTGAACCCAAGTGTCTTGAGCCTCTTAAATCATTCTGAGCCTACTTTATATAACTTTTTTCTTTGTAACCTTTGGAAGTTATTTTTTTTTTTTAAGGAAATGCATATTGACCTTAATGTCAGCCTAAGCAAAATCCATTTAGGAAAGGAAAATTCATTAAAAATATAAAATATTTCATTCTGAAGCCAAGTATAAAGATTATTATCCCTTTTGCTTCTGGTGCTCCATTTTTATGGGTAGTTAGCTTCTTCATCTTAATTCCTTCTCCAATGTTTCCTGAAATATAGTCAGATTACAGGGAACACTGGGAAAATAATTATTGGCTAGATATTTCTTCAAATTATGACTAATACTGTGGTATCTTCCTAATTAATAAGTGTCAAACTCCTATTCTCAGTTAATTTTAAACAGCAAAAAGAGGTCTTTGAAATTAGAGCATTCCTTTTGAAAGAAATCAGAGGCTTTCTTTGACTTTCAAATCTCAAACAATTCATGTATTTCCTGTATTCAGTGTCAGGAAATGCTTGACTTTGTAAGCAGTAACGGTTACTACTGGGAGAGATCTTTTAACTGGCAACAGTACATTAACATAAACTTTGAGAAATATTGCTCATTAAGAAAGAAAGCTTCTTGGTAAATGTGGCAAAAGATTCTTTCTAAGGACTATATTCACTTATCAACTTTAGTGTTCTTTGGGAATGGCTCCCCTCTTCAGCTGGATTCCTGATGAAAAGGTAGCTTTTAATGTAATTAGTATTTTTTTTCCTGAATTTTCTTTTGCATGGATAAACTAATCAAATCTCAGGTCACAGGTCAGTCTTAGATTTAGAATTTTATTCTTAAAGTTAAAAGGATTACTGTGCTTAACACTACTAGGTTTCTTTGGTATTTTAATTATGCTCATTTAATTATGTATACTAATTAAATAATATGAAATTGATAGCACAGTGCTCTAACTTAACACTTCTTATGGGAAGAAATGGCTTTGATATTTGTGATTGTTATTTAGACAAGCTGAGTCCCTTAGTAAAGGCACTGAGGAAATAACAAGAAGATAATAATCCACAAAAGCTTACTGCTCTGCTTCTTGGCAATGTTGTGATGTTCCTCAATAGTGTGAGAGACCTGAAAGTTAAAGCTGTGTAAGACATATTCTTTTGTCATTTTAATATGCATGATTTTTTTTGGTCTTTGTATGTTTGAGAAAATGGATGTTTATCGAAATGTTTCAGAGTAAATATTAGAAGTCATCTTTTACGCTTTCTATGTGGACTATTCCTTTTAAAGTTCTCTGAAATGAGTTGCCGTTCTTGTCTTTGTAGCTTTCAGAACTTACAAATATACTAGTTTATTTGAAAAATTTTTATGTTATTTAAAATAGAAATGTTATTTAACATAGGTAAAACCCATCTTTTAAAATTCTAACTGGCTCAAAATTGTACTTTGAATTTTGGTAGTAGCCTTATTGTAGGTGGTTCAATATATTATATTGGTTCTAAATTATCTTTTGTGAATTAACTGTATTCTTATACTAAGAAAATTTTTAAAAAAATTATGCCTTAATAATCAATACCAGATGCCATATTAAATGAGTTTGTATGTGTTTGTTTGTTTTGTTAAGATAATTGCCTGGAGAATTTCAGAGCTAGCAGATACTTTAAAAATGATTTAGTGAAAAGAAACAGATTCAAGGATTTAAATGATTTGCCCAGTCACAGAACCCATTGTTACCTTAAGTAATCATGTAAAAAATTGAGCTTATGATGAGAATTTTAGAAGGCAAGTGACTTAGCTCATATTCAGTCTCTTGATTTCCCTATTTCTATTACATGGGATACCACATAAATACACCATGATTAAACCATGCTATTCTTTTTGACTTACCCCTCTCTTTAAGCACCCTCCTCCCACCCCTAATCAAATGGGTGTCCCTGCCAATCTATCCTTCTTAACTGATACTGTACCTAAAAATCACACTGTCAGTGTAGGATAATATAAAGGTTGAAAATCCCATAAAAGAGGGTCCAAATTCTATACCCAAAACACATGAATTAAAGCATTTCCCTCCAATTTCTAGAATTGTATTTGTGAGTTGAGGAGCACCTAGTTTACTGAACTAGATGAGTAATATTTGATAAAGTGATTTGTGATCAAGAGGAATCATTTTAGAAAAGCTTTTATATTAATATTTTTGGGTTTATATTATTACTTTTATTTCTAAAAATGCTCTTCTCTAACTTCTCATCCAGAGAGCTATTCTCTGTTACAAAGA
Organism: Antechinus flavipes; assembly: GCF_016432865.1. NCBI lineage: Eukaryota > Metazoa > Chordata > Mammalia > Dasyuromorphia > Dasyuridae > Antechinus > Antechinus flavipes. The sequence continues at coordinate 120,061,344 of NC_067400.1, read as the reverse complement.
ATGAATGAATTAATGAAAAAGTTATATATAAAATACTTACTGTGTACTGCACACTGAGTATGCACATATAAAGATAGCCCTTAACAAATACTAAGTAAAATGTATATTTCCACATGAATAATAGAAGAGAATAAAGGAGATTTTAATAAAGCTGAAAATCTCTATTACATAGAGTTAACTTTTCTTTTTCAATATAAAACTTTCAAGGCTGTCCTGCTCATCCAAAAATCTTTTTGGCTTTCTTTTTGTTTAAAGAGCTTACATTATGACAAGGAAGACAAGTTACAAAGGAGACCAGGGAGGAGGGGGAGGGAGAACACACACACACACACACACACACACACACACACACACGCGCGCGCGCGCGCGCATACACACAGAGAGAGAGAGAAAGGAGGGAGAAGGAGAAGGAAGTAGAGAGAGGGGGACAGAGATAGACAAATGAGAGTGAATATGAGAAATTCAGCAAAACTAAACCAAGTATGGCATGTGCAGTATTTTCTGATCATTGTAGTTTAAAACATATATGTTGGTTTTGCTGATTTTACTTACCTAAGTTCATATCAGTCTTTTCAATATTGTTTATTCATAGTTTCTTATAGTTAAGTACAGAATAATGCATTACTTTTATGTATGTCATTTTTATTAATCTCCCAGTTAATAGACATTTGTTTAATTTCCATTTTTTTTTTGCTATGATAAAAAGTTCTGCTACAAATATTTTGGGGTATATGGAGGCTTGTTTTTTCTCTCTCTCTCTTTTTTTTTTTTTTGATATGTATCTATCAATGAAATATCTGGGTAAAAATGGTTATTTTATTATTTTTAAACATAATTTCAAATTGCTTCTTATAGTTGTTGGACCAATTTATTCTCCACTAATAGTGTTTTAGCATGGCTGTCTTTAACAAACCTCTTTGACATTGATTATTCCTGTATTTTCTTATCTTTGCTGATTAACAGAAGTATGAGGTGAAACTTCAAGGTTATTTTGATTTGCATTTCTCCTTATTATAAAGTTTACAGCATTCAACTTTTTGGAGAATTTTTTTCATATCCTGTGACTTTCTATTGGGAAATGGCTCTTATTCTTATTTATTTCTGTTAATTCCCTAAAAAAGCTTAGATATTAACCCCTCAGCAGAGATACTTGATGAAAAGAAATCATTGCATTTTAAAACTCATGGTGCTTTTGCCAGCCAGCACCATTATTTGAGAATCTGTGAAGTCCATTCTCAGTGGCTTGAGAACCAGTAGTACTGAATTGATAAGGAGAAAAGAATACTTGGTAATATATTGACTGTAATACCTGACTTCTTTCACAAGCTGTGTCTTGTGTAGAGTTCCTTATCTCAAAGATATTACACAGTCTTTCCATTACTCTTTAAAAGGAAATGATGGATATGAATGTATTACTTTGTGGCTAATTCCTGTTTTTATTTACTATTAGTTAAAAATAGAATTCTTATGTTTAAACACATTAAACCTTCTTGGTTATTCATAATAAATAATTTTGTAGAAGGGAAAAGAACTGGCTTGCAGAAATACTATAGATATCTAAAATCTAAGAATCAGATTTCTATTTTAGCTTAGAGATTCACTATATCAATTAATTAATAAACAATTAAGTACTACTATGTGTCAGGCACTGGACTTAGCAAAAAAAAAAAAAAAGTAAAAAAGAAAATCCCACCCATAAGGAATTTATAGTCTAATGGAGGTGACAACAAATAAATATGACCTTCCAAAAGCATTTTCTGGGCTTTGGTTCAGCCCCAAAGTAGTTTTTATGTTCATTACTGGAAAGTTTGGAGAACTGTAATTACTTTTTTGGGGGAAACTCATAACATCTTTAAAAGTAATATTATAAGAATAATGAATTTAGATCTAGAAGGGACCTCAGAAGCCATCTCTTTTATTTTTTAGATGAAGAAACTGAATCATGGAAAGGTTAGGGGATGCTGGCCTTGGATCACATAGGCAGTATCTCAATTTGGATTTGAACACTTCTTTCTGATTCTGAATCCAGTTTTGTACCTATTGAATGTCAGCTCCATGGAAATTTTACAATTGTCTGTTATAGCAACATAAATATAACTTTTATATTTATGAATCCATAAGAATGATATCCATGTAATAGTTTGGATTTTACCTGAATAAAATTTTATATATCAGTCATTTAATGATTTCACTTTTCTGATTTATTTAGATTAGCCTTTGATTATTATATAATTTATCTGTCATTTTGAAAGAGAGTCTATATATTAGTTATAGGTAAAATAAAAATAGTTTCCAGCTTTCCAAATGAAATGAGGATTTTCTTTTATTTTCTTTTTTCTGCAGGTTCCTGATGTTATTAGTAGTATAAGGCAAGTGTCTAAAGCAGCTCTGAAAGAGGATGCCAAACCTAATAAAGATAATGAGGATGCCTTTTACAATTCTCAGAAGTTTGAAGTGCTTTACTGTGGAAAGGTAACTGTGACCCATAAGAAGGCCCCATCAACCCTCATTGATGACTGCATTGAAAAATTCAGCCTACATGAACGTCACCGTCTCCGGCTCCTGAGTGAGCAGCGGAATTCTGATTCCAGCAACGACCTTATGGTCTTTGAGTCAGAAGTACCCATTTCATCAGTAGATGGCCAATTTGAGGAGCTTGATGAGACAGCTTCTCCTGCCTCTGGACTAACCATGGTGGTGGGGCAGACAAGTCTGCCTGGCTCTCGCATTGGCTTCCCTGAAAGAATTTTGGAAGATTCTGGTTTTGATGAACAGCAAGAATTTCGGTCTCGATGCAGTAGTGTGACTGCAGTGTCACAGAAGAAAGTGCATGATGGTGCCTTAAAAATACAGCCACGAAGAAGACATGCCAGTGCCCCGAGTCATGTTCAGCCCTCAGACTCAGAGAAGAATAGAACGATGCTGTTCCAGGTACTTGTTGAGCGTTCTGTGAGAGCTTTGTTCTGCAGGTTGGGACACCTTGTATTGCAGCATGAAGGCAGACAGGGGCCAAGTGGAATTTTACTCAGACAAGGAAGAGTAGAGATAAGGCAGAAAACAAAGGAAAGAGAACAAAAGTGCCCTAGGTTTGGAGTTAGAGAGGATCTGCTTTTGAGCCAGAGTTTGGGTCAAAGCCAATTTTGGATTTTAATATTGAACTAGATGATTTCTTAAATTTGAGGAAATTGGGAAGGGAGGACATGGGATATAAGAAAGAGACTTATGGGTTTCTTCCCAGAGTGCTCTCTGGCCCTAAGAGCTTCAAGGGAGGTGTGAATTCACAAAGTTACAAAGTTAACTTTGTGAACTCCAGCATTGTATCAATTAGTTCTACTTAGTACCTTGTTTCAGGTTCTGGCCCAAAACATCTTCTTGTAAGATCAGATCAATAATCTATCAACTCTAAATGAGTTAGCAGTTTGTAAAGATTCCAACAAGAGACAAATATGAAAGGAGCAGACTAAAAACAGCAAAGTAGAATTAATTTAAAGGAAAAAAGATAACATGTGGCTTTCTGTCTTTTCTACCAATAAATTGCATGATATCTATCCAAGATGAAAATTGTTAACCTAGATCTGCAGATAAGTCACCTGAAAGGATTTGGTGTGGAGTAGCATATTTAAGGGAATCAAGAATGGGATAAGTGAAGAAAATTTCTTACTAAAAAAAAAAAAAAAAGAAAATCTAGATAATCATCAGAGTTTTCAAAAGAGATAGATGTGTAAGATTTATCTGTATATCTATCTATCTATATGCACACATATGTGTGTGTGTATATATATAATATACATACATATCTGTATATGCATAATAAATGTATGTATACATAGAGACAGAGAGTGAGAAAAAAAATCAGGTAGTCAAAGAATTCTGAAGAAATAGATGATTCAATCATTGAATATTTGTCATTAGAAGAATTAAGGGAAAAACATACTGCAGGCATTAGAAATAGTATCTTTTCTACTATTTCACTCAACTCTCACTCCATCCCTCACTCTTGCCAAAATAAAGCAACTTAACAGGTATAAAATAAAGAGATCCTGAAGTTCCTTCTGTGTAGGACCTGAGGGGTCATGTAGTTAACTCCCAGCACTTTAGGAATAGTCCTCAATTATCAACATATAGATAAAAAATTATCTTTACTGAGAAAATGCCAAATTTTTCTTTAGTGACTCATTCATGTGTTTTAACAATCATTTCAATCGGCATACATGGATCATCTTTCATAAGGAGGATAATACTAAGTGAACATATTAATTATATTTGTCTTGACAGACATGTAAGTTTTTTTAAATAATAACTTTTTATTTTAAAAAAATATATGCTAAGATGGTTTTCAACATTCATTCTTGCAGAACCTTGTATTCAAAATTTTAATAAGATTTAATAAGATGTCTTTTCCTTTAGGGTCAGTCTATATATGCACTATAAATTCTTAAATTAACAATATTATTGTCAGAAAACTTGGTAGTAATAGCTTTATTTCAATTCAGATTTAAAACAGATCTGCTGTGAACTCACTGTCTCACAAGAAGATAAAACATAGTTAAATTTATAATTTTTTTCAGAAGTAGAGAAATTATTTTGGAGAACTGCATATTTATATTGGATTACTTGCTGTCTAAGGGAGGGAATAAGGCAAAGAGAACTGTAATTTTATCGCTAAAAGATGGATTGGTAATGGTTAGTATATTCGAGACAGGCCAATTCAGTATATATTCATAATTGAATTTTTGTTGGTAAAGTAAAATTTTAAGTACTTATATATTGAAAATAATTTGTATGTCTTTATTTTTAAGGTTGGGAGATTTGAAATTAATCTAATCAGCCCAGATTCCAAGTCAGTTGTTCTAGAAAAGAATTTTAAAGATATATCTTCTTGTTCTCAGGTATGTATTATAGGAAATGTTAATATTTAAGCAAATAGTCCATGTAATGAAGGCATGTAAATAGACCTGAAAATAACCAGATCCAAAAAAGCTAGGTTTTAGTTTCATATATTTTAGGTTGGTGTGTGTGTGTGTGTGTGTTTATAAATATATATGTAAATTATATATAATCATTTAATTATGCTTATATTATATATAATGTATATTATTATAATATATTCTATAATAATATAATATATAATATAATACAATACATGCTATGATATCTAACATGTAAATATATTTATATTATTTAGTATATAATATATTATCTATCTATCTATCTATCTATCTATCTATCTATCTATATATAATGTAATCTTAGATTATCACCTGTCTACCCTATCCCTCTCTTCCCCCTTAATAAATAGCGTTTCTCAGAATCTTAAGTAGAGAGGACTATGGGTATGATGTGGTCATGCTTATTCTTTTGAACTGAAACTGATAGGAAAAAAGAAAAGTAGTGTTCTTAACTAATTCTCTCACAATTCCCATTCTTTTACCACCTCCTTTTGTAAACAGTTACCTCTTCATTCCTACCATTCAATCACTAGAAATCAAGAAATCTGACTATTGAAATATATTAGTTGTTGACTTTACTTTTCTTTTTAATTTGAAAATATTTTAAACAAAACATGTCAATATTTCTCAGTAAATGGTCCCATCTAGACAAATATTGTCATGTCTGCTTCACTCTTTGTCTGATTGAATGGGTTGCTTTTAAGTTTTTTCACTCAGCCCTCTTTTCTAGCTTCCTTTAGGCTCCATCTGGTTGAAGACAGCAAGCAGCCTTTAGGAAAAGAATGGGAGGATCCTTTATGAGAGAGAAGTACTGCTTTCTTACTTTCAGGAAAGAAGGCTGCTTTCTTTACTGAAAACATCATGTCACTGTTTTAAGTCCTACTGAGCTAATGAGGTTCTCTGAATACGGAAGTTGTGTGTGTGTTTTTCTCTCCACTCATTATGGAGCTAATGAAAGATTTTCTTTTAGTCACTAATGAAGTGTGTCAGACTTAGATTACTTTCCCTTGGTGGTTCTTTGATCTAACTCTCAATTGTGGGATCGCCTCTGGCCCCAGCATCAATTCCAGCAGCCTTTGGGCTAACTTTAGCATTTTAGGAATCACAATAGGTATTTGTAAGTTGAATTTAAGCCCATCCCTATTTTTATGCCGTCACCACACTCACTTTCAAAATAGAGAGCCCTTCTAGCCAGTTGCTGCATGACTAAAGTCTTGGCTGCCTGGAGGAGACTGGAACAGTCTCGAGTATTCTCTAGGAGGTGTTTTGGAAGTGATCCAGGCTTAAATTGAGGAAATGTAATTGGATTGTAGATGGATAGAAACTGTGGTAAGGGAATGAATGAAAAAGGCTGGACAGTTACTGGGGAAAGGAAGTTGTGTGTCACTCTGTGATTGTATGGTGGTCCCTAAAGTGTTTGTGATATATTTACACCAACAGTGCATTTTAATGATAACTAAGCAGGCAGTGGGAAGTGGTGCAGAGATGGCAGACACCTGGGCCAACCACATTGTAGTCTTCAACACTTCCTGAGTATGATAAAGTCTAAACCAGATGAAAATATAATTGGAAAGCACTTAACAGAATAAATAAAAATACAGTAAAAAACATAATGTTAATAGGAGGTTTTCTGAGTCAGCATGTGGCTTAGAAAGATTCTTATATACAGTTTAGTGGTTTTTGTTTCTGTTTAAATTTGATAATGCTGGTGCAGTAGACATTGTAAACTCAGACTGTATAATCCTGAGCAAGTTTCATATCTCTCCAAACTTCATTTTCCTTATCTGTAAAGTGGACTTACTGTGTTAAACTATTAGACTTAGGTAGGAAGACCTGTATTTGAATACTGCTTTCAGAATAGGCTTACAAGCTGAGTGGGCAAGTCAGTGACTCTCAGCCTCAGTTTTTTCAGCTATAATATATTTAAAGTTATAGTACCTATTTTAAACTGTTGTAAAAATTAAATGAGATAACATATTAAATTGATATATAAATACTAGTTGTGATGATGTCTCTGAGGTTTCATCTAACTCTAAATCTGGAGTTGTAAAGTTCTTCCATATAAAAAAAGAACTACTTTGTGTTAACTCTAGATTTCTTTTCACCTTATTATATTTGTATAGTATTTGAATAGTTTTCAGATTGATTCTGTGTTCAACATGCCATTTGATGACAATAGAGTAAAAAACTCAGTGATAAGAGGTGACATATGTATAATGTATCACATGGTTTGGTAGCTTGATGCCATTGATATTTTTTTCCCTGAAGTCTTGAATCAAAGCATTTGTTAAAAAAATTTTTTTGCAATAAAAATTAGTTACAAAGTGCCTGGATGATCTCAGTCTGATTTCATTAGATACCAAAGTCATTGTATGAGGGCTTTTAAAATTTTATTTTTTATCAATATTTTATATTATCATTTTATTTATATACAAGATAAACATCTTGTTTATAGATAAAAGATAAACTTAAGTGACAGAGTAGAGAGTTTTCTTGGCAACATTATTAAGCTTAGATACTGGAAGGCTGGTTAGAGTGGATTGTCTTTCTTAGCCATTTTAAAATTACATTTTGGACCCACATCCCTAATTTTACATTCCATGTCTTAGAGATTGCCTGATTTTGTGGAAAGAATACTGTGGTGAGAGATGGTAAGAACTTAGTTTTTAGCCCTGATATTGTTACTTTTTCAGCTCTAAAAAAAGATCTAAACAGTTACTCTAATGGGTTTCCTACTAATGTGTGTCCTTGTGTCAATTAACTTAAAATGCCAAAAGTAGGACCAGAGTAGGGCAAGGGCTCTATACAGAGGTGAATAAATCACAAATATGTACAAATATTTACTTTCCATGCCTGGACACATTTTTTTTGTTTTTTGTTTTTTCTTTTTTATTGAGATTCATTGTAAAAGATGCCAAATTATTCATAAATAAGGGGAAATAAAATTTTAAGCTGTGCTTTTATTTACTGATGTTGTTTACTGCTTTATAACCAGTGTATAAATTCAGTCTTACATGTATATTTTTGAAGAAAAATTTTTGAGGAATATTTTGCAGCTTAAAATGAAAAATATACAAAAAAGAGCTCAGAAGTATGTGATAGGAGATCTATGTTTTGTTTTCTTTTTTGAGAGAACAAAGATTAAGAGTGGAGTTACGCCATCAATCATCTAGCTGTGTGACTTTGGACAAATCATTTCTAATTATAGGAACAACTATTTGCGGCCTCAGTTTTGTTTTTTTATGAAATTAAAAGGAAAAGTCTCTTTTCAGTTCTAAAATTCTGTTCCTTTTTCAGTTTATATGTGAGATACATGGCAAAATGTAATAAGCATATAACAGCAACAATAATAATCGACATGTATTTATTGTTAATCTAGTAACAATCCTGCAAAGTTGTTAATAATAATAGAGCAGGTAATATATCTCCATTTTATAAAGAAGCAGAAGGTGAGAGAGATTCCAAGTAACTTTCTTATGGTCAGTAGATGCCTGAAGTGGAAATTGACATCAGGTCTTCCTGAGTCCGGGCCTAGCATTTTTATCTTCTATGGCCTACTGACTCTCTCCTGGCTTTTACCATGACACTTTGTATGCCCTTAAATTCATCCCCTCTGCTTTTTCTAGATCCTGCTCATTGAAATAATTCTCTTCCCACATATCTTCAAGTCTCTCCCTTTCTTTTCTTTACTTCCCCTCTGAACTGTGAACCTGCTCAGATCCTTCACTAATTCCTTCACTAAAACCTACTTATTCAGTGTTTTTCTTTTTTTTGAAAAAAGTAGTTTATATGCAGTGCCATATAATCACAGCACCTCTTAAGTTTCAATTTCTTTGTCTTTGAGATTAGAGATTAGATAAAAGCATCTCTAAATCCTATGATGCTCTCACAATTTGGCTTCTATTTCTGCTATTATAAGAAAGCATTCCTTCAGAAGTCACTAACAGTTTCTTCATGGCCATTTCCAATAGCTTCTTCTCATTCTTTCTCCTTTTTGACTACTCTATAGTATTTGATTGTGCTAATCTCTTGTGCCACCATTCCCTTGCTCCTTTTCTCTTTTTATTGTTACTCTTGCCTCTTGATTTTTGTGATGACACACTATCATTATTTTCCTTCTTCCTTTTTGATCATCTTTTTCTGTTGTATCTTCTCTTCCTGGTCCTTATGTGTAATGACCGTGTATTTAAAATCAGCCGGAGTCAGGAATTCAGGTTAAGGGAAAAATCTTCAATCTTTATTGAAGTGAAGAGATGAATAAGGTTTGCGATAGCAATATGGGCACCTGCGACAGGAAGCCAGCTAACAGAGAGAGATCTAAGCTGAGCAAACCATCGCAATGGCAATGCAAAAAGTCTCTCCTTCCCCTTCCTTTTCCACTCCCCTGCCTCCACCCACCAAAATCATCATTTCCTATACAACACATCAGGACTTGCACAAAGAGTGGGCGGGGGCCATTCTTTCTCCAAGCTTATATATTAATAGAGTATGGTCCAATTACTATTTAGCCTCATGTGCTTGGGACCTCAGTGCATCAACTCAAGCCTCAGCCCATTACATGAGGGATAGATACTCAAGGTTCTTTTCTCTGACATTTTTTATACTTTGTTTTGGAAAGCTTAGCCATTGCCATGGCTTAGATTCTTTTTCTTTCTTTTTTTCTTTCTTTCTTTTTTGTTTAATTTATAAAGGTTTTTATTTTCAAAACACATGCATAGATAGTTTCCAACATTTACCCCCATAAAACCTTGTGTTCCAAATTTTTTTCTCTTCCTTCCCCTCAGATGGCAAGTAATCCAGTATATGTTAAACATGTGCAATTCTTTTATACATTTTCCCACAATTATCATGACACAGAAAAATCATATCAAAAAGAGAAAAAATGAGGAAGAAAACAAAATACAAGCCAACAACAACAGTAGCAAAAGTGAAAATGCTATGTTGTGATCCATACTCGTCCCCATCTCTCTCTGGGTGCAGATGGCTCTCTTCCTCCCAAGACTATTGGAACTGGCCTGAATCATGTCATTATTGATAAGAGCCATGTCCATCATAGTTGATCATCACATAATCTTCTTGTTGCCCTGTACAATGATCTCCTAGTTCTGCTCATTTCACTTAGCATCAGTTTATGAACGTCTCTCCCAGCCTTTCTGAAATCATCCTGCTGATTATTTCATATAGAAGAATAATGTTCTATAACATTTATATACTATAATTTATTCAGCCATTCCGCAACTGATGGGCATCCATTCAGTTTCCAGTTCCTTACCACTACAAAAAAGGCTGCCACAAACATTTTGCACATGTAGGTTCTTTTCCCTTTTTTTATGATCTCTTTGGAATACAGGCCCATGGCTTTGATTCTTGCTTTTATGCTAATGACTTTTAAACCTCTACTTTCAGCCTCTCAGAAATTATCTTTATTTTTTTCAGTCTCCTAACTTTATACCATTTGTATTCTTTTCTGCCCTGTAGCTTGTATAACTTTGCATATTTATATCTGTCATAGCTTTTCCTTTTCTATGCCTCCATTATCCAACTAATATACTGTAATCTCCCCAAGGTCAAGAACTTGTCTTAATAATCTTTGTGTTTTTGCCAGTTTCTAGCAAAATATTTTTGTATATTGTGACTCTTTACAAATAGTTGTTGAGTGAATGAAGTTTCCTTCTTTTTTCTGGAAACCAACTTGGAAACCAGATTTTTTTTGCTATAAATTATCAAGAAGTTAGTTATAACTCTAGGAATCTTACAAAACTTTTATCCCACTGGAAGTAGTACATGACTTCTTAAAGGGCATGTGTATATGTACATAGAGTGTATATTTTCATTTCTAAGGATCCTCCACTTTCTTTTCCCTTTCCAGGGTATAAAGCATGTTGATCACTTTGGATTTATCTGTCGGGAATCTCCAGAACCTGGATTGAGTCAGTATATTTGTTATGTGTTTCAGTGTGCAAGTGAGTCTTTGGTAAGTGATATTATTTAGTCCTATATTGGAAAAATAAATTATTAAAAAATGTGCTTTCTTTTTTCCCCCCTAAATTGAATTAAAGAAGGAGTAAGAAAAATAGAGAGAAAATGGAAGAAATGTTTGAACTCCAAAAATGTGCTAAACATTTACTAAGTACTTACTGTTATGTGAAAGGCAAAACGTAGGGATTGTGGATGGAAAACTGACCTTTCATTTCAGGCCAGCCTGGCTTCAGTTCCTGTTTTTGACACTGACTGTTTGACCATGAGGAAATAACTTTTCTGTGTCCTTGGAAAGACTGCCTTACTAGACTGCCTTACTAAGACTACAGATTACAGAGGAGTGACTCATCAACATGGAAACATGAAGAGTTTCCCCATAGGGAATTCCCCACACTAGTGAAATCACAGGTTTAGATCAACAATAAGATGTATATGTTAGGGTCTGGAAGTAAAAGGACAGATCTGATATAGATCCTGCTATTAAAGAACTTGGAATCTAAAGGGGGCAAAACACAATCCTCCAACTAGTGCTCTATTGTTTGTTTTTACATTGCTGTTTGCATGTTGTTTCTCCCACCAGATTGTGAGCTTCTTGGGGGAGAAATTGTCTTGTACCTTTCTTTGAAGTGATAGGATTTAGCACAGTGCCTGGCACACATCAGGTGCTTAATACATGCTTGTTGCCTGGATGACATAAGTAGCTATAATGTAAGAGACAGTGGAGTAAATACAAAAGAGATGTTCTTGCAAAATTTTGTGAGCAGTTTGACAAGGGCAAGATCACTTTCACCTGAAAGAGTTTCAAATCCTGTAAAAATAGCAGAGAACAGACACCAAAACCATATTGCAGGCATGTTCACTTTTCTAAGTTTATGCATTTCAATGAACTTTAAAATCCCATCATTTTTAAGTGGGGTGTGTGTGTATGTGTTAATAGTGGGGATACAAGAGTATGCTTCTTTTCTTTTTTCTCAACATAAGGAAGGGGAAGAAGCTTGGTGTAATGACGGCGCTCGCACTCAAGACACCCCAGAATCAGTCCGAGTCAGGATAAGCAAAAGTCCTCAATCTTTATTCTTGGCTCTAGACGTAGGATTGAACAGGATGGAAGTAGAATCTCCCCGACTGCCTTCTCCCTGTTTACCATCCAGCCTGTGTCCCTGGCTAGCTTTACTCTATCCCCTCGTCCCTCCTACAGTCCTCTTATAAACCAATCATTGAGTCAGTACGGATAATGGAAAGGACCATTGGCCAAGCATATGCCCATAGAGTATCGTCCAATCAGTAGTTAGCCTCAAGCTCTCAGCAGTCCTGACCTCAGTGCATTGAATTCAATAGTTTCAGTCCTCTACAGCTTGGTTCCTTATTTCCTTCTAATATCTGCTTTGAGAGCAAGACAACAAAAACCAGTGAAAAATTGGGGGGAAAAATTAGTCTTTTTTTTTTTTTCCCCTTTTCTCTTCAGTTTCTTAAGTGATGCTTTACTTTGAGCTTTATCTTCTTATCTGTAACCTTTGTGTATTTTTTGGTGGGGGAAGGGAGCTTTAAAGAACAGATTTTTTTTTTTTTTTAACATTGTCTTGTTTTCTGATCTGGATTTTCCATGTTGTGTTTCTTTCCCTCTCCCTGTTCTCTTTTATTTATCTCCGGGTCAAAACAATCAGGTTTGTTGATTAAGATATGGAACCAAATGAGTAAATTAGGCTTAGATAAGAGTTTAAAAAGTACTTAGATATTTTTAGTCATCCGTACTTTTTAACCTATTCTCTATGCAAGTCATCTCTGTTATATATTTTTAATGCTAATTCTCCCATTTCTACTCACCTATAAGTACTATATAAATACAGTAACTGAAATATTACAGGTATCACTTAGAAGCACACAACACAGAAAACTTAGACATTGTCCCCATGAATATACACATCCTTAAAAGCTGTACATATACCACCTTGTTCAACACTTCCCTCAATCCCACCTCATCTCACCAATTCCATTGCAGCTTTTGTTCATTTTCACTTGGCAATGATAGAGATTGAATGGAGAAGTAGAGGAATAATGGATGGGAGTGTTTATTTCCTAATGTAATTTTCATTGTAGGGGATGACAGTGTTTGGCTTGCAGTTTCTGTCTTTTACCAAAGACAATGAAGGCTGTGCCCATAGCTAAGAATCTTTTTCTGATGTCTAGTATGATCTCAATCAGTTTTTAGATGCTGACAAAACTCTTACTTTTTATGACTATACTAAAGGGAAGGATATGCTAATTAGGTCCACTTTCCTTAATTATTTCTATCTGTACTTCATACTTTTTTGGGGATAGTTTCCATGAGGAAGGAATGAAGGAAATTTTTTGACCAACCCGAACTAAAAAGAAGTTACCCTATAGCGTCAGTCTGTTATTTTAGTGTATTTTTATGGTTTTAAGTGATATTAAATATTTCTATAGCTTTGGTCAATTCTCAGATATATGATAATTTTGGCAGAGGGAAATCAGTTTAAAAAACTTTGGGTATCTCCAGCATTAATACCCCAGCAACGCTGTGACTAAGGAAACAGACTGGACTGGCTGTGAATGTCTGACCATTGTATGGAGAATATACTGGAGTCTTAGTTTCTGCGTGATTGAATTTAGAACAAGAAAATTCCAGAAATCAGAAATTCTAGTTACCATAATTATATTAATACATATATAATTAGATATACAGTACAAAATGGAGAGGCATCAGAACTATAAGATAGAAGAACAGTTACATATAAATTATCCACATAATGAGGTATAACTGAAACAGCTGACATACAAGGATCAAAAACAAAGTCATTTAAGTAGTATGGTTTCAAGTGACAGTGTCATGGATAAGGCTTGGTAGGTGTTTAAGACAGCACATTACATAATTATATCTGAGATCTTATCTTTGTTCAGTACAAAGAATACAGGAAGCCTTTTTTTCTGCTCCTATGCAGCATAATTCAATTCATTCAGTGACATTTCTTTGAATTTAAAAAGTATGTATCACTTTTGGGGGAAATTTTACTTATGTTGTCTCTTAATAATGCCTCACTACAGCTTTTTCCAACTGGTTGTACTAGAGTAGTTGAGGTTATAGAATGGATAGACAAAAAGGTAAACTACTTAGAAGCAGAAATTTGGGCACAATGGAGTCAAATGACTATTCATGAACTATCCGAGCAAATATAATATGGAAATGGGATTGACAGGACAACAATATATGAAGTTTGGATACTTATTCTTTTATACTGAGCATTGGTTAGACCCTTGATTAAAATCTTATATTCATTTGGATCTACATATTTAAAAATATGGAAAAACCAGGGACTGTCTAGGGGAGAAACGCTAGAAATAGTATTTTTTAAAGATATTTTTCTTTTGTTCTAGTTATTTTCCCTGACTATTAATGTACTTTCTCGTAAATGAGTCTGCTTTTCCTCCTCCTCACCTCATTTCCAGGAATAAAATGTAGGCTCTTTGTAGGCAGAGACTACCATTTTTGTGTGCTTTAAAAATTTTTTTTTTATATATAACGTGCAGTGCCTTGCACATAGGAGGTAAGAGGTAAATATTTATTGTGTTGATTTGAAGGAATGTAACAGTAGTGCATTGTTAAAAAATATAAAAATCTATGATTATTTAGCCTAGAAAAAGAGACGAGAAAAGCATGACTTAATAAGAATAGTTACAGGGATTTGTTAAGTATATAAGACAAATGGATTTAGTGTGCAGCAAACTAGAGCCATACAAGTAAGTCATTAGACTATTTGGGGATTCATGGATTTCATCCAGAAAGTCTTTTTCAATTTCTTCCTTTGTCTCTCCAAGAAATAAAAGAAAGCATCCTTCAATTTATTCAATTGACAGGCATTTGTTAAGTACGTAGAGTATGTAGGACAATGCTGATCTGGATCCCACCACTGATCTGGGAGCATCTATACAGTGCTAGCTATTGGGATATAAAGATAAATGCTGCAGAGTCTTTGCCTTCAAAGATTTTTGACTCTTATGCTGATGAATCAGTAAAACAGACTGCCATTTTGTTCCTGTTGTGTAAATTTGGGATTGATAACCATTCATCTCACATATATGTCCTACAGCATAAGGCAAGAGATGGAACCAAATAACATCTTGAGATGTTTTATGCCCAATGAGACTGAATTATTTCTTTAAAAAAGCTAGATGGTATAGTGCATAGAACTCTGGGGCTAGTCAAGAAGACTTGAATTCAAATTTGGCCTCAAATACTGTATGACTGTGGATAAGCCATTTAATAGGTTTGCTCAGTTTCTGCATCGGGAAATAGAGATAATAATAGCACCTGTCTTTCTAGGATTGTTATGAGGACCGAATTAGCACCCTGGATACTTTAGAATCAGCCGGAGTCAGGATAAGCAAAAGTCCTTGGTCTTTTTTCTTGGTTGAAATGAGAGGAATGGACACAGGAATCTCCACACCTCTCTTCTTTGTCTCCAGCCCAAAAGTCACTCTGGCTTGTCTTACTCCACCCTCTAATCCTTCCTCCAAATTTCTGTATATACCAACAGATCAAGCCAGCACAGAATAGTGGGCTGGGCCATTTTCCAAGCATATGCTAATAGAGTATTGTCCAACCAGTAGTTAGCCTTAAGTGCTCAGTTGGCCGACCTCAGTGCATGAACTCAAGAGTTTCAGCCCTTTATAGATTGTTGTTAAGATGAAATGAAATAATAATTGTTAAGCGCTTAGCACAATGCCTGGCACTTTTGAGAGATAAATAACATTATGGGAGATTTAAAATAAAACAGTATGATTAAAATTATAAAATAATTGCAATCAAACAGTGTATTTTGTTGGAATTCAGTAAAAATATGCAAATAAATTTGAGAGCCCTTTGAAAAGGGTTCCATTTTTATTTACTGTAAAAATGACTAAGAACATTTTATACTTAGATATATTTATTTAATGTAGTCAATTCTTCAAGGAATCTTTTTTATATTAAGACTAAATAAACTGAACAAGTTAAATACATTTTGAGGCTACTACTATCAATCAGGAAACTAATCCTTAAGTGCATTTAGTAAAAAGATAGTTCCTTCCCCAAACAAACACACCCATAACATTGAGCACTTAATCCAGAATAGTTTTTTTTGAAAAAGTGCACAGTAAAAATAAACTAAGAGGATGTGTATTACACTTTCTCTTTACAAGTTTCAGAGCCCTTGGTTGTTTTTTTTTTTTTTTTTTAAATATATCCTAAAGTAGGTGATCCCAAAGGTCTATGAATAAATCTATTTTACATGAAGTTCTTCCCAAGGATCCATTATAAGGGGACAAGAATAATGTATTTGATTTTTAATCTAATCTATGTTTTCAATGCCATGTATATACACAAATGGAAGTTGACCTGCTACTTTAAATAACACCTTATCCTTAAACTAGGGGAGAGGTTCTAATACAAATATTGTGTTCTAAGCATGATTCTAGTTTTGAATATCTAAAATGCTTCTGGTGAGTATTTATTATTCTAACTTGCCTGCAGGAAAACTATAGAGTTCGACCTTTTTTATTTCTGTGGAGTGTGGGAAAACCACACTCCTGTATTTGTGGTTGTGTCATAGAGAAGGCAAGGGCTCAGGCTAAACCAGTGAACAATGCCTGCAGATGAGCTGTTACTTGGCCCTCAAGAGTAACAGCCAGGAAATTTAGAAGGCTGCATTCAAATCTCCTGATCCTATTAAATTAAAGAACAAGAAAGAAATGAGTTGGCCTGAGATGCTCCCAGATCAGTGGTGGGATGCTTGGCCTGAGATGCTCCCAGATCAGTGGTGGGATGCAAAGCTTCCTCAGTACCTGACATGGGTCAAAAGTAGAATGATATTATTTTAAATACTCTGAGGAGACACCATTGACCATAGAATTTTTTTAAAAAAAATCTGAATTGACCACATTTCCTAGTCATTCCTTCCCTTTCACCAACAAAACCATATCAAAAATAAAATGATATGAGTAGAAATTACCACAACTGATAGCTATTCATAGCATAACAACATATAGCCAGCAAGCAAGCTGCTCCTGAGGGATGTTGCAAATGATCTTTTTAACTTTCAGAGATTTCTGTCAAAATATTTAGTTTAAAAAGCATGAATCAAACTGACTAGAAAACTATATCTAGTCAACCATTAATCAATCCTCACCTCAAATTCCCAATGCTTTGTCTATTCATGAATAGTCTTATGTTGCTGGATAAGTTTTTCATTCAGTTCCACACGAACAGCCTTTTATAGGCTTGCGTTTTGTTTCTTCTTGTAGGTTGATGAGGTAATGCTCACCCTGAAACAAGCCTTTAGCACAGCAGCTGCCCTTCAGAGTGCCAAAACTCAGATTAAATTGTGTGAGGCCTGTCCAATGCACTCTTTGCACAAACTCTGTGAAAGAATTGAAGGTATGTATTGACTTGGTCTCCACAAAAGAAGTGTGATTTCTGCCTGGCATGTAGGAGATATTTAAAAAAGATCTGCTGACTTGACTTGTATTTGCTAAACCAGAAAAAAAAATTTCTACTTTTATTTCTACTTTTATTAAATGACTCTTTGTTTCTGATTGAAGTATATGCTGTATTCCCTGGAGATTCAGGTAGAGAATATTGACAGAGAACAGCTTCCCTTAGCAAAGTTCTCTGCTCCAAATATCAGCAAATATTTGTTTAAAATCTCATATCATAAAATGTTGTTACTGGTCAATGATTTCTTTTTTGTTACTGATATGTTTATTTTTCTGAATAAAAATTTAGAACTTTTTTTGATAAAGCATTCTCATTTTGCAGTTGAGGAAACTGAGGCAGACTGAGATAAATCACTGCACTGAGTTAAACAGCTAATAGGTGTAAGAGGCTTGATTCAAATTCAGGTCTTCTTGACATCAGGTCTTGTGCTCTATCCAATGCAACACTTAGCTAAAAGAAAGGAAGGGGAGATGATCTCTAATTCTAATCTAAAATGATAAAGCATTCTCTAGGGGAGAAAGCATGGCCAGGGTTTGGGGAAAAGAAAGAAAAGTGATTTTTATGAAAATTTAGGAGCTCATCTTTGTATAGAATAAATTTTAGTTTTTGAAAAAGATTACATTCTTATCTCATGTAACTTTGAACATGGTGAAATTTCTTAAAGGCATTTGTTGATTAAGGTTGGAATCCTGGTACAAGTTAAAAACCATTCAAATTTGAATTACTTGATCTTTCATAAAGTCATGGTTTCACGGACTACATTCCTAAATCACTTGTTGATTTGGACTGCTGTTTAGGGGAGGGCAATAAAAATTTAAGGGTAAAACATTCTTAACACAAAAAATTAAATATTTTATTTTAGATATTGTGGGGGTCTATGGCAATTTCACTGCTAAGTAGCATATATTTGCCCCTCCCCAATTCTCATTTATTAGGACAAAACATTACAGGTTAGGTGGATAGGGGCTAGTTTCATAGAAATAGTTCTTTTAATCAATGGGTGACTTGACCAAACAGTGTTACAATAAGATTTTGTGACTTAGCAAATAAAGTTTGGTTAGAAGGTATTTACAGATCTTATTGAAAGATGAGGTTGATTGGGATATATTGGGTATACTTGGAATTGGGTTAAAAATATGTAGACTTTTTGTTGCCATGGAGATACCGCCCAATGTCCATCAGCTAGTGATATCTTGGAAATGGAACTGCTGGAATGGCTTTCAAAGAATTCTAGGTAACAGTACCAGAAAGAAGAGAGTAAGGAGATTCATAGCTCAGGAAATGTCATTCATCTTGGTGAAATATGGGAACAGGTTGGGCACCTACATGTTCCCCTCTTCTTTTTTCGCTTCAGTAAGGCAATGTGAACTGCAGAATTGAAGGTCAGTGAGGGTATTTGCTTCTGCTAATAAGGTTATTGACAAAGGATAATTGCAGAACTGCAGAATTAGAGATAGTCTCACCTTCCTTTCTTTTAGCTAGGTGTTGCATTGGATAGAGCACTAGACCTGATGTCCTGAGGACCTGAATTTGAATCAAGCCTCTTATACCTATTAGCTGTATGACCCAGTACAGTGATTTAATCTCAGTCTGCCTCAGTTTCCTCAACTGTAAAATGAGAATAACAATTGTACTTCCCAGGGTTGTTGTGAGGATCAAATGAGATATTTGTAAAGCTCTTAGCACAGTGCCTGGCACATAAAAGGTACTTAATAAATACCTGTCCTCCCTCTGACCCTTCCTTCTTCCCTTCCTCCTTTCTTCCTTCCTTCCTTCCTTCTTTCCTTCTCTTTTTCCTTCCTTCCTTCTTTCCTTCTCTCTTTCCTTCCTTCCTTCCTTCCTTCTTTCCTTCCTTCCTTCCTTCCTTCTTCCTTCCTTCCTTCCTTCTTCCTTCCTTCTTCCTTCTTCCTTCCTTCTTCCTTCCTTCCTTCCTTCCTTCCTTCCTTCCTTCCTTCCTTCCTTCCTTCCTTCCTTCCTTCCTTCCTTCCTTCTTTCCTTCTTTCCTTTCTTCCTTCCTACCTTTCCTCCCTCCCTTTTCTTTCTTTACCCTCCTTTATATAAATGAAATTAGTGATCACCTACCCTGTTTGCATAATCCATGCTAGCACTGTAGATAGAAACTGGGGATATTGGTCATTTGGGGGAAAATGGGAGATGCATCCATCCTTTACTAAAAAGTATTTGGGAGGGCTAATAAGAAATGATTTCTCGCCTGGAGGATCACAAGATTTTTTCATCACTCTGTGATCATAGTTATGAGCCAGCTTGAAGTTGATTTATAGAAAATAGTATAAAAAGATTAAAAACTGAAACAATTTTAACAATTCTTATCCTAGAAAAAAAGATAAGCAACTGGAGGCAGAAATGAACTACATCAAGATAAAGGGCAGAGAGCAGGGGAACCATCTCCTTTCAGATTCAGATTCAGTATATATATTGCTTCCTTTGCTGGGAGCAATATCCTAAATCCTTCCCCCTTAATATGAAGTTTCCTTCAAAAGTTATTGAAATTGTCCTAGAGAATTCACTGGTTCATGGAACTAAAAGCTCAAGCTGTTGACATCACTTTCTTGTCACTTCAGTACACACAATGGAGACGCCACAGTCATTCTAGATTGTTTGCAGGACTGATGATGATGATGGGCAACTCAGAGGGAGAGGATCTGTGATTGGCTGAATCAGTGTTCAGTGACCTCACTGTCCATCCTTGCTTAATGGTTTTTCTCTGCTATAGCTGTGTCTCTCTTTTTGTATCTCATTTTATTTCAACTTCAGGTCTAAACTACCAGGTTCTAGACTGAGAAAGGCACATCCTAGGTACAGACACTCCTATACACCTACTGTATTTTAAACAGCTTATTCAGTGAGGAGGATATTTGCAGAGTGAGGGACTTTCTTTAGATCTTCATTACCAATCTCTACATTTGCCTATATAATTTTATTGTGAATATTTCCAATATAATTTATTTTTATAAATTAATATGATACTTTAATTCTATGGTAAGATGTAACTGGGCCAAAGAATCAAAAGGGAGCGTTTCTGTTTTTTAAACTGGTGTAGAAGCATGTTTGTAGGCAGAAGGAAATAGTCAATGGAGGGAATAATTAAAGAGAGAGAAAGTAAGGATAATCTGTAGAACAAAATCCTAGAATGCCCAGAAGAAGGGGCCAGTGTCGGGGGTTTGAAATTCTTTAAGACAGAGAAGAGAAGACAGTGACTGGTGTTTTTTTCTCGGATGAGGAGAAGATAATTTTGAAGGAACTGTTTAGGGGCATTGAGAACCAGCCAGAGTACAGATAAATATGGCTTTAAGGTGACTGGAAACTATCATAGACATTGAATTCAGGAGTAGGGAAACAAAAGAATCAATGGTTGAATTGAGTGTCATAGAATGATAGATTTAAAGATGGAAGGGATTTTTGAGATCATTTTGTCCACTTCAGTTTCTAAATGAGGAAATGGGCTTAGAGAGATTAAATGATTTGTCCAAGGTCATGAAAATAATTGAGAACTATGTGTGTGAGTAGGTGAATGTCTAATTTGTTAGACTCCTTGTTGTTGGAGAGAGTACAGGGAATATGTATGATTGAGACTAAGGTTGTAAACTTTAACCTGAGGTGGTAAGTTTGTGGGGTACAGTGACTATAGACTGAGAGCTCATAATGTCACAAGGCTGCCTTCATCTTCTGCAGCATGTGTGTTTGGTAGTCAAGATCACAGATAGACTTGTTGCTAATGGTATGGAACAAATAAAGAGAATTGTAATGTTTAGTGCAATCTAGCTTAGCTAGAATCACTAGCTGAATCAAAGGAACAGTTGATTTTACCTTCAGTTTTCTGGAGAAAGTTGTAAGAGCAGTACACTGAATTATCTCATGCAAGGGCAGTCTCATTGTGGCTTGGAGGTGACTCTGCCTTCTCAAAAGTCTTTTCAGGAGAGCGCAGGTTCTTTTTGATAGTTCCAGATTGTTGGCTTACAAGGAGTTGAGACCTAAAATAAGTGAATAGATTGTTGAGAATAACTGCCCCCAAATGAGTTTATGTTACCAGAGCTAGACAAGTCCTATATCTTAGAGTACTGAAAAAGAGTTTCTGTCTGTTGAATAGACCTCTAGAAAAGGAGAGAGTATTCAAGACTGAAGACAGGTAGATAAGCTAGTCTGGTGCCTCATCTTTGACCCCAAAAAATTCTCAAAAACAAGAAAAGAAACAATCATTTCTTTTTTAATATAGTTAAAGATTTTAGTGAGACATTTGATAGATTTTTCACAATATCTTTATGAAGTAATTAATTGGATTTAGAATTTATTGGATAAGTGGGTATAAAACATTATTAATTTTATTATATTAATTATTATTAATATATACTATATAATATAATATTATGTATTATTATATACTATCATATAATAATACAATATAATTAATATTACATTATTTATAAAATTAATGTTTTGATGTTTTCCTTGAGCAAGAGCTCCAATTGGAGTATGCCTGAGGGATTTGTCTTTGGTTTACTGCTTTTCACTGTTTTCCTTAATAAGGTTCATGAATCAGATCAAGGTATGAATAACGGTTTTATCTAACCTGTGGAGAAGAAGATGTACTGTTTTGAATTTATAGCTGTGAGGAGCAGTAACGAATTTTGTGGAATTAAATTTGTTCTATGATAGATTTCATATTTTTTCTAATTTTTTAGGTCTTTATCCACCAAGAGCCAAACTTGTAATACAAAGACATCTCTCATCATTGACAGATAATGAACAGGCTGACATTTTTGAACGTGTTCAGGTAACAAGATCCAAAAAAATGTCAAAATTTGGAAATATGCGCTATAGTAAGTGACAGTGTGTTTATAATATTATTTTACTTTTATTTCTACTCTTACATAAAGTTATAGATGTATGGATGGTTCTCATTACTTAATAAGTCATATCTAAAGTTTTTTACTTTGATTTTACTGATAAAAATAGTTTAGTTACTGTTATTTCCTTTGCTAGACAAATTAGGAGTGAGGATAGCTGAAATAATAGAAGGTACATTGCTAAAAATAATTTTTTGTGTTTTTTTGTTCTGTTTTTTTATTTTTCAATCAGAAAATGAAGCCAGTAAATGACCAAGAAGAAAATGAACTTGTAATTTTGCATTTGAGGCAGTTGTGTGAAACCAAACAAAAGACCCATATTCATATCGGAGAAACTCAGTCGGTAAAATTTTTTTTCCCCTCTTAGTTGGTCTGTGTCTAAATAAAGTTTGTCACTGTAATATTGAGTGATCTTTTGAAAATTGCTCAGATTTAACCAAAATAACAGAAGAAGTAAATGAAAATTTTCTTTGCTTTTAATTCTATTATTCCTTTAGAATAAAATCCTAAGAACTATACGTACTTTTATATATTATAGGGAAATTATAACTTCATAAGAAATATTATTTTAAAGAACATTGTTTTCATTGATTGAAAAAAGACTAGGATGTTTTTGGAATATGATTAGTAGATCACATATAATTAATAAAGGACACTAGAGCTTTTAGGTGTATTATTCTGTTTTCTGATTAAATTAATGGAGACTAATAGAGTGATAAGATCACTGGATTTGGAGTCATAGATGCTAGGTTTAAGCCCTCTGTCTGCTGTTAGTAACTTTGTGACCTTAAGCAAGTCCCTTAATCTTTTTGAACCTTCTTTATCTTATTTGCAAAATTATACTGGCTATCTCATAAGATTTTGTAATGAGAAAACTTTTAAAAATTGACATATAGGTACAGTTGTGTACTTTTAATGTTATTTGAACGAAATTTTAGGAGTCCTGATCAGAAGCAGCAGGATAAGAAGTAGGGATATGGCACTACATATATGAAAACTTCTGCCACAAACTAAATTACAATTTAGCCCTTTTAACTTTATTCATTCAGGTGGAGAGTGACATTAGCCATATTATAATCTTTAAACAAAACTATGTTATAAAAATGCAAAGTAAATATAGATGCTTTTAAAATTTACAATACAAAGTATTGATTTCTTAATTTGTCAATATATTGTTGTATTGAAGGGACATAGGAAAGAAGATAAACTGGGATTAACAGAATTTATCATCTTGCTGCCAAAAATAGCTTTCCCTCTTGACATTTTTATTTCTACCAGCGGTATTATCAGTATTCCAGTAATCTAAGTTCAAATTTTTTTCATAAATGGTTCCTACTCTTCAGCCATATCTAGTCAGTTACCAGGTTCTATTTATTCTTCTATCATAATATTTTTCATATGTTTCTTCCTGAGTTCCTTATCACTTTGTATTTTCTTTGGCTGCCCCCAATGCCTATAATGCTACCTTTCCTCATCTCCATAAGAAGTCTTTTCCAGTCATTAATTTTAGTACATTCCCTCTGTTAAATATTTCCTTTTGTTCCTATATATAGCTTGTTTGTACATACTTATTTGTCTCCTCAATTAGATGGTTAGCTTCTTGAGGGCAGGGACTTTCTTCTGTCTTTCTTTGCATCCTCAGTGCTTAGCATTGTTGTTATTGTTGAGTCATTCAGTTGTGTTTGACTTTTTTGTGACTTCCATGCTTCACACCATGCCAGCCCTGTGAATCTTCCCAACATCAGGGTCTTTTCCAGAGAGTCCTGTTTTCTCATTATATAGCCCAAGTATTTAAGTTTGAGCTCCAGTATTTGACATTCAGATGACTAGTCTAAATTAATTTTTTAAAGTATTGATTGATATGATCTTGATGTCCAAGGAACTCTCAAAATTCTCTCCTAGCATCACATTTCAAAGCTGTTGGTTCTTCTGTGCCCAATTTTATACTCTAAATCTCATAGCCATATATTACTTCTGGAAAATCTATAGTTTTGATTATACAAACCTTTGTTGGCAAGGTGATTTGCCATAGCTTTCTTTTCAAGGAGCAAGTGTTGTTTACTTTCATGGCTGTAGTTTCTGTCTGCATTTTGTGCCTAAGAATATGTCATCTGATACTGTTTTCATTTCTTCTTCTTTGTTTGCCAGGAAGCGATGGGACCTTTTGCCAAGTCTTAGTCTTTTGATGTTAAGCTTCAAACTAGGTTTCATACTCTTCTCTTTCATTCTTAATAAGATACTTTTTATAATTGTTCACTTTCTGCCATCAGAGTGGTATCACCTGTGTATCTGAGATTGTTGCTACTTCTCCCTATTACTTTAATTCTGGCTTTTGATTTTCCTGGACCAATATTTCCCATGATGTACTTTATATGTAAATTACATAAATAAAGTGACAACCTATAGGTTTGTTGTAATCCTTTTCCAGTCTTAAACCTGCATATTTGGAAAATTTAGTGCTGACTACTAGCTTGGAAAAGACCAATTTACACTTCAATATAAAAGAAGGGCAGAGTTAAGGAATGTTTAAATTACTAAACAGTTGTGCTAATTTCTAATGCCAGCAAAAGTATGCTTAAGTTTTACAAAATTGATTTTAGCAGTATTATCAGAAGAGCAGACAGGTTTTTGAAGAGGCAGAAGAATTAGTTACCTAATTGTCAATGTTTGCTGGATTATGGGGAAAGCCAGGTTGTTCTTGAAAAAGATCTTTTGCTTCATTGACTATATTAAAGCCTTCGACAATGTGGATCATAACAAAATGTGACATGTGTAATGTTATGGTTAGCTTTCTGGAGGTCTTTGCACCAGCCTTTGTTTCATCTGAGTAATCTCCACAAGAATAGCCAGGGATAAAGTACAAATTCTTTATTGTCTCCTTCACAATCTGTCTCCTTGCCTGGGGCCCAGGCTAGCTTTTTGGAGACCCTTCAGATGGCCTTAGTCTCAGTGGAAAAAGGAGGACAAGCAGCCACCAGGGTGGGGGGAGAAGGGGAAAGACGAATGAATGTTTCTCTTCTAGCCATTGTTGACTCTTAAATACTCTATTATAATTACATCATCATAGATGTCAAGTCAATCTTGTAGAACTATATTAAGTATTAAGTACATGTACTGAACTAGAGAACTATTAATCACCATGCCAAATTAGATAACCATTGTTTTATCAATTCCACTGAGTTAATACCTTGTTTCAAGTATGCTTCTCTAGAGTTCTGGCTCTCTACAGACAAGTCCTCAAAAAGATGGAAATACCAGATCATCTTTCTTGTCTCTTAAGGAACCAGTATTGGTCAAGAAGCAACAGAGTTGAACATGGAACAACTGATTGGTTTAAGATTGGAAAAGGACTGCTTAGCATGTTGCTTGGCACTTAATAAATGTTTATTGGCTGATTGATATCTGGATTCAAACAATAACCACCTTAACTGATCTTCCTTACTTATATCTTTTCATTTCTGTCCTGAAAATTATTCTTTCCACTCATTTTGCCTTTTTAATCTGTATTTCACAACTCTCCAATCAAACTATAAGTTCTTCTAGGAAAAGGACCATATTTTATATCTCTTTGTATCATAGTCTGTATTACAGTCAATTGTCAACATTCCTTTCATAATATTCCCTGATACATACACTTTTACAGAGACTCTTCATCAGTTACAGGGTAGAATCTAAACTCTTTGGCACTTAAGATCTTCTGTAGTCTGCCCTTATCTTGCCTTTTTCTTTACTTTTCTGTGTGTTCATCTTTCTTCTGGTAGACTGATCTTCTGTCTGTATTTTGGATATACTTTGCACATTCTCTCCTTTCATGTTTAAACTTAGATCATATCTTCTAAAGCTTAGATCATATCTTCTGTCTTTCTGTTTTTTCCTATCGTTTTTTGAATTCTATCCATCCTTCAGCACCCCTTAATTTTCTTGTTTTCCATGAATGCTTTTCTGACTTAGCACTCTTAGAATTACAGTTTTTTGAAGGCAAGAATTATTTCGCCTCTGTTATATCTCCACTGCTTAGCAGAGTGTGTGCTGCATAGTAGGTGGTTAACAAATGCTTGTTGTTTGATTGATTGCTTATAACAGAAGTGTTAAACTTGTAGTCCTTAGTTTCTACTTCAATATATAGCCTATAGGAATCTATTTCGTGTGAGTTTGACACCACTGATCTATACACTCATTTTGCCTTTTTAATCTGTATTTCACAGCTCCCCAATCAAACTATAAGTTCTTTTAGGAAAAGGACCATATTTTATATCTCTTTGTATCATAGTCTGTATTACAGTCAGTTGTCAACTTTTAGGGAGGTAATAATCCTAGAAAATATTATGAAAGTAAAAAATATGCATGCTGATTCTTTAAACTTTTAGGAAATAGGGTGTTAGGCTTATGTGGTCAACAAAAATTATGGTCTTTTGCTAGAGATTGCTAAAGAATTTTTTTTATGTATACAGTTTCTTATAACAAAGCATTATTTTTTTTTTACATTTTATTTAATTTAATTAATTTTCTTAACATAGCAACCATGAAAAAAATCTCATAACATACAGGGGAAAGGAGAGACAGTGCTGGACAGGGGGTGAGGAACTGGAGCAATATGATGTCAGAAGAAACTGGAGGTGAAAAAGGGAAAGAGGCAACCTGCATATCGAATCTCCTTTTTGTTCTGTGGCTGAACTGTTCTCCATCAAAAGCACAAGCTTTGGGGAGAGCTCCTTTAGAAGTCTGGCTGATTCCTCTGAGTTGCACTCTCAGAGCAACCCAGGCAGGGGTAGGAGGCAGGACACATTAGCATCCACAGGAAGGCAAGGTGACCACCACCTTTTTCATTTCCAACATTTTAAGTTACTTTAGTATTTCTAAACAGATTCAAAAACTTTTTTTATTAATATTTTTCTTCTTTTTGTGGGTATAAACTAATACTCATTGGGCCTCTCTTTTTTTCTCTATGACATCTAGCCAGGAATATGCATGGTTACCAATATGAACATGAAAATGAAGTTACTCATGTAATGAAATCTCAGGAATGTTTGAAGTCACAAAAGTTACAGGCAGGACTATTGAGGATTGATTGTATCTTGTACATAGCTGGTACATGGGTAGAAGTGTTCAGTTACTTCTTTTTATGGGTGAGGAAACTGAAGAATTAAATTCAGTAGCTTCATTTTAAAGAGTTTACAGATTAGGAAACCTATGGACAGAAAGGTTAAGGGACTTGCCCATGGATAATTCAGTTGACTGATTAAATGCTTTACTTGTGTGCTTTCAATGTACCTGTGCAAGAACCTTTAGAAATAGAATATAGCTCTACTTATTCTCCAAGTGGTACTTTGTCCATTGTATGTCCCACTGCTGTTTTCCCCTGCCTACTTATTATAAAATGATGCAGTTTATTAAAAATGACAGATTGTACTTACTCTTGTCCTATCAAATATAATTATTTCTCATGATCTTTAGAAGAAATACACCATAAAAACTTGAGTGTTTTCTCTTACTGCCTTCTTTATTTTTGCACTTAACACTTGAAGCTGTATTCTTTATATGCTACTTGTAAATAATTTGTGCTACTGAAACATATCCTTTCTTCAGCTATAGTAGGATTCTTAGGTTGCCTAAGATGTACAAAAAGCCCAAAGTAGGCAAGCATGATTAAATGTGACAGTGTGATGTAGTAAAAAGAACAGTGTTGAGAGTTAGGACACCCAGCCTCGAAGCCCATTTCCTCCCTACTTGAAATTATCTGGCACTGATTGCCTCACCATGTCAGACTTTAGTATCTTGTTAAGAGCAGGTGGCAGGGGTGGAGGTGAGGAAGGGATCAAGACTAGAGGTCTCCTAAGATGTCTTTCATTTGTTTCTGTGATTCTATTTCAAAATCAAAATTCAATTTTGTTCTTTTGTAGACTCTTTCTAATAATGCAGTTCCTGAAAATGTGGGCAGCAGTGGCAGGTTCAAACTTGACATTTTGAAAAACAAAGCTAAGAGATCCTTGACCAGCTCTCTGGAAAATATCTTCTCAAGGGTGAGTTTTACAAACTAGTCAAGTACTTTTCTATGCGATATTGACTGTAAATCAATATACACCATTTCATTTTTTTCTTAATAGGCAAACAGACTCTTTACTTGATATTAATCAAAACGAATACTTTTCTTTAAGTGAACTCTAGTTTAAAGAAAATTGCAAACATATGTCTGGTGTTATTATGCTGATTCTTATACCTGAAATATCTGTAGAGTTTGGGTAATGGAGACATGGACATTAAAAAATGGAAACAGGATATTTAAAATCTTAATCCTTGAAGAACTCAGTGCATTTTACTACAAAAATATGGTTATAAAACTCCTCTTTTGTACTTGTCTGGAATCTTAAGGGAAAATCTTAAAAGTCAAGAAGTACATATTGTGAGAAACAAATTTATTAGAATATTATATATACTTGAGTATTAATAGTAGAAATAAAGAACTCAACAATGTAATCATTTATTTTTATTTTTTATATTAGGCTAAATACTTAATTAGGATAAATCAACGCAATTCTTTTAAACATTTTTCCCTATTTGTTATGTTGCAAAAAAAAAAAAAAAAGATCAAAAGGGGAAACAATGATGAAGACAAAAACTAACAAAAAATGAAAATATTATATTTTGATCCATATTCAGACTTCATGATTCTTTCTCTGGATGTGGATGGCATTTTCCATCCCAAGTCTATTGGAATCCACAAACATTAAGTGTTTTAGAGCCTATAGTTATGTAAGTGGAGAGAAGGAAAAATATCAGATGTGATATAAATGTAGAAGACATGACAGTAGATTGGGTATGAATTATGAGTGTAAGTGAGTAAAGATGACACCAGAGTTTCAAGTCTGAGGAATCAGGAGAATGGTGGGGCCCTCGACAATAATAGGAAAGTTAGGTAGAGGAGAGAATTTGAGGAAGTCAGTTAATATTGGAAAAGATGTCTAGGGCTGCAGAAGAGAGCCAGATTTCTAGAAGATGGAAAGAGTGGCAAAGGAAAGATTTAAGATGAAAATAAATGTTATAGCATTTCAGAGAGCATAGTAGAATTAGTAAGCAAATCCAAAGTGGGGTATTTGGAAAGTAAACTTGAAGGGAGTGAGGGTAAGAAGTCAAATGGTAGGGAATGGTGTTTGGTACAGTGATGGCTGGGAATTCATAATCATTTAAAGGAAGAGAGTATGAGGGTGTGGGAGAATTATATTTTGAATAAGTCCTTGCAGAGTATCAATGATTAAAGAGATCTTGTGAGGGATGCAGGAAATGAAACTATTCAGTGACTTCTTCAAGGTCCATCCTTATTGCATGTGGTAATGTGTGTTCTGTGAATCTCAGAAGGTTCACTTTAGAAAAGACAGAAAGACAAAGGTATAACTTGAAAGCATCTGGTAGGAGGCTGGGAATGTTGACCCATGAAATAGGGTCATTAAAAAGTAATGAAACAAATGATGTTTGAATTAAACTGAGATGCTCTCATAGAATAACAATTATCTTTATTGCTCAGTAATTTGTAGAACTCCTTAATGGTAAGACAAGAAAGTGTGTGTGTGTGTGTGTGTGTGTGTGTGTGTGTGTGTGTGTGTGTGTGTGTATACACACTCATATTACATTGTTCCTCCAAAAAACCCAAATCATCAAATATTTAATGATTTGACGTTATATTTATTCCATATTACCATACGTGGAATTTATTATTCTTATCTTTTGGTATCAAGAAACTCTGTATTTCATCAAAAAGAAATTGCCCGCTAAGCTTTTATTTCACTGTATCATAAAGAATTTTGTCTAATCTATACTCATGTGTTACATTTCTAAACTAATTATGATGACTTTAAGCAAAATTTATTGGTCCTCTTTATATTCAAACACCCTAATTTAATGAACTATGGAGAAAATAATGATAGAAAAAAAAGGAATTCCATTTGTAGGTAATAATTCTTTACTTTGGTATATGGTACTTTAGACTAGATAGTTACTTATCCTGGGGTGTTATGAAGTAGTTTTATGTTTCATTTTAGAATTACATTAGAATCAGAGGATCAAGGAGCTAGAAGAGATTGGAGGTCACTTTATTCAATCTACTCTTTTTATAGAGAGCAAAATGACTAGATGCTTTCTGAGATCCTTTGTAGTTCCAGTGTTCTGTGCTTCTTTGATAGTTTTACACTCTTTTATTTGATGCTCAAGAGGGTTTGAAGTCTTAACTTTTTATCCCACCAGATTCTCATGCTTCCATTGGTAAGACTGACATAGCCTATAAACCTTCCCAGTAATAGAACAGCAGACCTGTTTTGGTCAAGATGGTGTTCCAAGGTATTTCAAATTGTGAGTCTTAACAAGTTCTTAAAACATGCAAAAAAGAATAGGATTTTTGTTTTTTGTAATTTGGAAATAGTTCATGTAGTATTTTAGTTTATTTAGTGAAAGAGAGTTTGTTTTTTTTTAAACATCTAGATTTGCCAGTTTTCCTTCTTTGGGTTATGTAGTGGGTATAACACTGACGTTCTAGTCATATGGTTTAACCTACAATCACTGCCATTTTTAGATGTCAAGACATACTGTATAGCTAACTATAGCTATTTTTGAAATAGGATCACTGTTAAATATGTGGAGAAGCTTAAGCCATTTAAAATGAGGCAAGGAAAACATTGATACATACATTACCAAATTAGTAATTTGGAATATCCCAGTTATCTAGTTATAAGCATATTTCAGAGTAAGGATCTAATGAAAAAGTAGGTTTCCAAGTATATTTTTCCTTAGTGTGACATTTGACTTTCTCTGCTTAAAACAGATAGTTTCAGGGGCAGGTCCAATTAGAATTGTAAAATAAATGTTTTAGTTTTTATTACATGAAAAACCATGAACATGCTAGGCCACTGTCAGTGAAAACAAGCTCTTTGCTTGTTTTTCCTCTGGTAGTGATAATAATTATGTGTTTTATTGCTTGGAAGGAAGAAAGGAAAGAAGAAAGAAAAGAAAAAATAAATAAACAAAAGAAGGAAGGAAGAAAATAATCAAATGTCTGCTAGGTACCAGACACTATGCTAAACACTTACAAATAATATCTCATTTGATCCTTACAAGAACACTGCAACATAGACATTATCATCCTCATTTTACAGTGGAGGAAATTTAGATAGACAGAGGTCCAGTGACTTGCCTAGGCATTTAGGCAAGTTAGTAAATGTCTCTGAGGCTGGATTTGAATTCAAGTTTTTCCTGACTCTAGGCTCATTGATCTATCTACTGCACCACTTAGTAATAGCAAGAGTGCTGCATAAGCAGTCAGGAGGCTAATTTTGATCCTGATTGTGGCACTTGAAATGATCTTGAACAAGTCACTCATTTCTTCTGAAATTCATTTTCCTCATCTGTGAATTAGGGATAATAAAAATATATTTGGTAATAAGAAACTGAAGAGCATTCATTGTTATGCTATAGAATTATAGGCGTGAAACTTTTCATCAAAGTTTTATCTGCCTAGTCTTTATTCAACTTTATGTCTTTCTTTTGGATCTCCATTTAGATTCATTGATATTCCTTCTAATTGTGAATTTTCTACTATTCTCATAAAGGCCCTCCCAGGGCTATAAGCATATTGGAAGATGCAGTATTTCACAAGTGCTCTGCTTCTCAGTTACATTCCAGTATAATCCTTGTATTTTTAACTAAAACATGGTAACTGATAATTCAGGAAAAAAATTGAAATCTTAGCCAAATGTTCAAGGTTGCTTTTTTTTTTCCTTAACCAATTCAAGGTCCCATTTGAATTTGGGGACAGTGTATATGTGTGTATATGTGTATATATATATGTGTATAAAGCTAGATTTGAATTCGTCTTCCTGAATCCGGGCCAGTGCCCTATCCACCATACTATATTAGTGCCTCTAATTCCTACTCTTAATTCCTTGAAATAGCAACATTCCTGATCTTAGATTTAAAATGGATCTTACACCACCTTTCTCAAGCCCTAATTTAATAAGAATGCCCTCTATATCATCCAAAAAAAGTGACTATCCAATTCCTGCTTGAAGATGTCATTGGTAGGGAACTAGCTACCTTTGGGGTAAAGTTATTCCACTTTGAAGCAATACTAATTGTTAGGATGTTTTCCCTTCTATCAATTCTAAATCTGTCCTTGTGAAGCTTTGTATGAAGAATCACAGAATTTTTGAATTGAAGGGACCTCAATGGACATATAATAGAAACTATAAATGAACCCACTGTAACATAACTCTTAAGTAGTTATCTAGTCTCTGCTGAAAGACCTCATCGCCTCAGGAGGCAGTCAATGCCAATTTGCACAGTTTTAACCATTAAGAAGTTTTCTCTGATACCAAGCCCTAAATAATGAAATCCCTTTCCATTTTGATTGGTTCTGTCCTTAGGGACCACACAGAACAAATCTAATCTCTGCTCCACGACCACTCTACCAACACTTGAAGACAGCTAACATCTCCAGGGCGTCTTTTCTTCTCCAGGTTAAACTGGTACCTCACTCTATGAAATATAGAGCAGAATGCCCTCTGTTAGTGTTAACCTGTTTACCATACTTATAGCATGCTTTATATTCTGGATACTGTCCCAGGAGAGTGGAGTTTAATTAGAAATTCAGACCAGTACAAACTAAATGAATGGCACCTTTGTTCATTGTTTTGACAGGAGGCCCACTATGAACTAATGTATAAAGGATGATCTTCTGGGCTCTGAGAAAGTTTCTCACAGCCCACCAGGCCCGTAGAGCAGGCCTCTATCACTAAGAGCCATGGGTGAGCCAGGCTTTTTATATGCCTCCTTTATCCTCCAATTTTTTTTCCCAACAAATTATAATGTCCAAAGACTTCAAAACATAAATCTAGGAGTGGAGGTAATAGATTAAAACCTTTGCCACTTGCTGCCTATATGACCTTGGACAAGATTTCTTAACCCATTTGGCCTTTGGTTTTCTCATCTATATGATTGGAGTATTGAGCTAGATGATCCCTAAGACTCTTTATAATTCTGAATCCTAAGATTCTAACATAGTACAAGGTGTAGAAACCATTCATAAATTTACCAAAGACTTCAGAGTTCATTCTCTTGCCTCCTGCCGTGCTTTCCACAGAGTGGGAAGGACTTGAATTAGTTTAAGATGATTTCTTGGGATATTTTTGTTTGTCTTCATCCATATTTATTCTTTCTAAAAAAAAAACCAAATTATTGTCATCTTATTTCTATCTACATTGTTATAGTAAAGTAGAAAGAATATTGAAGTATGGGAAATAGAGAAACCAGGGTTTAACCCCAGTTGGATAAGCTACATAAGTTTTCCTATAAAATCAGGAATGATCAAGGGAACAAGTATTGATTAAGTACCTACTATGTGCCAAACACTGGACTAAGAACTTTACAAATATTATTTCATTTGGTTCTCATAACAACCTTGTGAGGTATGATTCCTGCTTTAAAGTTGAGGGAACTGAGGCAGACAGAATTAAACTATTTTCTTAGGGTCAAATAGCTAGTAATTGTGTGAGGCCAACTTTGAACTCAGGATTTCCTGACTCCAGGCCTAGAATTCCATTCACTGTGCCAGTTTCAACAATGAAAAATGATTATCATAGATATTTTTTCTGTTAAATCACGTTTATTTATTAATATAATCCTTTTCTTCATCTTTCAGATGATCTCAAGATAAATGAAAAAATAAAAAGTAGGTTAGCAAAGCTAATCAAGCCTCTTTGATGATATGTGTATTATTATATACCAGTAGCTTCCTACTTCTGGATTCATTCTTGGTCACTATAATGGCATAATATCAGGTTTTGTTTTATATACTGTTATAGTCACTGTATATATTGTTTTCTTTGTCATGCCTACTTCTCTTGGTATCCATTCATATAAGTCTTCCTATGATCCTCTCAATTCTTCATGTTCATGTTTTTTTAAACTACTCAACAATATTCTGTTACATCTATTTATCAAAACATTTTGTTTATATGGTTCCCAATTGATAGATTCCTATTTTATTTCTAACAAAAAATGTTTCCAACAAACGTGTCATTATGGTGTATGGATATAAGGTTGTCAGCTCAGCAGCAGCATAACATTCCCAAACTAGCTTTTAGGATTCTGGAGTGAGATGCAGAACCAAGTAAACTATTTTAATTCTTCTCTTCCCACAGGGAGCAAACAGAATGAGAGGTCGTCTAGGAAGCATGGACAGCTTTGAAAGGTCCAACAGTCTTGCTTCAGAGAAGGTACCAAATGAAGGCTGAATATCTATTGCAGCTTTTAGTAATATATAAGCTAATATAATGTGTCTTGTGTGGCATTAAGTATAAGATACATATTACTATTTGAATTTTCATCATGTTTTTTACATTTCAGCATGTATTTAACATTGTTAAAGTTGACTGGATTGGTAACATGTTCATGTACTACTGATCTTGAAGAGTTCAGTTTGGTCTCTGTGCTTGGGGACAATAGATATCTTTTCTTTTTATAGGTTAGTTGGGCTACAATAAGATTTTTTGCTATGTGGAGTTTTTCTTCTTGGTGATGCTATTTTATCCTTAGTAATACAAATTCATGTAATAATGAGCTGTTGTTATAATACAGTTTTGCTGAACCTTGAACTAATTTTGATTTTTTCCTTAATTTCAACTTCATACTCACATTTTTATTTTAGAAAATATCCTTTTCATTTTTTCTCCTGATTCTTGATAATCCTGAAAATTGAAGCATATTCATGTAAATTTCTTTAAAAATATGTCACGATTTGAAGCCTATTCAAACTAATTTCTTTTTAAGCCTATAAAAATTAGTTTCAATAAACTTTTTATTTGTGGAGTTTCCATAGCTAAGAATTTATTTCGAATTTTATTGGTCTTAGGAGTCTAAAAAACATGACATATAGTGACTATTCTGTGACATGTAAACAATGCACTCATCTGAATTGGAAGATTTATTAGACTTGTCCATGCAATATGAGACTCATACCAGCATATCTCACTTTTCATTTATTTCCTGTTTTTCATGTTTTTCAGTTTACCTCAGGCAACATGTAGTTGGACAATAGCCTACGCAGGGGACAAGGATGCCTAACAGATTTTATTATTTTATTTTCCTGATGCTGCTGCTGTTAAAGCTGGACAATCAGACTGTGTTATGTTGTTTTGACAGTACAGGAAGTATGCGACTGATATGTCAAGGAAATTAGCAGATACATATACACAAACCCCACCCGCTTTTGGTCATGATTTCTTTTCATCTTTCTGCCAACAGCAGAAGTACAGTAACTACAGCATTTTATTGCCACAAAGTGTCAGAGGAAAGAATACCTTGTCTTATCCCCACTTTCTCATTTTGGTCTGTCTTTGCGGAGGCTTTTGTCCCAGAGCAAGCTTCTCCAAAGAAGTTGGTCATGCTCCTCCTGATTACCGTGCAGCATGGCTTAAGTAAAAGAGGCAACTTGCTCATGACCCAGGAAAAAGAAGAGACCTCCTCTCTCCTGTGAGCTCTCTCTTGTCAGGCCTGCCATGCTTTCTGTGAGAAGGCAAGGCCTCACTCCCCTTTGATCTCTTCTCAGGACTGCTCACCAGGTGACTCCCCGCCAGGCACCCCGCCAGCCTCTCCGCTGTACCCGGCCTGGCAGACCTTCCCTGAAGAGGATTCAGACTCCCCTCAGTTCCGAAGGCGGGCACACACATTCAGCCATCCCCCCTCAAGTACAAAGAGAAAGATCGCTTTACAGGATGGGCGATCTCAGGGTGTTCAGTCTCCTCTCCTGAGACAGAGTTCCATTGAACAGTGCAGGTGAGTCTGAACTTTCCTTCCTATTAGACTTGGCAGTGTTGATTTTGGTGAGAGTTGTGCTGGGAGGGAAATGCTGTTACACTAAAAATCATGTCCTATTTTCTGTAGAGGGAAGAGAAAGGTGTTCTATAGATCTATCAGTGTTTTAAATGATGGTAGTCTAATATTGGTTAGTCTAAGTCATGCATTATGCATATTATTTGGAAGAACTCACAAAACCCCAATTAATAGAAAACCTTTAAGCAGAGGTTTAACACATATCAACAAACTATTTATGTTTAATAAAGGGAAAAGATTGAAAGGGGTTATCATGCAGTTATTTTGACTGAAATTTGCTGACTGCACAAGTTAGTCAATGGTTTCTAGATGATAACTACAAAGAAATGAAGTCAGCAAGTTTTAAAATAACTAATTACTAGAAACTTCCTGTTCACACAAAATCACATGATTAGATAAAAGCATATACTAGATTAATTTTAAAGTTGGGGTAATCATTTTGTTAAGTGCAAAATAACATATGAGAGATGATTCTTTTGGATTTCCCTCTAGAATAAAATAATTTGCCTTAATAATAAAGGCAATGCATACCATAGTTGACAGGAAGTATAGCAACCTGAAAAAGCTACTCTAAGAATTTGTAATGTATTATTTCAGAATTTATTTTATTATGTCAGTTTTATCATATGTGTTAAAATTATGTTTTGGGTTTCTACAATAACATACATACTTTTAATACTTTCTTCTCTTCTCACTATGTAACTGAAATAAAAATTTGTTTGCTAGAACTCATATCTTTTAAGTGGATCTTTAGTTACCAAACAAGCAGACAAAATTCCCTTCAGAATGTCAGTTAAAATAATTATCAACTTATATTTTTAAAAGTATGAGAATAAGGAAACATTTTGAGTTGAACTGTTTGTGGCAATGCAGTACAGTGTAGCAAATTTATTTTTTTCCAGTGCTGCATGGACTACATCTATTAAGTACCTTGGATGAACAAAACAAGATCAAAGAAAATAAAAATTGGTATTACAGTAAACTGAAATTTACATGCTGATTTCTAAAAGCAAAAAAAAAAAATGTTAGTCCTTTATTTTCAGAAAAGCTTACTATTTTATTTAAAATAATCAGGCCTTTGAAGTACTGACAATCTACTTTTTCTTGTGGAATTTATTTCCTGTGATTATTTCCCATGAAATTTCTTTTACATATGAAAACAAACAGTAATTTATCCTAAAATTTTTTAGAATGCATTAAAGACTAAGGCATGATATAAAAGATACGGCATCAGGAAGCATTGCATTAGATTATGAAGCAAGGGTATTATATATAGAGAATGTTAGCTTTCTCCTGTCAGGTCCAATTCCATACTTTCTTTTCTTAGGTAATTAATTGATATCAGGAGGATATTTAAAAGATTTTTTAAGTGAACAAAATTCTTAACTGTTGTACCATAAATTAAAACAAATTTGCTGTATTTTCTGTGCTTAGCGTTCTTCTATCAGGTCGACGCATTCACAAGGAGAGTAAATCTTCTTCTTCCAGTCTTCCAAGTCTTCATACTTCCTTCTCTGCCCCTTCCTTCTCTGCCCCCTCTTTCCTGAAAAGCTTTTACCAGAGTTCAGGTAGACTGTCCCCACAGTATGAAAATGAAATAAGGTGAGAGCAGTAGCCTCTGTTGGCAAAGAAAAATTTTTTCTAGAGTGCTTCTGGTATACTGATATGCTAATAAAAATTAATAAAATTTGGAGTGACATCTATATATACTGCTTTGTGCTAATTTCTAATTTGCTTTCCTAAATATTTTATTTGTTTCTGGGTTGAGTAGCCTAATGAGAATTTTGAAAGTAGAAAATTAACCAAAGTGAAGAATCATTATTTAAAATCGGTAGTTTTCATGCTTTTTTCTAGTGTGGACCCTATCTTAATTTTCTCCGCAGACCTCAGAATCTTAAACATGGGTGTGGTGGTAGATTGTTTGAGGCCTAGAGCTGATAATATTAAATAATAATTTTTTCTCATAAATTCCTGGACCTGCCTTTTGAAATTCCATAGTTCCTTAGAACAAAGTTTGAAAGCTACTGATAAATGACTGTGCCAAAGAAAGATGATTGATGCATGTTAGTCATTTTTTGAGTGGTTCAAGAAATTAATTATTTATCTGACCAATTTTTTATATGGATCTAATTTTTTGCATTTAAATGGATATGGGATTCCAGAACCCACAATTCTTAATAACAGTTGGGTGGATGGATAGGAGTGAAGGGGTAGGGGAGAGGTTTGATGGTGATTTTTCATTCTAAAAGAGGGAATTTTAAAAATTGTTTACTCATTGTGATGGTCAGTCACAATTTGTAGTATATGAGAAGAGTAAACAATGAAGTTCCATTTAAAAGCAATGTATATGATAATTTTACTTGCTAAACATTTTTAAATCTCCTATTAAGTTTCAGGTACTGTGCTAAATGGTAGGATACTTTTTAAAAAACAAAGGTTAAAAAAAGACTTCTTTCAAAGAATTTACAGTTTAATGGGAGAGAGAACATGCAAATTATTATGCACAGACAAGATATATACAATGTAAATGAAAGGTAGTTTCAGAAAATAGACAGTACCAGTGGGGAAAACAATGAAAGATCCTGTGAAGAAATTTTAGTTGGGGGTTTTGAAGAACCAGGAAATGAGAAGAGAAGAGAGAGCATTCCATGCATGAGGGACAGCCATTGAAAATGATTAGACTGGGGGGGATAAAGTGTATTGTTTTGGGAAGAGCAAGGGGGCTAGTGTTTCCTGTATTGAGGTGTACAAGGTGAGTGGTAAGATATAAGACAACTGGAAGAGTAGGAGGGGGCTAGGTTATGAAGGACGTGAATTCAAACAGAAGACTTGATTTTTGATCTTGGAGGAAATAGAATATCACTGCAGTTTTGAGTAGGGAAGTGACATAGTCAGGCCTATGCTTTAAAAGTATATCTGAGTACAATAGAGAAAGATTTAAGACAGGTAAACTGATCAGCAGTGTATTTCAATAGTCTGGGTATGTGGTGATGAGGGCCTGTAGTGTAGCAATAGCAATGTCAAGAGGAGAGAAGGGAGATGTACGTGAGAGATGTTACAAGGTAACAGATGAAATCAACAGGCCTTGGCAAAATTAGATATGGAAGGTGAGAGTGAAGAAATGAAGATGATACCTAGGTTTTGAGCCTGAGTAATTGGGAGAATGATTGCTCCTTGGATAGTAATAAGGAAGTTTTAACAAGAAGACTATTGGAAATGGGAAGAGAATAAGTTCAGTTTAAGATTTCTCTGAGATCTCTAGGTCAAGATATCCAGTAGATGGTTGGAAATTATACTAGAGGTCCAGAGAGAGAGTAGGGCAAAATAAGTATATTTAAGAACGTTCAACAAAGAGATGATAAATAAAACTATGGGAGCATATGTGATCACTAAATGAAATAGTTTGGAGAGAGAAGAGAAGAAGGCCCAAGACATTCTAGAAACATGCATTGGTAGCTATGATCTAAATTTTTTGTTTATACTTATAGCATAAATTACAGTGGTTTTTGAGAAATTCTGATTCATAGTGAATAAGGATCTTTTAGTACAGGAGTTGACAACTTTGAAAACTGCACTGTCATATTCTATTCTTCTAGTGTGTGGAGAATAAGAGGTAGTAATTCTTTTTTGATTTGGCTGTAAGAAGCTGTAGGGATTATAGTTTTGAGGATGGCAACTATTTTACATATATATTTACATATGTTTATAGTTTATCAGGAGAGAGGGAATAATAACCAACTTATATGACATTTACAATAGATCCAAGTGGCATTTTGGTCAGGTATGTTTCATGTCGCAACCATGTGTTAACCAAAAAATAAAGTATTTCATCAGCTCTGATATCTAGTTCCATTTTCAGAGATCTCCACACCAAGTGTCTACTTTTCAAATGTATTTTGTCCACACTGGATGGAAAAGATAATTTTCAACCTATGTAGTTTTGAATCTGAACTTGCTGTACACTAGGGACAGAATTTATTTCTAATGAGAGAGATTGGGGAAGGAATAGAGATAGTTAAATTAATGTGGTAAAAATATTTAAACAGAACAAGCCTTGTAAAGTATTCAGTGAATTTAGAGTTATCTTTTTTGTGTTCATAGGTATTAAATGGAAGCATTTAGGGCTTTATTTGCACAGTACCTTGTTCTCTCATCTACCCCTACTTCTAGTCATTGATTGAAAGACTTGCAATAAAGCCTATGAGACATCTAAGGACAGTATTGGATAAATCAGGTTTTTTTGTTTATTTTTTGGTGGGAAGAAAAGAGAAACAGCAGAGAGAATCCCATTTTGCAAAAATGTTATGCCTCCAAATAAGAAAGTCTGTTAAAAATATTGCAGATTAAATTTGGATGGGGGAATAGAGAAGATAAAAACAGTTATTTTACCTTTCAAAATTTGTTATTTTATATCATTTTAAAGTATGGGCATATTTATTTTTCTTTAGAATTAGATTCTGATATTCACATTTGCATATTCTCTCTAGACTGGTTTTGATGTGGGGAATATAGAATCCAGGGGTA
Organism: Antechinus flavipes; assembly: GCF_016432865.1. NCBI lineage: Eukaryota > Metazoa > Chordata > Mammalia > Dasyuromorphia > Dasyuridae > Antechinus > Antechinus flavipes. The sequence goes on along the minus strand of NC_067400.1, from coordinate 120,020,665 downwards.
CACACTAAATTTCATTGGAAATTATAGTTCTATCTATTGACTTACTTCAAAGGCCATGTTTATAGTGGAGTACTCTAGTAGTTTTGGAATCATTTTTTGTGAAATTATTTTATTTTCCTATAGCTATGGTGTGTCTTAGTACCCCAAATCAAAGAGCTCTAAACCTTTCAGACCAAACAGTAGGAAGACTTTCTAAGATCTAGTGTGATGATCATATATACTGGACGTCTTGAAATTCCCAGTGCAGTTTTAAGTTTTTTGTTTTTTTTTGTTTTTGCTTTTTGCTGAGGCAATTGGTGTTAAGTGCCTTGCCCAGGGTCACATAGATAGTAAGTGTAAAGTGTCTGATATCAGATTTGAACTCAGGTCCTCTGACTTCAGGGCTGGTGCTTTATCTACTAAGCCACCTAACTGCCCCTGCAGTTTTAAGTTTTAATATGCTTTAAGACTGCTTTAAGACTTTTGGGACATCCTCTACTTAAAAGAACCTGCAGAAATCTGGGGTTGGACGATTTCTTAAGTTTGTATCCCAAACAACAGTTTGCTTCATCTTAATCTTTACCTTATTTTATTTTTCCTATGATATATGAGTGTAAGGATAAAGTGAAATTTTAATAAATGATTTTGATTTTAGTTGAAAGTAGTTTCCTAATATACTTCATGGGTTTCTGAGTATCTGTGACCAAGCAAGATACCCAAATACTAAGCAATAGGACAATAATGCATAGTGCTCTAGTAAAGAGTAAAGATGAATTTATGAATTTTTGTTGCTCACAATAAGTGTAATAATTGTAAGAAGTAATACTTTTTCAGAACTGTTATTTTGAATCTTGGGTATATAAATTATTGTATGTGCTGTATAGGAAGTAAAAAGTAAAGGAGAATAAATATCCTGTATCTCATTTCTAAAAATGAAACATGGTGGCATGATAATCAGTTTATCTAATGTATTTTATGTTAATTTGTTGTGATGCTTCTTAAAATTTTATCTAAAAGCTTCTAGAATAATGACTTGTAATAGTAACTTTGTAGTTATTACTATCAAAGTTCATGAATACAAAGTAAATGATAATTATTCATCTTCATTTTCATCATCTTCATCATCATCTTTACTACTCTCTCTTAGGAAAATGAAATATCCTAGTCAAGATGTTCTGAAATAATTTTCTCATATTCACTGATAAAAAATAGTGTAAGCTTTGATTTGGTACCATTATTGTTTGAATTATACCTACAAATCATCATAGGGTCTTGAAACAAAGCATTGTAATGCTTTACCATGATTTTAGACATAATATCTTTATTGTTGTGCTAATGCCCTTCCTTGTTTTTCTGTTGACTAGAATGAAGGACTCTGCTTCAGAATCAAGGTGATTGGAAGTTTTAAGTATGCTAATATATCATGAAAGAAGAAGGCTCATTGATCTTATTTAGTTCCTATTGTCATTTAATCCCCTTTCCTTACACATCTGGTTTTTATATTTAATATTTCTGTCTTTTTTATTTTTAAAACATTTATTGGATATCTATCTGTTGGATGCATGACATTGGTTTGGATACTGTGGGAGTTATATAATTAAGGGGATGTGTTCTCTGTTCTCAAGAAGTTTACTTTATGAGTTTTTTTTTTTTAGTAATCCTAATGAGAAGTCTGTTTCTACTCTTTTCCAAGTTGACCTATCCAGAAAAGTACTATGGCCTTCTTCCCAAGACTGGTAACATTAATAATAAAATCCTTCTTTTGTGGATCTTAATACTATAGTTAGCTGAAAAAACCCTCCCTATATAACATTTTTTTCATTAATTTTATGATGGTTATCAGATGAATAAAGTATTTCTGACTATTTCAGTACTCATCAGTGGATCAGGCTGGATCCTCTAAGGACTTTCAGATCCCTGTAAGCTAACTTCATAGAAAAGTAAGGCCAGGGGCAGCTAGATAGTACAATGGATAGAGCACCAGCCTTGAAGTCAGGAGGACCTGAGTTCAAATCTAGTCTCAGACACTTAACACTTCCTAGCTGTGTGACCCTGGGAGGACCTGAGTTCAAATCTAGTCTCAGACACTTAACACTTCCTAGCTGTGTGACCCTGGGCAGGTCACTTAACCCCAATTGCCTCAGCAAATTTAAAAAAAAAAAGAAAAGAAAAGTAAGGCCAGGTCTTGGATCTTGGTTTCTTATTCACTCTTAGAAAAGAGTTTGACTCTACATCTTTGATAACTCAGAAGAAAATATTTTCATTTCCTTTTGACCCTTACATATGTTTTGTAGATAAATGTCAGTAAGTTGTGATAGATTAACTATAGTTGAGAATTATTTGCTAGATTTCATGTAGATACAATGATCTTTGAAAACATAGTAAAATCAGTTTTTCAACTTCATTATTCTACTTCTTGACCTTTGTAAGAAGGTTGTGAATTTATCTATTTTACTTACTCAAACTGAAAAGTCTCTTTTTAGTCTGGGTTTTAAAAAAGGAAGTTCACTACTTTGGTTATTTGTGGTATTCATGTTTTTCATTGTTCATCAACTTAATATAACCTCTGTGCTTTCTATTAGTTTTTTCATACAGCAGGTCAAATCTACATTTATTTAGTCAGTAAAAGTTTTAGGATAGCAAAACTGCATGAAGATAAAAGTCCGTGTACATGAAGTATAATTTAATGAATTGCTTTATCATGTTTAGAGACTGTATCTTTTTTAGCATATTTATGAAACCTTTCAAAATATTTTGAAAGAGAAATATTTAATTTGCTCCTTTTGTAAACAGTTCTTTTCTTGTTCATCATATTTTGCAGATTTAATTTTGTCCTTTTATAATTTTTAAGTTGTTTTAGTTTCACACATAGCTTTCATTTAATCTTTTCTTAGTTATCAAAATTGTCACAATAAATGTTTCATTCTGATGGATATTCTTTAATATCCATTGAAATCCTTTTTTAGAAAAATGGCATATGAAGCTATTTTCAGAGAACAACACAAAAACATTTCAAGACAGGTTTAGCAGTATATACTATGAGAGCTTCTACCTTGTCTGCGTTGATTTGTGATAGTCTGAAGATTTTCTACTTTGTTATTGGTCCTCAAATCCAAAAAAGAGTTAATGTGATGTGTAGTAGTGCTAGTAATTTACAGAATTGGAGACATTGTAATCATTGATTCCCAGTGCATAGTCACTAAAACATCTTGACTTTAATGGGTGCATTATTATATTTTGTTTAGGATTTATCATGTTAATTTAGTAGCTCACATTGGGAAATTTTTGTGCTTTTTAACTCTATTGTATGTTCAAAGTTATTTTTGAACTTAATTGGTTTATATCCCACTCATAGCATGAAATTCCTCTTTTTTTTGTTGATTGCGTGTAGAGAGAAGGATTTTCCCCACCTTGTTTAATGAGAAGAGGAATCTGAGATTCTTTTTGTCCCTTCTAGAAGACTGTGAAAAAGAATTGCATTTGTGTCTTGTAGATAACTATTATATTATCATAATCCATTTTAATTAGGATTTCTCATGTTTTATTCTGTCGATTAGTTTTCCTCTCTCTGGTAGATAAACTGTTAGCATAGAATATTTTCCATAGATATTTTCACTGGATAAAATGTTTTATATTTTTGGAAACTAAAATAGAACACAGGGAGAAAAGTTGATGTGTGTGTGTGTGTGTGTGTGTGTGTGTGTGTGTGTGTGTGTGTGTGTGGGCATACAGTGAATATTAGTTGTTTTGGTTATTCAGCATTTCATATGGAACTTCTGACATATTAACACATACATGCTTACTTTTTAAAATATTATTGTTCCAGAAGGAAAGGAAACAAGATTGATAGTCTCTCAGTATTAAAAAAAAGGAATGGCAGAAAATAAAATAACTCAAAGAATTTACAATTTTTTTTTTAACTAGGCCTGTAGAAGGGCTATAGAAAAAAGACATCTTTTATTTGTAAATCTGTTAAGTATTCAAGATTTCTTAAATGAAGTGTAAAGCTGTACTAAAATCATGTTATCTTCTTGTTTTTTACAAGATATTTTGCATATCTAATTCCTAATATGGTTTGATGGAATTAAAGGAGAAATGAAAACCATTATCAGAGTTTGAAAAATATCCACTACTTTCCAACCTTACTTCTTAATGCCTTGGCATGAATAATTTTTATTTTAATCTATTCCTGGATGAGTGGAATGAAGGAATATTAAGAATAAACACAATTGGATCAAGAGTAATTCAGTAGTTTGATTCTTAGGATTGATGTTTTGTGCTCCTGGTTTTAGAAGCAAGGATGTCAGCTGAAGGACTGAATTTAAAGTAAAAAATGCTGCAGTTAAAAAAATGCTACAGTAAGTCACAAAAATTTACTAAATAATAAAATGGTAAAGAAACCATATTATCAGTCTTACTCTGTAATTGCACAGTCTTTAAATTTTCAATTGGAAAATAAAATAATATTTCAAAATATAATTTTAAATACTTAAAGTCATTGAATTCTTTTGCATATTCATCCTTTAATTAGAGTGTTTTAAATCATTTTATGTATTAGCTTCTGATCATAGGTTTAATTAGTTAATTAATAAATATCAAAACTTTTGTTTGTGCTCATCAGTGTAAAAGCTGTATTGAAAGTAGAAGAAATTTTTTAGTTCAGTGATTTCCTTTAAGCTACTTAATATTCAGAAATGAGCCATAATGAAATGTGGATAATAAAAATGTGTTTCATTTACCTATTTTATATTTTTCTGAAGATTTTGCTTTTTAAAATGTAATTTAAAGACATCAAGACAATACAGTTTAGTCTGTCATTTTATTAGTATTTCAAATACTGAAGAGAAAATTAGTGATCACATGGAAAGAACTTTGAAATATTATTAAATTACCAAAGTTTTATTGAAATTTTAAATTAATTTATCTTGATTTTTATTTGAGTTAAAGCTATATAGAAGTAGCTCAATAACTATTAGGAAGCCTATTCTTTCAATTGAACTATCCTAGCTTATTGGCCATAAAATGAATCCATCTCTACTATATTTCTTTTTTGTTACTTAATTATTTTTGTTGATTAATTATTAAGTTGTTACATAATTGAAACTTTTTTCTTTTTGATTGTTAAAGCACTTAGAAGATATCTTTGTTTAAAATATTTTAATTTAAGAAAGAAACCATCCAACAATCTTATAAATACACTAAGATACAGTATTTTACCCATTGTACTAATATCCCATTATAGGTCTTGCAGTCTTATTATCTTAAATGAAAGATTCATGCCCAAAGAGAGGTAGTAGTTGCTGAATAAAGTGTCCTATCTTTTCAGCCTTATAATACATCCTCCTCCTTATGCACTATAAAACTTATCCAAACTGAAATACCCAAATGTGCCTTGTACTTTTCCCCCTACATGCTTTTGTTTATTCTGCTACCTTGCTTAGAGAATTCCATATCCTTTTTTGCTTATTAAATTTCTATCCATCTTTTAAGGCCCAATTCAAATGCCATCTTCTCAATGAATCTCTCCCTAATTCATTCAGTTGATAATTACTTTCAAGTGCATTTATCCTCTATTATTATTTTTATTTTACTTATCTGTTTATGTGTTTTCTTCTAGTTAGTAAAATTCATGAAGATAGGAACTATGTGTTACTAAACTTCCTAGTAGTCAGTGCTTTGCATATAATAAAGCTTAATCAATAATTATTGAATTGAACAATAAACAAAAAACTTATAAATTCTTAAAAGTATTATCTTGATACATCACTACTCTCACATTCATTGAGAAGATAAGCAGGCCCCTTTAAAATTTGTTTTACTTGTTCATCTCAGGAAATATTTTTCATGACACTTTTGTTAAATGTATAGAGAATATAATATAGTAGTAGCAGTTTAGAGTGTTTAAATCCTATCACAGGCAGCCTAGTTAAGGGTAACTTTAGCAATCCCTAAAAGGAGAATATAGATACCAGTGCTCTCAAAAGAGGAAGTGAAGAATAACATATTTACATCAGTTATTTAAGAATATGTGATTACATCAGTGTGAGGCTTCTGTCCTATGACGCATATCACAACTCCTGGGCGTTTTGTGAATTCCTGTGGCAAAAAAAAACCAAAACAAAATAAAAAAACCCCATATTTTCCAATGAGCAATTAGGCTTATAGGCCTTTTACAATACATTTAAGGTTAGTCATTACCAACTTAAAGCTTTTTAGCTTCTTACAACTGGCATAATCTTTTTGACAATCCTATTTTACTTACATAGCATGAACCATCATTGAAGTAGAACTTAGATAAAGAAAAGAGCAACAATCATTCAGTTTATTTCAGCAGTTTACTTCAGCAAACATTTACAAGTAACTCCTATATGCTAGACAATGTGATAGGCGATAGGCAAAAAAAAAAAAACAAAGGAAAAAAAATGGTGATACTATGGATATATGTACCCAAAAAAGACCAGTTGTCCCCACCCTAGAGAATTTATTATTCTCTTGAGATATACAAATAAACATTTGGATAAATACAAGATAATTTTTTTTTTCTGAAGCAATTGGGGTTAAGTGACTTGCCCAGGGTTACACAGCTGGGAAGTGCTAAGTATCTGAGAACAGGTTTGAACTCAGGTCCTCCTGACTTCAGGGCTGGTGCTCTATCTACTGTGCTACCTAGCTGCCCCAATACAAGATAATTTAAAGAGGGAGATCATTAAAAACATGGAGCAACAACAGATACTTCCCTTCAGAGTCTGAACTGAGCCTTGGAATAAGGTTAAGATTGTAAGTGATAAGTGTGAGGAGGTTCATTCTGTGATGGGAGATCAGTCAGTTAACAAGTATTTGCTGTTTTATAGTAACAATGCTTGGTGCTAGAGAAAGTAAAAGCTGAAATGATTCCTGCTCTCAAGGAGATTACATTCTGAGTGGCCAGTTTGACTGGACTTTAGAGTATGCCAGGGGGAGAAATATGCAATATCAGTAAACTGGAGGCAAACTGTGAATAGCTCTCATGTTGACAGTCAGTCAAAAAGTTTTTATTAAGTGTTTATTCTGCCAGACATAGTTCTAGGTATTAGGGATGCAAGTAAAGACAAAGCCATTCCCTACTGTCAAGGAGCTTATATTCATGTGTGTGCGTGTGTGTGTGTGTGTGTGTGTGTGTACATGTACGTGTACAGGAGTATGTGTATACGTGTATTTACATATGTATCCGTGTGTCCACATATGTGTGTGAGAAAGAAATAGAGAGAATGAGACACACAGAGAAACAGAGAGATTCAGAGAGAAAGATCGAGAGAAACAGAGAGAGAGAGACAGCGAGGGAGGAAGAGAGAGAGAGAGAGCAAAAAAAACCAACTAGACACCTTCAAGATGTATATAATAGAGATGGAAAGTCATTTCAAAAGAGAGAAGACACTGGTGGCTTAGTAGAGCTGAGAGGGTCTCCTGAAAAAGTGAAATCTGAGCTGAGTCTTGAAGGAAGCCATGAAAAGTGAAGGCGAGGAGGGAGAGGAGCCAGTACAAAGGCATGGAGAAGGGATATGTAGGGGCCTGTGTAGGGAATAGTAATAGGTCAGTATAGTAGCAATATTGTTGAATATTTGGAATGGAGCAGAAGAAAGGTGGTAAGGAGCTCAGTCACGAAGAATTTTAAATACCTAAACTTTATATTTGATCTTAGATGTAATAAGAAACTAGGGAGTAGGGAGGTGACAGGGCTGGACCTACAGTTTAGGTGAATTGCTTTGCAGCTCTTGTAGTGAGACAAGACAGTGGTGACTGTGTGAATGGAGAGATCTTGTATAAGGGAAATATGAGAATATAAGATATCTTATCAAAGTACAAACACATTATCTAGCATCTCATGTGGAATGGATGTATGGAGTGAGTGACAGAGAGTAGTTGATGGCAATGAGACTTTGTAGTGTGTCCAAAAGAGGAGTCATTATTCCTCCCCCCTTAAATCCATCCCTCTTAAATTTCCTGATTATTTTTCAAGAACATCATCTACTTTATTCTCATTTCCACTCCCAGCACTTAGTTTCCCAACTTTCATGATAGCGCTTCACTCGTACCCCATATATCTATTCTGTTGCCAAATAAGCTATTTGTATTTTTGACAGGATCCCTCCAGTAAAACTACTTCTCTCTATTCACATAACTACTACCCTTAGCACATCTTGCTTAGACTACTGTTGTAGTCCTCTAATTGGTCTCTTTCCTCTCCAGTCTTTCCTCCTTATGCTGCTAGTGATTTTCCTTAGGTATAGATCTGACCGTGTAAAGTCCAGTGGCTCCATCATTTCTGGACTCAGATATAAACTCCTCTGTTTTGCATTTAGAGCACCTTATAACCAATCCCTTATCTTTCTAGTCTTTTGAACATTTTTCCTTCCGCCATGTGTGGTTCACCTATACTGTCCTACTTGGTTTTCCCTCACAAACTCTCCATCTCCTTTTTTCAATGCCTTTTCACTGACTTCCCTGTATGCTCTCCCTTCTACTTTGTCCCTTTAGAATCCATAATTTCCTTCATAACTCACTTAAAATTCCACTATTTGCAGGAGATATTTTTCTGTCCTCCTAGTTGCTAATGCTGTCGTCTCTAAGATTACCTTCTATCTATTTCACATACATATTGTATGTATCTATTTACATAGTGTTATATTCCCCATTAGAGTGTAAGCTACTTGAGGACCTTTTTTCCCCCCCAACATAGTGCCTGGAACTTTGTGAGTGCTTGATAAATATTTGTTGATTAATTAAGAAGGCCAATTTGACTAGACCATGATTTCTGAAGGGAAGTCATGATTAAGAAGACCTGATAGATAAGCTGGGGCTAGGTTTTGAAAGGTCTTAAATGCCAAAGAAGTTTCTCTTTGCTGTTAGAGATAATAGGAAACCAATGAAGTTTGAGCAAGGCAATGGCATGATCAGGAATAAATTGATGGGAAAGATTTGAGGCAAGAAAATAATTAGGAGGTTATTGTCACTACTCACATAAAGTTGTGGTGTGTGAATTAAGAAAAGAGAATGTTGCAACTGCTGATTGAATGTGTGATGAATGAGAATGAAGACTTGGGAATGATGCTGAAGTTGTGAACCTTTGTAACTGGAAGAGCTTTTCTCCTTTGACAATATTAGGAAAATTTGGAAAAGGAACGGATTTTGGGGAAAAGAGAATTAATTTTGTTTTGCACATATTTGAGCTAAAAAAGCTTATGGAAAAAATAGTTTGAAATATCCAATGAGTAGTTCTTTATAAGAGCTTACTAGAGAGACAAGAAATATCTATATTTGTATCTATATCTATCTAGCTATCTATTTTGAGTCTTCTGCTTAGAGATTATGGTGAAATTTATGTAAATTGATGAAATGGCTAGGAGAGAGTGTAGAGAGAAAAAAATAAACCAAGGGAGGCCTAGGATAGAGCCTTGGAGTACACCTATAGTTGCAGGGCATGATATGGATGATAGAGCCTGAGAAGTGACCAAATAGATAGAGAAACTAGTAGGCAGTGCTGTGATAACCCAGAGAAGATCTAGTAATCTGGAAGAGTATGGTTGGCAGCATCAAATGCTTTCATCCAGAGGTGAAAGACTGAGAAAAAACTAGTGAATTTGATAAAAGACCATTGATACTATTGAAGTGAACAATTTGAATTGAATGATTAGGTTTGATGTCAGATTTCACAGGGTTGAGAAGTGAGAGAATAGAGGAGGTAAAGGCAATAATTGTGAACAAATTTTCTAGCAGGTTGATTAATTAAGGGAATAGAAATAATGGATGATAATGTGCAGAATTGGTAGAATCTAGCTAGAGATTTTAAGAAGGGAGAAGACAGAAGCCTATTTTTTAGGCAGCAGGGAAGGATGTAGAGATTGGAGATTAAAGAGAGAAAGTTGAATAATTGTGAAGATATTTTCCTATAATAGTTCAGGCAATAGGTGATGTAAAACTGAGCCCAGTTGGTGACTGACTGAAAAGGAAGGTGGACAAGAGTTATTGTGAAGATAGAAATTGACATTATCAAGTTTTAGAAAGATTCTTCTTATAAGTATATTTTATCCACACTGTTCCTCTTATCCAGATGTTCCTATTATTCAGATGTCTGTCTAACCTGATCTTTGAAGTACTATTTCACTTCTTGTTTGTGTAAAACCTAAGGGTTATGTTTATCTCACAACTGATGCAATTAGTCCCAAAATAGTACTTCCAGGATTAATAACTAGCCAGCTTGCTTATATGTGGTTGATGCATACATAGTAAATGCTTGCTAACTTGTTGAATTCTTGAACTTCTAGTAGGTTTTCATAGTTGCCTAGGATGTAAAAGGAACTAATTCTGAGTGTCAGCGATTCTTTTCCTTTTGATGGATTTTTGACATGTGGTTTCAGTGACTATGGCATCTAAGCTTAAATAGTGGGGTTGGGTGCCATTAATTTCTGGCTTGATTATTATATTACTTTGATCCTGAAGAAATTATATCAAATAACTGTTCCTCAATTTCTCACTGAAATTGAAAAATTGAGGTATTTTTCTCATCATCTTCTTAGGCATATCGAGTAAGGCTTTTGGGGGAAAAAAGAAGCCTGAGCAAATTTTTTTTCTGTTCCCAGTAGTGGTTATTACATTATATTATTGTTGATTTTATTGTTGGGTCTCATGTATAACTTTATCAATCAAATACTCTGCTGGCTAGAGATAAAAACTGAGAATAGGGCAATCTTTCCACTCTTGTGGAATATATAAGGTTGATTAACACTTTTTAATATTGTTTGGTATAATTTAGCTTATCTTCTTTAACAAAAGACTAACAATTTGGAAATGTTGACAGTCATTGGCAAGAATGTTATGATCATTGTAATTCCCTTATACAAGATAGTGAGAGGATAGAGGGAGAAACTTATTCTGTAAACTTATCCTTGCTCTTCTCTGAATTGGCAAACTTAATTGACCCTAAAGGAATTTAGCTATTCACTTTTTATCATTAGCACATTGCTTTGCTAAATTACAGCAGTTCAAGTTCTAGAAGTTCACAGGGTCAGTATTCAATAGCCATTTCTAATTTTTTTTCCCCTAATCTTGAGTATTGAATAGAGGTTTATGTATTCTGTGAAATGAGTAGAAACAGAAATGAACCTTTTATTACTGAGCTTATTAGCACAGGTCTAGTTAATTCTCTTCATTTTTTGATCAGTTGTGCAGGGTCCTTGAGTAGAGGGAAGACAACCCCTGGTTATGCATTACTCCATTTTGCCTGTGGTTCATGTAATTCTGGATTTTTGTTTATCTGACATACAAACTGTGAATGAGTTGGGCTGCTAGTTTGTTTAAAGTCCTTAATGATCAATTTCAAGTACCTTTCTGCTTTGAATATTTGTTCCCACAGTGATGGGGAAGGAAGGAAAAGAACTTCATCTACTTGTAGCAGTGACTCCTTAAATATTGGAGGGATCCCTGTAACTCCTCGACGTGTCTCTTGGAGGCAGCGCATTTTCCTTCGAGTTGCTTCACCTATGAACAAATCTCCCTCAGCAATGCAGCATCAAGGTTTGTATATTAATGAGATTCTCCTCTGGGTATCATTCTTCAGGGAATAAAAGGAAATTTTTGATATAGAAAGAAGTTTATGGTATTTCTTTAAAATCTATTCTTGTTCTATATGGATAGGCAAATATAATATGAAATATAAAATATGGGAATTCTTTGTTATTTCAGGAACAAATAAAATATCTTCTATTTGGATTTTAAAAGCTTTCACAATCTGATTCCCTTCTTATCTGTCTAGGTTTTTTATATTTTGATTTAGTAATATTGGTCTTGCACACAGTGCTCTATCTCTCAGCTATTTGTGTCCCATGTCTAGAATGCTCTCCACTTATATATCCCTGCCTCTTGGCTTCCTTGACTTTCTTAAAGGCCCAGACCAAATCCCATTTTCTGCTGGGAGGTCTTTACCACTTCTAGTGATGGCTCTCTGAAATTACCTCTTTATATCTTGTAGTACATAATACATACACATCTTCTTAATTAGAATGTGAATTTCTTGAGATCAGGGACCATGTTTTTACCTTTGTATCCTTAACATTTAGTATAATACCTAGCAAATAATTAAGTGTATAATTTATGCTGGTTGGTGGACTGATTTGACATTAATTATTGACTTGCTTATCTCTATGTATGGAGTTAATAAAAAGATTTAATATTATATAATGTTTAAAAATATTAATTTCAGTCTTAAGGGATGATTTATTTCTAAACTACTTCAGTGTTATTTTTTGTGCATAAATAGATTTATCATAGAAGTGTTAAATTATCAGGAGAAAACTAATTTAGTTGGAAGCATCTATCTTTAAGGTATTGTGAAAAAAGACACTGTGCATAAAGAGGAAGTGGTATAATTATGTGTGCTTTTGTTTCATTATAAGAAGGAAGTATGGCAGGGGAATTCAGTCAGTTTACCTAAGTCATTGATTCAAATAACAGTCTGAAATGTTACCAGAGAAGTAAGTCAACTTTTCTGAAAACACCCACTTGTGGTACATGAGATTCCCAATAGTTGAAGAAAAAAATCTGTAATGCACTCTGTTAGTAAGAAGTACACATCATTATTTTTATTCATTGTAGATGGACTTGACAGAAACGAACTTCTTCCTTTGTCTCCACTTGCTCCGACCATGGAAGAGGATCCTCTTGTCTTATTCTTGCCTGATGAGGATGAACCAGAAAAAGTTGGTGGGAGAAGGAAATCTGAAGAACTACGAAGTCTGTGGAAAAAAGCTATCCACCAACAAATTTTGTTGCTTCGAATGGAAAAAGAAAATCAGAAACTGGAAGGTTAGCCACTCAGAGAAACAGAACCAGAGATGATAATGCTGTAATTTAAGGATTCATTTACACACTCACCTTGAACAGATTTGCTGCTTTTTTTCAGTGACATATTATTGTTGGATAGTGAGTATATAAGAAAGGTCTGGCTTAAGGTAACTTAAGGGTTTGATTTGTGTTTGAATTTGTTAAGAGGTCAGTTCTGAGTAAAAAATCAAAAGATAGAGTAAAAATAGTATTCATGTATTATTGAGTTTACCTCAACTTTTAATAATTTTAAGTGTGATGCAAAATATGTTTAATTTTTAATTTTTTTAAATTTTAAAATATGTTTAATTTTGAGGCAAACTTTACTATTTAAATATGATTCATCATTATCAGACTTATAATTATAATTAATTTCAAATATTTTAGTAGATTCCTTTTGGAGTATAATGTAAGAACATTAACTTCTTAGCATCTATTAGATTCCCCTCTTTATACTATTTGTGATAATTTGTTTAAGAAAAAGCAACATGAAAGCAATTTACCTTTGTAAATACTGTATATCTTTTCTTCTCCTCTTTTTCCATGATGGCTTTGACTGATAAAATGATTTAGGAGGTGTAATAGGTAAAATGCTGGGATCCTATCAGACTCTTTAGAGGTCTGGAGGGTCCTGGGCAAGCCTCCTGGGCTTCAGTTTCTTCCCCTGTAAAATGGGGATCATGTTAGCTTTTATATCCCAGCATTGAGAGAATCAGATGAGACAGCACAAGTAAAGTGCTTTATAAATCTCAAAGAAGAATATAAATGCTATTGTGATTCTTATTTGATTCTATGGACATGGGAGTACAAGCCTGCCTCCATATAATGATCCTCTTTCTTTTCTAAGAACCTTCTAAAATAGCTTCAATAATAATAATAACTCACTTTATATAGCAACTTGTTTCACAAAGTCTTTACAGAGTATTCTACAATCCTGGGGTATAAATATTAGCGTTTTTGTTACCTAGATTTTGTAGATGAAGAAATTGCTATTATGAAAACCATTGTAATCTGCAGAGATTTAAGATAATTTTAAACTGTTTTAAAAATACATATAACATAAATATGTTTTAAAACTGTGAAGTTTAATATCTACTTTAAGTCATAGTTCTTGAATATACTTTGGTTTAACATAAACCTGTGAAAAGTCAAGAAAAATTGATAGAACTCTTTTGAAGTAATTAGTCATGAAATTGTATCCCATTAACAATAGGTGAGGTGATTTCCTCAGGAACAGTGTGATGTAGTGTGGCCAGACTCAACTCCTTTAATTGGGTGACTACAGGAAAGTCACTTAATTTTCCTGCACCTTAATTTCCTTCGATTAGGGATAATAATGCTTTAGCATGTATTTCACATTAGCTTCAAATGATTTAAAATATATAAAGGACTTCAGAATGCTATGTAAATGCCAATTTTGTTATTATTTATTATTAACAATTCTAAATTCAGATAGTAATATCTTTTTCATTATGGAATCAGAAAGCAATACCTTCACTTTATAGGCAAGAAGAAATTAAGGTTTTGGAGGAGGGGTGAATTACAACATCACAGAAACCAGGGGCAGAGCCCAAATTTCTTAACACTTAAATCTAGCACTTTTCTCATTATTCTATTTGTTTACTAACTAGAGCCATTATTACATGAAAAATGTATTTATTATTCCATATAATACAGATTCTTATTAGGTTGTTAGTACTCTATACCTGAGAGGACAGTAGGGTTGATGGCATTCTAGTTGAATATATAAGAAAGTATGTAAGCCAATGAAAGTGCCACCTCCTAATTTATTCTTATCTGGTAAAGATAATCCAGAGAAAATGAGAGGGAGAAAAACAAATCAAAACATAAGAACTATGGATTTAGTGGAGAAAATTTTTAAAAATTTCTTTTATAATAATAGCTTTTTATTTATCAATATATAAGCAAAGAAAGTTTTCAGTATTTATCTTTGAAAAACCTTGTATTCCAAATTTTTCTCCTTCCTTCTCTACCTACCCCTTTCTCTAGACAGCAAGTAATCCAGTATATGTTAAACAAGTACAATTCTTCTAAACATATTTTTCAGTGGAGAAAATATAAACAAATTCTGTTTGAAGGTTTTCCCTGATAAAAACTTAACTTGAGATATATTATTTACTGGAATTGTTTTAAAAAGGTGCTCTTTACCTTAAAAAAAAAAAAGTATCTAGAATTAACCTAGAAAATAAGAATTAACCAAAGTGAGAGTCAGTCTATGTTTGAAAGCCATCTAGTGGTAACTATTGACAGACAAGCTTTTTTCAGTGTTATCAATATAATTATTGTTTCCTATTTTAAACATGCTGGCATGAAAATAACAGTCTGTCCTATTGTTGTTTTTTTGTGCTGTCGAGGACTCTTATTTTTGATAGAGATTTGTTTTGCAGAAGGTAAGGTTATTTAAGTAATATGTGCTTGAGTGAATCCAGATTTTTCTGAATTGTTCCTTTCCCTCATTTTTTTTCCAGCTGACTTTAATAAATAAAACCAAGAATTAGCTTAAAGTGTTTTCAGTTTACTTTTTAAAAATCAAGCAGTTATTCAGGAAAGAAGTAGAAATTTACACATTGCTTAATTTTTTAAAAATGGGAAAATTTTTATTTTGAATTAGATATTTGTATTTCATAGGAATGTTAGAGCTAGCAAGTACTCCAGAGACTATTAAACATATATCCCTTATTTTATAGATGGGGTAACTGAGACTGGGAGACTAAGTGATTTGTCCAAGACACAAAGTTTAGTGTCAGAAGTGTATTTGAACCTCAAGACTTTTGATTCTAAAGCCAATCCTCTCTCTCTCCCTGTCCAGTGCTACTCAGTCAGGGGAAATGAGGCTGAACAAGGGAGGTTGAAACTTTGTAAAAACTAGAATAGTCTAAAATTCATTTCAATTTTAGGGTTCCCCCCCTTTAAAATCTCAGTAAAAGCATCCTCTCACTATATATATACATATATATATATATATATATATGTTCTCTGAAAAGTGGAAACAAATTCGATATTTGGGTATTTTTCACTATTGGTATTGATGTTGCAGTAGAATAGAAAGCTAACCCTTCTAAAAGTAGTTAAGGCCCATTAGTAGTTGTTGAATATGTCAGATTATATATATTTCTCATATTCTTGTTAATATTTGTAATTTAGAGAAGAAATAGTGGAGTAGATGGGGATATTTTTTAATATGTCATATAAATTATGTAGATTTTTGAAGCTTTTAGGAATGCCAGATATATATATTATGGCTTGTCACTTTGATTCAGGGATTGGAATATTCTATATAATAATAATAATAATAATAGTAATTTGCCTTTATTTGTGCCAATAGCCATGTTGTTTATATGATAAAAAATAAAATATGCTTAGGAAATTCTTAACAATTTTTTGGTATAAGATATTTACAACACAAGGGCCTGTTGGTGTGTGTGTATCTATATATATATCTATATCTATCTATCTCTATATATATATACATATTATTTATATATGTATAATTTTTTCATTTCTTTTTAAATAACTTTTCTGTTGAGAAGTTTTCAGTGGCCAATGTTTTGATGGCATTTGTGATTATTTTAGTGTAATTTCAAAATTTCAGAATGGAATCATCAACTGGATCTTACAACTTTTCTCTTTGTTTCCTTTTAGCAAGCCGAGATGAACTCCAGTCCAGAAAAGTTAAATTAGATTATGATGAAGTTGGTATATGCCAAAAGGACACCTTATTAACATGGGATAAGAAGTTATTAAACTATAGGACTAAAATCAGATGTGATCTGGAAGATATTCATATTACTCTCAAAGAAGGTATTGAGGACTAAGGAGTATCACACTTTGTTCTTGATATTTGTCCTGCTTTCTTTTGTCTTGTCTTTGACCAGTTCTGCAGTTGCTAAGAGCACAATGGGAGTAAAGTTAAAGTGACATTTGACATTTGCATAAGTCCGTCATCTTTGGTATGGACTTCCCTATCACTCCCAGCTAACAGTTCCCAAGAAGGTGGTTTTGGGCACAAGAGAAAGAGGGTAGTCTCTCCATCACTTGAAGATTATAAAAACAACTCAGAATACAAGTTGTACTTATGATGGATGGTAGGATATCCTACAAAAACAAAAGAAAATTCATTATTATCATTTGATCATAATAATTATAGATGGATGTGTATATGTACATACATACACACATATCTGTCTATCTATTTATCTATCTATCTATCTATCTGTATCACCCTACTTAAGGAGATTGTGGTGAGAGTGTATATGTATGTTAATATTCCTTAGTTACATAACACATAGAATCTTAGCAATTAGAATCTTACAATTGGAAGAGGCCTCAGAGTTGACAGAACAGTTGACAAATCAACCTATCCTTAATTGTATGATTCTTTTTTTGTCTTTGAGATATGAAAAATTTTTCTATAAATCAAATTATTTTCAGAACTTTTGAAAAATTTATTATAAAATTTTGAACCTAAACTACAGAATTTGTAGTAAATAAATTCTGTTCAATTATTCTTCAAAATTTAGCCCTTTTCCTTCATGAAGTTTTTCTGATTCTACCCCCTCTTCCCTCCTCAACTTAATATTTCCATTCAGTCTTCGAAACACTTTGTGTTGAAAAAAAAAGTACTTACCCTGTAATATTATGTAATTTATTTATTCCCCTATTAGATTGTAAACTTCAAGACAAAAAGATTTATAGCATCTCATTTGTGGCTATACTTTTGTAGCCTCTTGAAAATGATTAATAAATAAATGAATGGTTGTCTATTAATTTAATGCTTTAAATTATTCCTAAAACATTAAAAAGATCCTGAAAGTATTTTAGAATTCTATGAAAATTGGTGCTTTTGTGTATTGGCTACATTAATGATACTTTTCAAGTTTTAATGAAAACAACAAATAAACTTTTTCTTTGATGATCTGAAAATCTTAGGAAGAATTAGTAGAATAAACTTTTAAGGAAAAATTAAGTTGAAAAAGATAGGAGGTGAGATTTAGATTTGAAATACATCATTTTAAAATAACTTTCAAAATTACTTTAGAAAAATTTATTCAAAAACAATTTTGAGGTATGGGATGCATAATTAAAAACAAATTCAGGTGTCAAGATTTCATTTAACATTTAATTTTAATTTAATCCTACTCTGGATAGGACATTTATTATCCTGGCACCACACCCAACTGCGAATAAAGTAACTTCTTATATTGATTTAAATAGAAATGAGTTCAGGAACCAATTACAAATTTATTATTCTTTCTTTACATAAATATTGGAAGCAGTCATGTTAACTACATTGTTTCTTTGGTGACCCAAAATAAATTAAATCCAGCAAACATTACATGCCCACTGTATATAGTACATTGTGCTAGACACTTGCTGTAGTTCAGTAGTTTTAGTTGTGTCTCTGTGTGACCCTTTGAGTAGTTTTTTTGACAAATATATTGAATTGTTTTGCCATATAAAACATACAAATTAGATCTAGTCCCTGCCCAGAAAAAAGTCAGTGATTGTTTTTTTTAGTCATTATCTTAATAAAAATTTTTCATAAGCAGAATAGCTCCTAAAATATTAACCATTGGTTCTCCTTGTCCCCTCATGACTGAATGCCATTATTTTGAGCTGACCAAAGAATATGAGTTAATTTTTTCTCCCTAGTTGTACTTTCACTGTATGTGACTTAGTTCACTTCTTATTTTCTCACTTTTTTTTCCTTCGAGTAGGTGAATATTCTATATGATATAGAGGTGTTGTGTGGGTTACCTTCATACTGTCGACTTTAAATTGATGTGTAATGCAGTCATAAAACAACAGAGCCAGAAGAAACTTTAATATTTATGTATTTTTCGTATATATATCTATATGTATATATATCTATATATATATATATATATATCTATCTATCTATATCTATATATATATATGAAGATTTATTTAAAAATTTCAAACTAACCTAAAGATGAAAATAATGTCTTTGCATTATAAATTTAGGATTTCTTTGTAGGATTAAAGTGATTGTCTTGGAATGTTTTCTGTTCAAAAGATAAAGGCAGCTACAAGATTAAACTTGCTTAAATTGCCTTTGTCATTATTTAATTCATTACTTAATCTTACTGGGTGGCATGGCCTAATATTGCTACTGTCAGCATTGCATACAGTACTACTAATGCAATTTTGCAAATTAATTCATGAGTTTAAACTCTTGTTGGTTTTTCTCTTTGTTCTTAGGGGTGCCTAAAAGTCGCCGTGGAGAAATTTGGCAGTTTTTGGCTTTACAATATCGTCTGAGGCACCGATTGCCAAGTAAACAGCAACCTCCTGACATTTCCTATAAAGAGCTTTTGAAGCAGCTCACAGCACAGCAACATGCTATCCTTGTAGATTTAGGTATGGTTGCCATATTGATAAATCACTTACTAATGTACATATCCAGGCCTTTTGTTGAAATTATTAATGGCCTTTTCTGTTTGAGAGAAAAGATATGCATAAATCCTTTTGTATTCTGCTTTTTTTTTTGGTTTTTAGACAGTTATCTGACAAAATTTTTTGAAGATAATTATATTTGTCTAATTTAGTTCTTATTTCTCTTTCTTCTCCATTGCATTGAGTTAGCAGAACAGAAGATTTCTTTGAGAATCCTATGTGGTAGGCATTCTGCAGTTATTTGTTGAATGAATCTAGGAAACAATGAACAGATCTAGAAAGAATGGTGGGAAGGACTGTAAATTAGATTGAGAGGGATTTTGGAGGATAAATATCCTGGGTAGTGAATTTCATGCCTACTTGAGTGAAAAGTGATGAGAGCAAATTTGGGAAAATTGAGAAATAATGACAAAGGAAGTAATCTTTGAAGACCAGAGGTTAGTGAGAAAAGGATATGTAGAGGTGTATATTTGATTTAAAAAAATTGTTAATTTTATTTTTTAGCTGAAGAAGTAACAATGTAGTAGAGATTGTACTCTATTTATATTTCAACCATCTGTGTTCCTTTAGCTTTTTTACATTATTTTTTCACTTCTTTCTATTGTTTACAGTATAGATTAACTATCATTACCAATTCCTGGAAAAACTATGTTTTGTACATATGTGGGAAAGAAAGAAAAAATGTTTTTTAGATTGGCATCTCTGCAATTTTTGATAGAGAGTAATTGTTCAGTAAAGCCATAAAATCTGGGAAGTTAACATAAGACCTTTTCTTTTGAATGAAGAAATGTCCTGCCAACACTGTTACACTTTTGGTGGTGGAGATGCATTTGTTACAGTACTTAGTTGTTACTCTTTGGAAATTTCTGACTACATTGCTCCCTGGCTAAAGTTTCTTCACCGTAATTTCATGCTCCACAGTGAATTTTTGGAGAGAAATCTCTTTAAATTTTTACTATTTTTCTTTTTCATTTTCTCCTTTCCTATCTTTCTTTAAAAAAAAAAAAGCATTATAGAATTGGGACAGTTATTCAAGCACAAGTTCTATGATCCTAAAGAGGAAATTTTAAGGGCTTCCCAAAATAAAAGCATTGAGCCTAGAGGAAATTCTGGAGAGAAAAGATTTCCTAAATGTGAAGTGTATGTATGACTGACTGCATTTCCCCTTCAAATTAGATGATGATAACATTGTTTAAGAATGTTCTTTTAAGTTAAAACATGAACTGTGCCAGAATTATTTGACTTAATAACAAATATAAATCCTTGAATTTCTT
This sequence comes from Antechinus flavipes, assembly GCF_016432865.1. Classification (NCBI taxonomy): domain Eukaryota; kingdom Metazoa; phylum Chordata; class Mammalia; order Dasyuromorphia; family Dasyuridae; genus Antechinus; species Antechinus flavipes. The sequence continues at coordinate 120,000,119 of NC_067400.1, read as the reverse complement.
TATGTCAAGACTTCACTTTAACATCAGTGCATTTTTTTTTTTTTTGCCCAAAAGTAATCTGCTCTTCTGTAGAAGAAAGTTGTTTTAATATCTTTGCTGAGATGAATTGGGTGGGTGGGGGGCAATAAGTTTGTGTAGTGAATAGAATATTAAACATGAAACAGAACGATCTGGATTAGCTAGATGTTGGATAAATGTGTTTTCCTTTTACATCTACACATAAACTAGTATATGTATGTGTGTATATATGTATACATGTGTATGTGTGTATATATATACACATATACACATGTATTTTTATATATTTGCTTATTTATTTGTTTGCTTCTTTATTTTTCTCTTACTCTGACAGGAAGAACCTTTCCCACTCATCCTTACTTTTCTGTACAGCTAGGATCTGGGCAGCTATCCCTCTTTAACCTTTTGAAAGCCTATTCTTTGCTGGATAAAGAAGTGGGTTACTGCCAGGGGATAAGTTTTGTGGCTGGAGTACTGCTTCTGCATATGAGTGAGGAGCAAGCTTTTGAAATGCTCAAGTTTCTCATGTATGACCTTGGCTTCCGAAAACAATACAGACCAGACATGATGTCACTACAGGTGAGTCAGTCCTTTGTAATAACCAAAATAGGGTCTTGATATTATATATTTTGGTAATAATTCCATGCAGGTTAATCTTGGAGTGAAAATAAGTATTGAAATATAGGTAAATGCATTATTCCTATTGTTTTACTAGATTTTCTTAGGATTTGGGGATGTACCAAGTCTTTAGGAATAATTATAGATAACATTTTATTTTTATACTATACCTTTTAAACAAAGATATTGAAGTAATTAAGCATTTAGACACTATGCCTACCAAAAAATTAATTTAAACTTTGTCTTTAAAAACAAGTACTAAATGACTTCTAATGTCCTTTCATATTCTAAATCTATGATAATACAAGTACAAGTTATATAGAGAAAAACTGTCTTTAGAAAATTCTTACTTTCTTCCATCTTAATATTTTGGTAGGATTACAAATCATTTCTTAAGTTTTTTTCTTTCTCTTTGTTATTGAAATTGCAATTTAACAGATTCATAGATCTTTTTTTGAACTTAACATGAAAGCTTCATTAAAAACTACAACAAGGCAAAACAAAAAAATAAAATGGTTCTCAGATTTTTCTTCTGAGGTAGGGAATTTATTTTCTTTTATTTAGTCTTTGAAAATGTGGGATAAAATTAGAGATGTTCCTTTTAATTTTTTCCTTGTTTGTTTCTTGAAGAATGTGACTGGGGTAATGAGTGGTAAGTTAGAATTTTTTCCTTAGAAAAGTGACATGAAGAGACAATTTCCAGAATTTTTATATATTCTCTGACTTTGGGTAAGAATTCAGTCCCTTGGAACGTCAAAAGAATTGTTATATCGTCAATGTGGATTTTCCCTTTACTAATTATGGAAAGAATCTAACCTTGATCACTTTGTCAGACAGTGTTTAGGTAAACTTGTAGTGATGAGCCTTTTTAGAACTAATTAACCCCTCCTTACCTCATCTCTGAGCCTATATTTGGAGGCACTAAACCTTGATAGGCTTTGCCTCTGTATATATAAAATATACATGTATATATACACACACACATGTATACACACATACACACATACACACATACACACACACACACACACACACACACACACATACACACACACACATATATATTTTAGGTGGCATAGTGGATAGAACACCAGCCCTGAAGTCGGAGGACCTGAGTTCAAATCTGGTCTCAGACACTTAACACTTCCTAGTCATGTGACTTGGAGCAAGTCACTTAACCCCAATTGCCTCAGCAAAATAAATAAATATTAAGTATATATATATATATATATATATATATATATATATATATATATAAACACATAATATATATTATATATATTTTTCTTTTTCTCCCCAGTTCATGTTAAAATACTTATAATATTATTTTAAAATTTTCAGTTCCAAATTCTGTACCTTTCCCTTCCCTGATATGTAAGAAATATGATATAGATTATACATGAGAACGTATGGCCATTTTCAAGACCTAAGAGTAGAAATGCATTAAGTAGATGGAGATAGCTGTAGATAGAATATCATATTGTTGTCAAAATGCCTGTAGAAAATTTCTTCAAATGTTGCCTTACATTAAGTTCATATAGCTTTGCCCCAGGCAGGTCAACTGAATTGAATAGTTCTGAAGATAACATCTATATATATAGGGGCTACTTAATATTTGGTACTTGAAGAAAGGTGGAAGATTATACCTAGAGAGACAGAAATCACTTCCATTGTCACTTCTAAAGGGTTTTTTTTTTTAATGTGACAAATAGATTTCCCTCTAGATACAGAAATTAAAATCTTTTATATAGGGGGTATTTCTTCCAAAAAGACTCAGCAACCTTAAAAGGGTGTTCCCTCTATAGTTAAAGATAGATAATACGAATTTTATTTAGAAATAAATCACCTAGTTGTCTATGTTAAATGTGTGTGTGTGTGCGTGTGCGTGTGTATGTGTGTGTGTGTGTGTGTGTGTGTGTGCATGCATGACTCAAAATTTGATGGGTAATCACCAAGAATTGGTTCCATTTTACCCGAATAGGTGAAAATATAACTGAACTTCAAAAGTCTTGAATAATAAGTGAGACTTGACACTTCTCACATAACAGAATGATAAGTTAGAATTTTCCTCCCCTGAAAATCAGCAACAGAGGACTCTCAGCACAGGTATTTAGAGAGAAATTAAAAAACTCTGTCAACACTTTTAACTTGCTTCATTTTTCCTATCTGGTCTCTTTGATCTTACCTTAGGCACCTTTATGAACTTCTACTCTGGGAACTTACCTGTATTGATACTTAATTGACTTTAGTCCAACTGCAACTCACAACCAGTAAAGTCAGGCTGAGACTGTCCCTTTACCTATTTAAAATTTTTTTCAATAATATTTCACTTTTCCAAATACATGTAAAGATAGTTTTTAGCATTCATTTTTGTAAGAGTGTTTCATTTATTTAGGGTTAAAGGATCTGGTTTCCCATCTTGGCTTTGTCCCTTTATATCTATGTCCATTAACTTCTTTGTGTCTCTGTTTTCTTATTTATAAAGGGAAGGTGTTGGAAAAGATTTCCAATTCTACTTCTATGATCTTGGGTCTCCTTGTTAGACTGTAAGCTTCATAAGCATGGAGACCACCTTGTTTAGTATCTGTCTTGCCTCTCCAGTACATAGAATAGGAGAGGGAAGGAGACATATATTTCCTTGGTACTCATGTCCTTTTTTAATCCCTTCTTGTGGTACAATCACTTAACTCTCTCCTATGTCACCCTATCTAGATTGTTGTTGCAATTACCTTCAGACTCTTAGGTCTGTCTCCTTCCTTTTTTCATGGAGTTCAACATTAGCTTAGTCTAATCTTCCTCCTTAGCCCTTTCAGCTTATAAAAAACTCAATATACATTAAACACCAATGCTTCCAAATTTACCAATTTTCTTATCTCTGATGCTCTCCATCTTCATTTCACATTCGTTACATACAGAGAAGATTAAAAAGTTCAAGAAGCTTCATTGGTTCCCTGTTGCTTGTACAAAACATGTAAATTCTTCATCTTGGCATAGAAATCTCTTCCTTGTAGATTTATTTCACATTGCTCTTCATGCATTGTGTCCAGTCAAACTGTACTCTGTGCTATTCCCTGAACTCAGCACTTTCTCTTCTGCATCTTTGCCTTTTCTTCATTCCCTCTCTGCCGGGGACCATTGCTTCTCCTCAGTCTTGGATGAGAAACTAGATTGTCCTATGCTAGTGTTCTTTTTTCTTTCTTGGTTTAGTGTATATTTTCTTGTATAGGTTAAATATTGTATTCTACATCCTTCTCTAGGTAATCTTCTTGAGAGCTGGGACTATTTTTCTTTTTGTCTGTGTTTACTTAGTACATAGTACCCAATAGGCAAAGGACCTAGGAGTCATTTGAAAAATATTTTTTGAATTGACTTGGATTGCATTATATTTACCTCACTAGCCAGCTCAGTGCTATCTACATTATGTGTATTAAAATCTTTTTTTGTCAAATAAATAAATGCACTTGATTTCTTTGTGCAATCCTGACATAAATATTTTCTTTGAACTCCTAGTTTAAGTTGTAGAGAAATTATAAAAATATAATTTTTGTGTTATAACCATTTTTTCCTGAGTAAGAACAGCAGAATATTTTGGATGAAGTGACTCAATTAAATATGACCTCTTCTAATTTTACCTGTTGGCTTCCTGTAAACTTTACTATGTCAATTAATTGTTATAATGATTTAACCTAGATTTTCCAGTTTTTAGAACTAGAATCTACCTGTTGGAGTACACATGAAAGCAATATATTTTTTCAGTAGGACTTATCAAAATATTTTAAAATTCTTTTCACCTTTTATATTTCACTCATGATAAGCCCCTTTATTTTATAGCTGTACATTTACATGATCATGGCAAACAGTGGTAAGAAGGAATTAGAATTAGCAGCAGTTCAAGTTTCTGAATGTGTATTTCATTTTGGCAATGGCAATGGATAGGCCTATAATCCCTGCTTCTGGAGAGGCAGAGACTGTTATCATTGGGCTTGGTAGTCTTCAGCTGAACTGTGCTAAACTTCTTAGGTGTTGACAGTAATATGGTGAGCTCCTAAGAGTGGGGAATGGAGGATCCACCAGGCTGCTCAAAGAGTTTCCATGCCAGCAGCTGGATATAGTCAGCAAGTGACCTTTCACATCTAACCTGGATGAGATAGGGATTCTCAGTATCAAAAAAAAAAATGAAAAAATATATGTTATATCTGAAGATCAGCTATCTAGTTGAGAGTCTGAGCAGGGTAGAACAGTTAGCAAATTCCAAATTGTTATTTAAATTTTTGTTTGCAAGACTATGATCAGTAAGAAAATAAATTAGATTTCTTAAGTGTGTGTATGAATTTCACATTAATATACAGATAACACCTCTATTCCAAGACAAAATATCTTACTTAGCTAGTTTGCTTAAGGAATAGAGATGTCAAGAGTTGTATTTGACCTTGAAGGATGGATAAAAATAAGCAGGTAGTTTTCTTGGAATGTGAAATGTGTAATGTCTACTTTATTTTATATAAATAAAGGTATGGAACATGTTTGACATTCATGGATATGTTTTCGAATGACCTTCTGTAATCTAAATAAACATCTGGATCACCCTTAAATTTATACTACTAATAGGATTGTTTGAGAAAGTTTAAATGAAGTTTAAAGAGTAAAAAATATTTCTAATGCAGTGTAAATTGTATACTTTGGGAACATCAAAACAGGAATGTAACATTCTTCCTCTTAAAATTAACTTTAGATTCAGATGTATCAGCTCTCAAGGCTCCTTCATGACTATCATCGAGATCTCTACAATCACCTTGAAGAGAATGAAATCAGCCCCAGTCTTTATGCTGCCCCTTGGTTCCTCACATTGTTTGCCTCCCAATTTCCACTAGGATTTGTAGCCAGAGTTTTTGGTAAGAGACTATAAATTATAGTCAATTGAGCATTTTTTTTTATTACAGAGACAAAACACTATTACTTAACCATATTTTTTACATCTTGTGTTAACAGTGGTGAATTATTATTAGAATCTGATCCTTGTATCTGGCTATATTGATAAAAATTTGAAACCTTTGAGCCTTAAATAAAAGTTGAAATGAGAAATCCCAAGAGTTGAACCATTGCCTTTGGATAGTTAGCAGGAGACATATTATTTTTATATGTTCTTGAAAGATAAATTAGTTCTTATTTTCCTGAATATGAGCCAAGCAGTCTTTAGACCTGACTTTATCTGTCTTTCTTTTGCCCAGTATACATGTACCAGTACCTGGTACACACATAGTGAGATTATCTACCTAAAATTAAAAATTAGGTAAAAATTATCTCTTTTTTATTGTTATTGTACTGATGATTTTAATTCCTCTTTTTGTTACTTATCCTGGCTTCTCCTTTAATGGTCTTAACCATTGGTTCCCCTTTCCCAAACCCCTTCTTGGACAAGGGACAGGCTAACAGTGCTCAGATGTCTGAGTTATAGATATATGACTGAACATAACTTGAGCTGAGCTGCCTGTGTTCTTGAAAGGTGGGCAGTTACTTATTTTTCAAGTGTCATTTTGAAGAGATTCAGGTATTTGTTTGTGGCAGTTTCAAGCAACTCAGACCACTTCCTAGAGAGTCACATTATAGCCCAATGTTATTTATTCAGCAGTAGCATTTTGTTTTGTGTCTGTTGTCAAGAACCATTTGCCCTGTAGGTTATTTGTCAGCATTTAAAAAAAAAGATTGATTAGTTTGTTTTTTCCAAAATTCACCTTTTTAGCCAGAGAGTCTTAATCAGATGCAAAGAGAAACAAAAGCGGCCTAAGAGAACCAGAACCCTCAGATTCAGCCAATATTTGCTAGGTGCCTGCCTAAGGGGTAGACAGTTACGTGTGTTGTGCAATAGAGATGACAGGGCAACAACCGAGAAAGGCCTTTGATCCAGGAGGCTCTCAAGGGAGGAGGGAACTGAGGAACTGTATTTGCCTTTGAATGAGGAACCTTTAACAGGACTCCCACGGTGCAGGGAGAGAAGGAAATTTTTAGGGGAAATCCAGAAGTGGATTGTCAAGACTTCGGGTATCAGTCAGAATCTGAGTTCCACACTCCCTCCCTCAGGAAGCAGGGCTTTCTCTCATTGTTTTCTGTCCTTGTCAGCAAACACATTTATTTCTCCTATGCTTTGATAAAATTGTTTCATCAACTGCATAGCATTTTGTCTTCTGAGGATCTGGACAAATTAGATGAATTTATATATGTGTATATGTGGGTAAGCTCTCTCTGGTTGACCATTTTCAGTACTTACATGTTTCTGGAATTCTGTTTGGGATTGCATATAACAAATTAAACATACATGGTATCTTAAATCTATAGTTGGAAGGACTCAGAGGTCACATATCAATTTATAGATGAAAAAACTGAGATGAGAAAGGTTAAGAGACCTATTTAACAGTGCCCAAGATAGTAAAAGTCAGAACTGAAGTAGTCAAGTGGTGTGGAGAGAGAGAGCACAGGCCCTTGAGGCAAAAGGATGGGAATCCAAATGCGATCTCAGATACTTGCTACACTCAGTCTGATTGCCTTGGCACCCCCCTCTCCCCCCCAAAAAAAAAATCTGGGTCCTCTGATTCCAGGGCCAGTGCTCTTCAAAAATCCAGATCAAGCAAAACTTTTTCATCTTTTCTTTTCCATTCTGGCCTTAGATTTCTTTGGAGTTAAGGAATTGAATGGAATTAGCCAAACTGTGAACTTGGATTCCATGGAAGGAGTTGTTTTATTTGCAGAATTGCTCACCTTATACTGTCTTCTTTGGATGTGAAAGGATCAAGGGCAGGATCCTATGATCATGAGTAGAACTGGAAGTAAACTTTTTTTTTTTTAACCTTTGAGGACACTGAAGCCCAGGAAGATTAAGATGGCTTGTTGAAAGTCACAAAAGGGACCAAGGTCAGGAATCAGGATGCACCCCTCTGAGGAAGAGGATGTCCTCTGTTTGGGGAGAAATAGAGGAGGTGGACACACTCTCTTTTTAAGTATTTAATCACTTTAAGTCCTTTATTTAATAAATAATACACAGATGGAATTTTATATATAGTTTTATGTTCAGATACTTAGTATAACACCAAATCCTAAGAAAAAATAGTGAGCTAAGAAGAATATAGTACTCACATTTACACATATTCTAGTTTCCCTTTCAAGCATGATTAATATGGTTTATTTACCCTTTGAGTTTTCCCCAAACTGTTATTACTGCATCCAATGACTTCTATATTTTATTGTCCATTTTGGCTACCAAAAAAAATCTTATAATTTAGACTATGAGAAGATTTTTATGAAGATCAAGTGATATAATAATATGTAAATAACATTATGAACTTTAAATGTTTTTCCTCCCTTTCTTTTACTGTTGAATTCCTCATAATATGCTCCCTCCTCATAATTCACCTAGACAGACTAAGAGCCAAACTTCACCGGTCTCTGTTTGTATAACAGATTTAGCCAAGTTCTTTCTACAAAAAAACTATTGGTAATAAGCAGCATGGCTATTATTAATTTCATTTTGCAGGTGAGGAAACTGAGGCTCCAAGTTATTCAGTGACTATCCATGATCTCACAATTAGCCCGTATTGGAGCTAGGACTCAACCCTGTGTTTGTTTGTTTGTTTTGCCCTGAAGTATTTACCTCCATGAAACACCACCATATCCTCTCTGTTGGCAATAACTTTTGCTCCCAGGGTCTCTGTCAGTCTCTTTAATGCATGTATCATGTATTATTATAAATTATAGTTCTTTATGCACAGAACTTTTCCTTCTACTAAATTCTAAGCTCTGTGTCTTGCTTAAGTTCTTCATTTCTCCTCATGTCTTTACACACTAGAGGTGCATGATACATTTTTGCTGAATTTAAAGTATAGTTATTATTTCTCACTGGTTTCAGAGAAGACTCACTTTTTTCTTATACTTAGTTATTCATGTTGGTAATTAGTAAAGACAGTATTTATATCTTTTTTTCAAAGACTCTGGAGATTGTCTTCAGAAGAAAATAAAATTCATAGACATCAAGCTGATAATCACTGAATCAGGTTTTCCTGGAAGATCTTTTTTTTTTTTTTTTCATTGACATAGCTGGTTTTCTCTAAAGAAATTTCCTCTGCAGATTGTTTCCCTTAATATGTCTCTTTGTGAGTCCTTTCATTTTTCACTTCTCTCCTCAGAGAAACTTTTGTCTGTCTCATTTCAGTGAAATCACTTAGATCAATGTGATGTATCATTGGGTAAATGTCTTATGGCTCACCTCAGAAGGCTGACTTCTGCAAAGAATACTTTCTATCACTTCTTGCTTTGAAAGTCTGGAAGATAGTCTCTTGTGCATGCCATAAATGTCACTGTAAGCTTTCTTATATGAGTTACTTTTTCTTTCTTTCAATTCTAATAAGCTATAGGAGCTCAGGATGGGAAATTTAACTTAGTTACCAATGATTATGTCATTGCTTACTCTTATCTGAGGCTATATGGTTTGTTATGGAACATTGAAATATCTAGAAACAGCATCACATAGTAGATAGTGAATTATTCTTGGAATCAGGAAAACCTGAGTTCAAGTCTTGCTTGTGACACATTCTAATTCTTGACTTGAGGCATGTAACATTAAGTTATGGCCTTTTGGTTAATTCATTGTTACTTATCTGTATTATTAGAGGAGGTTTTGATTCTAGGGAATTTCCTGGGCAAAATCAAAGTCTGGAGTCATTTTTCTCTTCTTACCGCTTTCCCTTCTCTTCCATATTTATTTAGAACAAAAGTCAGGCAGACATTCACAATCTCTTTTTTATATGGCATATGAGTCAAGAATAACTTTTATGTTTTTAAGTGCAATAACATTTTAAAAGTGTAAAAAATGTTTTTAGCTCTCTGACAAATACAGGTTTCAGGCTAGCTGGTAGTTTGTAATTCCTTGTTCTAAGTGGAGAGATCTGGATATAGGGGTAACTATTTTTAGTAGTCATTTTCCATTAAAGTCTTATTCTCATTGTATCATGGAAAGTATCCTGAAAGCTTTTTCAGAACATTAATTTTAATGGGTTGTTCCTTACAAACTGGAATGGTTTGAAGTACCATTGAACAATGGAGACTTTTGTGCCGATTGTCTGAGGAACAGCCCAAGTAAATTTAGGGATCATGATCACTGAAAGGTAATATGTTGAAGTTTCTTTTGGCTCAGGAAATTAATAAGGGCCCAGCCTACTAAACATTGGAGGGATTATGAGCTTCACTGGTAGTGAAGCACACATATATATATATCATATAATGAGTTTTAGAATGTTGAATAAGTTAATCATCTCAGCCTAAGTGGTGATCTTTGGTAAAATGGAAAGAATACTGCATTTGGAGTTAGAAGACAATAGGTTCGCGTCTCAAGTTCAAGTTATACTACCTTGATTTTTTCTATTGTAAAATGGACATGTTAACTTTTCTGCTTAATTTACAGGATTTTTGTGAGGATCTGTGCAAAGTTTTGTAAACTATTAAATATTATATAACTTTCAATTATTTTCACTCAATTCGATGAAAGGGTATAGCTTCTTTGATAGGTGCAAAGGAAAGAGCCATGCAATTTGAGGGGAGAAAGGGAGCTCAGTTGAGTGGGTGAATAGGACTTAATAGAGGAGCCATCTATTAAATCAATGGCATGACAGATTATCTCTCTAGGTCTCACTTTTCTTATTTGTAAAATGAATTAGAGGATTTCTAAGGAAACTTCCAGATTCAAAACTCATGTAGGTTTTTTTTTATGACAATACAGCACCCAAAGTAATCCTTGAAAGAAGAAAATGAATTTTCAGGGTGAAGATAAAGAAGGAAAATATTTTAGGTGTGGAGGACCGCTTGTACTAATGTTTCCAGAAAGGGAAGTAGAGCCAGAGCATCTATACTTAACTCTTAAATGCCAGGCTAAGGAAATTGCATTTTATCTTCTAGGCAATAAGGAAAAATTTTTTGAACAATGTAATGACATGGGTTAGATTTGTACATAAGGGCAGAGTTATAGATTGGTACAAGTAGACAATTTACTTATTACGAGTTATTATTAAGAGATAATAATATAATTATAAGTTAATGAAAGGGAAAATAATGACTGTGAAGTGAATTAGAATCCTGTCTTTTTCATTAGTTAGTTGTATGACTTTTTAGCAAGTCACTTAACTTTCACTGACTATTCTCATTTGTAAATCACAAATAATAATGTTTGTATTGCCTGTGACATTAGGGCTTTGTGGAAAAAGCATTTTGTAAATCTTAAAACACTGCATGAATTTGAGTTATATTGAAGAATACCATATTAAATAATACACTAGCTGTTTTTTTCCTTATTATGTTTCCTGTGTATACTGGGTGATATTTACTTTTCTTTACCTTCCTATTTAGCATGTGTCTTTATCCTGATTAATAGAAGGGAGAAGTTCCATTTTTAATTTCCTACCATGATGTAAGTGCAGTAAATTGTGTGTTTGATTCATTTATTTATTTATTAAGAATGGTGAGAGTAGTTTAGTTGTAACTGGTCATATCACTTTGTACTTTTCCTTCTATGAAGAAAAATAGCTTCACCTGTTGGTAAGTGCTATTCCTTTTTTCCATTGTATTGCATTGATTTTAGGGATTTATGTTTTTGAAATATGCAATGAATTTGTAAATAAATATGTATAGACACAGATATAGATATATGCAAATGTGTTTATAATTTGGATTTTCATTGTTACTTTATCAGCAGTTTTTAGGCCAGATTAAAATGAAAATATTTGGTTTCTAGAGTTAATTCCAGAAGCAATTAAGCCTAAGTCGCCTTGAAAAAAATCAAACTTCTGAAGTGTTCCTTGGCCTATGTGCTATGATCATTATCAATTAGTATTTTACCAGAGAGTATTAGTCTTATCATCATTAAAGGTCTAATTAAATGACTTTCTTTTTTTTAGATATCATTTTTCTTCAGGGAACTGATGTTATATTTAAGGTGGCACTTAGTCTACTAAGCACCCAAGAAGCCCTTATAATGGAATGTGAAAATTTTGAAAACATAGTGGAATTTCTTAAAAACACAATACCAGATATGAATATATCTGAAATGGAGAAAATAATTACTCAGGTAAAATGTAATTTAAAAAAAAACTGACTTCAGGATTTTCTTTTTAAATTAGACCCTGTGATTTCATTGACCTTGGAAACTGCCAATAAGGAAGCTAGCTAACCCTATTATCAGTGCATCATTATGGATCAGCAACTTCTTTATAACTTAGAGCTTTAAAAAAGTTGACTGGAGCATTAATAGAAGTGATTTCTCCAGAGTCACATAATCAGGATGTGTCAGATTGCACTTGAACGAGGGTCTTCCTTATTCTAGAAAAATACATGTTAGTAATTTGTATAAAGGTTTCCTTTTTGATGATCTGTAAGATTGTAGAACCAAGATATTTAATATTTAAACGGGTTTCTTATAATCATTGCATCACAACTCTAAGCTTTAATCTGGTCAGAATAATTCTAGGGAGCAAATACGTCTGTATTTACCCATTCAAGGCACAAGAGAACTATTCTGTTGAATTTTTGCTTTTCTTGAAACAGTATACTGTTGATTCTTGGAAGAAGCCTTTTCTTCCTCCACCTTCCCAATCACCAATCCCTATAAATCTTTCCCTTGAGCTCTCCTAATTATCAACTTGGTTACAGGGATTTTAGCAAGTATAGTAGAAAAGTCAGGTCCAGTGGAATTCCCCAACCCATATTACAAAAAAGCTTGAAATGATTCTGAAAGTTATACAGTGCTCTTTCTTTAACATTGAGGATTCTAGGAAATGATTTTGGCTCTCATGGATTCAGAAGCCCCAAATATCCATGACTGCATCCTGGATGAAAAAATGCAAATGGATCATACATAGTTGTATTAAAGATGAATAGATCATGAAATGGAATTTTATATATCCCATTTGCATTAAAAGACCATGATAATTTAATTTGTGGGATTTACAGAATTTTGTGGATAAAATTGGGGATAATTTTTCTGCAGATATTTAGTTTGCATAATGTACTTCATAAGATTGAACCATAAGGCCCAATTAAAATGGTCAAGAAAGCAAAAGGATGGTCCTTTCGGTCCTTAAAGTTTACCCAATTAGAAATATAAGAATAGCTAGAGAGAAGAAAGGTATAGGTTACCCTAACTGAATATGGAATCTATAAATCCAGCTGGGTTAATAACTAAATTATGGTGAACTCCTCTACAGAGAAAAAAGCTTGATCTCCTGTGATTTGGATCTGGGAACAAAGTGATAATGAGTTTTGACAATGGCAGTGCTTGTAAAAACTGTTTTCCTCTAGAAGGGGGAAGAGTCATGATAGTTCCTGTCAACAAAGACCATGAGGTGATGGCAGCACTATGACTATAGTCTGGCTATGGAAGAGCAGAGTCCTAGAAAAGAAGTGAACCATGGCCTGAGACAGCTCACAGTTGGGAGGAAGACAATTCCTACTTTGTATTCCAACTTTGTCATTATTCTCTTTGAGATTTCATATGTCTTATTCTTCCAAATGAATTTTGTTATTCTTTTGTTTAACTCTATAACTTGCCCTTTTGATAATGTGAGTGGAGTAACACTAAATTGAAATTATTTTAGTAATGCTCAAATCATGAACAATTAATGTTCCTCCAATCATTTGCATTTTTAATTGCTTTAGTTGTAATTGAAAAGCAACAATAGAACAAGCAACAAATGTTAACTGATAGTACTTTTATCACAGGTTTTTGAGATGGATATTTCTAAGCAGCTTCATGCATATGAGGTTGAGTACCATGTGCTACAAGATGAACTACAGGAGTCCGCCCATTCCTGTGATGAGAGTGAGCCTCTGGAAAAGCTAGAGAAGGCTAATAACCAGTTGAAGAGACAGAACATGGACTTGTTGGAAAAATTACAGGTAAGTAGATAAAGATTAATTTAGTAGTCATTTATTTAAAGCCTCTTTTATGCATAACTCTCTGAGTACTTAGGAAAGATATAAATGAATTCATTTCAACAAATGTTTATTAAGTACCTACTATTCATGTACTCAGGACTTAACTAAATTCTGGAGGATACAAAGAAGCTAATGAGGTATAAATCAGGGCTGCTTAAACTTTTTCCATTTGCAATTCCTTTTCACTTGAGAAATTTTTATGTGACCCTGGGTATATAGGTATGTAAAATAGATATACAAATCAACATTTACTAATAAATCATAATTTTTCAACCCCCACATTCAGTCACACAATCCCATAAAGAGTCGCAAACCACAATTTAAGTAGCTTTGGTATAAGTGATCTCTGTTCTTTGGGGCCTCATCTCTCTTTAGTGAAAAAGGTATATCTAGGCATACTAGTTAAATAAGAATACAAGGCAATATATGATTAAGAGTTTGAATGAGTGATAATGACAGGAAGTACTATAAGAATTCAAAAGAGGTAGAACTCAATGTTGATTGGAACATTTGGAAAAAAAATAGATGCTGAACATGACTTAGGATGTAACTAAAGGGAAAGAATGAGGGGCAAGTATATTTAATGACTTTTTAAAAGTCATGCTTAATTGCCACATTGATCAGGCTTCTGAAGTCTTTCAATATTGTTTTCCTATTCTGTAGATAATCTCTCTTGGTCTACTGGATGCCTTTCTACTGCTTATAAACATTCTTAGGTCTCCTCAACTTTAAAAGACAACTTGCTCTATCCTTCTCACTTAGGTATTGTCCTATATCTCTTTTCCCTTTTCTTTTTAAAAATTTTGAAAAAAAAAAGCTCTTAATTGATGTCTTTGCTTCCTTTTCTTTTACCCCTTAACTCCCTTCAGTCTGACTCATGACCTCATTGTTCAATTGAATCTGCGTTGTTCAAAGTGACCAATCATATATTAATCACCAAATCTAAAAGGCCATTGCCTTTTCCCAATCTTCCTCTTTTTTGATCTCTCTGCAGCTATTGGCACAGTAGATTACTGTCTCTTCTTGATAATCTCTTTCTTTTGGGGTTTTGCTGGATCTTTATCAGGTCATGTCTGTTAACTGTGTATGTCCTTCAGGGATTTGTCCTGAGCCATCTTCTTTTCTTCAGCTAGGCTATTTTTAGGGATCTCACTAGCTTTTGTAGATTCCTGTTATCATACCTATACAGTTGATTCTCAGATTTGTCCATTCTCAGTCTCTTTGCTGACTTCTATATCCTTATCTCCAATCATTAATAGATATCTCAGACAGGAAGTTCTACAAACACCTTAAACTCAGCATGTCTAAAACTAAATTCATTTTCCCCCTCAAAAATCTCTTTCCTAACTTCCCTATTACTATCCAGGGTATCATCATATTCATAATCATCTAGGTTGGCAACCTTGATATCATCCTTATCTCCTCACTAACTCCCCATACCCAATAAGTTTGTTGTCCTATCATTTCTCCTCCTCTTGTATGTATGTTCTGCATGTGTATGTGCACATCCTTATCATCTTACACCTAGATTATTTCATAAGTAGTTTGCTATTAGTCTCTCTGCCTCTTGTCTCTCCCACTATAGTCCCTCTTTCCCTCAGTTATCAAATTGATCTTCCTAAAGCACAAATCAGATATGAAATCCTCTTGTCTTTTAGAGCCTCCTATAGTCTGGACCTTTTCTACCTCTCTAGGCTTCTTTATCATAGATGATCCCTTTCTCATGTATTCTGCAATCCAGGGATATTTACTTTCATGCAGTTCCTTGAACAAGATACTCCATCTCCAAATTCTGGACATTTTCCTTGGAAAGTTCTCTCTCTTCATTTCTTCTAAATGCTAACCAAGAGTTGAGGAGTTGAGGATGACATCTAGGTTGCAAATGTGAATGATGAAGAGAATGGTGGTACCTTCAACAATAATTAACAACTTTCAAAGAGAAAATGGTTCATGAAAAGAAAGATAATGAGATCAGGTTTGGACATGTTGAGTTAAGACATTTATGGGACATCCCACTTTTAGATGTCTCTTAGGCAGTTAGTGAATCTGGAGATTAGAAGAGAGGTTAAGGGTGTATAATTAGACTGAGAATCATCAGCATAGAGATGACAATTCAACCCACGATTGTAGATGGTTATCAACAAAAGGAATAGTATAGTGGCCGAAAGACAGAGCTCTGGATATTGATAGTCTTGTCCTAGATGAAGTTCTAAGAAGGGAGACTGAGAAAGAAGAGTCAGGCAGGTAAAAAGAAGACAAAAAAAGAACAATATCATGGAAACCTATAGAGAAGAGAGATTTTTCCTCCTTCTCTGACATAGAGATGGCCATTGTGCTTGCCAAGTCAAACCCCTTTGCATACACACTTGATCTTATTACCTCCTGCCTTCTCCAGCATTCTGCATTCTTATTCTTTATCTGCTACTATTATATATAATAGAAATAAACTAGAATTCTTCCCAATTAAACGAGGAGTGAAATAAGGCTATCCGCTGTCATCATTTCTTCTTATCATAGAACTAAAAATGCTTGCTAAGTCAATGGGGTAATAAAAAGAAATGACTAAGATAGATAAAAGAAGAAACAAATTGACTACTTTTGTAGATGTTAATTAATTGGAATAATAACTTTAGCAAATTTACAAAATGTGAAATAAATCCACAAAAATCAGCAACATACATATCTATGTTGAAGCCCAAAAGAAATAAAAAGAAATACTATTAAAAATCCTATAAAATATATTAAATAAATGGGAATCTGCCTTCTGAGATGTGTGTGTGTGTGTGTGTGTGTGTGTGTGTGTGTGTGTGTGTCACACACACACATACACATATATATAACGTCTGTGTATATATAGTATGTATGTATATATTGATATATAGGTATGTATATATGCAAATACATGAATACAATAACCCATTAGTAATAAACCTAAATAATTGAGAAAATATTAATTACTCATGACTATTATTAGCCAGTATAATAAAAATCACATTAAATAATAAAATTACCTAAATTAATTTACTTATTAAAAATCACACCAATTAAACTACCACAGAATTTTGTTGTTGTTCAAATGTTTTTCAGTCATGCCCAATTCTTTGTGTCCCCATTTAGTCTTTTCTTGGCAAAGATACTCGGAATAGTTTTCCATTTCCTTTTCTAGTCATTTTATAGATGAGGAAATAGGTAAACAGGGCTAAGTGGCTTACGCAGAGTCATAGAGCTAGTAAGTATTGGAGGCTAGATTTGAACTCATGATGATGAGTCTTTCTAACTCCACAAGCACTCTATCCACTGTGCCATCTAGCTGCCCTTAGAAGGATAGAATTAGAAATAATAATAATAAAATTACATGGGGGGGAGATAATAAATATAAAAGAAATAGGAATGAAGAGAATCTCACTGTGCTAAATCTCAAATTACATTATAAAGCAGTTTTTAAAACAATTTAGACTTGCTTAAGAACAGAGAGAGACTGATCAAAATTCATTTCAAATGATTCCAGAAATAGAGGGAGGGGATGGGGAAGGACAGGTGATTGGAAAGGTACATATACAGTGGCGATGTAAATGAATGGATGAATGAAAAAAAGTATTTATGGTATAATAAGCACTGTGCTAAGCACTGGGCATACAAATAGAAAAATCAAGACAGTCTCTTCCCCAAGGGGCTTCCTCAGAGGAGAAAACATAGGGGAAGTTTCAACTGCAAGTCAGATGTGAAGATATTTAGATGTAATAGACAAATAGATAATAAAGCATTTTTTGATGCTATTTCTCTTGATCCTATCATATATCCTCTTCTGAAGTTTAAACATTTTACATTACCAAAATTTTTGTGCCAAGAACTTTTTTTCTGTGTGTATCTTCTGGAACTGTAGTTACTGTAGGGAAGGCGGTATTCCTGCAAAAGTAGTTCCAGTTTGAAATTTGCTTTATATTGGCTTTAGATATTGGATTGACTAGAGGTAGTCTGGAGAGTCTGTCACTCCTGGGCTTCTTGGTCTTGTCATATGTTGACAGTTGATCAGCAGTTAATATAGTGGTGGTGAAGCAAGGGACCTATTTTTCACAGTGATTATTCCCCTCCATGATGACTGATGGCCCTGGAATGGAAGCAAAACAGTGGTCTGAGGGATGCTGCTGTTGATAAGGTCCTGGGGTCACCATATCAGTACCTGAGGGAAGGTTGTGGTGGTTATGCTTTGTCCTTCCTGGCACATGTTGCTTCCTGTCTCTGGCAGTTGCCTCGCTGCTTTATTTAGGATGGCTTGTCTGTCTTGTAGGTAGGTTTCTGGTACTGAGTGTGGAGAAGATGGTCAGGGAGTAGAGAGTAAAATATAAATGGGACCTTCCTGAAATGGCTGACCTGTAGGTAGTCACCAATGAGGCCAGCAAGATAGACACTCTGGAGATGATGGGGTAAAAGGTGATGCTCTGTGGTTTGGGAATCAAAGTGGTGAAGATGACTAGCGGTAGAGCAGTTATGGCAAGATTGCCTTAGCTTTCTCAGTTAAAAAGAAGTGAAGGTGTGTGAGAGGCTTGAAAGAAGAGAGGAGAGAAGAGAAAGTTTTGAACAGTTTCTGTGGAGAGAATAATAGAAAATATATCAGAAAAGTAAAAAGATTGCCTTGAAATTGTGCTGACTCATTTGTAATTAACATAAATTTGCAGTGGACCCAGTCAACTTAGTTCAAATGGAAACAAAGAAGACAGCCTTAAAATTAGTTTCTGTGCTCATACTTAACTATTTATAGTTGAAAACAGGTATTACCACAACATTAATCTAAATTGTACTCATTTGCATACAAAACCACCACAAATTTCATTCTTCACCCAAAACCTTCTATTATAAGAAGTGATTACCAGACAAGCATCAATAAATGTGCTGCCTTTTCTAGAATTGTTATTGTACAGTTCTGTAAATAATGTAACCCAGGTAGCATATCCAAGAATACATTAGTACTACACCCAAGTACAATTAAAATGATAAAATTGGCACCCTGAGAATGGATCTGGTTAGGCTCTTCCACACAAGGGTGCAATTACATTAAAAATGAAATAAAAAAAAAGCTTTAAATATCATTTCTCAGATCTCAAAGTGCATTCAACAGAAGGGTTTACATGACAAATCAAACTGTTCAAATCCCTTTTGCAAAATAAGAATCATCAGATATCCTATAAAGTTGGTCTTTTTCCAGTTTTAGCATTCTGTGATGCCAGGTGTCAGTATCATGTAGAATATAAATTTAAAAAATACATGTGTCTATTTCTAAAAATTTACATAATATTTATGTATATTAAAAAAATTTTTAAACAGGTGGCTCATGCTAAGATCCAGAGCTTAGAATCCAGCCTTGAAAATCTTTTGACTCGAGAGACCAAAATGAAGTCCTTAATTCGATCTCTGGAACAGGAGAAATTGACCTACCAAAAGACTGTGGAACAAATCAGGAAGCACTTGCCAGCAGATGCCTTGGCTGACTGTGAACTGTTATTGAGGGAAGTAAACTGTAACCCAAATAATAAAGCAAGAACAGGAAATAAGCCATAATTTAAAAAGTGCCACCTCAGCAGGCAATGCAGTTTAGGATACTGAAGGAATGGAGTCATATGCATGCTGCTGGACAGTCTTGGGAGACTCACTGGAATGGAATCATCAAAAACTAGTTTGGAATCTCCAATAATATCAAATGGGCCTTTAATCTCAAACTATTTAAAAGCATTCATGCTGGACTTTTTGTTGCTGTTATTGATTGTGTACATAAAGGGAAATTTCATGCTTTCAAATAAGACTAGTAGATGTATGTTTAGAACAAATGTTAAAAAATATAAACTTCTCCTAGGGGAAGAAAAAACAAAACTTCCCACCACACATGTGAAATTTTTTTTTTGTCTTTGTAGTGAAATAAAAATGTTGTGTCTTTATATATTGAAAAATACTTGAAGAAATGAATGTATTTTTTCTCCAAAGAACAGCATGTTTCAATTTAAAAAAAAAATCTTTGTAAATGCATATGTGCCTGTCATAAATTCTACTGACTTGTTTATGGGAAGATCATGACTGTGACTTTTCAGGGAATGTGGTACATATCCATCCCAGCCTGTTATGTGCCATCTTTAGCATGTTGCTTCCACATGCATGTTCATTTGGGGTAGGCATCATTTTTTAACAATGTGGCTAAATAGAATACAAAGATGCTGTGCCTGGAACACCCATGGTAAGGGGAGGAGTTTGTAATTATGTGGTTAACTGGACCAGTGTTGACAGCCAAATTGGATCAGTTGGCCAGAAAATATCATCCACTGTGGAACCTTAACTGTCTAGCCTGTCTGCATTTGTTACTCAAAGTAACCCAGTAATTGTGAACTTCCCCTTTACTTGGTGCTATGTAAACACAGTCAATAATAAGGATTTACTTTCTTCCTCTCCAAACACATTTCAGAATCCCAGTTTTTGTTCTAATTGAAAGAAGGTCTGAGAAGAAGGAAACTCAGATTTTCTCTGCCAGCAAAATTTGGCTTTCTACAAATGCCATATTGTAATAATATGATATTTCTTATTACAGTTGACAAAATTAAATAGTCTATGGTCTTCTTCCTTTTTCATGTAAATTTTAAGAAAACTGCGAACTAAATTAAAAGACTTTTTTTTTTTTTAATATCTTAATGGGGAATGGAGAACGCAGTCTCATGTCCATCCCAGGATTTAGCATTCTAAATTGACTCGCAACATTTTATCCATGCACATAAACTACTTAGAATTTCAGTCATACAGTATGTTTGGAAAGAAATTAGTCAGTCTTCAATTACAATACACACATATTTGTCCACATATAAATAAATTCTTAAATTGCATCTACAAAGGAGACGCAATAAAATAAATGATGAAACCATCTTTGCTTTTCAGCAGTACTTAGCATCCTTATTTTTAAAAGTACTTTTATATAATTGCTAACTCATTGCCTAAAGTATCTATTTTAGTGAGAAGTTTACCTTGCAACAGACAGTAGAATACTGAGAGAAAAGAGATGAAACACAACCACCTCTGAAACTTGTTTGTGCATTATTGTCACGAATCTTATTACAGTAGGACCTTTGCTGTAATACTGACATTGTTTGTTTTTGTTTCTGAAGAAAAAGTCGTATTAATAAAGTTATATAAGTTAAAGTTCTCTTTCATTAGATGGAAAGTCAAGGTACCTTATAAAATCAGGACAACCAACTGATTGGTTCCTATAGAATATTTTATTGGAGCAGAAATTTATTTTATTTCTCTGGCAGAAGAGAGGTTTTCTTTCTACCTTGAATTTAATAAATGCATTGATAGATTACATATATTTCTGTTATAATCTAATACCAGTATTTATCTAATGTGTAAAGACATGGAACATCATATTTTGACTGTGCTGATTTACATCTAAACATGCTAAGGAGAAGGTTGCTATGTGGATTTATTTAAAATCAATTTTAGCCAACCTAAGAGAGACAGTCCTGGGAACCTGCAGTCAATATAATGTTCAGAGATTAAAGTGACTCAGATATTCTATGAAAATGAACGGTTTTTTTGTTTGTGATTTTTAGGTTGCACCAATTGTGCTTTGCCTTTTGTTTTATCTCCATCAAGTTAATGTAATGTCTGATTAATTTCCAATAAATGCATTGCTGCAGTTTCTTTCCATGCCCTGTGGATCTGTTTTTCATTTTGCGATGGCAGAGTTCATGGTTAAATAAATCATTTCTGAAAATCTCCAAAGGAATTTGCTACTTAAAATCAACATAGTTCATTATTGGTTATCTATCATAATTAAGGCTGAAGTATAGCAGTTAAAAAAAAAAAAAAAAGAAAACTTTAAAAGGGAACCACGTGAACTGGTCTAGGCTTAACTTTTTCAGTTTTCCTAAACCTCTATATTGAGATACAAAAGAGAAGGATGAATTGATCAAATTTGCAAAGCAGCAGTAAAGGACTGGGGTGGGGAAGACTATTCTCAAATCAGCTTCTGTGTAATCAAGATTTGAATGTCAAGCCTGCTGTTAACAATAATGTGTGGTGTGTTTTTGTAACATGTCTCTCTCAGAAAATTATCAAACATATTCCTCATTTTAATAAAAATGTGTTATTCCTTTTCACTTAATTCTGGGACTAAAGGCTTTAACTGTGTAATACTATATCCAGTAATGAAGCAATTGGAGTGGGAATAAACCCATGATGGGAGTTTGAATAACAGCCAGGAATGTGTTTTACTGGAAGTTGCAATACCTGGTTCAGACTCTTGTTCCTACTTATACTTGTTCCAACCTACTTTATAATTGGCAGTCTTCCTTTCTTTTCCTTTTGGTATTGTAGACTTGTCAGTAGTTTTAGAGTCTGAACATTTCATTTGGTATATAGCCTTATATATTAAACCATATGCAAAAACTAAGGTGGAACCTTTAACAGATTTGACATGTGCTTTTCATTTTTACTGTAAAGAATGCTAATCCTGAAAATTTGCCTTTCTTTGTGAAAGAATAATAAAATTAGGATAATTTTTTTTCTTCCTCTAAAAGATACTTGGACTCTTAGGCACTTGGAATATGTTGGAAAAAAGACAGTGGATTTGGAATAAGATGATCTGAGTTCAAGTATTAGCTCTGACACATTTGGGCTATGTGATCTCAGGAAAGCCTTAATATTTCTTTGAGGTCCATTTCACTCCTCTAAAATGAGAGTGATACCCTTAGCTTTTCTCCTTCAGAGTTTCAAAGATCAACTTATCCTAAAGTGTTATGCTTTACTGAGAATTGATAAACAAATGTCGGCTACTATTATATTTCTATGTGGTAGATAAACCAGAATTGGGCCAAAACCAACTGGTTTTGTGGCTGATAATCATATTTCAAAACTAAACAAATCATATAGTTATTTGGGGAAGTTATTTGAGTACTAAAATGAATGGAGCAGACAGGTTCTGGGTGCTCCTCGTTTTTAGAACAGAGCTTCTATAGGAAAAAAGATCTGAAATTACTACTTAAAATGCTTTTCTTAAAATATACATGAGGAACATGGCATTATAAAGAGAAAGGAAGACCTTTGACATACTTTGGCTCTGTGACCAATGGCAAGCCAATGAACCTTTTAGTGCTCTAGACAACTTTAAGTCACAGAGTAGTGGGAATGTCTTCTCAGAGAGCATCCTATACTGCTGAAGTCACAGGTCCAGTGCCTGTCTTAAAAATGCACGCTATTTTTAGTAAACATACAAAAGTTATGTTTCTGATTACATTGTTCAAATATTGCTCATCTGATATAAAATTTATGTACTGAAATGTTGTTTTTCTTTTTGATTTAATAAGAATTGTGCATTCATAAATGTTATTCATGTGATTATTCAGAAATGATAATTTCAATTAAACATACAACTTCTTCTCTATTCATGGGAGAACTCTCAAGAGGTTTATGCAAAATGAAATAGGGGCAATTTATATTTTGACTTATGTACACTTAGTTTTATTAAATTTTCTCAACACATTTTTGTACTGTTTCTTCTAGCATGTCTCTGTTCTTCATGCTACCTAATTACTGCTACTACTAAGTTAGATGCTTAGAATATTCATGAGGTCCCATTAACTCTATTTATAATAAGCACCAACTTTTAATATAATATCACAGAGCAGTAAATGATATTCTAATGGCTTAAAAGAAGTAATATTTTCCATTCTTTCTCTATTCCCCAAATGCCTTACTTATTTTTAGGAAATTATTTAGAGAAAGGCAATCTTACTTCAAATATCTTGCATATGGTTCTTTTTAAAAAGACAGTATAAGTATATGTACATTTTGAAAATGTATTGACTCGATATAGTAAAAATGTAGGCTCAATTCTTTGAGGATACTTTCATATTTTTGATGTCTGGGTATGTAGCAGGCTTAACAAATGCCTGTTTAATTGAACTGGAGATCGGAAAACTGATTCTAGTCTCCCACCCACCACTATCTATGACTGGACACATCACTTGATCTCTCTGACTTTCACCTTCCTCATCCTGTAAAATTATAGAATTAAGACAAGTGATCTTTCAGGTTCCTTTCAGGTCTTTTGACTATCTCTAATTTTTTTATCTATATATCTATATATCTAGATCTAGATCTTAAAACAAGGTATTATTAAGGCGGAAACAAATGTAAAAGAGTGATTTGAGTGTGAGTGAAGGAACCATGCAAGAAGCTATCCCTGCACAGTTATGAAAGACCAGAAGATGGTTTGATAAATGTTCATTTGGGGAAGATATTTTAATAATGTGATTTTGAGAGGATTTCATTTTAATCTCTTTGTGCCTCAGTTTCCTTACCTTTAAAAGGAAGTTAGATCATAGGATAGTTTACTTCTTAGATCTGTGGAGGAGGAAGGAATTTGTGACCAAAGAAGAACTAGAGATCATTATTGATCACAAAATAGAAAATTTTGATTATATCATGTTAAAAAGCTTTTGTACAAATAAAACAAATGCAGACAAGATTAGAAAGGATACAGTAAACTGGGAAAACATTTTTACAGTCAAAGGTTCTGATAAAGGCCTCATCTTCAAAATATATAGAGAATTGACTCTAATTTAAAAGGAATCAAGACATTCTCCAATTGATAAATGGTCAAAAGATATGAATAAATAATTTTCAGATGATGAAATTAAAACTATTTCCACTCATATGAAAGTGTTCCAAATCACTATTGATCAGAGAAATGCAAATTAAGACAACTCTGAGATACCACTATACACCTCTCAGATTGGCTAGAATGACAGGGAAAGATAATGCTTAATGTTGGAGGGGATGTGGGAAAACTGGGATACTTATACATTGTTGGTGGAATTGTGAATACATCCTGCCATTCTGGAGAGCAATTTGGAACTATGCTCAAAAAGTTATCAAGCTATGCATACCCTTTGATCCATCAATGTTACTACTGGGCTTATATCCCAAAGAGATCTTAAAGAAGGGAAAGGAACCCATATGTGCAAAAATGTTTGTAGCAGCCCTGTTTGTAGTGGCTAGAAACTGGAAAATGAATGGATACTTATCAATTGGAGAATGGCTGAATAAATTGTGGTATATGAATGTTATGGAATATTATTGTTCTGTAAGAAATGAGCAGCAGGATGATTTCAGAAAGGCCTGGAGAGACTTACATGAACTAATGCCGAGTGAAATGAACAGGACCAGGAGATCATTATATACTTCAACAACAGTACTATATGATGATCAATTCTGATGGACATGGCTCTCTTCAACAATGAGATGAACCAAATCAGTTCCATTTGTTCAATAATGAAGAGAACCAGCTACACCCAGTGAAAGAACTCTGGGAAATGAGTGTGTACCACAACATAGCATTTTCACTCCCTCTGTTTTAATCCACTTGCATTTTTTATTTCCTTCACAAGTTAATTGTACACTATTTCAAAGTCCAATTCTTCTTGTGCAGCAAAATAACTGTATGGACATGTATATATATATTGTATTTAACATATACTTTAACATATTTAACTTGTATTGGTCAACCTGTCATCTGAGGGTGGGGGTGGGGGACAAGCCGGGAAAAGTTGGAACAGAAGGTTTTGCAAGGGTCAGTGCTGAAACTCATATATCTTGTAAATAAAAAGCTATAGTAAAAAAAAAGAAAGAATAAGCAGGCTGATTTCAGAAAAGCTTGGAAAGATTTATATGAACTGAGAGAAGTGAGTTAGAACTAAGAACATTGTACAGAGCAACAAGATTATGTGATGATCACTGTGATGGACTTGGCTCTTTTCAACAATGAGATGATTCAAGGTATAGACTTGTGTTGGAAAGTATCATCTGCATCCAGAAAGAGAACAATGGAGACTGAATGTGGATCAAAGCAAAATATTTTCACCTTTTTGCATTGTTGTTTATTTGCTTTTTCCCCTTTCTCATGATTTTTTCCTTCTTAGTCTGATTTTTCTTTCACAGCATGACAAATATGGAAATATGTTTAAAAGAACTGCACGTATTTAACCCATATAGGATTGCTTACTGTCTTGAGAAGGAGAGAAAAAAATTGAAAACACAAAATTTTGCAAAGGTAAATGTATTTGGAAAATTCATGTAATTGAAAAAAATAAAATACCATTAAATATTATTAAAATGCTAAAAAGAACATACTAATTAATACAAAGTTTCTGCTGTGCCCAAAGGGCTATCAAACTGTGCATACCCTTTGATCTAGCAATGTCTCTACTGGGTCTGTATCCCAAAGAGTTAATAATAAAGGGAAAAGGACACATGTACAAAAATGTTTATAACAGCTCTTTTATAATGGAAAGGAACTGGAAATTGAATGGATGCCCATCAATTGGAGAATGGCTGAATAAGTTGTGGTATATGAATGCTATGGAATACTATTGTTCTGTAAGAAACAGTCAGCAACATGATTTCAGAGAGGCCTGGTGAGACCTACATAAACTGAAGTGAAGTGAGTAAAAGCAAAAGAACATTATACAACAAGATTATAGGATCATCAGTTCCAATACTATGGCTCTTTTCAACTTGAGATGATTCAGATCAATTCCAATAGACTTGGGGTAGAGAGAGCCATCTGCATTCAGTGAGAAGACTAACAGGACTGAATGTGTATCACAGCATAATGTTTTCACTTTTTTGTTATTATTGTTTGCTTGCTTGTTTTCTCTCTTGTTTTCCCCCTTTTTGATCTGATTTTTCTTGTACAGTATGATAAATGTGGAAATATGTTTAGAAGAATTGCACACATTTAACTATATTGGATTACTTGCTGTCTAAGGAAGGTAGAAGAAGGGAAGGGAGGGAAAAATATGGAACACTAGGTTTTGCAAGGGTGAATGTTGAAAATTATCTTTGCATGTATTTTGAAAAATAAAAAGCTATTATAAAAATAAAAAAGGTCATTTCTAAGGTCTCTTCTAGCTCTAAATCTGTGGTATTCTTGCTGTATTTTGGTGGGGAGAGGTAAGGCTTCAGGCCTCCAAGGCTTCAGGCAGGCCATGAATTGAAAACTATGGGAAAGTTGTAAACCAGAATCCATGTAATAGCGTTATCAGTCTTTATCAGTGGAAGGAATACTCACATGGATGAGGAGATGGATCCATCAGAATCTGAGCAAAGGGAAGAAGAACTGAAGCCCTTCAAATGGGCAGATTTATTATTAGAGTTAAAAACCATATTTTCTGCCATCACCTTTCATATTATTAATATCCTTGCTTGTGCCTTATTGATTTTCACCTGGATTATTGTCATAGACTCCAAACTACTCTTCTTCTTGCCACCCATCTTCAAAAATAGTCTTTTTGACTTATATGAACTGATGCATAGTGAAATGAACAGAACAGGAGAATGTTATATACAGTAACAGCTACATTGTTCAGTGACGAACTGAGAATGACTTAGCTAGACTTAGCAATATGATGATCCAAGACAATCCCAAAGGACTAATGCTGAAGCATATTATCTGTCTCCAGAGAAAGAACTGATATAGAGTGAATATAGACAGAAGCATGCTATTTTTCACTTTCAGTTTTTTTTGGGGTTCCAGTATTGTACAAAATGACCAATATGAAAATATTTTGCATAATTGCACATATATAGTCTCTATATCACTAATTATCCTCTTAGGGTAGAGGGACGGAGGGGAAGAATAGAAATTTGAAACTTACAACTTTAAATGAAAATGTGAAAAAAAATGGGATAGAATACTTTTTCTAATGCACAATTAGTAGCCACTCATATCTTTAAAATCCTTTGAGTTTTGTAAAGTTTTATTTGTAGCACTTTCTTTTTACAGAGAAATCAATATCCTGGATTGCCTACAGTCACAGTAGAAAGTATTTGAAGTGGGATTTAATTCCAAAGTCCTGACAATATTGCTCCCTTCTTCAAAAATTTTCAATAGCTTTCTATTGCTAGTAAAGAATTTCTTAGTTTGGAGTTAAAGCCTGACACAGACTGCAATCTACATTTCTAGTCTTATTTTAATCCATTCTGATTCATAAACTCAACATCTGTAAATTAAAAAAAAAAAACAGTAAACAGACTAGATTGTCTCTTGAGTTCTTTCTAGTTTTTAAATTTAAAAAATTATATCCCAGACAAATTACACTGCCATCTTTTGCCTCTATCCTTGCTTATGCTCATACCTCCATTTGTTAGACCTTGAATTTACTCTGAAATCTCCCATTTTCTTCAAAGCTTATCTTAGATAATACCATTTCTATTAAACCTTTCCTTATTTCTTAGCTGACAACAATCTCTCCCTATGTAAATTTTTGTACAGCACTTTGTCTTAATTTCCCTTTTATGTCTATCACAGATCTTTGAAGGCAGGAATAGTGTTGATTTGTCTTATATACATATATACATACACACACATATATATATGTATGTAAAACATAAAATATACATGTATGTATATATGTATATAAGACATATATGTGTGTGTGTGTATATATATATATATATATATATATATATATATATATATATATATATATATATATATAATATATATATATATAAAATCACCTAATACAGTGGCACATATAATCACCTAATACAATGGCACACAGAAGCTAGCACAGGTCTCTGCCTTGTGATAGTCAAAACATAATGAACAAGTAATTTTAGTTTAGTACTTACTGCATTGTGTGAACCAGTTCAAGCTCGTTTGTGTCCAAACCTTTCACCTGGAATAACTGGTTTCTCTTTCTGCCTTTTTGTATTTATCAGCCAAAGGAATGGCAGATGTCTGTAGTGAGATCTCATTCTGATATATTTGTAGCATGGATAGATATCTGGGAACTCCTAGTTCCCTTTGAGGCTTAGCCCAAGGACTATCTCTAATGATGCTTTTCTTGATTTTTTTTTTTTAATGTTTCAGCCTCAAAAGACAAAAACTTTGTCCTTATTTTGTATTTTTTTATCTGTGTGCATGTTGTTTTCCCATGTTGTGAAAAAAAATCCCCCTTTCCTCTCATCTTTTTATCACAATTCCCTAATATTGTTCCATATGCAGTTAGGCTGATTTTAATATTAATTCAATAATAATAATAATAAGTCCTGAAATTGAAGAATTGGAACAAACTGATGAATAGCTTAAATGATTGGCCACACTATGAGGAAAATAGAGTCTTATTCCACTCTTAATGCTATCAAGAAAAGATTTAAAACTAAGGGAGGTGGTTTGGTCTAGTGGAAGAGAAATTGGGTTTTGTGTCAAATGACCTGTATTTAAATATCAATTCTGCAAATTTTTTTGTTTCTCTTCCAGTCTCAATCTCTTCATCCCTCCTTCCCTCTCTCTCTCTCTCCCTTTATTTCTTTCCTCTCCCTCCCTTCTCCTCTATCTCTGTCTTTTTCTCTCTCATCTGAACACCTATTCTCTTATTAATAAAATTGAGACCATTCATAATTATCTCCCTCTTTCATTCTCTTTGTCTCAAAACTCCTTGACTCCCAACTATTTCTTCCTTTCCTTCAGTGTCTTATAAGGAGACAGCTCTTCTACTTGCCTTGTTATTGTTGTTGTTGTCCTTCCTTGTTGTTGTTTGTCTTTTTTTGCCTTCAAACATTCCCAAATCAATCCCATTCTGAAGAAAAAAACACCTTACTGGGCCTTACCATTCCCCTGTTATCCTATACCTCCTTCCTCTGCTAACTCCAAACTCCTAGAAAAAGTCATCAGCTTGTTTAGTTTACTTGTTTAGTAGTCACTACATTGTGATTTTTCTCTCTCATTTATTTCTCAGGCAGTCTTGGCTTCCAACATCATCACTCAACTAAAACTGTTTTCTCCAAAGGTACTAAAGATCTGATTTTTTAATTGTCAGCATAGCAATTTCTTAAAAGCAATGTGGTATTGTGGAGTGAGCACATGGCTTGGTGTCAGGACCTAATTTTGAATTTTGTTATTTATTATCCATGTTATAAATTCTGTTATTTATTACCCATGTACTTCTAGGCTTTTAACTTCTCTAGTTTATAGACTTGAGCTGGATGACCTTTAAGATCCCTTCCAGATTTAAATTTTATAATTCCAAGGAAGTGTGACCTGAATTTTGTAAGTTGACACTGAGCTTTTTTGTCTGGAAAACGAAATAGTGAGTTGTGATTCATTTGATGAACAGATGCTATTGTTAGACACAAACCCCGCCCAATTGCACCTGCTTTCCTTAGGCATGTTACTACTTCAAATAATTACTTAAAAATGGTGAAAAGAATCTTATCAAATATGTGAAATTTATCATTTCCTACATAATATTGCCTTGAAAAATGTACCTTGCCTCTTCCATCTCCCAAAATGATGCAGTGTATTAGTCATAAATGCAACTTTAATAAAAGTAATTATTATAAGTACAAAATGCTTATTATTGTTATTCCTGGCTCTCACTTATACCTTGCAGAAATCAGTATGCCTGAGGGTTTTTTTAAATGAATATTTACTGTACATGGTTCCATGATTTTTTGAAAAAGAAAAAGGAATTGTTACCATTAAGTTAAAATACAGTTCAGAAAAATTTCTAAAATTAGAGCAAAAGAATTATTAGACCTAGATTATAATTAGATAAAGTTTTTTGTACTGTTTGCTATTTTTCCAAAAGGACTATTTGAAAATGACATAAATTCAATTATTTTCCCCAAAGGATCTAAACCAGGGAACTAATCCCAATGGCTATAAAAATTGAAAAAAAAATGAGGGGAGTACTTCTGTATAAATCTTTCCTATATAAGTTATTATAGACTTGCTTTGAATTGCAAAGCAGACTATACTGTGATTCAATTCTTGGGGCCTCATGTTTTCTATGACTTTCTCAATTCTGTCTCCAGAATGTGTTTACTTCAGAGACAGGGAATCTAACAGAATTGTGGGGAGGATAGTGAGAACTCCAAAACATCTTAAAGATATTCATTCTAGCAGAGGCTAAAATCTCTTCTCATAATTATGATTAACATACAGAAATAAATATTTACTATCACTTAACAATTCTTGTACATAGTAGTCATTTACATTTTTTTTAAAGTCAAGTAATGTTTTAAAACATTTACATACTTTTTAAAAGTAAATTGTAATTTACATTACAAAAATATTTGTAAGAATATTTGGCTGTTTGTCAATATTAAGCCAATTAGAACTTTCAGGAGAATCCAAAAAGATGTTCAAAATGTGTGTTTGTAGGCCTCCTTTTTTGAAAAAGGTTTAGTAAAACATGAGTTTAGGATAGTATGATCTTTACAGAGTACCAGTTGAATGGGCAAATAAATACAGTCTTTGTCAGGGCGATGACTTTTTGATAAGCTGATAAAGTATTAATGTTAGAAAAATTCTTGCCTATTTCTAAATTAAGAGTATTTCTGTTAAGGAAGATCCAAATTTATGCATTTTCTATTTCCTTTTTAAAAAGAAAATTGAAAATATTGAATAAATTTAGAGAATTAATGATTGCTTTTTTTAAGATAATGATACATTCACTAACTAAAATGCTATCTTTTTGTTTTCTTCAAATTTTTATTGATATCTTTTCTTTTTTACGTCTCCTTTATTTCTGAGTATACTTTTCCTTTCTGCTTCACAGTGAGTCATTTCTTATTTAAGAAATAAAAATGACAGAGGAGAATAAGCTGTTCTCACATAAACTTAGACTCATCATATGCAAAGTTCTACATCCTTCTGTAAAGGAATGAGGTATATTTTTCTCATTTCTTTTTGAAACCAAGCTTAGTTATTATAATTACACTGTTCAGTCCAATTTTTTATTCTTTTCACTTACTTTGTTGTGGTCATTATGTATTTTTGTGGTTCTGTTTACTCTGCATCATTTTGTATGTTTTTCCATGTGTCCCAGAAATTTTCAACTTCATTATTTTTTTGGGCAGTTTTATTCCATTATATCCCATTACTACAATTTACTTAACCAGCTTAAAAAGTAGCCCTTTAAAAAAGAAGTGTGAATGAAATTGAGAGAGAAATGGGATTATTAGGTAGATATAAGGTAGTTAGGGATTCATTGGTGATTAAAAAAAAAACCCAAAAAAACAAAAACAAACCACTGGCCAAGAGTTTTTTGCTCTCAGTTTGGATTTTCTGATATTCACTTTTGTTAATCTGTAAATCGCAGGCCTTTTGATAATATTTAAAATTTTCACCTAGGACTTCATAAAGATTTGATACATTGATTAATTTTGTGGTATAATATGGCATTTTGTATTAATAATAACATTTATAGAATGCTTACTGTGTACTATGTACTGTTCTAAGCACTTAATAATTATCTTATTTGATCCTTATAATAATCCTGAGAAGGAGGTACTAATATTATACCCATTTTACAGTTTAAGAGAATGAGGCAAAGTGATTTACCCAAGGTCACATAACTATTAGGTGTCTGAATCTGATTTCAACTCCAAGTCCAGTGTTCTAACCAATGTGCCATTTAGTAGCCCTGAGATTTTTGCATATCTCTAATTAGGAACCAAATAAAGTAATTATAAAGCGCCAAATAGTCATTCTTCCCAAGTAAGAGCCGTATCTTTGAACTACCTTTCATGGCATATTATGAGTAGCAGCAAAATGGCCTTCTTCTTCAATTCAATCATCTCCTGTAGTGCTGAAATGTTCGCTATCATCATTTACTCCTAATGAAGGCATTAAAGGTCCGGTCCCTGTTATAGTGAAAGTCTGAGAAGAATGACCTTTTTTATGCTTTAAAACCAATTTCGATCAGATTAGTAAGTCAGTTACTAAGCACTTGTCTCCGGTGGTTGGGTAAAATTTGTCCTAGCATATGGAGGTTAGGAAAGATCTGGAGCAAATAATTGGCTTTCTTTGAAAGTGCAAAGAGACAAGGGAGATGCTCAACCTCAGGAGCCTGGGAATCTAGGATAAAGAGCAAGGTACCAAGAGGAAGACTGTCAAAGATAAACTTTGTTTGCTTTTCAAATGATCCAACTTACTGCCAAGGTCAACCGATGGACTTTCTCTTGGCTATTGCACTTTGTACCTAATGTCAGTTCTGAAAAACCTAAGACACTCATAAGCAATGCGGCTGTTACAAATTTAATTAAGCAGCTGCTAATTCTGCAGGGTTTTAGCCTTTAAACTGTGACTATCCAAGTACTTAAATTGTAATCTTGTAGTTCCCTCTAGTGGGCTCAGTGATCAGTCAGCTTGAT
This sequence comes from Antechinus flavipes, assembly GCF_016432865.1. NCBI lineage: Eukaryota > Metazoa > Chordata > Mammalia > Dasyuromorphia > Dasyuridae > Antechinus > Antechinus flavipes. The sequence continues at coordinate 119,967,311 of NC_067400.1, read as the reverse complement.
GATTCTGGGATTCCTTTTCCCTTAAGTATACATAACTCGGATGTGTATGGGGGGGAAATCTTGTAACAACTTTGCATTTAGGTTTAAAAAAATTAATTAGTTTTAATCTGACTAAAGTGTGTAGGAATTTATTCAGTTTCTGTGTTGGCAGGGTCGGTTGTTATTTGGGAAACCTTACACTAGATGTCACTGTTGTTTCAATTTATTTGCATTTATCAATGATGTCTTTCTTTGAAATGATAGAATAAAAAATCATATGGCACTAAAGAGATGTTGTAGTTCATTTTTGGCTTCCCGGCAGAGAAGTATAGCTCAACTGTGATACATAGATGAGAATTCAGTCAATTTATAAATGCCTCTGGAGAAAGAATCAGTTGTTAGCTTCTTTACAATTTAACAAGAATTTCACTCTTAGGAAACTTTTCCCTGTATTAAATCTAAGTCTTTGGTACTGAAGTTTGAACTCATTTTTCTCTCTCTTTTCAGTAAATTCAGAGAACACAATGAATCATTAATATTTCTTCTCTAAGAAATCTTTATATTAAAGAAGTTCAGTATTTATAAGTTCAAGTTGCTTCCCCTTTGAATGGTCTGCCCTCCTAATTTATTAACTTCTTCAGTGACTTATGGTTTGATGCTACCTTAGCCACACAGAAAAATGGTCATACTACAGATTTCATTGTCACTTATAATTATACTGCTTCCCTTATTTTGAATTCAGAGTCTCCTCCTCTTGGATCACAATCTTCTGTCTTTTCATTTCTCCTTCTTCCTTTCATCTCTTTTTACTTTCTTAAATTTATTTTTTGTCTGAATCATAATCCCCAGAGTCTTCCTGTTTTATTCCATCACTTCCACTCTGGTCTTAATTTCTCTTTTTCATTTACGTCTTGATTCTGTGGTTGCTCAGTTCATCTCCACTATTGAATTATATGACTTCCCTCCTTTGCCCTGTTGACTTTTTCATATTCTAAGTCAGATCTTCAATCATGGATTCCTTTCTTCCTCATCTACCTTTTCCATTCATTTCTGAGTGCTGATAGAGGATGTTTAAATATAGATTTATATTGTCCCATTTTAACTGGGTCCTCACAGCTTCATGGAAAAGTTTTCATTTTTCCTTTGTAGATTATCACATTACTCTCAGTCATCAAACCTCTTTTCTTCTCAAGTTTTTAATGTTTTTTCTATTCCCCCTTCCCCATAGCAGATGTCCTTATCCTTACTTTATTTTTTTTTAAGCCAAAAAAGAGCTCTTTTTTTCTTCCCTGTCCCATCATACAAATTGTTTCTATTATCTGTTTTTTTTTTTTAACTTTTGATGCTGAGAAAGAGGTTGCCTTTCTCCTAGCCATGCCCAATCCCACTACTTATGCCTCTAATCCCATCCATTTATTTCTATCTATCTCCTCTACAAGTTTACCTTATTTTTTCTTCATTCTGCTCCTTCATTTACTATCTTCATTCTCTCCCTCTTTTCTGGTTCTTTACCCATTTCCTGCAAATTTTCTTAGTTCTACTTAATTTTTAAAACTTCATTTGACCCTCCCTTCCTCTCAAGATATCATCCTAAGTTTTTACTTTCTTTCATAGACAAACATAAAAATAATTGTTTGTAACTTTTGCTTTTCCTTCACACTCATTCCTCCAGCCATTGCAATCTTGCTTCCAGCTCCACCACTAAACTCATCCCTTCAAATTACTAATCAGTTCTTAACTGTGAAATCTGGTTTTTTTTCTCATATTTCCTCCACATGTCTTTAACCCTTCATGATGTTGGCAACTCTTTCCTTCTGGATTTCCTTGGCTTCCAGGACAAGGCTTTCTCTTGATGTGACTAATCCTCTCCAATTTCTTTAGCAGAATCATCTTCTGCCTCCTTAGTGTGAATGTTCTTGAGTGCACTGATTGTGCTATCTCTTCTTCTCTCACCTCCTTATATGCTTTCTTGGATATTATCATGATTCCCATTAGTCCAAAATATCATCTCTACATAAATAATTCCCAAATCTATATATGTGGCCCTAATATCTCTGATGACTTCCAAACATATATTGTCAACTGCCTACGGGTAAGTATATTTTCTACTGGATATCCTTTTAACATTTCAAATTTAGAAGGTCCAGAATGGAACCTATTATCTTCCACCATAAATTTCTAACTCGTGCACACTTCTCTTTTTGTATTGAGGGTATCACCATATTTTCAATCACCTGGGTTTATTATCTCAGAGTCATCCTGATTCTCTTCTCTTCTATCAATCTGATCAGTTTACAAGTCCTTTTGATTCTATGTTACCTATAAGTTATATTTTCCTAGTCATATATCTGCCCTCTAGTTTAGACCCTTATCAACCCTTTCACCTAGATTATTAAAATAGTCTCCTAATTGGACTTCCTACTTTCAATTACTTCTTTCTCTGATCCATTCTCCATAAAGCTGCCAGAATAATCTTTTATGAGACCCAGGTCCTACCATGTCATTCCTTTGTTCCAAAATGTTCCAAATGCTTATGTGATAAAATACAAGTACCTTGTCTGGCTAGTGAGACCTTGTATTATCTGGCTCCTATCTTTCTTTGTATTACTACCCTTCCATTAAACTGTACTACTAACCATTCCCCAAATTTGAAGAGTTATATTTAGTGTATTTACAAAGTCTTATTGCCATGTCTGAAAGGACTCATCTCCACCTCTCAGAATTTTTCAGATACCATCTTCTCTGTGAAGCCTTCCCTGATTGCCCCAGTTTTTAGTGTTTTTTTTTCCTTTTCAGTTTTTCTTGTCCAATATTTGTTTTAATGGTGTGCCTCTCCAATACAATGTAAAGTTCCTTAAGGAAAAGAACTGTTTACTTTTTGTATTTTTATCTCCTGATCCTAGATGCTTTGTAAATAAATCTTAGATTAAATTGTATTGAAATTCTTACAGCAAAATTGGATTAGTTTTTTTTTTTTTTTAGTTTTTCTTCATGTTCCTTCTTGTCAATTATTTATTCATCTTTATTATCTTTCAGGAATATTGGGAGACAGGATGGCAAAATGGAAAGAACATTTGATTTTAAGCCTACTGAACTGTGTTCAAATTCTTACTGCTACTTACTGCCATTTTGACCTTGAATAGATTAACCATTTTGATTTCTTGATCTATAAAATGAGAGGGTTGGACTATATACATACATGGCCTTTCACCTTTAAAATGAGATTTTATGAACTTTATTCTGTTTAATTTATGAACTCTTGGAGGCATTAGAGTACTAAAATTGAAACTGAATTTGAGTCTCAGGCTCACTATTAACTAGGTATGGCTTCAGGCAAGTTACTCACTTTTCACATCTCTCCCTGTTTTTAAAAATGGGAATCATAATACATTACTTCACAGGATTTTTGAGAAGCTAAAATGAGACCATGAATGTAAAGGATATTTAACAACAGAGTAGTATGTAGATAACAGTTTTTATTATTGCAATAATTATTTCTGCTTTTCAATTTATTGAGATCCTTTAGATTTCTAACATACGATTTTTTCATGTTGTAGTCTTGGAAGAATTTCTAGGACTATCAACAGCATTGATTGATAAGTACTTTCTGTGTCCTCAAACAAGCTGCATAAAGTATTTTAATATCATAAAGAAGTATGTGAAGCATCAGTTCAGCAGATTTCAGCCATTAAGTATCTTAGCATTCCCTTATTATCTTAGTAGATGGTATTCATGGGTCTTTATGATGTAAAAACTTTTTAAAAAATCATTTGATGACCAGCCATCAAGTGTTGCACCTCTTCAGCAGTTAACTTGATTGTTCCTAGGCTGACAGCTATGTAGCTCATTGTGCGGCCCATATTCAAAGCCTTTCTAGCTTGATTAGATTTGCTTGTGATCTTCTGATGTTATAGCTTGCCTTTAATAATTTATAGTCAACTTTGCACCACAGTGACATACTGGATCAGGTTTTAATAGAGTCGCATAAGCAATAGCAAGGATAATTAGTCTAATTATACAACTTTGCTTTATTTTGTTGATAATAGGCAATGAAATGCACAGATCGCCACCAATTCTGACATTTAACCAAGTGGAACAATCCTAAGAATTGAATTCTACTACCAGATTGTCTGGCAGTTTTTTTTTCCCCTTCTCTATGTTCAATATTATTGGCAGTGGAATTCAACTCTTATAAAAGTGTTGTACATAATCAGCACAAAAATTATTTATTAAGCTAACTTGGGGTTGGTAAGTGAACTCTGTTTTCAAGATGGGGGTAAGTTATGGATAGACTTAGATTTTGAGAGATGTGAGTGTGAGAGGAGAGAGGAGAGCCAAATTGCTTGACAGTTTGATTTCTTTCTTAAGGAGACAATGACAGCATTTGAATGGGTGGTCAACTGAGATTACCTAGACACCTGGGAATTGTACTTCTGAAAGTTATAATCTCTGTAGAGAAGGAAGAAATGGAAGGTACAATTTCCCTGTGGAGGACCGATTTGAGAATCAAAGGTTTCTGGGTTTTCTGCCTTAGTGATACCACTATCTACATGGTTCTGCCTTATTGACTGAAAGGTTCTTTGCAGCTTTAATTTCTGTGCATTTTGCTAGCCATTTCCACTTTACCCTGAGCATAGAGACAGATCTTATTCATCAGCCTCTAGCAAAGTGCTTTGCATGTAGCAGGCACTTAATAAATGTTTGTTGAATTGAATTGACTTGGATCTTTTTGCTAGTTTTCCCCACAGCTCCAAGTGGCCTTTCACTCTGAATGTTACATCTCTTTGAAATATCTGAATATAAATTCAGCCTGGATAAGTAGATGTTGTGCAAGCAGCCACAAACAAAGACCTACAGTTAGAAAAGATTTAAAATCAGTCTTTTTGATTCAGAAAAAAACCCTCTGACCAAGGGTATTCTTGGATCTGGACAATGAAAGAAGACAATTTATTTCATCTACCTGCTGAAGCCATAATGCTCAACTCATATTCAGGTAATTAGGGCATAAATGTTTCCCCAAGGACTTCTTGTGGACATAAACAAAGAGAACATCTTTTTTTATTATCTGTTTGCTTTCCTGAAAGCACCAAATTAGGGATGGGACTAATGGGTTGAGGATGCTTAAAGCCAGTTTATTGTGGCTTGCTGGCAGCAAATCCCATCTGAAAAGTCATGCTGATGAAAAAAAAAAATCACTCATGGACTAATTTAAATAATGGCAGCATCTTTTCAGTGATGACAGGCTGTGACACTTTATAGGTTTTAGATGACTATTCCTGCACTTTGTAAAAATGGATGAGCTGCCAGCAGACGTACAATTATTGCACACATTCATAATTTTTAAAGGAGAATTGAGTGGGCAGCTGCCACTATGCCCAGGTAAATTTCGATGAGTGAAAATGACCATCAAGTAATTTTTGAGATTGTGAGCATGTCTAGACCTAAGTCAGGAAGCCTCTCTTCCTGCTTTTAAGTCACTAAAACATCTCTGTGGAAAATGAGGAGAAGCTGAAAGGAATCAGAAGAAATAAATATCTTGGGAGTAATAAAAGTAAGAAAAATATAATCTTTCCTCCACATCCTAATCTTTTGAGATGTTACTCTATAGCTTGCCATGGATAGACCATTTGACTTTTCTAATCTTTGGATTCTTCCGTGAAGTGAGAATAAAAATATTTGCCTTCCCAAGGCTAAAAGATGTACATGAAAACACTTTATTCTTTTTAAAAATCTTATTTTATTTTTATTTTTAAAAACACTTTATTCTTACTTCAATATTTGTAAGATCTGTAATTTCATCATTATAAGTAATCCTACTTATATCGAGATCCTTCTAAACCATCTGGGACTTAATAGGTTGTCTTCTGAGATTCTTCTTCTGGGAATCTCTGAGATGGGGTGAAAAATTCAGTAATATTTAAGATGATCAGCTGTGAATTACTTAGCTATTCTTAACAATACAATGATCCAAGATAGCTCTGAAGAACTTATGATGAAAAATGCTATCGTCCCCAGAGATAGACCTGATGATGTCCAAAAATAGAGTAAAGCATACTTAAAAAAAAAAAAAAACTTTCTTTATTTTTCTTTCTTTTTAACTAATATGGGAATGTTTTGCATTACTACACATGTACGTATTGAATTGCTTGCCTTCTCAATGAGGAAACATAGAGAGTGAGGAAGGAAAAGAAATGGAAATTCAAAATTTTTAAAATGAATGTTAAAAATGGTTTTTACATATAATTGGGGAAAATACTAAATAAATTTAAAAAACTAAAAAAGAAAAGAAAGAAACGATTGTCTTTTAGTTTTGTCTTGACACGAAGAAAGTTGGTTTTATTTGTTGACCATCTCACATAATTAACATTACAGACAAAGAAGCTTTTCTGTATCTTTTCAAAGCTAGGTAGAGAATCCCTAAATGAGGACTTAGGGTTATTAGAGGAATTGGTAAGGCTGGACTAGAGAATCCTGTGTTCTCACACCTGTCCAGAGTGTGCACATATGCTAAAGTGTTGTGGAAAGAGCATTGGTCTGGAAGTTATACATGTTTAACTATTGCCTTAGTTATTTACTAGACATTGAGTAAATGTGTAAACCAATTTCACCTTCAGTGTCAAATCAGAGCAATGATACCACAATGTTACTCACCTCAGTTGTAGAGAAAAACACTGTGGAAATGACTAAGTACTATGGAAATGTGAGCTATTATTATCCTTTGCCCTCTTCTTCTAGCATGGATATACAAACATTTATTGTTTCCTGTGGCTTGTTAAGTACAGAGAGTCATGCTGAATAATAATAGAATTGGGAAGCCTGGCTGGCCCAGCAAGAAATAGCAGTTGCCAAAAGTTAGTTGCAATTTTTTAATATCAAAGGTACAAACAGCAGAAAGAACATCATTTTTCATATCTTTTGGCTGGAGTCATCACTTAGAAAACTGGATTGGTAAGCTGCCCCCATTAACATCCTCTTTGGGCAAGAGGCAATAGTGTAGTTAAGAAGCCCTGGTCTATGAGTCAGGAGACCTGAGGTTAAGTACTGCTTCTGTTAATAATTAACTGTATAACTGGGCAAAACAGTTCTTCTTTGTAAAATGATATATAAACTTTCTTTGTTCAAAACTCAGGTTTTGTTGAGTTGTTGAGCTCAAGTTTAGCATTTAAGTTTCATTGATCCCTATTTGAAAACCTTGTTTTCTTTATCCCAAACACTGCTCCTACTTAGGTTCTTAGTTGCCTTGTACTTCATGCTCACCGGTCTTTTTGTTTTTTAAATTTGATCATAGGTTATGATTTAAAAATAATTGTATTATTTTATTTGCAATTATCAAGCATTTGTTTTTTCTTCCTTTCTTCTTACTTACAGAAAAGATAGGAAAGAAAGAAGAAAAAGGAGAGAGAGAGAGAGAGAGAGAGAGAGAGAGAGAGAGAGAGAGAGAGAGAGAGACAGTACTAAGTATCATTTTACTAAGCTAGAAAATGAAGAGACTAAATTAAGATGATCTAAGTGTACTTTCCACCTGTAGGTTCCATATTTCTAAATATCTAGATTTAGTTATCTTCTTGAAGATGACATAGATTTATAAGAGCTAGTAACAATGGATTTATACTTGAATAATTTGAACTTCTTTTTTCTTCTTTGTTTTCGCTAAATAGAACTTTAGAGTTAGGTAATATAATTTGAACCATGCAAAAAAAAAAGTGACTCATATGAATCATAGAAGGGGAAAAATTATTAGCTAATTTTTCTCTGATCTGACTGTAGCAAATTGTAGTCCTCAATCAGGGAGAGCAAAGAAGGAATAGTGGCAGGCAAGAGGAAGGCAGAAATCTTGCTCTCCTACTATAAGAATTGGACTACATCAGCAGAAAAACAACAACACTGGAATAGTCTTCAAAGAGAATGTGGAAGAGGATGAAAGAGAGGTACCCCACAAAGTGGGTTGATTAAGACACTAGAAGTGTCATTTTCTCTCTACTGAAACAGAGACTGAACATGATCAACACTCTTTAAGCATGCCATCCTATTTAATGGAATTTGTTTCTTGCTTTTGGCCCTTCAAGAATTTGAAATATATATTGAATTTACCTTCAGACTAACACCAATTGTATACTCTCAGCTGAAGTCCTCAGGCCCTACCCATGGTCCTGGGCTTCCATTTAGGCTCCTTAGGGATGATTTTCACTAATATTTTTCAGTAGGCTGATTAAACCCATGTCCCAATTCTGTTATATCATTCTGACCTCCTCAAATAGGACCAGTTGTCTTTTCCTTTAAGAAATTGGAAATAATATCTATTTATATTTAAAGAAAGTATTTTAGAAATCAATCACTTGATAGTGAGCTATTCAAGTGAATAATTCTGAATAACTCTATTAAAACTACCTTCCTCCCTTCCAATAGACTTATTTCCAGGAATTGTCCAAGTAACCCAATTGTTCCCCAGCTCATATCTAGTGGAGATTGGATTATAGAGTTACTGGAGGTTAAAAATGCATGAAAGAACTGAAAAGTGCCTGCTATAGAAAAGGTCACCAAAGTTTTACACAGATATCTTGTTTAAATCAATGAATATGTGTTACCAAGATATAGTCCATTGTTACAAATTTTACAGAAGTAAATAGTATGAAATCATATATTGTCATTGTAGTTCAATTGTTTTTCAGTCATTTTCTTGGCAAGGAGACTGGACTGGTTTGCCATTTACTTCTACAGCTCATTTTCCAGACTAGAAAACAGGCAAACAGAATTAAGTGACTTGTTCAGGGTCATACAGCTAGTAAATGTCTGAGGCTGGATTTGAATCATGAAAGTATGAGTGCTCCTGATGGCAAATTCAGCTGCTTGTAAATGGTATGGTAGCCTCAGATAAGAATGATCCATTTCGTTTCCTTGTCTTTTCTAAGAGTGAGATTACATTAAATCAGAAAGTATAACATAGCATGGGAATAACTTCTTTTTCTAATTGAACTTTCTACTTAAAAAAATGATGGCATCTAATATTTCTGGTCTATCACTGTTCCTCTTGTAAAATGTAAATGTAGATCATCCATGGAAAAAATATTGGGAACTTTTGTCTGTTTCATAAATAGATCTGTTATTGAGAAATATCATGTTATAGTATAAAAAATGCTAGATTTGGATTTGGAGTCAGTAAAAACTGTTCACATCTTGCTTATGGCACTTGTTAGTTATGTGACCATAGATAAGTCATTTAATCTCTCTCAGTTTCTTCATCTGTAAAATGGGAATAATAATACTGGAAACACCTTACCTCACAGGACTGAGGATCAAATGAAAGAATACATGTAAAGTATTTTGCAAACCTTAAAGTGTTATATTCACATATACACATCCCTATAGAACATATGTCTATATACATATATTCACTCATTCGTGTAAAAATGCTATGTAAATGTTAGCTATTATAAGTTCTTGTATACCAAACCAATAAATATCAAGCTCCTACTATGTGCATACAAGGATTCCATCATACATTTAACAATAAAAAGAACAAATAATATAACAAGCATCTTTATTTACAGACACATATCTTGTCCCTAAATACAATGATTGTTTCCAAGGTGACATCAAGAGATGCTGGGGTTAGGAAACAATAGTAAATTTTCTCCACTATTCCCATTTTAAAAATCAATTAAATTCTAGGAAAAGTGACATTTATCTGGGATTTTTGACTTATGACCCTTACTCTCCAAGTGATTTTTATTTTCACATTTTGACTCTTAAAAAAGTAGTTTAAAAAATACATCTAAACAAATCGCTCCTTATCCATTATAATTAAATCACTATTCTCCTCAACAAATATTCTCCCTGTCCTGTTCTTTGTCCTTTTTTATCTTTCATGCTTTATAAGACATACCCTCCCCATGGGTTGCTGGTATGGTTTATTCAGTGGGAAGAGTTTTGAACTGAAATTCAGAAGGGCCAGTTTTTAGTTTTTATCATTAAATCTCTTACTCATCATAAACCTTTTACAAATCACCTGTTTTTCATATGTTTACATTTGTTTGCCTGTAAAATGGAATAAGAATGCCTTTTGGATCTTAAGAAGAGTTAGGATAGCTGAGAAAATATCACCCAACAGCACAATGCTTTTCTATTTAATCCCTTTGAAAACAAAACAAAGCAAAATAAAACACCTTCTTCGTCTCTAACCTGATGCTCTGCTTGTATAAATACTAGATGGAATTTACAGAGTGTGATTGTGTTATTCCCAGTGTCTGGCACATAATGTTTGGCATATAGAGTCTGGCACATAGTGTCTAGCACATAGTAGGTGTTTAATCAAGTTTTTGATTGATTGATGTTGGAGAAATATAAGAGAATGGATATTTGTCTCAACTCTTTCTCCTTTCCCCAAGAATGTGTACCAGGTGTTTGCCTGATTACAGTACCATAGATAGCCCTGGACACTCAATCCCAAAGGAGGTATAAGGGAAAGGGAACATAGCCAGCACCAGTTCAATTCCACTTAGGTCAACATTTATTAAGTGCCTATTATGTTTGAGTTAGTGAGATGAGTATGTAAGACATAGTTCATGCCCTTGAGGACCTACAAGCTAGTACTTGTGTAAACAACTGTAATTCAAAATTGAATATGACAAGTAGCGAGAGAAGTGCAGATAAAATACTATGAAAGATCTGAAGAGAAATTATTTCTGGCAGGGAAGGAGGGTTGACCCGGTGAGTGCTTCATGCATGAGGTGACATATCTGAGTTGGGCCTCCAAGGATAGGTAGGGTTTCAACAAATGGAGCTGAAGATGGAGTTGGGAAAGTAGAGGAGATTCCTCCTTGGAATAAAGGAAGAAATGAGGAAATACAAAAAAGATAAATCTGACATTCCCATTCACCCCTCATTTTAGGGCTTGTTGCACTCTGCCATGAATAATTGGCTGACTTGTAGTTCCTATGACATCTGCTTGTTATTTGTCTAAGATTTTGCTTTTTTTAGAATTTTGTATCTGAAAGTACCATTGTCCCTCATTTTGAGAAATGTAAACAATCATCATTACATATATATTCACATTTACACATATAACTATATTAATTAGTAAATCCTTTACTAATTTTTATTGAGATTTTTATATTTTAGAAATGTATTCTCCCTCTAATAGCTTTTCACATGGAAAATCTTAAGGAAAAAAATCTACAAGCTCCTCAATAAGGCTGTCAATTGGAAGAATAAATCAAGACTATATCAAGATTATCTGGCATTTACCAGATAACTGAAGAGACAGAATTCTCTGGAAAGATTTATGCCCATATTACTTGATGTTTTTCCTATATGTATTAATTGTTTATACTTTATTTTTTTGGTTTTGCCTCTGAAAACACCTTGTTTTCCCAATAATAACTCCATTAATAAAGTGTCCATTTGGGATCAGACAGACCTATGCCACTTGACACCTAAGGCTTTTCACAGGGAACATTTTATTTTCATCCTTGTATCCCCTTCAACCCTGTTAATGGCTCAAAGATCCCCAAAGTGGATCACTGTCAATCTTGGAAAGAGAAGTAGTGCCTAATACTTAGATTCCACCAGTTACCATCTTGGAACCCTTGAAAACCAGAAGCATCTCTAACATGTCAGAGATAAGAAAGCTGGAGAGGCGCCTTTGGAGCTGTCGTACTAACATCTCAATCCAGTGGATTTAGAAAACAAGAATAATCCGACTTTTGTCTTCAGCATTTTGGTGAGGTCTTTGCTGGTTATTCAGAATAAACTTGTATAAGGTCTGGGCCAAGGGATGAGCATCCAGAGCACCCAAGGCCTCTTCCTTCTCTCACTTTGGACTGTTGACTCTAACCTTTATCCACACTGAGAAGACCTGACAGGTGGCCAGGAAGCTACAATTGAGTCTCAAAGTCCTACATTTGAAAAAGCTGAATATCAACTCATAACTGAAGATCTTGAGTCCCCACCAATATGCTTCCCATTTATAAATCGTTGAAGAAGACACCATTCACTCTTAATCATGAAACATTTACTAAATGGAATAAAAAGCAAAAATAATTTACCTACCCACTCTTTCCCACGAATACACATGATATGTGTGAAGGAACAATGGACACAAATTTATAGAAACCTAGCAGGAAGGCTTGTGATAAGGAACCCCTCATGCATGAAACAATTCACAGCTCTGGACTTGATATACTTAGAAAAAATCTGCACCAAAGGCTACTTGAACATCCTTTCTTCCTTTCTGCCTTTTCTGCATAAACTGCAGTAATATATTCTTTTAGTAAAAACAATTCCCTCCAAGTTTGGGATCTGAGAAGCTATTCAGTTTTAATTAGGTTTCCTAGTTATCTACCTCAAGGATTTCATAATAGTCACATATAAATTAATTGTTGGGAAAGGACAATGGCTATATTTGCTTTCAGTATTTTTTTCTCTCAAAGTTATTTTTTCTCAGATTTTCTCATAGTCTTTGTTTTTTCCCAAGTAGTTTTTTTTTTTTTAATTTGAAAGGGGGATACATTGTTCTTTAGTAAATCTCTTAGTGGACACGGGTCTTTTTCCTTTCCCTCTGGGCAGATTCTGAGTTGCTGTATAATCACTCATTTGCAGGGACCTTTGCTGATCCATGTAGGAACTTATGTAGAAAGCTTTCAGTTGAAGTGAGTGCTCTGTAATTTAGACAGGTCAGTGAGAAGCAAGGTTTTTTTTGAGAGTGAGTAGACAGTAAGTAGAGAGGTAATGTAGACTGATTATAACAGTACCAAGCATTTATATAATTCTTTAAGACTTATAAGTCCTATCTTCGCAACAATCCTGGGAGGTAGGTATCATCATTATTCCCATTTTACAGATGAGGAAACCGAGGCAAACAGCATGTCCAAGATTACTTAGCTAACACGTCTGAAGGAATTTTAATTCAGTTTTCCTGACTTCAAGTTCAAAAACTCTATCCACTGTGCTACTTAATTGCCTAAAAGTTTGTTAAGGAAGAGGAATGAGATGATATAATAATAATAGTATCATCAACAATAACAATAACAACATTTATGTAGTATTTTGAGGGTTTGCTAAGTGTTGTGCATTGTTATCTCATTTTATCCTCACAACAACCTTGCAAAGTAACTACTATTATTATCCCCATTTTACAGTTAAAGAAACCGAGGCAAACAAAACTAAAGCGAATTGCCTAAGTTTACATAGCTAGTAGTTGTCTGAGGCTGGGTTTAAAGGCAGTTATTTCAGATTCTAGATTTAGCACAAACTACCCCATAGCCAACGAAGGTCAGAATAAGATCAGGAAAAACTGTCTTTCTTGGAGCCACAGGATTGAAGGAGGAGGAGGAAGAGAGATGGATGAAGAGAAGGAGAAGGATGGATAATTAGTATGTCTCATATTACCTCTCCATAGGTAATTTTTAAACTCTAATTATCTCTTACATCATTTATGGAATTGTCATCATACCAAACTTTTGCATTTTCAGAGTCTTTGCCATTTCTGATGAGAGAATAATCAAAAATGTCCAGACTCCACACCTTTATTGTGGGATGGGAGAAGAAGAAATCAGACATGCATCTATTATATTATTTTTCTTGTCATTTTAAATTACTAGGTGGCAGTTTTGAAATACTGTACATGACTGAATATGGCCTGAAGTAAATACCATGTCTGATGTTGGCAGACAATAGATTTCCACGAGCCTGAAGCATGCAATTTTTAAAACTCTCTTTTCTACCTACCCCTTACTTGTAATTTAGGATCATTTTTAGAAGTAAAAATAAGGAAATATAATCTTAAAAATTAAAGTACGAAGAGCAAACTTTAAAGTGTATTTATTTACATATTGTTATCTTTTCCTATTTTGAAGAAAATTTTCCTTTTTTATTCTGTCTTTTCATTATCTTTGTTCCTTTCCCATCTATCTTGCCTCCCTTCCATCCCATTTCCAAAAACAAGCATTTCCTTTGTGCCTTTTTTTCATTTTCCCATTTTTTCTTTATCTTTGAAAAATAGTATAGTATTTTCTTCATTATTTGTGTTGTCTTTTTCACAATACAGGACTTTTTTCTGAAGGTGAACCCAGAATAAAAAGGGGGAGGAACACTAGTATGGTAGTACCTACCACTTTTAGCTTTTTACCGACCTCAGGGTTAATTTTCATTTCTTTTTTTCCTTCTACCACAGGTAGCCTATATCTTTTATAGTCTCTCCTATCCTTGAGATTTGGATATCTAAAATTGAACTTGCCATTTTCACCCCTGAGTAAGATATTCTTCCTGATGTCTTTATTTCTGTTAAGCAAAGCGAACACAAAAACAGATGGATATACAGTCATGTTTTATTCTTCTCTCTTTCCCCTACCACATGTATTCTGTATCCAAATTTTGTCAGTTGTTGAGTCATAATCTTGTTCCCTAATTAGTTATCCCTTTCCATTTTCACTTTTACAGCTATATAACTTGATCAAAAATCAGGAAAATAGGGTTCTAATCGCAGCTTTGCCAATATACTAGTCATATAACATGGAGAAGCAGTACACTGGAGCTAGATCAAACTGGTTCAAGAGAGCTGACTGTTAATTTTCTGTGTTCAATTTTCATTTGGAAATCTACAAATATTACAAATTAGGGCTTGATTTATTATTTTGTCAATTGTCTAGATTTAAGAAAATGTTGGAAAAATATAGATTAAAAATGTAGACTGATTCCAAAAGACTCATGATGGAAAATGCTATCCACATTTAGAGAAAAAACCAATGCTATCCACATTTAGAGAAAGAACCAAAGAATCTGAATGGCAGGTCAATGGATAGTATTTTCATTTTGTTGTTGTTTTTTTCCTTTCTCTTGATTTTTCCCTTTCGTTCTGATTCTTTTCTCACAAGATGATTAATGTAGAAATATGTATAATAAATACAATTATAGATGTATAATCTCAGATTGAAAACAAATAGATTTTTTAAAAAAACATAGATTGAACTTAAAACTAGATCATATGTATATTGCAGTTTTTTGGAAAGCCATTTTTTAAAAATTTTGATTATATTAAGTTTATTTTTATTATTATTTTTAAATTTTTAAATAACTTTTTATTGACAGAACCCATGCCAGGATAATTTTTTACATTATCCCTTGCACTCACATCTGTTCCGATTTTTCCCCTCCCTCCGTCCACCCCCTCCCCCAGATGGCAAGTAGTCCTTTACATGTTAAATAGGTTATCTATATACAATATATGTGTGCAGAACCAAACAGTTCTCTTGTTGCACAGAGAGAATTGGATTCAGAAGGTATAAATAACCCAGGAAGAAAAACAAAAATGCAGCAGTTTATATTCATTTCCCAGTGTTCTTTTTTTGGGTGTAGCTGCTTCTGCCCATCTTTGATCAATTGAAACTGAGTTAGATCTCTTTATCGAAGAGATCCACTTCCATCAGAATACATCCTCAAACAGTACCATTGTTGAGGTATATAATGATCTCCTGGTTCTGCTCATTTCACTCAGCATCAGTTCATATAAGTCTTACCAGTCCTCTCTGTATTTATCCTGCTGGTCATTTCTTTTTTTTTTTTTAAACACATACCATCTTGATTTTTTATTATTATTATAGCTTTTTTATTTTATTTTATTTAATAATAACTTTATATTGACAGAATCCATGCCAGGGTAATTTTTTACAACATTATCCCTTGCACTCACTTATGTTTCGATTTTTCCCCTCCCTCCTTCCACCCCCTCCCCAAGATGGCAAGCAGTCCTATATATGTTAGATATGTTGCAATATATCCTAGATACAATATATGTTTGCAGAACCGAACAGTTCTCTTGTGCACAGGGAGAATTGGATTCAGAAGGTATAAATAACCCGGGAAGAAAAACAAAAATGCAGATAGTTCACATTCGTTTCCCAGTGTTCCTTCTTTGGATGTAGCTGTTTCTGTCCATCATTTTTCCATTGAAACTGAGTTAGATCTCTTTGTCAAAGAAATTCACTTCCATCAGAATACATCCTCATACAATATCGTTGTCGAAGTGTGTAATGATCTCTTGGTTCTGCTCATTTCACTTAGCATCAGTTCATGTAAGTCTTGCCAAGCCTCTCTGTATTCATCCTGCTGGTCATCTCTTATAGAACAATAATATTCCATAACATTCATATACCACAATTTACCCAGCCATTCTCCAATTGATGGGCATCCATTCATTTTCCAGTTTCTAGCCACTACAAACAGGGCTGCTACAAACATTTTGGCACATACAGGTCCCTTTCCCTTCTTTAGTATCTCTTTGGGATATAAGCCCAATAGAAACACTGCTGGATCAAAGGGTATGCACATTTTGATAACTTTTTGGGTATAATTCCAGATTGTTCTCCAGAATGGTTGGGTTCGTTCACAACTCCACCAACAATGCATCAGTGTCCCAGTTTTCCCGCATCCCCTCCAACATTCATCATTATCTTTCCCTGTCACTCTAGCCAATCTGACAGGTGTGTAGTGGTATCTCAGAGTTGTCTTAATTTGCATTTCTCTGATCAATAGTGATTTGGAACACTCATATGAGTGGTAATAGTTTCAATTTCATCCTCTGAAAATTGTCTGTTCATATCCTTTGACCATTTACCAATTGGAGAATGGCTTGATTTCTTATAAATTTGAGTCAGTTCTCTATATATTTTGGAAATGAGGCCTTTATCAGAATCTTTAACTGTAAAGATGTTTTCCCAGTTTGTTGCTTCCCTTCTAATCTTGTTTGCATTCGTTCTGTTTGTACAAAGGCTTTTTAATTTGATATAACCAAAATTTTCTATTTTGTGATCAGTAATGGTCTCTAGTTCATCTTTGGTCACAAATTTCTTTCTCCTCCACAAGTCTGAGAGATAAACTATCCTATGTTCCTCTAATTTATTTATAATCTCGTTCTTTATGCCTAGGTCATGGACCCATTTTGACCTTATCTTGGTATATGGTGTTAAGTGTGGGTCCATGCCTAGTTTCTGCCATACTAATTTCCAATTATCCCAGCAGTTTTTATCAAATAATGAATTCTT
Organism: Antechinus flavipes; assembly: GCF_016432865.1. Classification (NCBI taxonomy): domain Eukaryota; kingdom Metazoa; phylum Chordata; class Mammalia; order Dasyuromorphia; family Dasyuridae; genus Antechinus; species Antechinus flavipes. Next base: position 119,950,296 of record NC_067400.1, on the reverse strand, counting down.
ATCCCAAAAGCTAGGGTCTTTGGGTTTGTCAAACACTAGATAGCTATAGTTGACTTCTGTCTTGTGAACCTAACCTTTTCCACTGATCAACTAATCTATTTCTTAGCCAATACCAAATGGTTTTGGTGACTGCTGCTTTATAATATAATTTTAGATCAGGTACACCTGCTGGTCATTTCTTACAGAACAATAATATTCCATAACGTTCATATACCACAATTTACTCAACCCTTCTCCAATTGATGGGCATCCATTCATTTTCCAGCTTCTAGCCACTACAAACAGGGCTGCCACAAACATTTTGGCACATACAGGTCCCTTTCCCTTCTTTAGTATCTCTTTGGGGTATAACCCCAGTAGAAACACTGCTGGATCAAAGGGTTTGCATAGTTTGATAAGAAAGCCAATTATTAAAACATTTTTTCAGCATACCACTGCATATAGTGAGTATAAGAGTTGGTTTTGGAAGAAGATTTGGGGTCAGATCTTGCCTCATACATATCCTGATTATATGACATTGGGTAAGTCACTTAGAACCTCTTCTGTAAAATGTAAATTGAATTTGATAACATTTTAGGTCCTTTCCATCCCTAAATCTGTGATGCTGTAATGTTGATTTAAGCTTTTGAACCTCAGTTTGATCATCTATAATAAAGACTGTAATTCTGACCTCTTAATTCCCAGTATTATTGTGAGGATCAAAAAAATTAGTGTATCTGAAAGTACTTTATAAATTATAAAATATTATATATGTAATGAAAGTTGATTGGGAGAGCTCTTATCAGTTTGATGAACTCCATAATCCATTTGATGAGATTACAGGATGTGAACTTTTGAAGGAAGGGAAGGAAACATGTCATGAATGTAGACATATGCCCTTGCTGAGAGGACATAGCTTTTATGATTGATCATTAGTGACTTGTATTCTTTCCAAGATGATTGAAAATTGAGATTCAGATGAATAGACTCTTTTTCAGAGGAGCGAATCTCCCCTCTATGGCCTATAAACATCAGGTGTGAAACAGCCTACTCTTTATTTTTCTTTGCTTTCACTACCTTGACTTTTAGACCAGAGTGTAATAAGGGAGGGATGTGGAGGAAGGACAAGAAGGAGATCCAACTCTACTTTTAACTTTTGACTTCTAGGAAAAACACATAAACCTGAGAGGGATATTATTGGGTTTTAACTTCCTGGATGTCGTTTTTTTGCCATTTTTATCTTTTCTGAGTACATATCAGAGATAGAAATCCTTAGAATGGACCTTTTCAGTTGTAGGTATTGTAACACAGTCAATAAAACTAACTGTTGTAGATGCTTTCTATAATATCTTGTTTCTATAGTTTCTGTGACTTCCTACTTATTTCATATAGATATGCATATTTATAACATATATATTTTAGTTATTGGTGTAAGATTAGTTATACTACATATACTATATACTATAGTGTGTGTGTGTGTGTATGTATATATATGTATATGGGTAGCTAGGTGATATAGTGAATAGAATGCTAGACCTGAAGTCAAGAAGATTCATCTTTGTGAAATCAAATCCAGCCTCAGACACTTATTAGCTGTGTCATTTTAGGCAAGTCACTGAACTCTGTTTTCCTCAGTTTCCTTATCTGTAAAAAAATGAAGTGAAGAAGGAAATGGCAAACTACTCTAGTATCTTTGCCAAGAAAACCCCAGATGGGCTGACAAAGAGTTGGACATGACTAAGGATGTGGTTTTGTTTCTGAGAATTTTATAATTGATAGTACTCTCCTAATTCCCTTAGAAAATTAAATGAATTACTATTGTTTTCTATAAAATAAATAGATTCATATATACATTTATACAAAGCTACATTAATTAGTAAGAAGAATCTTTTTAGACTCTTTTCAAATGGAAAATTTATTCCTCTCTTCATTATGGCAATTGAACCTCCATTTTAAAGCAAGGGTGGGAGACAGGAACATGTAAACTTCTCTGTAAAGCCTTGGATCTCTTGCTTCAGGGAACAACCCAATGTCATTTTCTTGTCACTTGCTAGATAATTGACCTAGGGCAATTAAGTGGTTCATTTGGTATCTAGGTAGGGCCTGGAGTAAAGAAGACCTGCATTTAAATCCATACTCAGATAATGACTGTGTGACAAAGAGCAAGTCATTTAAACACTGCCTCAGTTTCCCCAACTGTAAATTGGGGGTAGTGATAGTAACCATCTCCTTGGATACAAGGTGAGGATCAAATGAGATAAAATTTGTAAAGTGCTTACACATTGTAAACTTATATTGTAGATGCTTAATAAATGTTTGTTACTTCCCTCCCTCCCACAAAGTGTTATTGACCCCTTATTTTTGTTTTCAGTTCCAGAACCAGACAAGGTTTACCTCCTTTATTCAATAATTTCAAAGATAAACTATTTATCTGAATTGAGAGAGTCCCAGAACTCCCTCTCCAACCCCACAGTTCTCTCTGATTAGCTAACCTTAAGTAAATCAGGGAATATTCTACTCCCATACTATTCCATCAATTGTTGAATTCAAAGATTTCAAATCACAGATCTGGAATTAGAGCTAGCCAATTTTGCTTTCAACCACTATCTAAACTTCTAAAAATGAGGGGGCATCTCTTAATCAGAAATGAGACTTTTTCCACACATAAAATATGGAAATCTGGGAAATCTTTTTTGGAAATGCTATGCCATCTTAAATTGGAGATTTCATCCTACCATCCCAATCAGGACACAGATTTGGAGCTGTATAATATTCTACTTTAGTCTCTACTGACTATAAAGGATATCCTTTAATAAATTTCTTTTGGACACATATAGTCTTATTTATGGTTTTCCTTTTCTTCTCCCAAGTGAGGGCACTTATTAAAGATATTAGGAAGATAACAGCAGAGTCTTATCATATATGTTAGATATATATTCATTCTTTACAACCTGTGTTCTTCCTATCTTTGAAATCTTTTTACTCTCCTAACCTTAGCCCTTCCCAAACTCTGATTTCACTACATTGACCTATTTGCTGCTCCTTACCATGTCACTCCATCTCCTCTGCTTCTTTTTACTGACTGTGACAGAATAATTTCCTTCTGGGGTAGCTACGTGGTGCAGTGGATAGAGCACCAGCCCTGAAGTCCTGAGAACTTGAGTTCAAATCTGGCCTGAGACACTTCCTAGGCAAGTCACTTAACTCTAATTGCCTCAGCAAAAAAAAAAAAAAAAAAAAAAAAAAAAAAGAATAATTTCCTCCTTCCTTCTACCCCTTTGCTTCCCTGTCTGACTTCCTTAAGATTCAGCTCAAATCTTATGTAAAATGCCTTCCCTAGTATAGGATGGCTGGGGGGCAGAGAGTAGACATGTCTCTCTCTGAGCTCTCCCTGATGTCCCTCAGGTTAACATCAGATCAAGCTCAGAACTGGTTTTGGTGCTACAGAGCACACAAATATTTGAAGTGTAATAAATTTCCAACAGGAGATATTTTAGACGATTTTTCAGAAAAGGTCTGTTTCAATCAGGTAAGGAGAGAGGTAGCCAAGCGCAGGCTCAGTGCAGGGACACAGAGTGGTGTGGTGTCCACATGTTGGGGAATCTACTGCTCTTAGCCAAAACACATTAGCATTGGCTACTAAGGCAGTGGATTAGCAGATTAGCTGTGAGACATCCAACACAAATACAAAATACAAATAGTGAGCCTTTGAACCCCAGAATAACATGACCACATGCATATAGCACAGAAAGTCAGCAGGACCAGCCCAGTGCAGCCACTGTTTCCTGTAGAGGAAGCTATATAGGAAATCTCCCCTTTGCTCTAAAAACAGAGTAAAAAATGAACAAAAAAGCAAAAAGGATTCTGATTATAGATAGCTTTTATGGAGAGAGAGAAGAACAGACCTCAATCTCTGAGGATACTAAAAGAAAATGAGCTCCAGATGAAACCCCAAAAGGTGATATGAGTTGGTCCCCATCTCACAAAGAATTGTGGAAGAATTCAAAAAAAGATCTTAAAAGAGAATTAGATGAAAAACGGGAAAAGGAAATGAGAACTTTGTAAGAGAGTTTGGAAAAGAAAGTGCAGAAATTATCTGAAGACAATTCCTTAGAAAATAGATTTAGTGAAATGGAAAAATCATATAACTTCTTTTTTATTATTAATAAACATATAACTCCTTGCAAAATAGATTTGAAAAAGACACCAACTTGAAAAACAGAATTTTTGAAATGAAAAAAAATCCAATGAACAAAACAACTCATTTAAAACTTGAATTGGCCAAATATAAAAGATTAAAAAAAAAAGATGCCTTTCCTAGTTCACTCATTCTCCTTAATTCCCATCTGCTAGTGCCTTCTCTTTAAATTATCTCTCATTTACATTATTTCTCTTGTGTGTGCACACTGTTGTTTAAATGTTGTTTCCCTCATTATAATGTAAGCTCCATGAGGGTAGAGACTATATTTTTTACCTTCTTTTATATCCCCAACTCTTAGCACTTGAGTTATCTAAATATATAGACATATCACCCATACTGAGAAATGAATAGATGTATGTTGAATCTGATATACTCCTCTCCAGGGGAAGAATGTAATTTCTACCATGGAAAAGCTGAATAAGGACATGTCTAGGTCCTTCCCTTGCCTATCTCCAGTGGCCATGAAGGAGACTGAAGACATTCACCTATGGAGTGCTTAGATCTTGGTCAGACATCAGAGACATTGAGCTCATTTATTGTATCTTTGGCCATCATCAGTCATCCTGACTTTTGTTTTTGTACTAAACTTTGATGACTCAGGAGGAGAGGGAGAGTGAAAGAAAGAAGGGGGGAAAAGGGGAGGGGAGGAGGAAGAAGAGAAAAAAGAGGGAATTAGAGGAATTCTACAGATTTGAATATATCAGAAAATGTACAAGAGTAAATGAACTTTTTGTTGGGAGCAAGATAAAATCTTCCTTCCAACCAAGAGAGAGATTCTGAGGTCACAGATCTTCAAAGACTTCTGGGATGCAAAATGGAAATCAGAGACAGTCTGAGAAGATGGGTTTCCTTACATTTCTTTTGCTTCTGAAGCCTTTTTCTAACTTTCTACAGTTGATTCCAAAGAGAGTTTGGAAGTATATTTCTCTCCTTGATCAGCAACTCTGGTAACAATTTTGTCCTTCACACAGATGTCAATATCCTTTCCATTAATTTAGAGTCCTGTTTCGTATCGTTTACTCATTTAGAAAGCATTTCTTACCAAATATAGGAATTATATGAGAAGAAACTTATCAAGACCACTTCATTTTCAAATTCCTTAAACTCAGGGAACTCTTATTATAATTGCTATAGTGACTAGGCCCAATTTAGGAACTGCCTCATAAGTAATTTTGACTGCTAGAGTTACCAAGAATTTAAAAGTTCCTGACTCCAAAAGTCACCTTCAAGAGGAAGAACATTTGCTTAACAGTGTATTTTTAAGAGAAGATTATGGAAGACTGTCCTGCAGCTAAGGTACTAAAGCTTTGCTAAATAATATGGGAACTATTCAGGACCAAGGTGAATGGGAAATGGTTGTTTAGTAGGCTTAGAAAAGGTTTTTACTTTTTGAGGGGATCTGAAGGTAATGGGTCTAATGTCTTATGGTACTGAGTTCTTGTTTGTCTTTCACATCTCATGTACTTTTTCTTATGGATGAAATATAAAGGCTATAATATATCCAATACCTCTATTATAATTGAATTCCTATGAGAGAATCACATATACTTTAGAAAACATAAGTAGGAGATATATTTAAACTTTATTTTGTTTATTTTTCAGGAGAAATTCAATTTGAGGCACAACTGACTAAACAGAAAATGACCCCTTTTCATGATGAAATCAAATTCATATATACCCCAAATTCTTGAGGAAAAGAGAAAAGGGAGGGATCCTGGGTCATATGTAAATAAATATTATTAAATAAGGTCTTTGTTGCCTCATATAAAAACTATTGCAAAAGTTTTCAAATGCATTTCCCTGACTTCATTAATTTTTCCTTTAATCTAGGCATTTGCCTTTGAGTTAAGAATGATTTTTACTTTTTGTTTTTAAAGTATTGCATTTAAAAAAAATATAAAAACAATTCTTACCTTCCAAGCTGTACAGAAATGGATGGTAGAAATATTTGGCTTCCAGACTTTGCTGAAACCTGTCTAATCTGTCCTATCTAGTGTTGACAGTCTTTTATATTACATTTATTATATTAATATTATATTTTTAAAAATAAAATTTTGGTGATAATTTTTTGTCTTAACTAATCTACATTTTCCAATGTATTTGATGCCTCTTTATTCCCAAGAAGCTATCCCTAAATTACCCTGGCATGGATTCTGTCAATATAAAGTTACTATTAAATAAAATAAAATAAAATATTAAAAAAAAGAAAGGTCAAAAAAAAAGAAGCTATCCCTTATAATAAAGAATTAAAAAGAAAAAAAGTTCATTGAAACTAAACTATAGACTTCCGGCCAAGATGGCGGAGAGGAAATACACTTCTGTGTAATCTCCGTGTTTTTCTCTCACTATTCATTTCATTTCATGCCTCTGAATTAATGCTCGACTGAAAAAAAACCATACAATTACTTACCAAGAGAAACCATCCTTGAGACTCGTCAAGAAAGGTCTGTTTTTGCGCGAGGGCGGGGACGGTATTTGGAAGCAGTCTGCGGGCAGCAGCGGCAACCAGAGCACAGATAGCAGCTCAGAACCGGGTGGAGCGGAAAGGGGGTAGGACGCGATCGCAGCCGTCTCTGCGGTGAGAGCTTTGCTATAGGAGCAAGTCAGCAGCCCAGCAGAGAAGCTAAAAACACCGGGGGTGAAGAATACAATCCCAAACAGCTGGAGTTTCTCGGGACCTGGCCACCCCTCCCCCACAGTGTCTTAGCCCGCTCGGATCTCAGAGCGCTCGGATCTCAGTGCGCAGGCGCCATAGCACAGTAGGACCTGTGCCTCACGAATACCCTGCCCCTCCCCCAAAGAAAGCAGCCTCCATTCAAGGGGTTTTTTTCCTTCTGTTTCTTTGATAGTTTGTCTTTGATAAATAGACAGAATGAGCAAGAAACTGAAAAAGAATTTAACCCTGGACAGCTTTTATACAGATAAAGAGCAGACTCCAAACCCTGAGGAGACTAAAAACAAACAGTCCCCAGGTGAATCCCCGAAGGAAGAGACCTTATGTCCCTCAGCACAGATGAATCTCATGGAGGAAATTAAAAAGGCTCTCACAAGGGAGCTAGAAGAAAAATGGGAAAAGGAGAGGGAGGCTCTGCAAAAGGAGAGGGAGGCTTGGCAAAAGAGCCTGGAGAAGTCAGTTAAAGAGAGAGTGGATAAAGAAACCAAATCCTTGAAAAATAGGATTAGTGAACTGGAAACAGAAAACAGCTCTCTAAAAAACAAAATTGGCGAAATGGAAAAAAATTCCACAGAACAAAAGAACTCAATTGGACAATTAGAAAAAGATCTTAAAAAAGTGAGTGAAGAAAATACCTCACTGAAAATCAGGGTCGAACAATTGGAATTGAATGACTCGAGGAGACAAGAAGAATCAGTCAAGCAAATCCAAAAAAATCAAACAATGGAAAAGGATGTGAAATACCTTCTGGGGAAGACAACAGACCTGGAAAACAGATCTAGGAGAGACAACCTGAGAATCATCGGACTTCCAGAAAAGTATGATGAAAAAAAAAGCCTGAACACTATCTTCCAGGAAATTATCAAAGAGAACTGCCCAGAAGTCATAGAAACAGAAGGTAAAATAGACATTGAAAGAATTCATCGATCCCCTACTGAAAGGGATCCTAAAATCAAAACACCAAGGAATATAGTGGCCAAATGCCAGAACCCTCAGGCAAAGGAAAAAATACTGCAAGCGGCTAGAAAAACCCAATTCAAGTATCAAGGAGCCACAATAAGGATCACCCAGGATCTGGCAGCATCCACATTAAAGGATCGAAGGGCCTGGAATATGATATTCCGAAAGGCTAAGGAACTTGGTATGCAACCAAAAATAACTTACCCAGCGAGATTGAGCATCTTTTTCCAGGGAAGAAGATGGACATTCAACGAAATAAGCGAATTTCATCTATTTCTGATGAAAAAGCCAGAACTTAACAAAAAATTTGATCTACAAGCACAGAACTCAAGAGAAATCTAAAAAGGTAAAGATTAATCTTGGGAACTATATTTCGGCTGTAAAGATGTATAAAGAATACATGTATACCTTGTTCTAGAAACTAGTTGTGGAAAGGACATTGTACTAGAAAAAAGGGAAAATGGGGGTACTACATTTCATGAAGAGGCAAAGAAAACCTAGTAAATCTGAGAGAAAGAATGGAGAGGAATGAAAATAGTGAGTATTTTACTGCTTTCAGAATTGGCAGTAAGAGAAGAATTTTAGACATATTCAATCTATGGTGAAACTTCTCCCACCTCATTGAAAAGTGAGAAGGGAAAAGTGAAAAAGGAAGGAATAAGCTAAGTGGAAGGGAATACGGTAACTGGGAGGGAAAGGGGTAAGTTGGGGGGGGGGAACTCTAAGGGGGGGGAGGGATACTGAAAAAGGGAGGGCTGTGAGAAGCAAGGGGAGCTCACAAGCTTAATACTGGGAAGGGGGGTAAGGGAGGGGGTAAGGGAGTAAGAAGGGAGAAAAGCATAAACCGGGTTAACAAGATGGCAAGTAATACAGAATTGGTCATTTTAACCATAAATGTGAACGGGGTAAACTCCTCTATAAAGAGGAAGCGGTTAGCAGAATGGATTAAAAGCCAGAATCCTACAATATGTTGTATACAGGAAACACACCTGAAGCGGGGTGATACATGCAGGTTAAAGGTAAAAGGTTGGAGCAAAATCTACTATGCTTCAGGTGAAGCCAAAAAAGCAGGGGTAGCCATCCTGATCTCAGATCAAGCTAAAGCAAAAATTGATCTAATCAAAAGAGATAAGGAAGGGCACTATATCTTGCTAAAGGGTAGAATGAATAATGAAGAAGTATCTATATTAAATATATATGCACCAAGTAGTGTAGCATCTAAATTCCTAAAAGAGAAATTAAGAGAGCTGCAAGAAGAAATAGACAGTAAAACTATAATAGTGGGAGATCTCAACCTTGCACTCTCAGAATTAGATAAATCAAACCACAAAATAAATAAGAAAGAAGTCAAAGAGATAAATAGAATACTAGAAAAATTAGATATGATAGATCTCTGGAGAAAATGTAATGGGGACAGAAAGGAGTACACCTTCTTTTCAGCAGTTCATGGAACTTATACAAAAATTGATCATATATTAGGACATAAAAACCTCAAACTCAAATGCAGTAAGGCAGAAATAGTGAATGCATCCTTTTCAGACCATGATGCATTGAAAATTACATTCAATAAAAAGCCACAGGAAAGTAGACCAAAAAATAATTGGAAACTAAATAATCTCATACTAAAGAATGATTGGGTGAAACAGCAAATTATAGACATAATTAATAACTTCATCCAAGAAAATGATAATAATGAGACATCATACCAAAATGTATGGGATGCAGCCAAAGCGGTAATAAGGGGAAATCTCATATCTCTAGAGGCCTATTTGTATAAAATAGAGAAAGAGAAGGTCAATGAATTGGGCTTGCAACTAAAAATGCTAGAAAAGGAACAAATTAAAAACCCCCAATCAAACACTAAACTTGAAATTCAAAAAATAAAAGGAGAGATCAATAAAATTGAAAGTAAAAAAACTATTGAATTGATTAATAAAACTAAGAGTTGGTTCTATGAAAAAACCAACAAAATAGACAAACCCTTAGTAAATCTGATTAAAAAAAGGAAAGAGGAAAATCAAATTGTTAGTCTTAAAAATGAAAAGGGAGAACTCACCACTAACGAAGAGGAAATTAGAGCAATAATTAGGAGTTACTTTGCCCAACTTTACGCCAATAAATTCGACAACTTAAATGAAATAGAAGAATACCTCCAAAAATATAGCTTACCTAAACTAACAGAGGAAGAAGTAAATATCCTAAACACTCCTATCTCAGAAAAAGAAATAGAACAAACTATCAATAAACTCCCTAAGAAAAAAACCCCAGGACCAGATGGATTTACATCTGAATTCTATCAAACATTTAAAGATCAATTAACTCCAATGCTAAATAAACTATTTGAAGAAGTAGGGATTGAAGGAGTCCTACCAAACTCCTTTTATGACACAGATATGGTACTGATACCTAAACCAGGTAGGCTGAAAACAGAGAAAGAAAATTATAGACCAATCTCCCTAATGAATATTGATGCTAAAATCTTAAATAAAATATTAGCAAAAAGATTACAGAAAATCATCCCCAGGATAATACACTATGACCAAGTAGGATTTATACCAGGAATGCAGGGCTGGTTCAATATTAGGAAAACTATTAACATAATTGACTATATCAACAACCAACCAAACAAAAACCATATGATCATTTCAATAGATGCAGAAAAAGCATTTGATAAAATCCAACAGCCATTCCTAATAAAAACACTTGAGAGCATAGGAATAAAAGGACTTTTCCTTAAAATAGTTAGGAGCATATATTTTAAACCTTCAGTAAGCATCATATGCAATGGGGAAAAACTGGAACCTTTCCCGGTAAGATCTGGAGTGAAGCAAGGTTGCCCACTATCACCATTATTATTCAATATTGTATTAGAAACACTGGCCTCTGCAATAAGAGTCGAGAAAGAGATTAAAGGAATTAGAGTAGGCAATGAGGAAACCAAACTATCACTCTTTGCAGATGATATGATGGTATACCTAGAAAACCCCAGAGATTCTACTAAAAAGCTATTAGAAATAATTCATAATTTTAGCAAAGTAGCAGGATACAAAATAAATCCCCATAAATCCTCAGCATTCTTATACACCACCAACAAAATCCAAGAGCAAGAGATACAAAGAGAAATTCCATTCAAAATAACTGTTGATAGCATAAAATATTTGGGAATCTACCTACCAAAGGAAAGTCAGGAATTATATGAGCAAAATTACAAAAAAGTTTTCACACAAATAAAGTCAGACTTAAATAATTGGAAAAATATTAAGTGCTCTTGGATAGGCCGAGCAAATATAATAAAGATGACAATACTCCCTAAACTAATCTATTTATTTAGTGCTATACCAATCAGACTTCCAAGAAAATATTTTAATGATTTAGAAAAAATAACAACAAAATTCATATGGAACAATAAAAAGTCGAGAATCTCAAGGGAATTAATGAAAAAAAAATCAAATGAAGGTGGTCTAGCTGTACCTGATCTAAAATTATATTATAAAGCAGCAGTCACCAAAACCATCTGGTATTGGCTTAGAAATAGATTAGTTGATCAGTGGAAAAGGTTAGGTTCACAAGACAGAATAGTCAACTATAGCAATCTAGTGTTTGACAAACCCAAAGATTCTAAATTTTGGATAAGATTTCATTATTTGATAAAAACTGCTGGGATAACTGGAAATTAGTATGGCAGAAATTAGGCAAGGACCCACACTTAACACCACATACCAAGATAAGATCAAAATGGGTCCATGACCTAGGCATAAAGAACGAGATTATAAATAAATTAGAGGAACATAGGATAGTTTATCTCTCAGACTTGTGGAGGAGAAAGAAATTTGTGACCAAAGATGAACTAGAGACCATTACCAATCACAAAATAGAAAATTTTGATTATATCAAATTAAAAAGCCTTTGTACAAACAGAACGAATGCAAACAAGATTAGTAGGGAAGTAACTAACTGGGAAAACATCTTTACAATTAAAGGTTCTGATAAAGGCCTCATTTCCAAAATATATAGAGAACTGACTCAAATTTATAAAAAATCAAGCCATTCTCCAATTGATAAATGGTCAAAGGATATGAACAGACAATTTTCAGATGATGAAATTGAAACTATTACCACTCACATGAAAGAATGTTCCAAATCACTATTGATCAGAGAAATGCAAATTAAGACAACTCTGAGATATCACTACACTCCTGTCAGATTGGCTAAGATGACAGGAAAAAACAATGATGAATGTTGGAGGGGATGCGGGAAAACGGGGACATTGATGCATTGTTGGTGGAGTTGTGAACGAATCCAGCCATTCTGGAGAGCGATCTGGAATTATGCCCAAAAAGTTATCAAACTGTGCATACCCTTTGATCCAACAGTGTTTCTATTGGGCTTATACCCCAAAGAGATACTAAAAAAGGGAAGGGGACCTGTATGTGCCAAAATGTTTGTAGCAGCCCTGTTTGTAGTGGCTAGAAACTGGAAAATGAATGGATGCCCATCAATTGGAGAATGGCTGGGTAAATTGTGGTATATGAATGTTATGGAATATTCTTGCTCTGTAAGGAATGACCAGCAGGATGAATACAGAGAGGCTTGGAGAGACCTACATGGACTGATGCTAAGTGAGATGAGCAGAACCAGGAGATCATTATACACTTCGACAACGATATTGTATGAGGATGTATTCTGATGGAAGTGGATTTCTCTGACAAAGAGACTTAACTGAGTTTCATTGGAGAAATGATGGACAGAAACAGCTACACCCAAAGAAGGAATACTGGGAAATGAATGTGAACTATTTGCATTTTTGATTTTCTTCCCGAGTTATTTTTACCTTCTGAATCCAATTCTCCCTGTGCAACAAGAGAACTGTTTGGTTCTGCAAATATGTATTGTATCTAGGATATACTGCAACATGTTTAGCATATATAGGACTGCTTGCCATCCTGGGGCGGGAGGAGGGAGGGAGGGGGAAAAAACGAAACATAAGTGATTGCAAGGGATAATGTCGTGTAGAAATTATCCTGGCATGGATTCTGTCAATGCGAAGTTATTATTAAATAAAAATAAAATTTATTATAAAAAAAAAAAAAAAAAAAAAAAAAAAAAGAAACTAAACTATATATATTATATATGTATGTATAGGAGGCTTGTTCCATCTCTCTTTAAGAAAGGAGTAAAGTCCCAATAAGTAATTCCAGGGCTACTCAGAGACCCCAGTGGTGGCTATATAGAGAAGGGGGCATCGAGGCAACCAGGTAGTACAGTGGATAGAGTACTAGAATCAGGAGGAACTGAGTTCCAATTTGGCCTCATATACTTGACACTTATTAGCTGTGTGATCCTGGGCAAATAACTTGATCCCAATTGCCTTTGGGGGGGGGGCGGGGAAAAAGCATCGCTGGTAATTGGACAAAGCTGGACAGAGCCACTTCTGGAGGGATTTCATATGAGGAGCCTCCACAAAGACATTGAGTTGATTGAATGAATGAACATTTTTACAGTTTTGAACATAATCTGTTTTTTAGTTTCCTCTCTTTTTTTTTTTTTAAACCATTTCATTTAGATCTCCTAGACTTTTCTGTCAGACTTCTCTATCACTTGTTTTTTGGCCATGACTGAGTAATTGGGGATTGGGCTGTGCTTTCCTTCCCCCTTTTTTTCTTCCCTTTTTTAGCCAGCTGCCCCTTGGGGCCCAGGGATTTTTACTGCATAGGTGGGGAGGATATAAAGAGGAGAGAGGAGATTCAAGCTTCCTCAGAATAACCTCAATTTATGGCCACATTTGTGACTCACTGTTGTGATCTCTGCCTGAAACTCTTACAATTAGACTTAAAAGAAAGGGAAAAAAAATTAAAATCACCCATGTAAAGCACTTGCAAATTGGAGATTGGTGTTTCTTGGAAAGAGCCAGCTCCTTCTATTGGTTAATGAATTTCTTCTTGGTCAACCTGTGCCATCATGCTGGAACCTCACAGAAGCTGATACCACCTCTACCTGCCACAGCTGGCTGCTCATTACAGTCCCAGGATTTTGAAATGGGAAAAAAAATTATTTTTCTTCTAAATGGGCTACATTTCTGTTCACTCCTTGAAACACAGAGGGTACATTGTGAAATAAAGGCAAAGGTTTGTTCCTGAGAAGGGGAAGGGAAACAGAGAAATACTAAAGGGAAAAGAGACCCATCTATACATGACAGGAAAACCAAAAGAAATTGGGAGCACGGCACACAATGGGCCACATGGCCTTTGTTTCACTCCTGGCTGACTCCTTTTGAATTAGGGGACGTGCCAAGCTACGTGGTAACTCAGAGTTGCTTGCCAGGCTCTGGGTATTTCTGGCCTCTCAGCATCTGTCCTGTTTACTTCTCACAATGAATGTGAGGGGATTTCTTCCTAAACTAATCATAGGGCCTCGCAGGATGGCAGACATCATTTCTACCCTTCTTGTTCATGTGAAGCTGAGGGATGGGCTTCCGGTGAGACCCCTCTTGTTCATTCTAATGCAGGTATTCCACTCCCTATCGCCCTCCTGCAGATCCATTTAAAATACTGAATCTCAGATATAGTCACAAAGAATAGCTTACTTTTCAATTCTTTCTTTCTAAATAGTTTTTTTTCTTTCTTTTACAAATATTTTGTTTCTAACCATTTAGAAACATTTTTTGAGCGGTGATATATGTGCATATGAGTTAGCATTCAGAAATATAATTTAAATTATAATTTAATTTTGTAATTAAATTATAAATTTGTCATTACAATTTTGTAAATTGTAATGTAATTTAAAATTAGAGCAAAATAATGTTGACTTTATTTGAAATAACATAAATACTCAGTAAGTCTAAATTAAGAAAATACCATGATCCATAGTGGACAAATTCCCCTCCTTCATTCTCAGGGTGGTTGTAAGGTTCTAGTGAGAACATATATGCAAAATGCTCGTTCTCATTCTCAGGGTGATTATAAGGCTCCACTGAGAAAGTATATGCAAAATGCTTTCAAAACTTTAATTCACTATATAAATGCTATTTTTTATTATTGTTTCCTCATTTCCCACTGGTTCTCCTAAATATTTTATTGATTTAAAAAAAACAAACTACCCTCACTTCTGGTTAATTCCTTCCAGTAGAAACTTCCATTATAACAAATCAATACAGTTAAAACATACACATACACACACATGCAAATACTCATTTTCTATGTCTAAAACACAGGCTTAATTTTTTGCCTCTAAGCCATCACTTTTTTCTTTTTTTTTCATAATTATAATTTTTTATTGACAGAACCCATGCCAGGGTAATTTTTTACAACATTATCCCTTGCACTCACTTCTATTCTGACTTTTCCCCTCTCTCCCTCCACCCCCTCCCCCAGATGGCAAGCAGTCCTATATATGTTAAATAGGTTACAGTATATCCTAGGTACAATATACGTGTGCAGAACCGAATAGTTCTCTTGTTGGGCAGGGAACATTGGATTCAGAAGGTATAAATAACCCAGGAAGAAAAACAAAAATGCAGATAGTTCACATTCGTTTCCCAGTGTTCTTTCTTTGGGTGTAGCTGCTTCTGTCCATAACTGATCAATTGAAACTGAGTTAGGTCTCTTTGTCAAAGAAATCCATTTCCATCAGAATACATCCTCATACAGTATTGTTGTTGAAGTATATAATGATCTCCTGGTTCTGCTCATTTCACTTAGCATCAGTTCCTGTAAGTCTCTCCAAGCCTCTCTGTATTTATCCTGATGGTCATTTCTTGCAGAACAATAATATTCCATAACGTTCATATGTCACAACTATTTGCCATTCTCCAATTGATGGGCATCCATTCATTTTCCAGTTTCTAGCCACTACAAACAGGGCTGCCACAAACATTTTGGCACATACAGGTCCCTTTCCCTTCTTTAGTATTTCTTTGGGATATAAGCCCAGTAGAAACACTGCTGGATCAAAGGGTATGCACAGTTTGATAACTTTTTGAGCATAGTTCCAAATTGCTCTCCAGAATGGCTGGATGTGTTCACAATTCCACCAACAATGTATCAGTGTCCCAGTTTTCCCACATCCCCGCCAACATTCTGCATTATCTTTCCCTGTCACTCTAGCCAATCTGACAGGTGTGTAGTGGTATCTCAGAGTTGTCTTAATTTGCATTTCTCTGATCAATAATGCCTTGGAGCATCTTTTCACATGCGTGGAAATAGTTTCAATTTCATCATCTGAAAATTGTTTATTCATATCCTTTGACCATTTATCAATTGGAGAATGGCTTGATTTCTTTTAAATTAGAGTCAGTTCTCTATATATTTTGGAAATGAGGCCTTTATCAGAACCTTTAACTGTAAAAATGTTTTCCCAGTTTATTGCTTCCCTTCTAATCTTGTCTGCATTACTTTTGTTTGTACAAAACCTTTTTAACTTCATATAATCAAAATTATCTATTTTGTGGTCAATAATGATCTCTAGTTCTTCTTTGGTCATAAGTTCCTTCCTCTTCTACAGGTCTGGGAGGTGAACTAGCCTATGCTCTTCCAATTAATCTCATTCTTTTTGCCTAGGTCATGAACCCATGATACTAGGTCTTGGTGTACGGTGTTAAGTATGGGTCAATGCCTAGTTTCTGCCATACTAATTTCCAATTTTCCCAGCAATTTTTGGCAAATAGTGAATTCTTATCCCCAAAACTGGGGTCTTTGGATTTGTCAAACACTATATTATTAAAGTTATTGGCTGTTTTGTCCTTTGAACCTAACCTATTCCGTTGATCAACTAGTCTATTTCTTAGCCAATACAATGGTTTTGGTAATCACTGCTTCATAATATAATTTTAGATCTGGTACAGCTAAGCCACCTTCATTTGAGTTTTTTTCATTAATTCCTTTGACCTTTTGTTTTTCCATATGAACTTTGTTGTTATTTTTTCTAGGTCATTAAAATAGTTTTTTGAGAATCTGATTGGTATAGCGCTAAATAAATAGATTAGTTTAGGGAGTATGGTCATCTTTATTATATTTGCTCACCCAATTCAAGAGCATTTAATATTTTTCCAGTTGGTTAGATCAGACTTAATTTGTATGGAAAGTGTTTTGTAGTTTTTAAGCCATCACTTTTGTGCCAAAAGGTGGGAAACATGTTTCATTGTCAGTCCTTTGAAGTCATTACTATACACTGCCTCAGTGAACACAGAGTTCACTCTGCCTCAGTTCATAAACATCTCCCCAAGTTTATCTGTCTTCTCCAAATTTATCTTTTTTTATGATACAGTATAAATTCCATTATTTTCAGCCTTTCCTCAAATGATGGGCACCCACTTTGTTTCCAGTTCTTTGTAATTACAAATGATTATTTTTCTTCACATGTGATACTATACCTCCACCATCTCTCAGTAACTTCTCTTCTTAACTTATGTCCTCTCTCCCCATCTTCGTCACATCTATCAATTGCTTTCCCATTCTCTTCCATGATTTGAGGTCCTAGACCATCTTGTTTCTTGCCATTAACCTTTAAAACTTCATCATACACAGTGACAAACCTTTTGTTTTCACACAGTTCCTTGCACTTCTCAATTCCTATAATAACTGTTGTAGGAATGTTAATCGGTTATAAGCGTCATCACTCAGGATTGGTGTAACACCGTATACCAAGAAAATCCAGAATTTTGATTTCCTCCTTTTGACAACCTCCTGTCTCTATAATTCTCCCAAATTCCTTTTTTTTTTTTGGCTAAACTTACTTTGTGTCCTTTTTTTGATTTTCGATCTCTTTATTGTTTATTCTTCTACCTTACCAACCTGCTCCTGTCTTCACTTACTTCCCTACCTGCTCTAGGTTCCATGATCTATTCACTTACATCTTAAATCTGATCAACCTCTTGTTTTTCTTGCATACTGTACTCATTCATGTAATGTCTTGGTAAATCCCACCATCCTCTTTCTCTGTTCTTGTTATTCTTGTGGGAAGAAGGCAGGAGATGTAGCCAGCTGATTTTATTACAAACTCATGCAATCTAATTTCACCTGTACTCTCAATATTGATCAGCAATCCTTTTGATTATATCTCATTGATTCCTTATCACATTCCCCATAGGAGATGTTCTATATCTTTTTTATTCTTCTCAAGTCTCTGATCCACCTCATCTCAGTTTTTTTGGGGTAAATGATCCGCTTATTCACTTTACTGACATGTAAATTTCCTCAATTTCTCTCTTTTCTATCTCTAAGTTTTTCTTCTTTCTATTTGTCTCAATTAAAAAAAAAAGTCCTTTTGTTCCAAGGCTAATTCATTCATATGTTCTCATTTTCATTCTTCTTTACTCCTTTGGTACCTTACATCACCAATTATTTCCCTTTTCTCTTGTATCTTCAATCTTTCTTCTGTCCATTGGCTCTTTCTTTTCAACCTACCTCTATTTTCAGGTCTCCTTTCACTTAAAAGAAACTTTCCCTAGACACTACTGTCCCCAGAATCCATTGTTTTTTCTCCTCTTCATCTCAAACATCTCAAGAGCACTCTGTACTACTCTTTCACTTCCTTTAGTCTATTGACTCCTCAACTATTATAGTTCATATTATTTTTTTTTTTACCCCATTATGCTCTGGAGCAGGTCACCAATAACATCATTTCTTAATGTAAAGGGTTTTCTTCAGCCGCCTTTTTGGACCTCTATGTTGAATTTATTGTTACTTTTGACTTCTCCTTAAAATTCTCTCCACTCATGAATGGCCTTTTATTTTATATGTGATTGTCAATATATAGCTTAGAGCACGTGGGTTTATCCCTTATCTTAACAGGGCATCTTTCACTGTTTGGTTTTTTCCTAAAGACTAAATCTCCCTAACTCACCCAGGCTGAAAGAATAAAGGGAGTATAGAGAAAGTATAGAATGGATCTGGCTCCATTCTAATTGACACAAGATCCTTGACCTTTGTTTCTGACCTAGCCAATTTTGGTCTTCCTTGGGAAATCTGGTATTTCTCCTCCCCCTCCCAGGAACTCATCAAATTAATGCTAAACTTCATGCAGATGTCTGATTGACTTAGCATGGAATCTTTTAACTTAGACTTTTGGGGGCAATTTTATTGTTAGAAGGTAAAATCTATAATAATTGAATTGAGATTCATGTGTCAGGGATAGCTTAGATCAATTTATAATTCATTACAAAGCCTCAGAAAAATCCGATCCTGGCTTGACCCAAGTAGATATATCTGTTGATCCAGGATCCAGGCAAACAAAAATAGTAATGACAAAAATATCTCTCCTAATCAGAACATTTAAGGTTTACAAAGTCCTTTCTTCATAATGACATTGTGAAGTTGTGCAAGTATCATTACTCCCTTTTGATAGATTGGTTAAGTAACTTGTCCATAGTAACATAGCTAATAACAGCAATTACATGAGACATTTATATTACACTTTAAGATTTTCAAAATATGTTTTATACAAAATGTATTAATCTAATTTAATCTTCACACCAACCCTATGAGGTAGGTATTATAGATATTGTTCTCATGATACAGATGATGAGGTTAAATGATTTGTCTATAATTACATTCCCAATAAGAGTTACAAGTGGGATTCAGACCTTAAACTTGTTCATGTACCTCAAAGCTTCTTAAACTATGGATCTATATAGAGTCATGTAACTGAATGTGGGGGGTTGTGAAAAATTTGGCAACAATAAAAGATATCAAATATTCTGTCAAAATTTAATTCTTTATATAAAAATAAATAAGCATATCCCTCTCATTAGTTTGCAAATTTGCTTCTGTCTTTAATAAATGGTAACATTATATGTATATCAAAGAATTGTTTTTAAGATAAATTTCTTTATGATTTATTATCAGCAAAATTTTGAGTTGTTTACCTATTTTTATATACCTATCTATATACCCAGGATCATATAAAAGTTTCTTGAGTGAAAAAGGATCATGAGTGGAAAAAGTTTAAGAACCCCTGATCTAACTTACCTCAAACACACAAAATCTTGGGGTTAATCAGAATAGAAACATTCAATGAATCTCATGACTTTTCTGAGAGATCTTGTAGATGAATTGCCCGACTACTTTGAGTAATCTCTGAGGAATATGGAAGAATGGGAAAGGAAAGGTCCATTCATCAAAGCACAGATTCTTGAGCTTGATATTTATTTCTAACAAATTTCTAAAACTAATGATTAAATTGATAGTTTGTGGGCTTTTAAAAAGAGTAATGATTACCACTAGGGGCCAGCATGGGCTCATTCTAGTTCTCATAGGAGCTTGAGAAGTCACGCAAGACCAAACTCATTTCCTTCTTTGATGAGGTTACTAGAATGGTAGATGAAGAGAATGATGGAGATTTACTGTATCTGGATTTCAGTAAGACATTTAACAAAGTTTCTCTCAGTATCCCAATGGGCAAGCTGGAAAGACTTGAGCTCATTGATTTTAGCACAGATTGATTTATAACAGATAGAACAATAAGATTCAAAGAATGTTGATTAAGTGAGATCTCTAGTGACATTCTGTAAAATTCTATATATGGTCCTTTTGTTGTCAACATTTTTATCACTGACTCAGAGAAAGATAAAATGGCATGCTTATCAATTTGTAGATGACATTATGCTAATATCTTGCATTACAAAATCAGGATTCAAACAGATCTTGAAAACCCAGAAAAATGAATCAAATATAACAAAATGAAATCTAATAAGAATAAATGTGTTCTTGTACTTGAGTTCAAAAGATCAAGCACATATGCATTAAGATAGGAAAGATATATCTGAACATAGTACGTATGAAAAAGACTTATTCTTTAACTTTAGATTCAATACATGTTATTTAACATATATAGGAATGCTTGCCATCTGGGAAAGGTGGAGGGAGGGAGGGGAAAAATCAGAACAGAAGTGAGTGCAAGGGATAATGTTGTAAAAAATTACCCTGGCATGGGTTCTGTCAATAAAAAGTTATTAAAAAAAAGAAAAGAAGAAAAAAAAGATTCAATACATGTTAACAATCATTTATAAAGCACTTGTATCATGCGCTGTTTTAGATATCAGGCATATGACAAAAACAAAATCATTTCTACCCTCAAGGAACCTATATTTAATTGAAGAATTAACACATGCACATAGAAATAAATGCAAAATAAATACAAAGTAAATTAATTGCTCCCAATGAAATTGTGAGGAATGGAAGCATTAACTTTTAACACATCAGTACATACCTTACATTGGAGATGAGTTCTGAAGAAAGCTAGGAATTTTAAAAGGCAAAGTTGAGAAGCAAATGAATTTTATGCATGGAATATAACCTGTGCAAATGCATGTGAACTAGAGCTTGACTGTTATGAAGGGGAACAATTAGACCAGTTTATCTTGCAGGTTGAATACATGAAGAGAAGTAATATGTTATGATCCTAAAATTTTAAACTAGAATCAGATTGTGCAAAGGATTTTAAATGACAACTAATGAGTCAAAACTTTGCTGTAATCGATGGTTCCACATATGGAAGGTATGGAGCTGATTGATGGAGGACCTGTGTTTTTAATGTTAATTATTAGGCCAAAATTAGCAAAAGTAGCAGATAATTGATCCATACTTTGTTGCATCTAAGCTTCAGAAGCTGCATTTTTTTATCCTAGAGATCATAGGGAATCACATAGTCTGACCTCTGCTTTAGAAATTTCACTTTGGGAGTTGTGTGGTACATGAGTTGAAGAAGGGAGAAACTTGAAGTGGTGAATCCAGCTAGAAGGAAATTGCTATAGTCCAGGTGAGTGGTAATAAAAGCATAAAATAGGGAGATATATATGGAGAAAAAAGAAATAAATATGAGAGACACAGAGGTGCTAGAAAGAGGTAAGGCTATCATGGAAGGAAAGTGAAAAGTCAAGAATGTCTCTGAAGTTGTGAAACTGGCTGACTGGAAGAAAGAAATGAATGGAATAATGTTACTTTGGGAAGAAAAAAGCTAATATAATGTATAGTTATGGTGTCCAGAATGAGGGAGATATTGCCTTGGTCAACCAAAGCTAGAATATTATGTCAGCTCTGGGTACCATATTAAATAATACAAGCAAAGCATAATCAAATGTTAAAAAAATAGATCTTGTACAAAGGAAGGTAGGTAGAATGGTAAAGAAACTTGAACCCATGTCATTTTAGAACCTATAGATATATAACATGGAGATGAGAATGATGAGGTGTTGTGATAACTGTATTCAAATTTCTGAAAGGTTTCCATGAGGAAGAGGAGTCCATTTCATTCCTATCCCTATGGAGTTACAGTCCAGATTTATCTGCCCTTTCTACAGTATCTCTCTGAAACACCTGTCTCAAAATAAGCAAACTTCTTTTCAGTTTAAATCTATACTTTTCTCAATTCTTCCATTTTCTGACATTCACTGAGATCTGGTTTTCTCATGATGATACTCCTTCCCTAATAGCCCTTATTGGTTATACTCTCTCATACCCCTACTGATTGAGGGGGAGAGTCAAAATATTCCTTGATTCCCATTATCAGTTCTAGACTTTCCCTCTCATATCATCACTTAGCAACTTTTTTTCCTCTAAGGAAAAATGTATTGCCCCAATTTATTCTCAATCTAGATCTTAGTAGCCATTATATATTGGACCTTAGAGGACTTTCCTTCCTTCTTCAATGAGTTTAATCCCTGGCTCAGTCTTTTTATTCCTATTCCTGCCCTCTTACTAGGAACCTGAATTTTTAAAAATTATTTTAATATGTAGAATAAAACAACCACTTCCATACCTAGTACAATACCTAGTACTATAACAAACATGATTGCACATGAACCTGCAAATCTACCATGTACAACTTGGTATTCCATTCTGCTATACAACAAAATTATCATGTAAATTTATTTTCCCCCTCTTTTTCTTTTCTCCCTTTCTCACCCTAGAGATGGTTACCATTAGACACAGATAGGTATATGTATGTAAAATTATTCTGTACATATTT
Organism: Antechinus flavipes; assembly: GCF_016432865.1. Lineage (NCBI taxonomy): Eukaryota > Metazoa > Chordata > Mammalia > Dasyuromorphia > Dasyuridae > Antechinus > Antechinus flavipes. The sequence goes on along the minus strand of NC_067400.1, from coordinate 119,927,521 downwards.
CTTTTTTTATTTCTTTCTCTTGATTCATTTAGCATTTTTCTTTATATGTTCTTTATAGTTAATTTGAGTATAATAGACATGCTCAAAGTTGTTTTTTTAAAAAAGATGTTGCTGTTGCTATGTACAATATTTTCTTGATTGTGCTAATTTTCTTTTCATTGTGTCATGCAAGTTTTTCCATGTTATTTCTGAAATCATTGAGCTCATCATTTCTTATAGCATAGTAGTAATCTATCAGCCATTTCATTTTAAAGTAAACATATTGCTATTTTCTCAAATGCAATACATTTGTAGATCCTCAATCTACTCAGTTTCCATGGCCAACTCCTCCATTCCTTAGCTACATGTAGATAGTAATGTGCTTTTTTTTTATTAAAGATTTTTATTTTCAAAACATATGCATAAAAAAACATATGCATGGATAATTTTTCAACATTGACCCTTACAAAACCTTGTATTCCAAATTTCTCCCACCCTTCCCCCAACCCCCTCCCCTAAATGGCAAGTAATCCAATATATGTTAAACATGTTAAAATATGTTAAATCCAATATATGTATACATATTTATGCAATTATCTTGCTGCACATAAAAAAATCAGATCAAAAAGAAAAAAATGAGAAAGAAAATAATGGTCCACACTCAGTTCCCACAGTCCTCTCTCTGGGTGTAGCTGGCTCTCTTCATCACAAGACCATCGGAACTGGCCTGAATCCTCCAATTGTTGAAAAAAGCCACATCCATCAGAATTGATCATCATATAATCTTGCTATTGCTGTGTATAATGATCTCCTGATTCTGCTAATTTCCCTTAGTATCAGTTCATGTCTCTAGCCCTTGCTGAACCCATCCCTGCTGATCTTTTCTTATAAAACAATAACATTCCATAACATTCATAAATTATTCAACCATTCTCCAACTGATGGGCATCCATTCAATTTCCAGTTTCTAGCCACTACAAAAAAGATTGCCACAAAATTTTTGCGCATACAGATTCCTTTCCCTCCTTTAAGATCTCTTTGGGATATATGCCCTGTAGAAATACTTGCTGGATCAAAGGATATGCACAATTAGTTAGCTCTTGGGTCATAGTTCCAAATTGCTCTAAAGAATAGTTGGATTAGTTCACAACTCCACTAGCAATGCTTTAGTACCCCAGTTTTCCTACATCTCCTCCAATATTCATCATTATCTTTTCCTGGCATCTTAGTCAATCTAAGAGGTATGTAGTGATATTTCAGAATTGTCATAATTAGCATTTCTCTGATTAATAGTGATTTAAAGGACCTTTTCACATGGCTAGAAATGGTTACAATTTCTTCATCTGAAACTGACCATTTATCAATTGAAAAATGGCTTGAATTCTTAGAAATTTGAGTCAATTCTCTATATATTTTAAAAATGAGGCCTTTATTAAAACCTTCTAATATAAAAATGTTTTCCCAGTTTATTGCTTCCCTTCTAATCTTGTCCACATTGGTTTTGTTTGTACAAAACATTTTTAACTTAATATAATCAAAATTATCTATTTTGTGTTCAATAATGAACTTCAATTCTTTTTTGGGCACAAATTCCTTCCTTTTCCACAGACCTAAGAGGTAAACTATCCTTTGTTCTTCTAATTTGTTTATAATATCTAAATCATGAAACTATTTCAACCTTATCTTGGTATACGATGTTGATGTGGGGCATTGTCTAGTTTCTGCCATACTAATTTCCAATTTTCCCAGAGTTTTTGTCAAATAGTGAATTCTTATCCCCAAAGCTGGAGTCTTTGGGTTTGTCAAACACTAGATTATTATAGTCATTGACTATTTTGTTCTGTGAACCTAATCTAGTCCACTGATCAATCTCTATTTCTTGGCCAGTAACAAATGGTTTTGATGACTGCTGCTTTATGATATAGTTTTAGGTATGGTACAACTAGGCCACCTTCATTTGCATTTTTTTCATTAATTCCTTTGAGATTCTTGACCTTTTGTTCTCTCAAATGAACTTTGTTATTATTTTTTCTAGATCTATAAAATAATTTCTTGGGAGTTTGATTGATATGATACAGAATAAATAGATTAATTTAGGTAGTGTTGTAGATTAATTTAGGTAGTGTTGTCATTCTTATTATAGATAGTTATACTCTTGATCTTGTCATTTCCCACAGTTATCCCACTTCCATGTTTTTGAACTCTGAAATTCCTTTATCTCACTAAAATCTTTTAGTAATTTCATCCCAAGACTCAATCCTAATCTTTTTCCTCACCATTCTCATTACCTCTTAATTTATTCCCGGGTCTTCATTTCTGCATTGACATAAGACAAATCTCTACATTTTTGTGAACCAGTTCAGCTCTATCCTGTTCTATCCTCTAAAATTTCTTGCTGTCTTTTCCTATGCCTTGATAAATTATCTACCTCGTTTGGTCTTTTTCATGTGATTTGTGGAGTTGGAGGAAATTCTTTTAAAAAATTCTGATTTGGCCCACTACAAACTTATCAACTGGACCCTCACTACAGCAAGGCAATTCATCTATTTTCCATAGTCAATTTGCCATCCACTCCACTATGATTGTTTGAAATCTTCTGGTCACTCCTCAATCACTCTCTTTCTCTCTGCTGAAGTACAACATTGTCTCATACTATTGTCTCAGAGCTCCCTTTTCACCCATCTTCCCCATCTCATATTACTCAAACATCTTTTCTTATTATCTCTTCCTTTACTTCTATCTCAGATGAAGACTTTGCCAAGTCAACCAATCTACATGTTTTGATCACATTTTCTCCTCAAAGAGTTTCCCATAGTTTTCATTCCTACTACTTCTCTAATTTTTGAACTCTCCCTGTCTTCCCTGATCTTGAAAAAATCCTCAGTTGCTTCCAACATTCTTGCTAAGTCTCACAACGTATCTTGGCTCCCTTTTTTGACTAAATACCTCGAGTAAGTTGTCTATGCTAGCTGTTTGGGGAAAGTATTGAATTTTCTGTTAGTTGGCTGTTCAAGACATTGGGGTTTATAGAAAGCATTTATTTATATAGCAGGGATAGGATTAGATGAATTCTAAGTTCTTTTCCAACTTTGTTATTCTAGGATTCTATAATTAGAAGCATTGTATAACATCAAGATAAGTTAGCACTCATTTGATCCACTTGTTGGTCATTGGGCCATAAGGAACTAGCTTTTGGCAAAATTATAAGATATGCAAAGTTTGTCTTTATTGTGTTCCAAGTTGCCCTTTTACCTTCTCTTTCCCCTGCATGTAAGTGCCCACTCTCTTCAGTGCTTATCCTAGGTTGTCATTCCAGAGAGCCTTGATTTTAATGGGCTATTAATTCATCCTAATACAAGAAATTAGTTGATAGTCTGTGTAATGATTATTTATTGTAATGATTGCGTATTTAAAATCAGCCGGAGTCAGGAACTCAGGTTAAGGAAAAAATCTTCAGTCTTTATTCAAGTGAAGAGGTGAAAAAAGATTGCGATAGCAATATGGGCAAGAAGGATTGTGATAGCAATATGGGAAGCTGCGACAGGAAGCCAGCTAGCAGAGCAAGTGAGGGCTGAGCTCTCCTCCCCTTGTTTTTTCACTCCCCTGCCTCCACCCACCAGAATCGTCATCTCCTATACAACACATCAGGGCTTGCACAAAGAGTGGGTGGGGGCCATTCTTTCTCCAAGCTTATATATTAATAGAGTATGGTCCAATTACTATTTAGCCTCATGTGCTTGGGACCTCAGTGCATCAACTCAAGCCTCAGCCCATTACAATTTATAGATGATAAGATTCATGATTTGGTTTAGAATTTACCTAAATGACCTTTGTGTTCATACTAATTCTGTCTCTGATTCCAGGATTTTAAATTATAAACTGATAATTGATTAAGATGTTAGCCTTCACAGGAGAATTTACCTTTTAATAGTGTCTTTTTGAAGACAAATTAACCTTCACAATTCAAAGAAATATTAGGCACCACAAGAGTTGGTTAGGGAGATATTTTTGGCTGGGGGGGGGAGCCATTTGTCAATTCCCAAATAACATCATATAAGCAGATACCTACTAGTGAGGACAAATCCTAATAGCATTAAAGCCAAAGACATCTCTCTCTTTTTTTCTTAGAACTCTTTCATGTCTAAAAGAAATATGACTATATTATTTAGATAAGTTTCCTATGGAAACAATAGTGAAGAGTAAAGGAATCTAGGTTTTGAATCAGTATGTGAATGACAACATGAATTCATTCAATGAAAATTGTATGAAAATTCATACAGATAAATTTGAGTATCTGAAACTATCATGAAAATATATGAGATAGCGTAGTAGAGTGGGATAAGTGTTGTGCAGTATTCATAGCTAATATATTCAGGCCAGAAGTAATTTCTTTGGATTTTAAAAAGTTTTAAAATTATTTTTCAATGTAATAACTATTGATGCAATTTTGGCTGGAAGCAGAGAAAGGAATAGGGATTCTATGTGTGTGTGTGTGTGTGTGTGTGTGTGTGTGTGTGTGTATGTGTGTGTAATAGACCTTTTTGGCAATCTAATGGTTCTTATGGATCCCTTCCCAGAACAGTATTTCTAAGTATATAAAATACATGGACTTACAAAAGAAACCAAAGGTTAATGAAATTCCCTATTGGAAAGGCAAGCAATTTGACATAGGCTATGTGCATATAGTGATATTTCCAAATTATTGATGTTCTGAAAGAAAACAGACCCTCCTCCCCCCAAAATAAGAAAAATAAAGAAAGCCAAAAAATGCTTTGATAGTATTTAGACTTCAACAATCTTTCTCTGGATGTGAATAGCATTTTCCATCATGACTCTTTCAGAATTATCTTAAATCACTGTATTGCCAAGAATCACTAAGCCATTCACAGTTGATCATCATGTAATATTGCTGTTATTATAAATAATTGTGCTCACTTTACTTTGCATTTGTTAATATAAGTCTTTACTGGTTTTTCTGAAGTATCCTGTATTTTTATTTCTTATAGCACAATAATATTCCATTAGAATCATAAATCACAAGTTTAGTTATTCCCCAACTGATGGGCATCACCTCAGTTTCCAATTCTTTGCCACCACAAAAAGATTTGTTATAAATATTTTTGTATATATAGGTCCTTTTCCTTAAAAAATAACAACAACAATAAAATTCTTTGGGATACAGACTTAGTAGTGTGTTATTGGGCTAAAGGATATGAAATTTTATGGCCTGTTGGACATAACTTCAAACTACTATACAGAATGATTAAATCAGTTCATAACTCCACCAACAGTGCATAAGTGTCCTAATTTTCCCACATCTTTTCCAACATTTGTTGTTTTCCTTTTTCTGTCATATTAGCCAATCTGATAAGTGTGAAGTGATACCTCAGAGTTATCTTAATTTGCATTTCTTTAATCAATAGTGATTTAGAGCATTTTTTTCCATATGACTATAGATAATTTTATTTTATCTGGAAACTTCCTATTCATATCTTTTGACTATTTATCACTTGAGGAAAGACTTATATTCTCCTAAGTTTGATGCAGTTCTTTATATGTTTGAGAAATGAAGACTTTGTCAGGGAAACCTGATATAAAACTTTTCCCTTTAATTTTCTACTTTGATTCTAATCTTGGTTTTATTGACTAGAATTGACTTTATTTGTGGAAAACCTTTTTTTTTTTTTTTTAAGTTCATGTTATCAAAATTATCCATTTTATATCCAGGAATGATCTCTATCTTTTATTAATCCTAAATTCTTTCCCTATCCATAGCTCTGATAGATATATTATTCCATGTTCTCCCAATTTGCTTATGATATTGCCCTATATGTCTAAATCATTGACCTTATTTTGGCATATAATATGAGAGGTTGATCTTTACCTAGTTTCTGCCAAAGTGCTTCTCAGTTTTCCTTGTCATTTTTGTCAGAATAGTTCTTGTCCCCAAAGCTTGGATCTTTGCATTTATATAGCATTAGATTATTATGATTTTTTGCTACAGTGTATTTCATATCTAATTTATCTTACTGAACCACTATTCTAATTCTTCAGACTGTATCAACTTGTTTTGATGATTACTGCTTTTTAATACAATTTGAAATCTGATATGGCTAAGCTATTTTTTCATATTATTTTCATTGATTCCTTTGATATTTTTGATTTTTCTTATTCCAGATGAATTTTATTACATTATTAGTTCAATGGATTTCTTACTTTCAATTTTATCATTCTCTTCAAGATTTCCCCTTTGGCATTTAATTGGGAATTTTTAATTTGTTCATTTTCTTGTTTTTTTTAAGTGCATGTTCAATTCACTGATCTGCTCTATTTTTCTATATTATTGCTGTAAATATCTGAAGTTAAAAAAATTCCTTAAGTACTGCTTTGGCCGCATCTCATAAATTTCAGTATGTTGTTTCATTGTTGTCATTCTCTGATGAAATTATTGATTGTCTCTATGATTTGTTCTTTGACCCACTTAATATTTAGTTTCCAATTAATCTGTCCTGATGTAATGGGATTCAGTGTCTCTCTGATTTTTGTGGAGAATGGGCCACATTGCCTGGAGAAATTCCTAAAAATGATGCCCACCCACTGAATCTCTCTTAGGAAAGCTACTCTCCCACTTCCCAATTGATCTGGGAATCACTTTGGTCTGGGAAACAATCACCACCCTTTATTGATTTAAGAATTACCTCCTAATCATTCCTAGCTCCAAACCATAGAAGGCTAATAAAAGACAAGATTCTGTTCTCAAACCTTTGCTATTCTTATCAGGAACTGGCCCACTGAGTGGTCTTTCAGTGAAAATAAACCCATCTTTGCCAAAAACCTACCTTTGCTAATTCCTAATCAGGAAGCAGCCTCCTGAAGGAAAGAGTTTCTCAGTGTAATAAATCCATTTTTTGCCAAAAAAAATTTCACTTGGAGATCAGGACTGAGAATTCTTTCACAAAAACCTGCAACATTGGCCTGGGGACTCCCATCACTGTTAGGGTATTTCTCACTCCTCCTTTCTCACCCCTCAACACTTCCACAGCCATTTATTGAATGTAATTTTTTGTTTTATTATGATCTGAAAAGGACACATTTAATATTTCTACTTTTCTGCATTTGTTTATGAGGGTTTTATGCCCTAAAACATGGCCAATTTTTGTGTGGGTGCTATGTAAGAAAAAAAGGTATATCCTCTTCTATTCCCATTGAATTTTCTCCAGAGGTCTATCATAGCTAACTTTCCTAAAATTCTATTCACTTCCTTAATTTCTTTCTTTCTTTTTTTGTTTTTGTTTTTGTTTGTTTTTGTTTTTGTTTGTTTGTTTTGTTTTGTTTAATTTATCCAGCTTTGAGAAGGGAAAGTTAAGGTCCCCCACTAGTGTAGTTTTACTATTTCCTCCTATAACTCATTTAACTTTTCCTTTACGAGTTTGGATGCTATACCATTTGGTACATATATGCTTAGTTTTGATATTTCATTTTCTATGGTATCTTTAAGTAAACTGTTGTTTACCTGCTTGTCTCTTTTAGTTAGATCTATTTTTGCTTTTGCTTTGTCTGAGACCATGATTGCTACCCCTGTTTTTTGTTTTGTTTTATTTTTACTTCAGCTGAAACACAATTGATTCTATTCCAGCCCTTTTCTTTTACTCTGTGTGTGTCTCTCTGCTTCAACTTTCTTATAAACAACATATTGTAGGATTCTGGCATTCTGTTCTAGCATCTGTTTCAGTTTTATGGATGAGTCCCTCCCACAGTTATGATTTCTTTCATTTCCCTCTATCCTATTGTTTCCTGTTTATCCTTCTCTTCCCCCATTAGGTCACCCCTATCCAGGTGCTTCCCCTCATTAGGACATCCCCATCCCAGGTACCTCCCCCATTATGTCATCATTCTTGTTACCCTATAAAAGAATCTTATATCTGACATTTGCAGCTGAATTCTTGGAGACTATAGTCTTGTTCAGCCCTGGGACCAAACCATGGATCCATTTGTTCCCAGTAAATCTCTCCTTTTCAAACAAAATTTTACAACTCTCTAATCTCTATCTTGCCTCAGTTTCTCTGGCATTACATTGGGAGCTCTGGAATTTGCTATAATATTCCTGGGAATTTTCATATGAGAATCTCATGTAGTGATTGATTAATTCTTTTAATTTCTATTTTACCCTCTGGTTCTAGTATATCAGATATCATCTAGGATATGATGTCTAAGTTCTTTTTTGATCATAGCTTTCCAATAGTTCAATAATCTTGAATTATCTTTCCCTGATATGTTTTTTTTTCAAATCATTTGTTTTTTCCAATGAGATATTTAAGATTTTTTTCTATTTTCTCATTCTTTTGATATTTGTATTATTGTTTCTTGATGTCTTATAAAGTCATTGGCTTCCACTTTCTCAAGTCTAATTTTTAAGGAATTATTTTTTTCAGTGAGCTTTTGTACTTTCTTTTCCACTTGGCCAATTCTACTTTTCAATAAGTTCTTCTTTTCAAATGAATTTTTGTACATCCTTTTCTATTTGTATAATTCTGCTTTTCAAGGCATTCTTCTCCTTATTGAGTTTTTGTACCTCCTTTTTAAAAAAATTTATTTCTTTTCAGTATTTTTTATTCCTCCTTTATCAAATTTGTTACCAATTTTTCCAAGTGACTTTATTTTTGTGATTTTTTTACATCATTTTTATTTCTTTCCTCAATGTTTTAATTTCCTCTTTTATTTTGATTTTTAAATTTTTTTTTGACCCTTCCAGGGTCCAGAACCAAATTCACTTTTTAATTTAAGGCTTTGGATGTAGCTGTTTTGACTTTGTTGTTGTTGTCTTCTTCTGAGTTTGTATTTTTATCTTCTCTGTCACAATGATAATTTTCTATAGTCAAGTTCTTTTTTTGTTGTCATTTGCTCATTTTTCCAGGCTATTTCTTGACTTTTAACTTCATGTTAAAATTGGATTCTGCTCCCCTTCTGGAAGGGACATTGTCTTAAGATTCAGGTTTTTGGTATTACTATGTTTAAAGCTAGTTCTGGGATCTGTAACTTTTCAGTTTCTCCAAGATGTTATGATCTGAGGGTAGGTGTGTTCACTGCTTTCCTAGTCTCTACTATGACCACAGCATTCTTTTCTACCTTAGAATTATGACCATGATTCATGTTCCTGTTGGTGCTCCTTCTTGCCTTATGATTGAATCCCAGAATTGTGTATGGGCAATGCAACAAAATTTTGCACCCATTGCCAGTAATGTCAGATATCCCCAAGTTCCACTGCTGGCTTGCCAGCCTCAGCCTATTCTGGACTGTTCTCTACTCTCACCCTAATGGGACAGACCTTTGCTTCTGACCTTTTAAATTGTCTTGGGTTGGAAAAAGAAATTTGGAGAGCTCAGGTTTGTTCCTTCCTTTTCTTCACTGTCTTAGCTCTGCCCTCCTGTAATTTCTGAAGATACCAACTGGTTTTGTTATTGATTTCAAGATAAGTCGACTATAATAGTTATAGCTTAGAGTGAGGTCCTCAAACTTTTTAAATAGGGCGCCAATTCACTGTCCCTCAGACTGTTGGAGGGCCAGACTATAGTAAAAACAAAAACTTGGTTTTGTGGACCTTTAAATAAAGAAACTTCATAGCCCTGGGTGAGGGGGATAAACATCCTCAGCTGCCGCATCTGGTGCACGGGCCATAGTTTGAGGACCCCTGGTTAGACTATGAAATATATTAATGTTGGGAACAGAAAGATTACTAAGGACATCACTGATAGGTTATTTTCCTTTTGTCTCTACTTGTTTTTGTTGTTTTGTTTTGTTTTTTACCTATAGCATATGCATAGAGTCCTTCCTTGCATCACACATTTATTTTTATTTGACATGTATAATTGCCATAAGTTCTGAGTAAGACAATTAGCACTCAATAAATTCTTGCAGCATTTATCACTTTGATCACGTTAATCACTACAGAGATTTCTAAGGGTAGGAAAGGGCCAGATATCACTTCTAGAAACCAATGTCTGTATCCTAACTCTGGTGCTTTCTCTCTGACTTTGGACTAGTTTGTTAATTTCTCTAACCTCCATTTCCTCCCCTCAAAAAAGAGGGTACTGGACTGGGTGACTATTATAGTTTCTTCTAGCTGTCAAACTGTCATCCTAAAAGATAAGGCAGTTTAAATTCTAATGAAAAATAATATTAATAAACAATGTTGAAAATGAGGATAAATAATAATAATAATGATTAAATTTGTTTAGTTTAAATTCTAATGGAAAATAATAATAAACAATGTTGAAAATGAGGATAAATAATAATGATTAAATTTGGTATAGTTTAAATTCTAATGGAAAATAATAATAAACAATGTTGAAAATGAGGATAAATAATAATAATGATTAAATTTGGTATAGTTTAAATTCTAATGGAAAATAATATTAATAAACAATGTTGAAAATGAGGATAAATAATAATGATCACTAAATTTTACATAGCATTTTAAGGTTTGCAAAGTGCTTTTTTTTAAATTAAAAAAATTATATTCATTTCATGATATTTTGAAATTACAGAAATTACATGAGAGCAAAAACCTAATAAGACAAATACAACTAGAGAACAGTATATTTCAAAAGTTCTCAGCTTTCATGAGACATTGAGAAAGGGAGGGGAAGAACACCTATATAGCATTTACCATATAATTTAGTGAAGGGGCTCAAATCTAAGCCCAGGAAGAGACTGGGAGAAGCATATGCAAACTTTCCTCATCAAGGGGTTGTGAGTCCATTTTATCCCAGTCTCTTTCCTGCTGGTTGTTTCCTGAACTACTCAGTTTTGGATTCTCTTCAATGTTGCATAAAGTGATTTTACAAATATTATCTCAATTTTATTAGATAGAAAAAAAAAGAATATAAACAAGAGCAAACTCCAGAGACCAAAACTCTTAACCAGTTACAGCTATATAAAATTATATATACATACAGCAAGGAATTGCAACTAAGTTAATTAGAGCTAAGCAAGGTGAGTCAGAGAAGCTGGCTGCAAGTTTGGTCTTAATCAATGTTTTTGGAAAGAAAGGAGGGACTATTCATGGTACAGCAAAGCAAAATTGATAAGGACCTAGCCAAGTGGAAGTTTTCTGTTGTTAATGTCTCTTCTTTCTTCTCTATCAGCTCAGTGTAGGACCTGCTTTGCTATTCTGTTTCAGAGTTTTCCTGGGCAAATAAGTAATTTAAAAACCAAAGCTTGGCAATTAGAGCCTGTGACTCCCCTTTGTTAAGTTCTATGAGTTTAAAAACAAGCAGCAGTGTGTTGGCTTTGTTTATTTCTTGGTATTCTCTTCTCATTTAAGTGCATTTGGCAAAATGCAGGTTATACCTGGGATCAATTTTGTTCAGTCTCCCCTGCCTCATTTACAGAAAAACAGTCATTATATCCTTTAAAACATGTGTTCCCCTCTTCTCTTTTTGGGGATTTACATCTAAATAATCACTACTCTTGGCTGCCCCAAGTCTGTGGAGTCAAATAAGCGTCCATGGTTCCAATCTTCCAAAGCTATTAATGGAAGTTTTATGGGTGGGGAGATAGGTAATGGGGCTGACTTTAGACCTTAAAAGAAATTCACTGGAGTGGAATTTGGGGAGTGGGGTGAGGAAGAATGAATGGAAAAAATGATGCAAACTAGTTTGTAAGTAGCACATACCCTAAAATGGTATAATTATACCTTGCACATTTAAGGTTCCCTTCTTGTTGAATAGCCCAAGTAACTTATTTGTGTACCAAGGGACCTACAGAGATATGTGATCATAAAATCATAGATTACAAATTGGAAGAGACCTCAGAGAATTTCTAGTTCAATGGTCTTATTTACAAATGAAAAAATTGGGGCCCAAGTTGGCTAAGGCTCATGGGTATATGGGATCATAGATTGAGAGTTGGAAAGGAACTCAGAAAGCCACTGAGTCCAACACTACTTATTTTTAAATGAAATTGAGGTACAGAAAGGTTATATAGTTAGCAAATGTAATATATTGTCCTATATTAAATTATATATGATATGTAAATATAATTTAACATAAATTCAAATAAATATACAAATATTTATATAAAATCACATTAAATAAGTAAATATCATGTATTATAAATATCGTATACAGGATCATACAGGACGAGGGTGAGCCTGAAACTATCCCTCTGACTTTTGAGGTGAACTCTGAAACTTCTCTTCTGAAAAGGCAGTTAGATGGTTTCATTAAGATTAGCCCAGGACCACTCCAAGTAGCCCGAACTTAAGTGGTCTCATTCAACTGGAAATCTAGGCCTGAGGGCAGTGACAACATTGAAGGAATCTCATTCAATGGAACTCCTACCAATAAAATAACCAAAATAACCATAATTGCCAATAAAATGACCATTTGGAAGTCCAAATCTTTGCAGAAGTCCAAAGTAGGAATGATGTTTTGCCAATGAAACTCTCTTCTAGGCACAGCTGCCTACCAGGACTCTTGCTTGCTGTGAAGAGACCCTCTTCTCAGGGATAATCTTTTCTTATTTCTCTTCCAGGACTTCTTGTCACTCAGACAGTCTTCCTAGCAAAGTCAGCTTCTCAGTGCCAATAAACTTCCTTTCTGCTATTCAGACTTTTTAGGTTCGTGAATTCTTTCACATTGGACCTGTGTGCTGACCAGAAGGGATTCCCACAACTCTCTGCACTGCCTCTAATTGCATCATTTTGGTTCCCTGACTGGAAATCCCCCAAAATCTGGACAAAGTAAAGCCTTTTCTTATTGTTTTATTCTATAGCTGGACACTCAAATACCCAGGAAGATTTGAGTTGCTGGAGCCCCAGGCTCGAGTAGAATTCTCTCAGGAACACCTGTGGGAATACCTGCATTCTCTGACAAAAGTCCCCTTACTCAGGGAGCATTTTGTCATCTTTCCATCTCTAGAGAGGTCTAGAGAAGAACAAGGTACTATAGAATTGGGGAAACTAAAGCTTTTAGCAAAATGGGACAAAACACCTCTATTTCTAAGAATCCTTTCTTAGGCAGAAACAAATTTGGCTTGAAAGATCTCAAAACTGGAAAGCTTAAAATAGCATTGTAGGATGCTGCTTCAACTTGCTAAAAGGAAATCAAAGTCCCTTCTTCCAGGGACAAGGCAGCCCCCCTCTGCATCTCTATGCAGTCCCTATCAGGAAGCTTCTGAATCCCTTCCAGAACAGGACCTTCTCTCCTTTACTCTGTCTCTCTCACCTGTACCAAATCCTGGGACTTCTAGATTTTTTCCTCCTCCTCATGATACTGATTCTAACCTCTGCCTTCTGGGAAAGGCAACAGATTCTCAGGGAGAGACAGAGCAGAGGGGCCTCTTTCAATGTTAAATTTCTCTCAGACTGAGGAGAAACCTGGCCATTGTTCTAAAATGGGAAAGGGACCCCAACTAACTTTTTGAGGGGTCCAAGGCCAATGCCCTCCTTGATCTGTCCTGGGGAGATGTTAATATTAAACTATCTGCCCCAGATATACGGAGGAAGCTGCAGAAGTCAGTTTTGGTCCCTTAAATTTCTCCCTTAAAAACAACTGTTGGAGTTTTTAATAATATGGATCAGGCTGCATCTGAGGAGAGAGGTCATGGAATTAAACTGAGATTTGGAGAAAAGTCCTTACTCTTGGCTGCTACTTCCAGGAACCACAAAGGTCCTTTAAACTCCCCAGTCCTTGTCCTGAATTTGAGCAGGAGGAGCACTGGGGGAGGGACTGCCTACAGGGCACAAGCTGACCCTCCTTCCCCCATTGCCCCTTTCAGAGGCAGAATTTATGCTCAATCTTGACTCCAAGTACCAAACCTCTCCACCATAGCAGGCTGCCTCTCAGAAGGAGGACTTGAGCTGAGGACCAGTTTTCTTTCCATTGTCTCTGTAATGCCGGAGAAACTGAGGCAGGAGAGAAAGTAGAGAGTTTTTAATATTTTATTAATGGAAGAGTAAAATTGACTGGACAAGACTTGTCTCAAATTATCCAGTCAGACAGAGATAAAGATATACTGGGACCAAGGAATCCATGTTGGTCCCAGGGCTGGAGGAGACTGTCATCTCAAAGAATCCAGCGGACAGCATCCAGCCACCAGCAGCTTCTTAATACCTTTTCTCTGAACAAAGGAAGGGGTGAGAAGGACGGGAAAAACTTCTGTCAGGATGGGGGAGGCCATAAACCCAAAAAAAATCCAGAGACAGGATGTCTGAATACACAGAGATAAAGATGTCAGCGAGGTATCTTGGAATATTTTAGAGGGATATTGTAAATTCTTGAGGACAGAAAAGAGTCAGGAGGTCTACTCTCTTGTTTGTCTTGCTAACAATTTATAACCTTAGAGCAAACGGTCCTCAGTCAGACCAGATGGGGGGTTTTACAACTTAGGGGATTGACACAGAACAATTAAAGAAACTGAGACAAGGGAAACTAGTGCAGGGAAACTGAGTCAGGACAGTTAAAGAGAACTGTGGCCTAACAGTCTCTACCATGCAACCTGCCAACAATAAGAATATTCCATTGTCAGATCAAAGATCTGACTTGGATCCTCTTATAACCTTTGGCTTATGCGTGATGTGGGTGACAATGGCTATAGTAGAGTAGGAATCAGAAGTCTTGAATTTAAATCTTGCCTCAGATAATTACTAGTTGTGTGATAACATGTGCTTGGTACATGGTAGGTGCTTAATAAATGCTTGTTCCTCATCTCCCTTTCTCTATCCTAGAAAGTCATTAAACTTCGTTTCAGCCTCATTTTTCTTATCTGTGAAGTAGGATTAATTATAGCACCTACTTCTTGGAGTTGTTGCAAAAGATGAGGTCCTGGATGACTGGTGGGATTGTCAGAAAAAGTCTGAAGTACTAATAAAATTATAATATGCCCTGAGATAGCAGGGAAGGGCACCAATGGAGATCAGCTCAGCCTTTCAGTCCCACCTCTGTGGAAGTTTTGGGAAACCCCATCTTACTATATTTAATCAGAAAGCCAAGTTATGATGTCACCCCCCCCTCCTTATTAAAGTTCCCCTGTGAAGCTGTCCATGACCTATGCCATCTTTGCTGAACCTATTTTGAGTTAGCCTGCCATGGGGTTCTTTCTCAAGGGGTCTTTCTTCTCACCCCTCCCCCATGCTCTTTCCTTTCACCCCTTACCCTATGCCTCATGATATATTTCTCCTTATTATAACTAACCCTTTTAGGGTATTAAACTCCTCCATGGATTTAATCTACCAGTCAGTGGTGTCCTCCCACTTCATGGCATATTCCTTATCTCTTGGTTAATTGTGAATTCCACTGGGGAATTTGTCTTTTCTATTGTTAATTGTTAAAAACCCCTTTTCTTAAGAAGAAAATCAAATTACCTGCATCAAAAATGAAAAGGGTAAATTTACTATGAATGAAGAGGAAATTAAAGCAATAATTAGGAGCTATTTTGCTCAACTGTATGACAATAAATCTGATAATCGAAGTGAAATGGATGAATACTTACAAAAATATAGATTGCCCAGATTAACCGAGGAGGAAATAAATTACTTAAATAGTCCCATTTTAGAAAAAAAGAAATTGAACAAGCTATTTAATGAATTCCCTAAGAAAAAAATCTCCATGGCTGGATAGATTTATAAGTGAATTCTACCAAACATTTAAAGAACAATTAATTCCAATACTATACAAACTATATGGAAAAATAGGGAAGGAGTCCTACCAAATTCCTTTTATGACATAGATATGGTGCTGATACTTAAACCAGAAAGGGTCAAAACAGAGAAAGAAAATTAGAGACCAATTTCCCTAATGAATATCAATGCAAAAAACTTAAATAAAATATTAGCAAAGAGATTATAACTATTTACCACTATGACCAAGTAGGATTTATGCAGGACTGCTTCAATATCAGTTACACTATTAGCACAAGTGACTATATCAATAATTGAACTAACAGAAATCATATGATTATGTCAATATATGCAGAAAAAACATTTGACAGAATACAACACCCATTCCTATCAAAAACATTAGAGAGCATAGAAATAGAGTTTTCTTTAAAATGATAAGTAGCATCTATTTAAAACCATCAGCAAGCACCATATATAATGGGGATAAACTAGAAGCATTCTCAATAAAACCCCTTTCCTTGATAACTATATGCTCTCCCAAATCTATTTCATATTTACCCTTTCTGGTATCTATTTTAGCTCTTCATTTTGTCTGTAACCTTTCCCCATAAATAAAAGTACATTTTGATAACAAGAAAGCCATTGTGAATTCTTCACATGTGCCTTGCACCCTGACCTTATATTTTGAACTAGGAATTGCTATCACAAATTCATCATTTGATATCAAACCTCATCACAAGGATCAAACAAAATGACATGTGTAACATTCTAAACCTTAAAAACTGCTAGATCAGTTTTAGCTGTTATTATTTAAAATGAGTAGTCACAGCAGAGTTACAGTAGGGATGCAGGAGTGCAAGTTAGCCTAATTTTTCAGTCTATACCCTTTCTACAAAGTGGAAATTTTTGGGGAAAGATTTAGTGGGCTGAAATCTTAAGGATTTAAAAAAATATATCCCCAGCATCTCACATAGAGCCTGTCACATAGTAGGTGTTTAATTAATTTTTCCTGATTGATTAGAAATAGATTTTCCTCTTCCCTTTCTCCCAGTCAGAAATTAATGATGGCAATGAAGATTTAATTATTCTGCCCTAGAAGTACAGCCAATGAAAAAGGAACCATTTGCAGATGTGCTTTAAATAGGCCACTCCCTGGGGGACAGCCTGAGGGGAGCTGGCTAACCCCTCAGAATTCCTGGGAATCACTAGGGCTGTGGCATGAGGAGCTGGCTTTCGTTCCAACAGAAAGCTAAGTCACAAAAGCCTAGGTAGAGCTTTTGTTCTCTGATTGGGTGGAGCCTAGGGGTAACTTGGACCACCAGGAACTGGCTCTTTCTCCCTTTCTTATTTTGGGGTCATGAGCTTGCGGGCCTCTATTTGTTTGTCCTTGGTAGTCCTGTTTCTCTCCTTGGACTTAACCTCGATGCTTCTTCTGTCAAAGTAGATGGGTGGACTCCCGGAGCTCAGCATAGTTATATAGACCTTTATGTTTCAGGACTTGGGAAGGCAGAAGTAAATACATAGCCCCTTCTTTTCTTTCAAAATCCAGTGATTTCTACAGTATGGGGGGGGGGGGAAGGAAGGAGGAAAAGAAGGAAGGAGGGAGAAAAGAGAGGAGGAAGGGAGACAGATAGAGACAAAGGCAGAAACAGAGACAGAGAGGCAGAGACAGAGACACAGAGAGAGAGAAACAGAGACACAGAGATCGACAGAGAACAGACAGAGAGAGACAGAGACAGAGACACACAGAGAGAGAAACAGAGACACAGAGAGAGAGAGAGACAGAGAGACACACACAGAGAGACAGACAGAGAACAGAGACAGAGAGAGACAGAGAGACAAAGAACAGAGACAGAGAGACACACACAGAGACAGAGAACAGAGACAGAGAGAGACATAGACAAAGAGGCAGAGACATAGAGACAGACTGAAAGAGGGGGGGGGAGAGAGAGAGAGAGAGAGAGAGAGAGAGAGAGAGAGAGAGAAGAAAGAGAGGCAATCAGACAAGACAGAGATAGAAAGACAGAGAGATAGAGGTGGGGAAGAAGAAATAGTCAGGCATTTCTATTTTCAGCCTGCCTTGTCTGAAATGCCTGGCGTCCAGCTAACCTCTCTAATAGATGAGCTAAGCTTTGCTCTGAGACAACTTCCCAAGGAAACCTAGATGGTTGGCTTTATTTCAGCTATTTGCAGTAGATGGCACTCGATTCCTTCAGTCTTGCCTGAGTTGCTACCAATAAGCAAGCAACCATCACCGCCCCCCTCCTCAAACCCCCCTCTCCTCTCCTTTCTCCCTGTTGCCTGAGCAGGCTGGCTACCTATGTTACTGCTCTGGGAGAATGTAAATATAAAACAAAACATTTTATGCATTTTGAAAGAGCAGGGCTTTCTTACAGAGGCTCAATCTTGATACTCCAGAGACTTCTTTGGAAACTCCCTCTTCTACTGAACTTATCATTGCAATCTTTCATTCACTCAGAAAAAGCTACTACGAAAATCTCAGCTCATTTACCTTTGTCTCATCTGACTTGTAATGCCCATTGGTTGCCTGAAAAACAAAGATACTGCCGTTTTCCCCCTTCCTCTTAATCTTGTCCTTTCCCCCAACCTCCCCAGTGACTTCTTTGCCCATTTATATACTGTATCAAATAGAACATTGATTTAATTGTACCTATAATATTATATATTTTTTCTCTCAATATCTGCTCCTGTGGGAGAAAAGATGCTCCTCTGAGGGCAATTTTTCTCTAGTCATGCACAAAGCATAAGGCTGCATTTCATTTCAAAGACTAAACATGTAAAAATTTAGTTAATTCATATTTAGGAGGCAAGTATCTATGCATATATGTAGAATAGAAATTTAATTGAATATTGAATAAGGCATATATGTGAATATATATACATACACACATAGTATTTATGGATGAATACTGACTGGAGTAATCAAACTTTACATTTTGTCACTGTGGTGATAACTATCTATATGAGCAAGTTATTTAGCTTCCCTGGTCCTCAATGTCCTCATCTATAAAATGAGGAACTGTTGTAGATGATATCTGAGGATCCTTCCAGCTTTTATTCTGTGATCTCATCTATCTATCACACACACACATATATGACTATTCATGCATCCATATTATCTGTTATATATTATCTATCCTTCTGTCTAATTCTTATCTATCTTCACAAGAAATTGTGTATAGGCAGAACCCCCATAAGGTTTCCTTAATCTTGTTACAATAGCATTATTGAAATATTACATGCTATTATGTTATAACAAAGAATATGTTATATTATAAATTTATATTAACCAATGCATATTATTAATATATAACCAAATAGGGCAACTACCTATTTCTACCATTGTTCTTAGGATCTTTAGTGGTGGATTACTTGGGACAAAATAAAATAATTAAATGTACTGACATACAATAAGCACATGGCTTTTCATCTTTAGGAAACTTAATATGTATTGTGTGCTTCTTTTATGCCAGTCACTAATTTTACACAATTTGACATTGGGGTCACAAGATTTTGTCACATTCTCTAAGCTTAATGGGTACTTTTGATAAGAGTCTATTTGTTCCATTAGTCCTCGTTATAGACCATAGGTTCTCAATGAATTTTAAATGAGGCAAGTTTCTAGGCTATTGAAGCATGTTTAACTCTGTCTCTTAGATAAATTTCTTAACTTTTCATGATATGTAACATGTTGGGAGAACATGTTGTTATATTCCACCTCTATTTCTTGGGAATCTCTGTTATTCCGGGACAATTCTGATTCTCAAGATATCAACATATCTGTCAGATGTTGTCATTGGAAATTAAACATTTTTGCATAGTTGTTTTATAATTTGAAAAAGATGCAGACTTACTTGGACTTCTTCTGAAGACTGATTTAGTATAACTTTGAACTAAAAAGTGAATTTTATTAGCAAAAATTACCTCTCTTCAATTTTTAATCTATTTTTGTATTGTCTTGCCTTTGAAAATCATTTTTTTCTTCATAGTTCAAGAACTTTTTAAAGAACTTGTTTACTTATTCTTTTAATTTCAAGAAGCTTATGATACACTGTAGAAGTATCAATAATAATCCTTAGAAATGGGGGCCCCTTAGAGACTCAAGTTCCTCTGAATATATTTATTTTCTGTGAAAGAATTAGGCTACTTTTTAACTATAATTTGTCAATTCTTGATATTTTTCATACTTTTCCTTTGTACTTAAGTATGGCTGATTCTATTTCATTGTGGATTTGAATGATCTTTGAAATACTGACTTTTTCCACACCAGCAGGTCCTGCAATATCTCTAATGGTCATTAAATTGTGCTCTTAAGAATTATAACATTGGTGTGTTTCCTTTAAGTAAAATCCACATGTGGGTACAGAGTGATCAAGGGTATGTCTACTGGCATAGGACAGATTGACCCGTCTGGCACATAGCATCCTGTTATCCTCAGAATGTCTTGTTGCTCTCACTAGACTGGTTTGCCTGACTCAGCAGGGTGGTTGATTGGCCATTGGTGGAGGTGATGGTGATGGCAATGGTGGAGCCCTTCTCTGTAGGAGTTGTTCCTCTAAATGGTGGTTGTTAGTTTTGAGCATGCTGTTATTTTTAGGTCACTTAGGTTTAACTGTCCATTGATGGCACTTGATACAAATCTTTTTTTTTTTTTTTTTCTGGAAGATTTAGATTAAAATCTATAATAACCCTGTACCTTCTGTTTGGCTACTTTCCTGTTGTATGCTTGCTTCTCGTTTTGACTCAGTTTGTTACACATTTCATCTTCTTGTTTTTGTTGTTGTTGTTATTGTAGGATTTGTGGGTTTTAATTTGGGGCAAAATTCTGAATAGAATGGGAAAAGACCATTGCTGGTTGTTTAAGATAGTTAGAATCTCTCACCTCCTCTACTTCTTTAGCTGGTCCATAATTTTTCTTTTTACTGTCATATTATATCTCATCAGTCTTTTCCCTTTCATCAAACTTAGAATTCTCTGTCCTTGCTTATTCCACTGATGTTTTTTAGAAAATTTTGTAAAGTTGACAGAAACTTCAGTATTTTCTCCCTTATGCTTTTCTTCAAAGTGTATTTGTGCAAAGAAAGCATAAATAGACATTGTGTCTCTTGTGGGTTTTTTCAAGTTACTTTTGACTATCTGAGCTTATGTTGTTCTTTATTATTATTATCCATTCAAGCAGCAGACCAATAGTATCCTCATCCCCTAGGGCAAAGCTTCTTAGACTTTTTCTATTTGCAGCCCCTTTTTACCTGAGAAAATTTTTACGTGACCCCAGGTATATAAAATAGGCATACAAATCCAGCATTTACTGATAATACATAACCATTTCATCACCCCCCACTTCAGTTACATGATCTTATACAGTTTAAGAAACTTTGCCATAGGGAAAAAATATTGTTAATGAAACAAAGTGGATAAAACATCATTTTTTAAAGCATCTTCTAGGTCCGAAGCCCCCTCGTAGGCACCATGGATACAAATTCAAAAGTTGGACCATAGAGAAATTGACCAATATACTCTTTCCAGAAGCATTAGAATCATCAATCTGATTAATGTCCCCAAGTTAGAGGTAGAGGGAGAGTAATAGAGTTTGCAAATAACAACAGGGAAGAAGGCAAATGCCTCGGACAGATGAGATTTAAAGCATAACTCGGTACTGGCTAGATATAACGGATCTAATGATTTTGCAGCCTATTCATCTATTAGTTAGACTACATGGACCTAGAACAGAATTTCAAAGCTGAGTGAATTAACTCCTCATCTTTGGAGGTCTTGTCAGGAAGGTGGTAGTTCATGTGGGGAGAGAAAGACAGTGGCAGAACAAGCAGTGTGATGTTAAGAGCATTAGACTAGGAAGCAGGAGAACTGGATTTCAGTTTTGTATCTACTAATTAACTTTATGGTCTTAGTCACATCACCCTGACTTTCTGTGTCTTTATTCCTTATTGGAAAAATGAGGAAATAAAAATAGAGGAGACAGACTGGATGACCTCAAAGTTCCTTCTAGCTCTAATATTCTTTTAGAACATGCTATAACTGATTTCTTTTCTGGTGGGAAAGTGGAGTTTGTAAAATCAGAAGCAGCATTAGAATTCACAATATAATATCTTCTGTGTTATGTGGTTTGGCTAATCTATTGTTCTTCCTATTGTCTGTTGATTTTTTCTAGAGAGTATTCACTAGATTTTGGAAGAAAGGGTGAAAAATCCTCTGCTGAGAAACAACTTTTGTATCTCTATGTGTGGCTTGGCTATTAAATAGCTTTTCAGAGGTCTTGGTTTGTTGCAATAGTTTCGCCTATCCCTCAATTACTGTTTTTCTTTCATGAGGAATTGTTGCTAGAATGCACTCACCCTTTTAGGGAGCTGTAAATGTGGTTATAATTGCTTGTTTCTAAGAGAATTGGCTAGACTACATAGTCCTGGTAAAGTTACTCAAACAAATGGAATGCAGAAGAGATCCTGAGTTTCATTCAGATTTAATCTTGGCTGTGGGGCCTTGTTGCCCACTGAGTGACAGTGTCCCAGATGAATCACAGTGTGATTATGGGAGATATGAACCCAGTAGAAAAGCTTTACAGACCAGAGTGCCTCAAAATTCATTTGTTCAGTAAGGTTTGACATTTCTGTGCTCTGTATGTGGGATTTTTTTTCCCCATTTGCTAGTAAAATTACTATATTTCTTTTAATAGGTCCTTATAGAGAAGCAAGTAACCAAGCAATACCTCTTCCAATTGAGTTCATTTTTATTCTTCTTTCTGTTATTGTTTCTTATAGGAGGTTCTGAGGATGTATATGATATTTAATCTTTCATAATACCCTTCAAGAACATAAAATGACAAGACAAAGGAGGAAAGAGTAGTTCGATTGGAGGCAGTAGATCAATGTAGAATTCATCAAATATATATATATATATATATATATATATATATATAACTATATAACTATAACAATAGCCCTTGATGCTATTGATCAAGAAATTGTACCAGTTCAATTACAATGACCCAAGTGTTTAGACTTGGAAGAGGGCTCAGGGATTAGTAAGCCTTAAACCAGTCGATCAATTAATAAATATTTAGTAATCACCTGCTTTGTGTCAAGTACTGTATTAAGAACTAGGGATACAAGGAGCAGGTAGGTGGTGTAGTGGATGGAGCACCAGCCCTGAAGTCAGGAGGATGTGAGTTCCAATCTGGTTTCAGACACTTAATACTTCCTAGCTATGTGACCCTGGGCAAGTCACTTAAATCCAATTGCCTCAGCAAAGTATACAAGTACAAAGAATGATCTAATTCCCTCCTTTCAATTAGCTTTTGAGGAAGGTGATAGGTATATAGAAAAATAGACATAGAAAAATACACAAATAAGTAGAAGGTACTATGAGAGGGAGAACACCAACAGTTGGGATTCAGAAAAGGGTTCATGCAGAAAAAGTATCTTAGTTGCATCTTAAAGGAAGAAAGGGACTCTGTATGAAAATAGGGAGGGCATTCTAGGCATGGGGACAACCAAAGATACTGAGACATAAGATAGAACATTATAAATGAGGAACAGAAAAGGTCAGTTTGGTTAGATTGCAGAGTGTGAAAGGGGAAGTCATATGTGATGAGGCTGAAGAAGTCAAAGAATTGATTGATGAGTTACCCAAAATCTCATTGGGTAAGAAGCAAGTCTGATTTGAGCTCAGCTTCTCTGACTCTAAATCCAGTGCACTTATCACTAGAGAAAAAAACTGATGTGAAATGTCTAGGTTCTTAACTCTTGAACCCACTAGGAATTAGGTCCATGGGAAAGCTTTTACATCTCCGGATTCCATAATCCTCACCTGCCACTGAAGACTAAAGATCCCAGCACCTTGCCATGTACCTTGCTGATGGGGTCTAAGAACCTCTGGACCTACGTATGTTGCCTTTCCCAATTAGACTATGAGAACTTGAAGAGTAGGAATTAGCTCACTTTGATAATACCTGGCATTGCCCATGCTTAATGGATTTGTTTATTCATTTGTTAAGAAGAATCCAGAAGTTGTCACATTCACTTATGATTCAGGCAATTAAGGTTAAAGGCATTGTTATAACTTTTCTAAATTTCATGTTTTTAAAGAAGAGAGGGAGGAAGAGAGGAGAAAGGACAGAGAGAACATATCACATAATTTTCTGCTATAACAAGATTGTTTTAGTGGGGATTAGCTGCTAAAGCAATATGTCCCTTTCAAAGTTATTAACTTACTATTAGGAAGTTACTTAGGCATGCAAGAAGAATAGAGCTCAATATTATAACCTGGAAGAAACCAGTCTTATCTGTTTTTTAAAAGAAATTTGACTAATCCTATAAATAATATTTGGTAAGGAACTATCCTGTATTGTCAGGAGTACCAATTTAACTAATCAAAAAAAGTCAATAGTTTTCCTTTTATATTTCAAGGTCATTTTTTTGTCACTTGATAAATAAATCTTGCATATAATTCTTCTTTTCTTTATCACTGAAACCACTTATTCATACTCTCATCATTTCTTCTCTTGATTATTATATTAGTTTCCTATTACATAGGGGTATGAAGCATATTTTAAAAGGATATGCCCTAGAAAATTTTATTTTTAAAAAGCAAATAGTAATGAAATGCTTATTTTTAAAGGAAACCATTTTTAGTCATAAATAAAATGAAAAAGCCTAAAACTCGAATAAATTTGATTTAAAACAATTAATAGCTAAGTTTTACTTATGTTTTTAAGACAAACTTTTCCAAAGTTTTTCTTTTAATCAAATTTGCCTTCCCCTTATCCTAAAGTATAAAACAACTTTCTACTGTTTATTACAGTAGGGGCTCTCGCACACATACAGATTCATCATGAAAAGTAGCTGCTTCTGGAAGAAAGTGGTAGATTTGAACAGGGATGTAGAACTTTTATAACTGGTTCAGATCAACTAACTACTTGTTGAAGTAGATGCATTCTGATTGGCTGCAGAGGCATTCAGAAAAACTTGTCAACTTAAACTATAGTCTCTTTGCCTCATTTATTTCTGTGAGATCTTGGTGATTCTTTTGCTTATGTTGTTCCTAGAAGGAATTTAGTTTTGAAAGGTGGGGAGAATAAGCCACAGGAATCTATGAATTGCAGCCCAAGTCAGGTTTTTAATCCAGCCCAGCATTGTTTCTCCCAGGAAAAGGGAGAGATCTTTAGGAACAATCTTTGAAACTCCAGTGCAACTAGCCTATGCCAATATTCATGCTACATTTGAATGTGAGCTTAGAGAAACCAAAGCCATATAGGAACTACATTAAATTCTCCTACTTCTATTGCGTTTGTCTTGGAGTGGGTGGGTGGGATATATTGAGAAAAATGTTTTTCTTTTTGTTTTTGCTTTATCTTTGAAGTACATATTCCTTTGTAAAAAACAAAACAAAACAAAATAACAAACTCTCTCATGTCAAATGGAATAGGGATTCTAGTTTCTGACCCCTCCCTGACAAATGGAGAAAACATAGCCAGTGGGTATTTGAGTCAGTAGAAATAAAGGGACTCCCTGCTTAGAACCCTGAGGACAAAGATGTAACAGACCTGACTCTGAGAAAGTGGGGCTAGAATTAATGACCTTACACTGCTTTATCTTCTTAACCTAAACAGTAACAACCCCCAAACATCTTTTTGATTGAACCTTTTCTCCTAGTTATGCACATGATCACAAAAGATCTATGATGGAAGGGCATCTTTTAAAATTTAGGGTTTTTAAAAATTCTTTGTTAATTTAATTAACCACTTTATTCTTTCATTTTTAAATTTCATTCTATTTATTTGTCATTATTATTTTTAATTTCCTTGCCCATACAAAGCAGAGTAAAAGGAAGCTTAACTGTGGAAAACAAAGTGACCAGAGTAGTTAAAGGGGAAAAATATCTAGTTGATTTTTCCTTGACTTTTCTACTGTCCCTGCTAGTATTAGGGTAATTAGTTGGGGTTTTTCTGGCAGCACGGAGGAAGAGGGCAGACAGCCTATCTGATTCTGTTCGACTCTAAAAAGAAACTGGACTACAAAATGCAGAAATGTTATCAGAACATGTGATGCATCAATGAGGAAAGAGTGTGAATGAAGTTTATACAAGGATGCTGGATTTTGGGTGACTGGGAGAATGACGACCAAGTGTTATACATTCTTTCATTTGTCTTGTTTCTCCTCTGCTTAGAAATATATTGTGATTTGAATACTAAACAAAATGTTTGTTGAATAGAAATTAATATTAGCCTCAAGAACACCTCAAGAATAACAATGAATTTAAATATAATTCTCTTAAAAAAAACACACACACCAAAATATCTTTTTCCTGATTACTTGTAATTGTATGAGTTGAAGTATAGGGTGGATCTGGGAAGACTAGAACCTCTGGTGTGAGGGCTCTTCTTGAGACAGCTATTTCACCTCCAAGAAGATGTGGCAGCACAGTGGCCACATCCTGATAACTATTTTGGCAGACCAGCTAAACCTGATTGAGGGAAACTGAGGAGTTTCAAACATGTTGGTGAGTTAGGGGGTGTCTGCTCCAAGCATGTTGAAGACTTACCTGGTGAAATGGGGGAATGAGAACCATTTGCTCCAATGGCAATGAAAATAGCTGAAGCAGATGCTGTTTTGTGCTCAGAATTTGGTTCCATATCAGAAATGCTAAGGTCATCCACTATATCTTGAGCCATCACCAATTGTCTTGACTCTGTCCTATCACTGCATAGTGATGACTCTAGAAAATAAGTGAGGCTGATGATTTCATACAAGTCTGTCTCAATCAAAAGAACATTGTCTATATTTATCATTTTTACCTTCCTCAAAGTACTGAGGCAATAGACAAGTGTTGAAGCAGCAGATATGGATACTCTTAGAACTATAGTCACAATCTTGCACAGAAGTGGGCTGAGTCTGTACTCAACCCCAGCCTTTTTACTGTAGCAGATGGGGAATAGTCAAAATTCAAAAAAATGCACAAAACCTTTTTCTAAGATGATTCTACTCATTATCAGTACATGGAATATATGCATACTTATAGGCACCACAAAATCCACTAGATCTAAAAGACAAATAGTTCTTGTGGCACGAGAATTCAGCAGATATTGCATTAAATAGCATCCTTAAGTGAAACAAAGCTGGCTAATGAAGGCCAGCTTACTGAAGTCAGAACTAGATATATGTTTTTCTAGAGGGGTCACAATGAAGTGGAGCACCATGAAGTTGGTGTAGGTTTTGCAATCAGAACTAATCTAGTTATCAAGTTTGTGTGCCTACCAAAAGAAATGAATAACAGGGTCATAATAATGTGATTGCTACTTACAGGAAAATGCTACACCACCATTATCATCACATGACAAAAACTGATGAGGTCAAACACAAGTTTTAGGAAGATGTCAAGACCTTCATGATCAGTATGCCAAAAGAGGACAAGCTTATAATTCTGGGTGACTTAAATGCTAGAGTAGATACAGACTACCAGAGATGGCAGAGAGTCTTTGGAAGGAATGGAGTTGGAAACAACAGTGGTTACTTACTACTGAAGACTTGTGCATTTCATGATGTTCTTATAACCAACAATGTATTCTATTTATCTAAATAAACTAAAACTTCATTGATAAACTCTCATAGCAAACATTGCATTTAATAGATGATATTATTGTAAGGAGAAGAGACAGACAGAATGTGAAAGTGACAAAAGCAATGTGTGGAGCAGAGTGCTGGACTAATCATAGACTTATCCTCTCCAAACTAATATTCACATTCAACAAAAGTGGCAACCCAGAAACAAAAATAACTACCAGAAGAATTAATGTCAACAGATTAGAATGCTTCCCTGAGAGGAATGTTTGTTGCTAACTTGGATGTAAGTTAAACCAACACACAGTTGGCAACAGTGTAGCAAAAAGGGAGCAAAACTAAGAGATTTGGTATACAACACTGCATTTACTTATTTGGGTCAGAACACTCAGAAAAATCAAGATTGGTTTAATGAAAGTAATGGAAAAATTTAAAAACTGCTAAATGAAAAATGGGAACTCCACAGAGTATACTAGCAGGATGGTTCATCTTTCTCCAATAAAGTAGTATCTAATTTGATCAAAAGTAAAGTAAAGTGAAACTGCAGGATTTTTGGCTCAGTAAGAAGGAAGATGAAATTCACTTTTATGCTGATAGTAACAATCCAAAGCACTTTTATGTTGCCCTAAAGATTATTTATAAGCCAAAGAACTATGGTGCATCTCAACTACTCAGTGCTGATGGAGCCACATTAATTAGGGATAAAGGCATGATCCTGGAGAGATGAAATGGACATTTCCATAGCATTCTCAACAGACCATCATTAATCAACACTGAAGTCATTGACTTTAATTCAGATTGAAGTCAATTCTTCTCTAGCCAAATTTTCAACTGAAGAAGAGATTTTGAATGCTATTAGATGCCTCTCCTATGTCAAAGCACCTGATGCTGATTCAATTCCAGATAATATTTACAAGATAGGGGTGGGGGTCCATGCTTTTACAAAAGCTCATTAAAATTTTTTTCAGGTTGTTCAAACTGGCTCAAGGATGCTTCCATTATCCATCTCTATAAAGGTAAATGAAATAGATTGTTTTTTGACAGTCTTGGGGAGGGGGGTGTCTCTATTAGTTATTGTTGGCAAAATTCTTGCAAATATCATCCTTAATAGGCTGATCTTTCACCTGGAAGATGTTTATCTACCTCAGAATCAGGGTGACTTCAGAAAGGGCCAATAAACAGTTGATATGGTATTTGCTACCTGATAACTCCAGGAGAAATAACAGGAGTAAAATAGAGGTTTGTATAAAACATTCATTAATCTATCTGTCAATCCTGCAAGGCTGTCAATCCTGCAAGAGATAATAGAAAATTATATTAAAATTTGGCTGCCCAGACAACTGCAACAGTATTGCCCATACTTGCCTGGGTTCTGGATAATGGAAGATGCTTTTGCACTTCCCAGTCACCAGTGGAATAAAGCCAGGCTCTGGGTATTTGCTACCATGTTTTTTTTTTTTTTAAATTAAAGCTTTTTTATTTTTCAAAAGAAATTCATAGATAATTTTTTGACATTAATCCTTGCAAAACCTTGTGTTTCAATTTTTCCCCCTTCTCCCACCCCCTCCCCTAGATTCAAGTATTCTAATATTTGTTAAATATGGTAGAAATATATATATCAAATCCAATATATGTATAAATATTTATACAATTATCTTGCTGCACAAGAAAAATCAAATCAAAACAGAAAAAAATGAAAAAGAAAATAAGATGCAAGAAAACAACAAAAAGAGTGAGAATGCTATGTTGGGGTCCACAATCTGTTCCCACAGTTCTCTCTCTGGATATAGATGGCTCTCTTCATCACTGAACAAGTGGAACTGGTCTGAATCATCTCATTGTTGAAGAGAGTTATGTCCATCAGAACTGATCATCATATAATCTTGTTGTCATGTTTGTTCTCCTGGTTCTGTTCATTTCACTTAGCATTAGTTCATGTAAATCTCTTCAGGCTTCTCTGAAATCATCCTGCTAGTCATTTCTTACAGAATAATATTATTCCATAATATTCATATACCATGACTTATCCAGCTATTCTCCAACTGATGGACATCCATTCAGTTTCCAGTTTCTAGCTATTACAAAAAGGGCTGCCACAAACATTTTTGCACATGTGGTTCCTTTTCCCTCCTTTAAGATCTCTTTGGGATACTGTCCCAATAGAAACACTGCTGGATCAAAGGGTATGCATAGTTGGATAATTATGGGCATAGTTCCACATTGCTCTCCAGAATGGCTGGATCTGTTCACAATTCCACCAAAAATATATTAATGTCCCAGTTTTTCCACATCTTCTCTAACATTTGTCATTATCTTTTCTTGTCATCTTAGTCAATCTGAGAGGTGTGTAATGCTATCTCAGAGCTATCTTAATTTGCATTTCTCTGGTCAATAATAATTTAGAGCATCTTTTCATATGACTGAATGTTTTCAATTTCTTCATCTTCATTTTCAACAAAATTGTTTGTTCATATCCTGTGACCATTTATCAATTGGAAAATGGCTTGAATTCTTAGAAATTTGAGTCAATTCTCTATATATTATAGAAATGAGGCCTTTATCAGAAATCCTGAATGTAAAAAGAAAAAAAAATTCCAAGTTTATTACTTCCCTTCTAATATTGTCTACATTAGTTTTGTTTCTGCAAAAACTTTTTAACTTACTATAATCAAAATTATATATTTTGTAATCAATAATGAACTCCAGTCCTTCTTTGGTCACAAATTCCTTCCTTCTGCACAGATTTGAGAAGTAAATTATTCTATATTTTTCTAATTTGGTAATAACGTCATTCTTTATGTCTACATCATGAACCCATTTCAACCTTATCTTGATATATGGTGTTATGTGTAGATCAATGCCTAGTTTCTACCATACTAGTTTCTAATTTTCCCACCAGTTTTTGTCAAATAGTGAGCTCTTATCCCAAAAGCTGGAGTCTTTGGGTTTGTCACACTAGTTATTGACTATTTTGCCCTGTGAATCTAATTTATTCCATTGATTGACTATTATATTTCTTAGCCAGTACCAAATTGTTATGATGACTACTGTTGCCATATTTTTTGCATGATATTTTTAGTCTTGTCAGATGCTTTCAGCCCGAACAAGGCCTCAAGGTCAATTACTCTAGCGAATATAAATTATCAACTTTAAAAGGCTACAAGCCAAGAATAAAGTAGAGGAAGAGTTGGTGTTATGATTTTTTTGTTTGCAGATGATTATGCCGATTATATGCTCAGTGCAGACTCTAAAGGTAAGATGCAACAAAGTGTGGGTCAATTCATTTTGACTTAACAAGCCACCTAAGCCATCTTTAAAAGTTTGAAAATTTATAATCCCCACAATCAAAGTCAGCTTCCACTTTGGACCTCTGTTACTACTCATGAAGTTGTTTTTATCTTGATGGGAAGACAATGAATTTTGTTTTACTATTAGGAAAAACCTCCAGTTGTCTAGGGTTGGAACAACATTAGTTGGAAAGAATCAAGCAGTCTGCATTTGGACACCCTTGGCAGCAATGGGCCTTGCTTTCTGAGAGCTGAATTTTTCCTCAAGTTGCCAAAAATTTTGGAAATGTAATGAAAAAATGCTTTGGCATGAATAGAGAAATGATCTTCCAGTCAGTTCTGATTTGGTAAAAACACATAAGGAATAACCATGAAAATGTTAGTAGGGGGATGTTATTTAAAAAAAAATAAACCTGCCATGACATTACAGGAGTATAACATGGAAAAATTTCAGAGTAATCTTCCTATCAACTCTGTGGGAGCTAACCCTTTTTAAAAGTGTTTATACCATTCTCAATTTCACACCTAAAAAGAGATTTTGAGAATGTAAAAAATTTACAAGGAAATTGTAATTCAGGGATTAGGTCACTGGGTTGCAAATGGGAAAGAAAAAGGATAAAGGATGACTTTCAAGTATGTGGCTAGCTCTTTTTCTCTACTGAAAGGAACACATACACATACACACACATACTTAAATCTTAAGCATTATAGAACTAAGTTAGACATTTCTTGAAATGGTTGCTGAAGAAGATTGTGGGAGGTGATTTTTCTAAAGTCTTTGAAAATAAAATTGTCTTGTTTTCTTTCTCTGAATGAAATTTACTCTTGAACAGTTTTCAGACTTAAACCACACATGAAATTATAAAGGGATTCTTTTTCATATAACATGGTTTTCAGGGTGTTACATTCATATTCTTCCATATGTGATTCTAATCCCTAGATCATCCTATACTCTCTTCATTTTGGATTTTGGTTTCTCATACTTATTTTAATCCAGTACAAAGTTTCACTTTTGGAAGGATCCAATTAGATCCTTAGATTTCACCGTACCAAAGTAATCCCTCACCAATATCATATTAATATGTTTTATACATGACCTTGTTGCTATTTATCAATAACTACCTGAGTTAAATGTTGTTTTTTTTTTAGTTGAATCTAAGAATCATAAATTTAGAGCTGAAAATGATCTTTATAGGCCACCAAATTAATGTCTTCTCCCACCTCTACCCTGCTTTTATTTTAGAAGTGAGGAAATACAGGCACTGAGAAAAGTTAAGTCCTTTGCCTAAGGTCACAGAGCCTGTAAATATCCTGAAGCAGATTTTGAACTCAGGTCTTTCTGATTTCAAATACATTGTTTTAACCACTGTATTGTACCAAAGAGCCTTGAGAATGAAAGTCTGTATCATTTTTTATAGTCTATATGCCAAGCATCATAGAATACAAAGTGATGTATCAGACAATTGAATTGCTTTTATTGTTAGAGTGGGGGTGGAATTTGGGTGGTGATGTGGGTGAATGGTTTCCTAGGTGCATTAGGTTCCAAATTCTAAATTCTAAAATTACTCTGCAGTTTTTAGTATTCTAAAATCCTAAAAATTACCCTATAGTGTTCCCAGCATCAGGCAACACAGGGCACTTCATTCTGATCAATGATTTTTGATGTAGAGATATCTATGAGCACGCAAATCTAAAATTAACTTTTCTAAATCCCTGTTCCTAATACATGCTTATTGAATTGAATTACAATATATCTTTTCCCTCCCAGTTGTACAAAAGTAACTGCTATGCTCTAAGATGATACATGGAGCCAGAAAAGAAAGTCTTTATTTGAACTGTATTAGAATATATATTTTGTTCTATGAATATTAGACACACTAATCCTTCCCAATCATGTGCAATTTCTATAAGTAAAATCTTCATATGAATAAAATTAGTAAAATATCCAGATAATTTATATCAGGTATTTGTATGAGTTACCTTGTTTACAAACTGGCCAAGAGCCAGATTGGTTTTTCCTTGAATCTTAAACCTGATTTCTTAAGGACATTTATTTCGAAGGACTCTTTCAGAAATGATTGCATTTGAGAAGATTACTTTCTAACATTTTTATTCTTTCCCTGATTATTTCTTTGGCACAGTTATCTTAAACAAGACTTGCAAATAAAAACTAAAAAGAATGAGACCTAGCAATTCTGTTTAGTCAATAGAAGTTTCAGTGACCACTTTTTGCACATTATTAGGCAAAGAAACAAGATTTTTATCTAAAGCAAATAATTTGAGTTCCTGAATAGACAAAGATTTTTATATTAAAAAAAATAAAGAGGAAATCAAAGCAATGAGGAAGGTTAATATTATTATTGGCAACATTTATTTTTTTCATTAGGCCTGTTTGATTTTCATTAGATTTTCAGGGATGGTCATATGAGTTGATACTTTTCATACTTTTCATGTTCATCGTAGATCTTTTATATATTTTCAGATAGGAAAATCATGATGTTTACTTATGTTATCTGGTGAATAATTTTCTAATTGATAGCTAAATATTTAAATGTGTTTGACATCACTTTAAGACTATAAGAGGGATGGTGGTGCTCTTTTATACTGCCTTTTTGATCAGGGAGATCCCATGGACTTCTGAGTTCCTGATTATACATAGTAAAGTGAGTATCCTTTGTAGTTAGAGATACTTCTTTTTGATCGCTTTTCAATAATTCAGACAATGGGCTATGTACCTTAAAACACTTTATGCCCCTATGTATCAATTTTCTCATCTATAAAAAGAGGAGGCTCTTAGATTCATAGAATTTTAGAGCTAGAAGTAATCTTAGAGATAATCTAATGCAGGAGTTCTTAACCAGTCCATGAACTTTCTATATTTATACTTAGATAAACCTCTAGTTATATCTCTTTATGTTCACATAGAAATATAGATAAAGCTAGAGACCAATACAAGCATGTGTGTGTGTGTGTGTGTGTGTGTGTGTGAGTGTGTGTGTATGTGTGTGTGTGTGTATACTAGTGGTGCATGTACCTTGAGTATATGTGTTATATATATATTTATATTTATATATATGTGTGTGTGTGTATGTAAATATATCTATATCTTGATATAGATATAGAGCTATGTAACTATATCTATAGATATATACATGTACAGAAAATATATTTTTTGGATAGAAAAAATATATATATAAAATATAAAGATAGACCTACATTAATAGATTTATCTATAATTATATAGCTCTAAATATAGAAATGTATCTATCTATGAATAGATGTAAAAATATCATCTATCTATTGCTATATATCTCTATCTCTATGTAGTTGTGTGTTTCAATGGCTCAAGCTGAGTGTAAATAGCAATTGATTTTATTCTGATCAGAAACTCTGAAGATCTTCCCCTCCCAGAATGATTCTTTTATGAAGGCAAATTAGGTCATCTTTTACCTCATTTCTTACTTAGTCTTTAATTATTGACTGGGTGTTGTCTCAGACCAAATGAACCAACTGATGGCCTTGGGAAAGATCTTAGGTTAAAGAGGCCAAAGTCTCCCATGGCATCCTGGGGCACTGACAATCGTCCTGACCTGTGTCTTTCCACTGGATTCTGATGACATTGAGGAGAGAATGAGGCTGATGACTTTGCATGGCTGTACCTTGCTTAAATCCAATTCACTTGCAAGTCAAGACATCACCCTCCTAATGCTGTTGGTCATCTTTGAGAATGAAGGATTAACAATAACTTGGCCCTCTATAGTGAGATAAATATATCTATAAATATAGATGACTGGATTGTAATAAAATTGCTTGCCTTTGTAATCCTAGGTATTTTGTTTTATGCATTTAAAAGCATTATGAAGGTCATAGTCTTCATTAAACTTCCAAAGCACAAAACAAGGTGATTCTAATTCAATGTTTCATTTTACAACTGGAGAAACTTAGTTTCATAGAAGTGACTTGACTAAGGTCATATAGTATGTAACCAAATAGCACGCGTTGACTCTGTCTTCTTGGCTGGCTTAGTATTTCTCCACAGTGGACTTTCCCATTAATGCAACTAAATGAATTCTGTTTTTCCTTTAGCTGTCATATAAATGCTTGTTGATGACTTTGAATTTTTAGGGAAGTCCCACCCTTCAGTATGCAATGAAATGTTCATTGATTTTAAAGATCTCTTGTATAATAGTTTGTTTGAGTAGCAGAGAATTAGGGCAGTTAGGAGATACTGTGGCTAGAATGCTAGTTCTCAAGTTAGAAAGAATCATCTCCCTGAGTTCAAATCTGATCACACACTTAATAGTTTTGTGACTCTAGGGAACTAGCTCAGTGCCTCATCTGTTAAAGTGAGCTAGAGCAGGAAATGGCAGACTACTCTAGTTTCTTTGTCAAGAAAATCCCAAATGGGGTCATCAAAAATGGAACACAACTAAGGGTTTCAACAATAACAACGACAACCACCTGCCACAGGACCTTTCTTGTATCAGACACAGTGTTTCTTGAACAAATGTAAAAAAGAAAGAAATAGAATATGGGCTAAAGAGTATTTAAGAAGTCCAAATTATTCTCCAATCAGCAGGGTTTGATGATACACATCACAGGGAACTAATTGTAGCACCATGAGTTCACATTTCTGAGAATTTGTGAATCTGTTTTACAAAGTTTCTTATAAAATAAAAATTTTGATGAATTTTGGAAAATATAATTGTCCACAATTACATTCCATTTTGTTCTTTTCTCACTCAACCACAATGATATTCTAGAGTACCTGTTAAAAATGAGATTTAATAGTGTATCCAAACCAATTCTCAGTTTTGAGAATATGGTTCTAACTGCATCTGTTTCTTTGAATGTTCTCCCTCTCCCTCTCTCAGTTTATGTGTTAAAAACCAAGAAGCTTCATTTCTAGTTTTGCCAGGGAATTTGCTGAGTTTTGGTCTTGAATTCAAACAGCAGATGTTTGGGCTGAAGAGAATATTTTGGAAAGGAAGTAGAACTAAGTTTGTTGGCCTTACTGTGGGTATGGCCTAATTAATAGTCAAAAAAGGGCCATATGTGAAATCTTTCATGGACCTGAGACTTCTTTGTGACATAACTGAGGTAAAATTCGAGGTCTTTACTACACAAATTCATTTGTCTTTATCTCCATGTAGTTCATCACTTCCATGGTCCTCTGGCTAATTACCAAAGGCACTTGTACCACTCCCCTCTAATAGCCCTGTCATCTTTTCCTCCTTGAGCCAGCAGTAAAGTTGAAATGCCGAATTTATGACATTGCAATCATTTTCATGGCAACAGACTGTGGCATCATAAAAACAAGATTATGATGACTTCACTGCAGGATCAAGCAGAAGGAGAAGCTGGGTTCTGTGTGGGGGAAAGCTCTTTTTCAGACACAAATAGCTTTGATAACAGCAGGAGAAAGCATAGAAAATTACTGCCAATGTAAAATAACTTGTCATATAAATGCTTCTGTCAACTATGCCCATGTTGTAAGGGCCCCTGAAGGATTTGTGTCAGTTCTTGGATGTGTCTGATCATGTATATCCAGCTATTGGAACTTACAGGATTTTGGAAGCTCTGTAAATTTGATTTACATGTAAGACTTTCCATTATTTCCTGGCTTGACCAATATTTGAAAAAGTGAACAAAAGTGTTTTATCATATTTCTAGAATCTGGAAATTATGCTTCATTTAAAGTTGGAATGGTAATAATGTTTATTGACTTTTTTTGTATAACTTTTAAATTTTTATATTTGTTTCAAGTTGGAGAAAACTTTGGAACTAAATTTCACTTAATTTTAAAACTTGAACAGAAGAGATCACATAAACAGCACTATTTTGTTTCTGGTGTGAGCTCATTTGATCCTCATAACCACCCAAGGAGGCAGGTACAGTTATTCCCATTTTATAGATGAGGAAACTGAACCTGAGAAAAGCCACATGGCTAATAAATGTCTGAGATTAGATTTGAATTTGGGTCTTCCTGATTCTAAATCCATCACTCTACCATAACCTTGAACTTTCTGTTTGTTCTCATTGTTTCTCATTGTTCCATAGTTGTTAGATGTCAAATCATTTTGTTCACAGAAATGCAAGGAGCATCTCTTCCAGTGTCACATATTAAGATCCTAACATAGATTTTATTCTAATATGAGTTATAGAAAAGATCATAACCAGTCTTGGTAGAGATAATTTCCTTTCCTATGAATTTCCTCAATGAAATCATAGACATAATTCCATTACCTATTTTATTTGAAATGGTTCAGTTCAATTAAATACACTGAGAAATTGTTGAGATGTATGTGTGTGTGTTGCATGATTATACCTATTCCAATACATTATATTTAGTCCACTAGAAAAAGGAATGGATTTGGAGTCAAATTACATAGTTCAAAACTTGGCTATATTACTTGTAAACTATGTAACCCTGGGCACTTATTCTCTCTAAGCCTCAGTTTCTTTATCTACAAAATGAAGGGGTTGCATCGAATACAAATTTTAAGGCTCCTTCCAGTTTATAATCTGGGATTTTTTGATCTTTGATTTGATTTGATTTATGAACCATCAAATAATGAGAAAGCATTGACAGATGAATTGGTAAAGAACCAGTAGAAATCTGTGTCATGAAAACCAAGGGGTCAGAAAGAATTCAGGAGGAGGGGGAAATTAATAGTGTCAAATAGTAGAGAAAAATCAGAGAGGATGATGAATAAGAAATAGTTATTGGATTTGGCAGTAAAGAGGTGATCGGTGATCTTGAGGGAGAAATTGCAGGAAAGTTATGGGGTTAGTACAAAAACTCCAAGAGACTAAGGAATGAATGGTTATGAAGTGGAGAATTCATGAAAAGTTCTTTTCAGCAGTGTTCTAATGAAGAGGAAGAGAGAAATAGGATGTTAGCATGAGGGTATGGTAGGGCCAAGGAAAGGTCCCCCCTTCTCCCTCTTTTTTGGAGGTAATTAAACCAGACTAAATCCACTATAAAGAAATATAGCACTATAGTAATTAGGAATAGCACCACAGATAACGTTCATCTTCTCCGTAAAATAGGAGATGAAGGCATCATAGAATTACAGAATCTCTGAGTCGTAAGGAACCTCATGGTCCACCGAATCTAACCTATAACTGTTCACATAGATATCAATTCTACAACATTCCCAGCAACTTGAACTTTGTTTGAAGTTTAAAATAAGCCAAGGTTGATGATAAGTGCTAAAAACAATAAAAAATAGCTTTTTAAAATATATTCGGAGCAAAAGATAGATAAGGTAAGAATAGAACCACTGTTTGGATGGATGAGAGAATGATGAACAATAAGAAGAAAGAGATCCTATTAATTAATTTTATTTGTTTGTTTCTATTTACCAAGGGAAAATGTCAATAAGGATAGTTGTGCAAATGTGAAGGTGAAAAGAAAGTGCCTTTTGCCCTTTTCAGATGTGCATTTTTAGCAATCTCCTTGAAGCAGAAGTAGATTAAAGACACTAGATTTCAATGAAGTACATGATAAAGTATAAAAGAACTTTTGGATAGTTAGCCACAGTGATCCTGGAAAAATTATGAATGGGAGAGAAGTGATAAGATAAGAGAAGAGCTAATGTCCTGATTTTGCAAAGGAAAAAAAAAGGTAAAAAGTGAGTTCTTTGAGCTACATACCACTGAATTACATACATCTTCTTGAAAAAAAAATTAGGTATCATATTGAAAAAATTGTTTGTTATTTTAAAATTGAAGTGGTAATTGCAAGATTTATTTAAATTTATCAGAATTGGGCCATGTCAAATTAACTTTATTTTCTCATTTGATGAAGTCAGGAGATTTTTGGAGAGGAGAAGGCTATATTTATTTATTTGGATTTCAGTGAAGTATTTGGCAAAATCTCATGACATAATTGTGGACAAAATGAGGAATTGTGGTCTAGGATAATTATGGAATATAATATTATAACTGGTTCAATAACGGATTTTAAAGTGTAGCCATTAATGAGTAATATAATATAATCAGATATACCTCTCTTCTTTAGAGTAGAATGCTCTAAAAATCAATCCTTGACCCTGTGCTGTTCAATATATTTATGGATACCCAATTCTCCTTGTGCAACAAGAGAACTGTTCAGTTCTGCACACATATATTGTATCTAGGATATACTGTAACCTATTTAATATGTAAAGGACTGCTTGCCATCTGAGGGAGGGGGTGGAGGGAGGGAGGGGAAAAATAGGAACAGAAGTGAGTGCAAGGGATAATGCTGTAAAAAATTACCCTGGCATGGATTCTGTCAATAAAAAGTTATTTAAAAATATATATATATTTATGGATACCTTGCTTATCAAACTTATGGATGGGAAGAAGTTAGGAAGGATAGTGTGACACATTGTATGAAAGAATCTTCCCTCTAACCCCCATGGGGAAAAAAAAGAATCTTGACAGGCTAGAACCCTGAACCAAATTTAATGAGGTAAAATTTAATAAATGCAAAGTTTTGCTTATGGGTTCAAAATATCTAATTTAGAAGTATAAGATGGGAGAATTTAATCATTTGATTCGTATGAAAGAAATCTGGGTCTTTTAGTAGACTGTAAGATCTAAGTACTGACAATAAAATAGCAAGAGTATCCAGTGCAAAAGAAGTCATAGCCCTGCTGTATTCTGCTGTGGTCAGAACCTATTTGTGTTTATTTTTCAGCATTATCTTTTAAGAAGGACATTGGCTAAATGTAACATGCCCAGAGGATACTAAACATAGTAATGAGTGGAGTGGAGAGTATATCTTTTGAAGATTAGTTGAAGGTGGTAGGGAGGTTTTAAGTGGATAAGAGATTTAGTTCTCTTCAAATATTTAAAGGGTTATTATATAGAAAAGGGACCATGCTTGTTCTGCCTGGTTGCATAGTAGAAGGCTAGAAGCATCTGGATAGGAACTATGGAGAGATGAATTCAGTTTGCAGTAAAAGTAAAATGTACATCTCCTACAAGTAATAATCATAGTCAATTAATAGCATTACCTAATATATGTCAGATACTGTACTAAACATTTCACAAATATCTCTTTTGATCCTTACAACCACAGCAGGGAAGTAAGTGCTATTGTTATCTTTGTTTTCTTCTTCTTCTTCTTCTTCTTCTTCTTCTTCTTCTTCTTCTTCTTCTTCTTCTTCTTCTTCTTCTTCTTCTTCTTTTTTAATAGTTGAGGAAGCTGAAGCAAATAGAAGTTAAGTGACTAAGTTGGTTAAATATTAAATAAGTGTCTGAAAGGGGATTTGGACTCAGATTTTCTTGACTCAGTGTTTTATCCATTCAGCTACCTATCTATCTAACCAACAAGTGGTGATTATCCAGACTATGAAAATTTTGAAGGCAAAACTATAATCTCTCAAGGCACCTTTTTTTTAAATTAAAACTTTTGAATGGCTCTAATAATTAAAAAGGAAACTGATTATATTTAATCTAAATCCTGATTTTCCTTTTGTCTTCAATAGTTCTATCAACCCATAGCCATTTACTTATTCTACTATCTTTGACATCTTGCTGTTA
The DNA here is from genome assembly GCF_016432865.1 of Antechinus flavipes. Lineage (NCBI taxonomy): Eukaryota > Metazoa > Chordata > Mammalia > Dasyuromorphia > Dasyuridae > Antechinus > Antechinus flavipes. The sequence continues at coordinate 119,887,505 of NC_067400.1, read as the reverse complement.
TCTTTGACATTTCCTTCTCCTTCACTTTTGTGTAATTAGTCAATCAACAAATATTAATGAAGTGCTCCTTTTGTGCCAGGCATTGTGCTAAATGCTTGGGATAAAAAAAAAAAGGCAAAAATACTGTTCTTGACCTTAAAGTACTCACATTCTCTAAGTACTGTGGAACTAGCTATGTACATGCAAGATTTACTCAGAGCTGTTAGAAGCTAATCTGGGAGATTAGTTTCCAGATTTAAATAAATGGCAGTGGAGGGTGAGGGCTAAGGAATGACATGAAAAGGCTTCATCAATTTCTGTCAATTTTCTCTCATACTAGTTTGTTCCTTTCTACTTCCCTTGCAACTGCTTTGGTATTGACCCTCATTATCATCCACTTGGACTATTCAATATTATTTTAAAAGGTTTTACCCCTTCTTTCCTTCCATCTTTCATCCTTCTTTCAAATAGATCATATCACCTCTATGTTTAAAATCTTTAGTAGTTTACTTTTTTTTCTCATTGACTCAAGTTCAAAATTTTTTTATGGCACTCAAGGCTTTGGTGTTTCAAAGTTTTCCTCCTCATAATTATAACATACATTTTATTTTTCAGTCAAACTAGTCTTTGTCTTTTAAATACTTTCTATAAATTCAAGCTTGAACACTTTTCTTTGTGCCATTTCTTTTCTCTGAAATAGTTGTATTTGTCGTTTTGCCTAATTAATTCCTATCCAGTATTTGCAGTCTAACTTAAATAATAACATTTCTTCCATGAAAATTTCTTTGATATCTTCTATGAATAATAACCAGATTACACAGGAATTAATTTTCACATTTTCATGATGCATTCATTCTACATTTTCAAAAAATAGAATGAATGTTATTATTTATTAGATTGTAAATAGTTATCTGTGAGTCTCCCTCCTCAACATCCAAACTGTAGACTTCATGAAGATAGAGGTAAAGGTGTCTTAGCTGTGCATAGATCAAGCACTTAATTAATGTTGTCAAACTTAATTGATGGTCATTTCACCATTCAGATCCTCTCTCCTCTATCTGAAGGATTGTATTCAATATTGAACATTACATTTAAGGAAGAATATTTGTAAAGCAGAATTCATTTAGAGGAAGACAAACTAGATGGTAATAGTGCTTGGAACCATCATATGAGAATCATTTGCAGGAATTGGTGGTATGTGTAACCAGAAGAGAGGAAGATGTAGATTGGGGCACAATGTGTGTTTTCGAATATTTAAATAACAATCTTTTGGGAGAGATTTGGGAGAACAAACTTAGTTCTAAAGTTGAGGTCTAGGACCAGTGGAAGATAGTTACAGGAAAGCAAGTCTCCCAATATAATAAAAATTCTCCATCATCTAACACACCTTATCAGCCTCCAAATCAAATAGATTCTATCACCAATCTATCTCTTCCTTCCTTCCTGTTCTCAAAATATTCCTCTTCAAATACTGTATATTAAAACCAAACTAATTAACTTGTCATCCATCATATTCATGCATTTTCCCATACCATTTTGTATACTTGAAATGTCTTTTCCTATATTGTTGAAATTCTATCCATCCTTCAAAATTACCTCCTTGATCCCAGACTGCTGACTGACATCAAAATTCACCTTTAAAAAAATGTCATTGCAAAAATTGAGGTGATGCACCCTGGAAAAATAAATGGTGGCTGAAGGAAGGCTGTAGCATATTTCCTTGATGCAAGAAGTGGTAAAAGATATACTATCCAGGAAATGTATGATTGGGGGGAAGGGTAGTGTTTTTGGTTATATATAGTGAGAGTGACTGATAACAAGTATATGGTTTAATGCAGTTGTGCCCATAAAATAGAAAAAGACCTAAAGGAAGGTTTAAAGTCTATTGAATAGAGCTTTAATAAGAGATCTATGGGAAAACTGAATAAGAATTATATAGAATGCAAAGATGCAGTTGAGTTGTAATCTGTACCAAAGGAGAGAACATCTATATTGATGAGATCACAACCTCAGTGAGGTATTGAAATATAAATTTTTAATCAAACTAATTAGTACCCTCCTCCTAATATGGAAATAATTTTATTAGATATATTCAATCTAACATTACTAATTGTTTTCCATAGAACAAGTTCCTAGATGAAAGAGTTTAGATTGTAGTTTGTTCAATAGCCATGCCCCAGATTTATGCATTTGGAGTCTCATTGGATATTGTTAGAACAAGGTTTTCGGTGTTAAAGACTAATGACAATATATGAATTTTGTGACCCAAGACAATGTTTGTGGAAGATTGTTATGAAGGGCATGTATGTCTATATTAACATGGGTCACAGTGACCTCTGGACTACAAATTCCTCATTCCTGATTTATGACCAATGATGACTCTAATCAACATGCAGAATTTTTTAAAATGGCTTCTAAAGCACTTTAAATATTTTTCTTTTACTTGAAATATTTAGGAAGACAGTTCTTGAAAACAAATCTTAGTTTTTCAAACATCCTTAGTTATATTTAAATTAATAAGAAATATTTCTTAAAAGACTAGAATCATGTATATTAGTAGGAAAAATCCCAAATTTGGAGTTGGAAATGAGTTAAAATCCTGCCTTGAAAACTCCTTTTCTGTATGATGGAAGTCAATCACTTGATACTTTAAGACTCGGTTTCCTTATCTGTAAAATGAAGTAACATCATCTCAGTGTTTACCACCTTGAATTGTGAGTATAAACTTGTTTTTCTCCCAATAAGTAGAAAATTCTTTATAGAGTGATTCTGACCTTGTTGAGCATAGACCCCAATAATTATGATAATTATTATTCTTAACAAAAGATAACAAAATTATTATGTAAAATATATCTGTTATTTCACTGGTAGAGGGAACTTCTTAGTGAGTATAAACCCTCTATCACTGCAGGTTGGCACAGTATCTGGAACTGATAATCTTAGAGATTTCCTAAGAATATTTTCAGACATTCTTTGATAGTAACCTCCACTATCTTCTTATTTACTTCTTAACTCTATAAACTAGCTCCTGACATCATCATTCAACTTCTCCATCCAAAGTTACCAATGTCAAATCCAATGACTTTTCTTCTTAATCTTCATTTTTCTTAACTTCTTTATAGCCTTTGAAACTCTTGATCACTCTTTCCTCCTCAAAAATCTCTTCCTCTACTGGTTCTCTTCTTATCTTTTTGACCCTTTCTTCTCAGTCTTTGCTGAATCTTCATCTAAGTCATGTCCCCTGACTATGAAGTCCCATAGAGTTGTCTTCTGTTTTCAATATATACTATTTCACTTGGTGATCTTGATAGCACCCATGGATTTAATTATCATCTTTATACTGACCAGTCTCAAAGTTACTTATTCAGTCTGAACATTTCTGCTGACCTCCATTCTTCCATCTCCAACTGCCCATCTGTCGGCTATCTCAAACTGAAGATTGTAAACATCTGAAGGTAGGCATTTCTAAGACTGGACTGATTAATACATCTCTTTTTCTCCTCTCCTAAACCATTCCCTGTTTCAAACTTCCCTATTACTGACAAGGTAAGATGAGGGCTATTGTCAGTTTTCTTGACCCATGTCTTGCCATTGGATTCAAATGACTCTGGAGAAGACTTTGCACAGCTCTGCCTGGTATAAATCCAATTAACTTCTAAGACATCTCCTTTTTCAAAAATGAAGGACAAACAGCAATGTCAAAGACATCACCATCCCTCAGGCTGGCAATCTAGATGTCATCTTTATCTCCTCATTATCTCCCATATCCAATCTGGTGTCAAAATTTGTCACTTTCACCTTTGTATCATCTCTCAAATATTGCCCTTTTTCTTTTCTGATATTGCTACCCTAGTGTAGGACTTTATATTCTGTGTCTGAATTACTGCAATACACTGCTTGGTGGGTTTGCTAACCAGCATCTACTTCCCAGGATTCTGACAATAAAATATTTGCAATATTTAAAAAGTGTTTTCTAAACATTAAAGTGCTATGTAAATGAGCTGTTGTTATTATTCTCAATACTAGCTCATTTTTTAACATCACTCATATTTATATAATGCTTAAAGATTGTAAATACCTTGTCAGAAAGAAAAATTATTAAATGACTGTTCTGGTGGATTACATAGGTAGGCCTAGAACAAATCTTAGCTTTTATTAGTATAATCACTTTAGCCTGAAGTGACTCAAATAGAGGTAAATATGAGACTCAAATTCATATCTTCTTACTCCAAATTTATGGTTTATAATGTATACAAACAACTGGAATAAGAACTTGCTATATGTAATGTTGAACAAAATCATAGAGCTAGTAGAGATCTTAGAGACCTTTATCCTGAACTGTGGGGAAAAGAAAAAAAAAAAAACCAAAGAATTTCCTATGAAATGTCAATGAGTCCCCAGACTAGTAGTAAAAAAGGTAACTGGAAAGTCAATGTGATTTTGACCAGATAGGAAAGGGACAATCTTTCAAAGAGACTAAAGCAATGAATTGAGTCAGGACTGTAGGGTGAAAGAAAAGTGATTAAGTTAGAAGAACTCATCTGTGAAATGAGGGGGTTGTACTATACCTGAAGGCTCTGATTTCTATGATCTTATGAACTCTAACCTTTAAGATTAGGATATAGAGGAGGAAATTTGAGACTAGATGGGAGCAAAGATAGAGTTCCTGTAAATGATTGTTCACTGCTTTAACCTGGATGAAGCTAAATGAATAATATGAAACTGTGCTTTTGAAAAAACTCAACTAAATATAGTTTTTATCCTGAAATTCCTTTATGCTTTAGCAAAGTTTAATTGTATTTGAAGTGACTATTCAGAGCAAAAAGGGAACACTGAAGAAGAGATAGTGGGAAGAGATTGGGGTCGAGGGTCAAAGTCTTTTACAGAGAAATTTTACCTTTTTTATACTTGGAGGATGGCGTCCATTAGAGTGAGTCTAAAGTCTGCTGAGTAGACGGTATAGGTTGCTGTGGCTCACTTTGTCACACTTGTGGACTCATGCTAAGTTAATAAGGACAGCTCTGAGGACATGGGTCATTCATAATGCTTCTTTATCCCACAAAGACCATTTTAGAGCAAAACTAAAAAGTGCAATTTGTGCAAAAAAAAATGAGGCTTTTTAAGAATAGAATTCTATAATGTGTCTACCTTGATGTGATATCTCCAAAAGCCACAAATGAAGAAAAAGAAAAATTATTCCAATATGGAGAAAGGTTGATTTTCCTTTGGCAGCTCTATTATTAGACAGTCATAGATATAACACATGACCCCAAATTGTGTGTAAAAGATAATATCTGTACTTTGAATCTATGGACTAAATAGTCTGCTTCTGACAGGTTTGCTGCAAATCCACTGAGGGCTCAGCTGCCATTCCATAGGGCCACAGAGTGCAAATTAGCTATTCAGGCTCTATTGGCAAACAGAGAAAGCCATGTGCAATCTGTTATTCGGTCTAAATATCTGTGGCATAAACAGCCACTTTAAAATGATTATAGTTATTTGATCCTGCAATTAATTGTATGATAAAACTCTATGTATTTATGATCTATCTGCCTGACTTAGGAGAGCAAATATCACAAAAGACCTGGCATGGTAGAAACTACTATATTTGTCAGTCACTTGTAGGACTATGCCCACCAAATAAAGATTTTTGAAGAATGGTTAAAAAAAAATCAACAGAAAAATGTGCTTTGTTCTATTTAGGCTAATGATAGAATGACCAGGAAAGACTAAGGTGTATGTTTTGGAGGGAAACACACACACACACACACACACACACACACACACACACACACTCTTAAATGAAGAATTCCTTCACCTATACTAAGAACTGCACAGGCTAAAAAACAGACACAAAGAAAGAGAGGTAAGTACATCATAATCTAATGGAGCTGGGGAAACCACTAGGCTGTCAATTCACTGAGCTGGAGATGTAGGAACAGAATGGAGCCTTTCAATTCTGCTGCCTTCTCCCTGGGGTTAGAGACCGGTTGCCATGGATATTCTGGATTCCTGCAGCTAATGGGCGGGAGCTCTGTAGCTGTGGTATCCTGGGGACTGGCTAGGGTGAAACATGAAATGGAGGCCTGTGGGTGTAGTGGTGGAAGACTGGGAAACAGGAGGTCAGGGGTCAGTTTCTAGCAGCGTTAAAGCTGAATTTTATTTCAAGTCACATTCATTTGGCAATCTGTATTTTCCTGAAAATCAGACCTTTTTGTCCTTCCCCTACTGTGCAAGAGAATCATCATCTCTTTAAAATGGTTACTATCACAGCACTAAATAGCATGCACTATAATTAGATGTGCACCAATGGTTTGGATATCAATTTTTTTTAACATAACTTTTTTTGGGAAGCATAATTTTAGCCTGGTTCAGAGTTTAAACTGTTTTTGATTTTGAAACATAATATACCAGGAAAAAAAAAGGTGGAGTATGATTTGTTCTTGGTTTATTTTACTTTTAAGATGGATGTTACCTAGCATTCTGCCAATTGCCTACCACAGTCCTGGCCCTCTTTTCCTTACTTTTTCCCTCCTCAGTTTTTAACGAGGTCACAGAAAGAGAAAAAAAAAATCCATCTGTATGATCATTTGGTTTGGAAGACGCTAGATAATCAAGTCTGATAAAGTATATTCTCAAGCAGCAGCTATAAATGCTGATATGTTCAAGGTGTGACCATAGCTCCTCCCCTTCCAAATCCTATTTCTTTACAGGCTCCATTGAAATCATAACATATAACTTGTTAGATTATCTCATGGAATAAAATATTAAACAGGAAATGTTGATGTTGCAATTAATTAACTAACTTCCTATCAATCAACACAAGATGACTTGCTTAGATGCAGAATAAATAAATCTTTTTCAATGAAATCTGCGTCACAAAAAGAGAAGTATTTTGATGACAGGATTAGGGGCATATATTTTGAAGCCTATAGAGTACTGTAGCATAAATTCAGTTTTGAATTAAATTTGGTGTTTTGTACCTTTCATGTATATCCGTGCTTGAAAGCCTGCCTTCCTCTTGTTTATTATATTAATGTCCAATACAATTCAAAAGAAGAACAGGATTGCTGTTGGTCTACAATTTTGATTTGCATTTAAAATAATTTGTACTTCTTTTTAAAAGGGGGTCTGTGAATGGGTATGATCCCCATTCTATAATGGAGAAGAAGGAACAACAGACAGTTGAAATGTGAAGTTTGCAGTAGAATGCTTTCATGGAATATGAAGCATTAAAATTATTTTCAAAGCACTCATAATCAGCTGTTTGCTAGGCATCTCCCATATGTTAAATGTGGAATTTATTATCTTCTTCTCTAAACCTAGTTATCATTGAGGATATCATAATTCTCTTTCACTCAGATGTGTAACTTCAGAGTCATCCTTGACTTAGTTGTTATTTCCTCCCAGTTGTTAGTGCTCTCTCCCAAAATTACCTTATATTCATTTATTTGTGAGCACACTCTACCCCCTCAGCAGAATTTAAGTTCCATGAGAGGAGAGACTATTTTGTTTTTGTTTTTTCAGTCCTAATGTCTAGAATGGTATCTTATGCACAGTAGGCAATTATATGTTTGAATAAGTTCAATTGGTGATTCAGTAGAAACCTTTCTTTGACTTTTGTAAGAATTGGTTCAACTAGGACTTTCTGAGACCAGATTTGAATTCAGAAGGATGACTCTTCCTAACTTTTAGTCCAGCACTCTATCCACTGTATCACTTAGCTGATATCATACAGATATTGAGTAACTAGTATGTATTTCATAACATTGTATAAAGTATTCATAATGTATATAAAGCATAACTTTATTCACAGTATGTTAGATGGCATATTTGGGTCCTCTGTTCTGGTATGAATCAGAAGCAATAGGACTTAACTTGTGCCAGAGTGCAAAAAAGAAAATTTTAATATAACTTTGTTAAAAATGGATACAATTAACTTCCGATCTGCTATGGCAAGGCTATTTAAGAAGCCCAGCTTGGGAAACATAGCATTCATATAGTGCTTAGACAAAGACATTTATTCTTTCTGGACCCCAGTTTCCCTTTTTTGTAAACTTAATTCCTGATGAGTATCTGATATCTAAGATTCATTCCAACTCCAAAATTCAATGATTTTTTAGTATAATGAAATGAAATATGCTTTTTTTAGGTCTCAAATCAGCAGGCAACCATGTATACATAGCCTTGTGACGATATTGTCAGTTTCACTAGCAAGCATAAAGATGGTATATTTTTCAATTCAAAATGACAGTATTCCTTGTATACACAGTATACACTACATCATATTGATGGCACACACAGAAAAGTCTGGTTTTTTTTTCAGTATGTCCAAAGATGTTTCCAAGAATTTGTAAGATGACTATCTGTAATAATCTGGATGTCAAGTATAGAAAGAATATTTTAGATTGCCAGGAAAAATTGCTCGTGAAATATACCTAAAAAATATAAAACTATAATTCATCAGGTTAAATTCAGGTTAAAAAGAAATGTTATTTAGCAAAATTTACAACAATCATCTATATCTTTGTATATAAGTTTCAGAGTTGCCTTGGTTGCACAGAGAGTTTAAAGGACTGACCCAGGATTTCCTAGCTAATAAGCATCAAAGGAGCAGATTGGAAGCTGAGGTTTTCTTCAATTCAAGCACTTTATCCACTACCTTACACACTCTCTCATGATACTATTATTTATAGACTAAACAAAATGGAGGCTTTTAGAAAAATAGTTATTTGAACTTTTATACAACTTCTATCAAGTGAGGTAATATTTTTAAGTGCTTAGCACATTGCTTGATACAAGTAGACACTATATAAATACTTCTTTCCCCCATTACAATAGAAAATAAACATATTGAAGGGAATATTACTGCTCCTCTTTGGGTCTCTATCTGCAAAGCACAGAATAAAATGAAAATTAGTCAGTTTTTTGGTAAGTTAATTCAATTCTATTATTCTTGTAGGCTAGAACTAATTCAATCAGATAGTTCAGGCCAAAATTAATCTACTTAAAACCTGAATTTTTAGTGTTCTACATTTGTAAAAGTAAATGGGTAGTTGCAATATCTCTGCTTCATTTTGTTCCATTTTTCTGGTTGACTGTTTCTTCTAAGAATAGGTTGTATAAATAAAGTTCTCATTTGTAGCTTGGTCTAGTTCAAAATATAATGCATAAGGAATATGTTTAACTACCCTTAGCAAAACTTCCAGTGTAATTTGACTCCTCCTGATGTTTAGTTTGCGTTTACATAACATTTTAAGACTTGCAAAGTGTTTCACAAAATTATCTCACTTTATCCCCACAAAAATTCTGAGAGGTATTATTATGATCATCCTTATTTTACAGATGAGGAAACTGAGGCACACAGAAGTCAAGTGATTTGTTCAAGATTAGCACCTGCTACACAGAGCTGTTTTGAGCATCAAATGAGAGGATATATATAAAGTGCTTTATAAACCTTAAAGCACTTGTGTCATCTTCATTTCTAAATCTATCTCATCATCATTCTCACCTCCAAAAGTCTTTTTTTTAATTAAAAAAAGATTAAAATAGAAAAAAGAGATTAAAAATGTAAAAAAACTAACCAAAGCATCAGCTGTGTTTGGCTACATATATAAAATTCTGCACCTATACCTTGCTTCTTTTGCTCCCCATCTCTATAAAGAAAAGAGAATTGTGGAATCAAAAACAGAGCTGAAAGGAATCTCAGAAACTAATAAGACACCTCTTTTTAGATAGGAGGAAACTGAGATCTGGGGAGGAAGGGATGGTATAAATGGCTTGCCCAAGGTCACAGTCAGCATTAGATTTAAGGAAGAACATTTTCCTATCTCTCCTTAAGAGATTGTCAAAGAGGGGCAGCTAGATGGTGCAATGGACAGAGCATCAGCCCTGAAGTCAGGATGACTTGAGCTCAAATCTGGCCTCAAACATGTAACACTTCCAAGCTGTGTGACCTTGGGCAAGTCACTTAACCCCAATTGCCTCAGCAAAAAAAAAGAAATAGTCAAAGAATAATTATAATTATGCAACATTCAGATTTTTATTGCTGTTATTGTTCATTTACATTGTATATATTTTATTTTTTTTTGTCTACTTCACTTTACATCAATTCCTATTTTCCCATGCTTCTCAATACTTTGAATATTCATCAGATCTTATTTTTATTGTTGTTTTCAGTAATTTTTGCCTTGTCAGACTCTTCATGATTCCATTTGGGGTTATCTTGGCAAAGATACTGGAGTAATTTGCTATTTTTTTCCTCCAGTTCCTTTCATAGATGACAAAACTAAGACAAACAGAGTTAAGTACTTGTTCAAGGTCATCAACTAGTGAGTATTTGAGGCTGGATTCTAACCTTGGTCTTCCTGACTCCAGGCCTGGTGTTCTCTCTATCCACGGTGCCACCTAAGTGCCCATTTCTTATAGCATCTATATATTCCGATTTGAATAGCTGTTCCTTAATTAATGGACATCTAATTTCTTTCCAATTCTTTACAACTTCGAAAAGCACTTCTATACTTATTTTGGGGTACCCAGATTTGGCTTTCTAACTTTAACCTTCTTGAGGTGTTTGCCTTGCAGTAGGATCTCTGGGTAAAAAAAAAAAAGATGTAGACATTTTAATTACTTTTTTTGAGATAATTCCAAATTGTTTTTCAGAATGGTTAGACTAATTTACAGTTCCCAGGAGCAAGGTATTAGTGTAACTGTTATCCTATAATCCCTTCAACACAGAGTATTTCCATTTTTTGGTTATCTTTGTCAATTTTCTGGTTGTGAGAAAAATCCTTAGAGGTGATATGAGACCAGTTGGTTTAGTATCCAGAATGAAAGAGGTCATGGTATGCTATTTCCTGCCATAATCAGGCCAAATCCAGGCTACTATGTTCAGTTTTTGGAAATACATATTTTAGGAAATACATAGATAAACTCTATCCTCCTTAAGAGGGTGACCAGAATGGTGAGAAACATATTATAGGGGAATTGGCTGAAGGAACTGGAGATATTAATCTAAAGAGATTAAGACTAGGTGGACCATGATAAATTGTGTTCAGAAATTGTTGTCACATTTAATAGGGATAATACTTACTCTATTTAGTCCCACAGTAGATTCTAAAAATAAATAAATAAAATAAATAAAAATGAAAATAAAAAATAAATCTCCATTTATCCCTATCAACATGGGGATAACAACATAGATAGATAGATAGATAGATATAGATATAAAGGAATTTTTTAAAGACCAAAAAGAAAAAGAGGAAAAAGTCAGTCTGATCAATGCTTGCAAATATGTGCATTGTATAACCCTTTCACCTCTGCAAAAAGTGGGGATGTCTTCTCTTATCTCTTCTCTTGAGCCATGCTTATTCTTTATAATTTTGCAACCTCTTCCTTCCTTCCCCATTTCCATTGTGCATTATTTCTTGATTTTACTGACCTACACTGCATCAGATCATATAAAAATTTCCATGTTCCTTTGTATTTATTAAATTCATCTTTTCTTATAGCACAGTAATATTTCATTATGTCCACTGTGCCACAACTTATTGGACCATTCTCAGTTGATATTAATCTATTTTATTTATAATTTTTTGCTATCACAAAAACTGCTCCTATGGATATTTTGTTATATGTAGGGATCCCAGGAATAAAATTTCTGTATCAAAAGGTAAGTACATGTGAGTTATTTTATTTTTATAATTCCAAATTGCTTTCCAAATTGGTTGTCCTGATTTATAGCTTCACCAACAATGCAATGTGTGCCTGCTTATCTTTCTACCATCCTGTATCTTCCCATCTAAATGAGAAGATAGACTACCTGGAGGGGATAAACAAATAAAGCCAGATTCTGAATGTGAACCTAATTAGAGACACATGGTCAAATGTTTCTAAGTCTATTCAAGTCTATTCTATCAGCTGGAAAATATTTTTTATTAGTAATTCTTTTCTTTAAAGACTTGCTCTTTCAGAGTATCTATTTCACCTTTTAATATTTCTATTTATCCATCTCAATATATTTATTATTTTATATAATAATAGCTTATAATAAGCATAGTGTCAAAATGGATAAAGTCCTGGCTTTGGAGCAGGAAAACCTGGTTTTATGTTCCAACTCTAGTACATAGATATTGTATGATCTTGAACAAGTCAAAAACACCCTTCTCAAGACTCTTGGCCTCGCTGCCCTGATAAAGGGAATTTCCTTATCTGGTTCTTCTGTACTAGTGAAATCACTGGATTTTGTCCTAACATATGTTCTAGATGCAATATATTTTACATTAATGATTCTTGCAACAACTCTATGAACTAAGTACTATAGATATTGGTTGATTGTGGTCTTTCATTCTTGAAGAGAACCAAAATGACATCATATGTTAGAGTTAAGTTAGTGTGTACTACTGTGATCAGAGCAATATAAAGGCTCTGCCACAGGTCAGACACAAATAGTCCCTATGAGCATTTGGGATGGATTCTCTAACTTTGCATATCTCACATTTCTTCTGAACTAATTCAATTCTGCTTTGCTTAAAGAGCACAGCACTTTCTCTGATGGGGGCACGCCATGCTGGGCTAGTGTCTCCCATGTCACACAAGAGAGACCTTGAGAGTGTCCTTGTGTTGCTTTTTCTGACCACCTTGTGAGAACTTGTCCTGTGTGAATTCTCCATAAAATAATTTTTTGAGCAAGCACACATTTGGCATTTGAACAATGTGGCCAGCTCAATGGAGTTGTGCTCTCTTCAGTTTGAAAGCTTGGCAATTTAGTTTGAGAAAAGACTTCAATGACTGTATTTTAGTGCTTTAGTGACTTGTCTAAATTTATGCAGCAATCATGGAGTATATCAGAGATAAGATTCAAATACAATGCTTACTCTGGTCTTTCTACTGCATCATATTGTTTCTCCAAAAAAAAGGTGTAGTGGAAAAGTGTTAACCTTTCAATCATGACTAGGGGAATTCCTATCTGTGTTCCATGAGTAACAGATATTAAAAATTGGATGCAAAGTAACTGAGAAGAAATAGTCACCAAAATGCTAATTTTACAAATCATGGCCTTAGACAATAACAGTAAATATCACTCTTATTGATTAAAGAAAAGCAGAGATAACATCTAAAGTCCTTTTCTCATCCTAGGATCCTTGGAAAGTTAGATCTGCTGAACAAGTGCAGATGAATTCCAGTAATAGATGGTGGGCTTCCATTTATGTTCAGCTATTAATACCCCGGGGTGACTGAAGAAAATAAGCCCTATTTAGACTATGTCTTTAGGAATGCTATTTTTCACTACATAAACAAAAGTCTGCCATAAGATAACCGAAGTTTGAGACTCGTTCAAACTGGTTTATTCCAATTTAAACATGTAGTTATTAATTCATTATAGGTGAATTGTCAATGTTTACAGGAACAAAATCAGCAAGATAGGATATGCTCAGATCTAAAGGAGATAACTTTTTTTGGGGGGGGGCACCTCATAGAAGATACCATGACAGGAAACTTTTAATGTTTCCATCACTTCTTAAGTTAATTAAGTAGGATTCTTCAGTTGTATCAATAATTACTTTAACTATTTATTTATTTCCTCAATTTATTTCATTAAGTGGTATTCTTCAGTTGTATCAATAATTAATGTAACTATTTATTTGTTTCCTCAATAGTATTTTATTTTTCTAAATACATATAAACATAGCTTTCAACATTCATTTTTATAAGATTTTGTGTTCCAAATTTTTCTCCTTCCCTCTCTCTTCCCTCCTCTTCAGGACAACAACTAATCTGATATAGGTTTAATATGTGCAGTCTTTTAAAACATGTTTCCATATTTGTCATGCTGTTACTATAACTTTAAAAAGATCTCAAAATTAATTTTGTGACTAATGTAGGGAACTTCATCCTTTTATAATTGGCACCCTGCTTTCTTTCTTGTTATTATTGTTATTCTCAGGAACTTGTAAAGTTTTTGAAGATGGGAAATAGTTTTTGTTCCTTATGGTATTCTCCAGTGCCTAGCTCAGTGCCTGACACATATTATCAAGTACTTAATAACTGAATGTCAGATTGGACTGATGGATCTCTGACTTCTCCAGCTCTGGGGAAAACAAAGTTTCCCAAAAACTTTTCTCTGATGCTTTTGGCCACTGAGAAGGGATAGAATAAGAAAGCAGATGAGGATGGATTATTATAAGGATTGTGCTTCCAGGATGGAGTTTGCAATATTCAAAAGTTCAGATAGGTTTGTAAGTTCCTTTAGCTTCTGGAATAACAATATAGTTTATTTTCATTTCCTCTCTCCACAGTGAAATATAGTCCTTTTAAGTGTATGATGAGTTCAGGTATATTCAATTATTCATCCAACAAATATTATCAAGCAATTATTTTGTCCAAAACTCCATGCTCAGTGCTTGAGGGATACACAAAAATGAATAAAATAGATTCTGTTCTCAAATAGATTGGTCACTGCCCTTTTGATTATTATCCAACAATAATTCCTGCTTTTTCAGAGAGAATTGCAGCATGATATAGAAAAAAATGCCCTAGATGGGATGTCAAGGAACCAGTATTCTAGCACTAGTTTGCCATTCATTAGGTGTGTGACCTGGGGGGAAGGGAGGAGTCACACTCAATCTCCCTGTACTTCAGTTTCCTAATGTATTACATGAGGGAGTAGGAGAGGAGGGATGCTAAATGTTTTCCCCTTTCCATTCTTTAATTTTTTCTGTATCCAACTCCCACTTAACAGTTTTCTTTTCAATTTTATCCCACTAAATTAAAACTATATGGTGATTATTTTTAGTTAAAGTTTGGAAGTCCTTTTGAGCATTAAAAAATAATTCATTTACATTATCAAAAATTAAAATATTATTTTATTTAAAACTTTTGGAATAAAGCAATTCTATAACATAATAAAACAGATGATTGCACATGAAAGTACAAATCTATTATTTACAAGTTGCTATTCCTTTTAAATATATAATAAATTTATCATGTATATTTCTTCCCCCTACCAATTTTGGAGGTATTTTCTTACTTGGCTTCTGAGCTTATCTTCATCTATTGAAGACCTTCAAAGGAAAGTTCTTGCTCCCCAAATGCTGGACACTAACAAAGGCTTCAACTTTAAAAAGAGATATCTTTTTTTAGTGGAAATGACAAGGAAGAAACATTAATATCTGCTTTGCTTCTGCACTCTAAATTTGATGGGCCTTTTTCATCTGACTTGCAGCTGTAATCTTCCATGTATGTTGTCTCCCTCATTAGAATGTTAGTCTCTTGAGAGAAAAGACTGTCATACTTTTTCATTAATATCCTCAGTGCTAAGCATAGTGACTTGTACATACAAAGCACTCAATGCTTCATTCATGCATTCATCCATTCATCCATCTTTGAGAGACCTGCCACTTTTGTAGATCTATAATCTTTGGAAAGTCTTTGCAACAGTAACTGTGTTTAAAAAGTATAAATATTAAATCACTGGATATGGATTGCTTGACCAAAAGATGAGGGAGAATGTGAATAGTGTTGTCGCTTGTAAGAACATACTTTCTTGTTTACTCAAAAGTATGGATTGCTCTTTCCTTTGTATGGCTAAATTTTCTGGAATCAGGATTACATATTACATGTATGAAACCGCAAATATGTAGCTTTGAAATTTCTGTGATGACTGGAGTCTGTCAGGTGGAGTCAATCACCAAATGTATATTGTTGTTCTACAGGCTTCAGAGAAAAATGTAGTATGCATTTCCAAAAATGTTCTTAGGTTGACTCAGTTTACCATGTAAGTGTTTCCTGACAGTGATAGTTATTAAATCTTATTATAACAAACCTGGCAACATATGGGAAAAGCTTAACAATGATGATTAGAAGGTTGATGGGCAAAGTTCAATGTCTATTATTTTATTAGCATATTAAAAAAAACAATGAAGAAAATCTTATCATTGCAGATTAGTAACCTTCTTTGTAATTTTTAACCTTAGACAATTGTCTGGAAGCACTAAGAGATAAATTTACTTAACATGGGTCATACAGCCAGTATATGTTAGAAGTGGAAATTGAAGCCAGGTGTTCCTGACTACAAGTCAATACTGAAACTACTCTATCCTTACTGTCTCTTTACTAATTAGTTTAATAAGATGGAAAACATTCAAGTACTCAGTTATTCAATTCATTTAAACTTGAATGGAGAAATCAAATTATCTGTGGGTAGGTATGACAAGAGCAGACAGTTTTGACATTCTCTGTTTCATGAAAGCAAAGATGTCCTTGTAGAATTGCTAGTGTTCTTTCTTTCCCCTCCCTACTTTCATACTGTTTTGTAACTTTGAAATCCATGTTTAGCACAAACCCTTCAGTGGTGAAGAAGATATTTTAATTTTGGAATTACTAGCTATATAACGCGCAAACAAGCAATAAAAGTCTGTGTAGTAAAGGATTAAATGGAAAAAAAAGACCTCTTGAAATATTATTGTGCCTACCAATTTTCTAAATTTGTGGGGTATCTTATCCCATAATGAACATGGATATATGGATATGGTGTTTACGACTCATTTACGCTCACTCAGATAATTTTTGATTCATGTTACACAGAAAATAGAGCTGTCCCTGTTGTCCAACATTATTTTGATAAATCCTGATGTTGTGAATTCCCTTTTGAATGCTTCAGAAGATAAGGAGAAAGAAAAGAATAAAGTTAGTTTCCTTTGAAAATGGTCTTATTATAGCTTTCCAGATATTTCAAATTCTTTTCTTGAAGGCTATGCCACTCAGGGGCTAAGTCAGAGAATACAATACTTAATTGTGTAAGTGAATAATATAAATTTTTGTTTTCAAAGCACTTTCAAACTATATACTGAAAAATTATTATTATGGAGAATAATTTTTAATTTATTTGAAATACAATTTAAGGGGAGCAGGTAAATAGAAATGAGAGAGAACAATTAGAGAATTGAAAGAGATACATTCAGAATTTTCACTCAGACTTTGAACAGACACTGTGGATAAAAACTTACTCAAAATTCAAAGTTATGATTACTTGTTAAATCTCCCAGTGTACTTTTTTTTTTTTTTTTTTTTACTTTGACACTCTTTGGGTCCATGATCTCTTTGGTATAGATGTTCTCTCCACCTATTCAGATGACATCCACTATTCACATTTTGATTTCCATGACATAGTTGCCATTCATATTTTTCCTCACAAATTCTCCATAAAAAATAAGACAGACATATAACTAAAGAATAAACCTGGGGCAGCTAGGTGGGACAATGGATAGAGCACCAGCCCTGAAGTCAGGAGGATCTGAGTTCAAATTTGACCTCAAACACTTAACAGTTCCTAGCTGTGTGACCCTCGGAGTATTTAACCCCAATTGCCTCAGGGGGAAAAATGAAGAAAAAAAAGAGTAAGACTGACATATAACATTTGAAGTTTGCCCTGTACTTTACAAATACCATCTTATAACAGACTTGTGAGTTAGTATTACAAATAGGATTGCCTCCATTTTACAGATGAGGAAGCTGAGCCTTAAAGAATTTTAGTGATTTTCTTCATTGGTATACCAGTGTCAGTGGGAGAATTTGAATCTAGATCTTCTTGATTCCAAATCTATTCTATCTGCCAGACTACATGAATTTTTTTTTTTAAATAGTATCTGGCACCGTTCTATATATACATATCAAGTTCTTAAATATGTATTTACCAAATGAGACATGGGGGTTGAAGATAAATAAGAGCAAGCTCTCTAGGGACCATCATAGCTGTTTATAGTTAATCATTCAACAAACATTCATTAAATGCCTTACTATATTTTAGGTACTAGGTACACATTCAAAAAATGAAACTATTCTTATAGTCAAAAAACTTATACTACTAATACAAATGTTAATTTCTGTTTAGTAGATAACAGATGACTATAATACGATGCAATTATATGGGAAACCTTATTAATTATTATGTTGTTTGAATCTAGCTTTATATGGCTAGAAATTGCCTAATTTAAAGAGTTTTTATAGTCAGGCTGACCTCAGAGACTCTCTGGAGAAACTGGATGGCTACAGGCAATGTGTAAATCTTACTCGACTCTTGTTTTGGGTCTAAGGAAAGCTTTAGAACAAATTTGAATGTTTATACTGAGTTGCTGATATACATTTGTTTCTTTCTTTTTTTTTTTTTCTGATATACATTTTAAATTGCTGTTCTCTGGAAACTGCTTAATGCCCATGAGTGGTCAATCAGACATATGCCTTTTCTACTCTTGTTTGAATTATATAATATAATCTCACAAAGACTTTGGGAGGGAATTGCATCTTTTTTTGGTTGTCTACTATGCTAAATGACCTAATACAATTCTTTCTAGAATTATTTAAGGTTTAATTTGTTCTTGCTACTAACAGGTATTAGGATTGTTAATATCTTTTTGTTATACATTATGGTTTTTTATCTTTAGTTCTTGAAGAGGACCATGACTTCAGAGAGATAATGCCACAAAATGCAAATGAATTGGATTTAAGTGAGGAAGGGCTGTACAAAGTCACCAGTCTCACTTTCCCCTCCAAAGCAGTTTGGCCCCAGTGACAACATATGGATCAGCTTGTTTGGAGATGACTTTGCATGCCAGTTGGGAAACCTTGGCCTTTTTAAGCTAAGATCTTTCCCATGTCTCAGTTTGACTGAAGCAATGTACATCCAGTGATTAAGGCTAGGTAAGAAATGAGGCTGAGAATGGTCTCTTATGGTACCTAATCAAAAACTTTGGGAAGGAAACACTCTCAGGGTCTCTGGATCCAAAAGAATATAGTTGCTATTTACATTCACTTCAAGTCATCAGGACCCAGACAATGACCAAGTAGAGTTGGGCTAGAATCCATTGTGGGCCAATCCATGAACTCCAGAGTCATTTGGTTTTAAGATATGGTCCTTAAGAAAGAAACTAGTTTATCAATCCCAAAGAATCTAGGAAGGTTTCAGAGATCAAAATTTGTATTGATTTAGGCAAAGAACTTGCAAATAAGAGCATTATACCTCATATGCACGTACACAACATATGTGTGTGTGTGTGTGTGTGTGTGTGTGTGTGTGTGTAGTTTCCTCAATATGCTGCAAGGAAATTATGGCCTCAGAATAATGCAACTAAATATAGACATTCTTGAAAGGCCAAGTTGATATTATGGACTCTTTCTTTTTCATCTTACATTTTTATTTTGTTTTAATTTTATTTTTTACTAAGGCAATTGGGGTCAAGTGACTTGCCCAGGGTCACACAGCTAGACAGTGTTAAGTGTCTGAGATCAGGTCCTCCTGAATTCAGGGATGGTGTTCTATCCACTGTGCCATCTGGCTGCCCCTACATCTTAATTTTTAAATTTATTTTTTATTGAAATGTTTTGTTTTCAATGTTATAAACATATCTATATAGATAGATAGATACTACTATTTTGTGAGAGATCTCTTGTAATGAAATAAAATAGCTTAATAAAACTAATAATGAAATGAGACTATTGCCACATTTCCTATCTGTAGCATCTTCCTGTACCCTTGTAAAAATAAGGACAGAATTTTATATCCTTTCCTTCCATTTCCTACTTCATGGAGGAAAAATAAGAAAGAAAAGAAGGGAAAAAGAAAGAAAAGCAATTCTTTAAAAAAAAAGTGTATATATATATATACATATATACACACACATATATATATATAGTAACATATTTAACATGTATTGCACTACCTGCCATCTAGGGGAGGGGATGGGGAGAAAGAGGGGAAAATTTGGAACAGAAGGTTTTGCAAAGTTCAATGTTGTAAAATTATCTATGCATATGTTTTGTAAATAAAAAGCTTTTTAAAAAACCCAAGCAAACAAAAATCAAGTGTATATAGTAAAATAAAACAAATTACCTTGCAGCTGAATTAAAAAATGTTTGTTTTATTTTCTTCCCTAAATCTATGGGGTACAATGAATAAAACACCAGTTTAAATCTGGCCTCAAATACTTATTAGCTGTGTGGACCTTGGCAAGTCACAACCCATTTGCCTCAATTTCCTTATTTGTAAAGTGAGTTGGAAAAAGAAAATGGCAGTCACTCCAATATCTTTGCCAAAAAAAAAAAACTCCAAATGGGGTAATGAGGAGTCAGAAATGACTAAAATAAACAAGCAACAAAATCTATCACCTCTCTGCAATAGATAGCATACTTATTTTTTTTGAAATCATAGTCATTGTATCAATCATAGTTTTTTATATCTTTTAAAGGTATTTGTTTTTAGTATTATTATTAATTATTAATAATATTTATTATCAATTATTATTTGATCACTATTATATTATTAATTCTTAATTATTACATTATTAATTGTTATTAATATTATTAATTGTTCACCTGATTCTGCTCATTTCATCATTAGTTTATTCATTTTTGATATATTGATGTTATGTCAAAAATTAGTCTTCTGAGTCTTCTCACTTTATTCTTCATCAGTTCATATATATATTTTTCCCGGCTTTTTAAAAATGATCTATTTTCTCATTTCTTATAGCATTATAACACTTACCCACATTCATATTGAAGAAAGGACCCTGAAACTCTAAAAATCTTCAATTCTGCCTCAGTGAGGGACCCCACCCAAGGGAAACAAGACAGTTTCATTCAGTTCTCTAGCAAAAAAATTCCAATCCTATTGAATTAAAGAAACTCATTGAATTTTACTCAAATTCCAGCTCAAGCTGAAACCCAACTAGTAGATGAGCCAACTTGGCACTCTACCAATGAGCCCCTCCTTCAGCTTGTAGCCAAAGCTCCTATTATAAAAGAGCCAATCTAAAATCCTCTCTTTGCAGAGGTACTAAACATGCCTTGCTATGCCATGCTATGCCAAGGAAACCTCTGCCCACTGGAATAATATTCTTTCCCAGTGCCACACTCTCTTTACCCTCACTTATTTCCCTAATGAGATTTTATGCCTTTCTTGTCAGGATTTCTAACCTTGCTTCCCAATCCTATAATAAACCTTTTCTCAAATTTTTTTTTGGGTTTTTGGGTTTGTAAATTCCTTTATAGAGAATCTCTGTGCTGCCAGAAAGGGGTTTCCCCAAACTCCCTATCCTTGTGCCGAATCCTAAGGGGTGCAGGGGAGCCGAACCTCTCCATTTGGTTCTCTGAACCCCAAACCTGCCACTAAACCTTATCATTTAACACCCTAACCACCAGAAACCCTAATCTCATTTTGGTTTCATAGATCTAGATTTTATCATTTGATTCCCTATTAAAGGGAATCCCAAAATCTAAACCTCATCAACATATCACAGCATATTTAACTATTTCTCAATTGATGAATATTTCCTTAGATTTCAATTGTTTGCTACCACAAAAAAAAGTGACTATAAATATTTTTGTACATAAAAGACCTGTTTTTTTTTTTCTTTATGCTAGAACTACTCTATCTTTAGTATAGCTGGATCAAAGAGTATGCACTAATAACTTTTGGTATATAATTCCAAATTGCCTTTCAGAATGTTCATACCCATTCAAAGATCCCGCAATAATACATTAGTGCCTTTATTTTATCATAGCTCCTCCAATATTTATCATTTTTTTTTGTCATATTTTCTACTCTAATGGTTACAAAGTGGAATCTCATAATAGTATTTCTTTAATTGTATTTCTCTAATTAGTGATTTGAGGCAGTTAAAACTTGGCTAGAGATAGCCTGAATTTTTCCCTTGAGAACTGTCTGTTCATATCCTTAAACTATACTTAATAGATTTGAATTAATTCCTTATAAGGATATTTCCTGTTATGTGCTTTTTGAATATTTTAGTTTAATTCTATAAACATTTATTAATTATTATATTACATATAATATATCATTAGATTAATTATTATATTATTATTAATTATTTGTTGTAGTTAATACAGGTATGACTAATGAAAGATTGGATAAGATATAGTGCCTATTTTCATAGAGATCATAGTTTAGGTGGAAGATATTATTTGTAATACAAACAATCCTATTGGAGTATATATATTCTTGGCAATTGGACAGGACTTTTGTTGCTTTATAAAAGGTGTACACAATCAAAACCTTTTGATTGGTCTTTCTATAGCCTTCCTCTTTGACTTGGGGATGGAGGGTTGGAAGTAGGTGGGATGGTGGATTTGTGTTGAAGAAAATTAGCTACTGAACAGAAAGAATCTCTTATTCAGTGAACTTTTCCCCCCCTCTCCTCTGAAGGGATGCTTGAGACTCCAACAATGCTTTCTAAAATTTCTCTCAAAAATAGAATTTTTTCCTCCTTTCACACTCTTTCCCAATCTATTGCAACAAGTCATAGATGTTGTTAGTGTGAGCCTGAGATTGGACTTCAATGCTCTGTCTCTTATTCTTTTTTTTCCTGGGGCATAGATGATTGAATGTTAATTCTAAGATTTATTAATCTTTCCTAGTTTAGAGCAATCTTGTAAGTTTTGGAAGTTGAGAGTTTCTGGGTCTGAAAGTTCTGCTGTTTGTTTGCCGGAAAGTGCTCTCTGAAAGAATCTTTCAGAAGCAAAGATCACCATCAGGAGGATGAATCTAAGCCATCCTCTAGTTTGCCAGAAGAAATGGACATTGAGTGAACTACTCATCAGAACAGCTATCTGACAACTGAAATGAAGGTGAAATACCTGTTCTCCCATTCCACAAGTGCTTCATGTTCTAACGTTTTCAATCACTGCTTCTTATGAACTACTCATATGTTTGAGCTACACACACATAGATATATACACATTTATGTGTTATAAATAGATACATATATTTACATGTTTTCTGAATAATAGAATAGCAATATAAAATATACAGCAAGGGAGCTATGAGTTAGCAAAATTATTATATTCTCTCCTAGGAGAGTGATAGGTTAGTATATCATGTCATAAATATTTAATACTGTGAGTAAATGAGTCTTTCTGTTTTAAGGATTTATTTTGTGGTTGAGGAATCAAGTAGCAATCCTATACCTAATCAATATTGTATATTAAGTACTTTAAAGAAGGGACCCTGTTAATGACATTTGGGAAGGTGTTAGAAATTATCCAAATCTAAACTTTAAGAAATTTTGTCCAATACTCTGATGAGGGTGGGTTATAATAAGCCAGAGAGTGTTAAATGAACCGCTCTCCTCTTGCTTACTGGTCAAGTTACCCCAGGACTAAGCCTAGTCTACAGGAATATAAAGCTAGGATTACATACTAAATACCCCTGGGCTTTACAGATACATATACAAATAATTATCATGCAAAATATGATATGGTAAGTGCATGTGACATTCCATTACTTATATAATCATTGGAAAACTACAAATAAAAATAAGATAGGCATGTGTTTCAGGAAGAAGCCTGGAATTCCAAAAAGCATTGTATGATTCCCCAAAGGCAATCTAGCCACATTTCCTTATGATTTTTTTCTAAGTTGATTTCTATTCAATGTACTGAAAGCCTTCTTCTATTAATATCTTGGGAATATCAGGTACCGGACAGGTAGATAGCACAGTGGAGAAAATGACAAGCCTCGAATAAAAAATATTCATCTTTCACACTCATCTTCCTGAGTTCAGATCTGACACTTGCTAGCTATGCAACTCTGAGTAAATCACGTAACCCTGTTTGCCTCAGTTTCCTCATCTGTAAAATGAACTGGGAAGGAAATTGCAAATGCTTTCAGTATCTTTGCCAAGATGACTTGAAAAAGTAAAAAATGACTGAAAAATGACTGACCAGCAACAACAACACCAGTATACCATTCAAACTATTCAGAAACAATTGTTTCTTTTTTTTCTTACTAAATGACTTGTCAATTTTCTTTTCTGGTCATAAATACTTTCTGTAATTTTAAGATTTTTTAATGTAATTTTACATTTTACATGTAAAAACAGTTTAAAACATTAAAAAATTTTTTCAGTTCCAAATTCCTTTCCTCCCTCCCTTCCTGAGATAATAAGCAATTTATTTTATGTTATACATGTGTAATCATGCAAAACATATTTCCATATTAGTTATGTTGTGAAAGAAAACTATAATTTTTTTTTCTGTGCACCAATTATAATTGGAAATGTTGCAACTTATTCATGCCCACTATACATATATCCACAGTAATTTTAACTCTTCTGAAATCTTATTGTTCCATAGTTCTCATAGTATCACCAGGAGAATATTGTTATTTGAGATATGGGATTTTGTCTCAGTGAATAGTTTCAGATAATTAAACTCATTGAACGATTTCTTTGTACTACTTAATCCACTTTGTTTTAGTTAATCCATTCAGTTTGGGCTTTTGCTTTGAGCCAGAATTGCCCAGACAGCAGGGTGACTGAGTTGTGTACCCCCAACCCAACTTTTTCTAAGGAATCTCCCAGATTCCCATAGTATCCTATCCAAGACATTCGTATACACATTCAAGATACTACTATATTTTATTTATTTATTTATTTGTTTGTTTATTTATTTATTTGTATTTACTTTTCTTTCTATATACTGTACTTCATGGCAGCTTTGTGGATAAAGGGTTGGTTGTGGAATCAGCAAGATTGGATTAATGTACATCACTAACATATCTTCAATTGCTGATTAAAGAAGGTAACTTAATATTTAAATATTCCAGATAACTTTAAAAGACTCTAAATTAAAAGGAATTTGTCTGATAAAATCACTAGTTTGGGGGGAAAGGTGTGTATGTCTGTGATATAAACAAAATGAGTCCCTTTCTCTTTTACCTGCTTCAAGGACCATTACAACAGTGGACTACCCTATAAACAGTAAAACCATTATAACACTAGCCAGCCTTATCATTAAAAAAAAGAAGAGGAAGAAACATAGCCCTTTTATATAAACACATTTATTTATATATTACATTCATAAGTGTGTATTGTTATATAGCTTTTGTTCTTGTTTTTCTACTATTTTTCAGCTGTATCCAATTGAATAGTCGTATCTTTGTGATACCATCTGGGATTTTTTTGGCAAAGATACTAGATTGGCTTACCATTTCCTTCCCTAGCTAATTTTACAGATGAGGACCGAAGCAAAGAGGGTTAAGTGATTTGCCCAGCATCAAAGAGGTAGTGTCTAAGGTCAAATTTGAGCTGTGGAAAATGAGTCTTCTTGGCTCCAGATCCAGCACTCTATTCATTTTGTCACCTAGCTTCCTGATTCTATTATGCTTTTATATTATGTTTACTATTAAAAAAAAAACAAACTACGAAATATTTATTTTTAAAGGATGTGATTAGGATGAAATATATTTTTAATTAATTAGATGGATAAAAATCTTTTGCAATTGTTAGGTCATGTGATTCAATTTGATTAATTATTTAGCATAGTGCTTGGCACACATAGTAGATATTTAACAAATGATTGTTGTTTTAAATAAATCCCAATGTGTGTTCAGGGAATAGTGTGGTCTTATTAATAATTCTTTTTCTTAAAAAAATAAATTATTTAGTTTCTATGATCAATATAATCAACCAATTGAATTAAAAATAGTTTTATACTGAAAGGTATACAATAAAACAGTAACTACATAACAGCTTTTCAATAGGAGTCATATTTTTCTATGTGTTAGTTTAATATATATGACAAAAATACTTGGGAAAAATAAGTTATCTCTGGACAATTTTGATGTAAAATCATTCTTCATTCCTTAGATGGCTCTGCTTAATATATGATATCATACCTTAATTTCCTATTCATGTCCTGATATTTTAGTTATGTTTTTACTTGAATGTGAAGAATATCAAGTTGCCTAGTAGTAAGATGGCATTGTAGAGTGCAGGAAGGAAAATAATGTTTAATAAGATAGAAAAAGTAAGTTGGGGCCAAATAATTAGGGGATTTAAATACCAAATAAAAGAATTTATGTTCTATTTAAGAGGTGAAAGGAAACCACTGATATTTTTTGTGTAGGAGAGGAGCATGGCCAGATCTCCATGTGAGGAAAATCACTTTGATAGATGTCTAGAGGATTGGGAGAGACTGGAAGGCAAGGAGACCAAACAGAAGGGTATTGCTCTAAGTGAGAGTGATAAGGACTTTAACTGAGGCAGTGCTATTTGAGTGGAAAGAAGGGGACAATTGTGAGAAAGAAGTGAAGAGAGAAAAGACACAATTTAATCATTGCTTCCTTAGGCAGGGTGGATGAAAGTGAAGAATCAAATAGGACGTTCTGGTTGTAAGCCCAAGTAAGTAGAAGAATGTTGGTAGTCTTTACAGAAATGGAACGATTGGAATAGGGATGACTTTGGGGGAAAAAATAATGTAATGTAATCTTTAGTGCAGATCCCTATCCATGTATGCCTGCTTACTGCCCTTAAATATAGAGTATGTCCTTCTGATTGACCCTTACTGCAATCGTGGGGTGCTTTGGTTGAAGTAGGATAGTTAGAGTTGGGGGGGAGGCAGTGACTTCTTGGTTAGCTGTTGTACTTCATTTTGGAGATGCTCACAATGGTATTGACGTGGGTGAACTCTGTAAAACTTGTGTCCCCTTTAATCTATAAAAATTGTGTCCCCTTTGATCTGTAAAAGGAGGGAAATTTGGGGTCTCCCAGACTCCAGAGAGTCTAGGAGAAGGCATATTTTCCAGACAAACCTTTTTCTTAAGATAAGCAACATCATTCAATTGGAAATCTTGGGCAAGTCAACTCTTCCCCCCCCCCCCCCTTGATCTTCTGGATAGCCGGATCTTCATTCAGGAAACTTTAAATTCGGGGGGGGGGGGAACCTTCAAAGTGATTTTCATTCAATTAGGAGATCCTAATCTCAGCTCAAATATGCCTCCCAAGATCTGCTCATAAAATATGTTACTGTTAACTCATTCTTTGCAAATTTCTTCATTAAGAGATTTGCCCCCTTAGTGAAAAATAAAACTTCCTTTTACCCCAGACTTTAGGGTTTGGGAATTCTTTCTTATTTGGACCTGCATTTCTATGAGCAGAGGGGAATCTCTTCCCCTTCCCACACAGCATCAATATTACTATATTGGGGTCAAGGTACAGTGTGTTTGGCCCAGATTGATCAGAACAAAACGAACTTGGAAAGCTTTACCACAGGTTGGCACAAATAGTTCCTATGGATATTTAGAATGGAGATACCTCTAAATTTGTGCATCTTTTATTTTTGTTTGTTTGTGTTTTGAGCTACTCTGATTCTATTTTGCTAATAGAACACAGTGTCTTCCTTGGTGTGGGCACAGCATGCTGGGTGATTCTGTGCCAGTGGCTCCCATGTCTTAATGGATTCTAAAGTTCTTCAGAGAGACCTTTAGAGTGTGTTTGTATGATTCTCTGGGGAGAAGTACTGATTAAGTGATAACTCTCTGAGGTGCTAATACCTTATGCAAAAAGGGTGTCTCTGTGTGTGTGCATGTAGTGCTTTAGGAATTTACAAGGAGACAGAAAAGAGGCAGCATAGGAGGATTAAAATAAAGGTGAAAGGTAAGATATGGTTGTTTTGGAGATAAACTTCACAATTGATTATCAAAGGGAGGGCCACTTTGGAAACCAGTATGCTGGACCAATATTTTCTTTCTCCCTCCTGTTTGTCTAAGGTACATTGTTTCCTCACCCAGCAAAGCAGGGAACTGATGATTTTTCAGCCAAAAGAAAACTCCATCCCTCGTGTTCCATGATGCCCTAATAATAACCTAAGCTTCAATTTGTGAAGCTAGATTTAGATTGCATGTTGATCAAGCGATCAAGCTCCTCTTTTTTTCTTTTTTTTTCTTTTTTTTTTATTCAGTATGTCAGTCATGGAGATAGCAAACGGTTGAAAAGTCCTTGGAATTTTCTGACTGACTTGTCCAGTGTCTCTCTTGAAAATAGCAATTTTGTGGCCCAAAGAGATGTGTTAGATAAATGTGCACAGTCACAAATGTGAAGGGGGAAAAAGTGTGATTACATGGTGTTTCTGATCAGTCCCTCCTTTGTAAAGTGTCTTTGAGGCACTATTGTGTGTGTTTATGTCAATGCTCTTGACAGACCAGCAGGGCTTTTATTTACTAATCCTTTCAGAGTCTCCAGATACAAATAAAAGATAGCCTCCCACTCCACCCCAGTCCACCCCCATTTTATTCTATTCACCAAGCAATTGTTTATACAGTTAAGTCCAGGAACTCTGTCATCTGAGATAATGAGCTGATAAGGAGTTAGAGAATAGTCTCTCACAATCTGAGACCTGGGAGTTGGATGGAGCAAAGAGGTCACTGAACCAACTCCCTTGCTATATAGATGGCTTTTTAAAGTCCTTAAAGCTAGGGTTCAATTTTCTTAAAAAAAAATCACTATTGATTTCTCCATAAAAATCAGTCAGGAATTTCTGTAGTTGTCAATTTTAAAATCTATCATTATGTAATGTGCCATGAGCTCTGGGTTACTGAATGTTTGATGGGGTTAAGGGTGGGAGTGAGACACAGTTTTAGAGCATTGAGATAGTAGTTTGCTATCTACTTCCTCATAACTGTGGCCAAGAACACGTGACATCAATCGTTGCCCAGGAGATTGGTCCAGATATTCTGAGGCTCTATATAGGGACACTGAGGTGGAACAATAGATAAAAGTTCTAGGTCTGAAGTTAGAAAGACTCGTCTTCTTGAATTCAAATTTGGCATCAGGCACTTATTAGTTGTGTGACAGTGGGCACATCATTTAACCCTGTTTGCCTCAGTTTCTCAATTGTAAAAAAAAAAAAAAAAAGCTGGAGGAAGAATTGCCAAACTACTTCAGTATTTTTGTCAAGAAAACTCCAGAAGAGACACAACTGAAATGATAACACAACAACATATTATCAATATTACTAAAAAGAAGATTCTGAATTTACCATAAACAATCTCAATTAGGTTTTGTTCTTCTTAAAGGTTTTACTAAACTAATCCTCCCCCAAACAAAGGATTTATACTTTATTTTGGGTTTAAGGATAAGCTATAGAAAATCTCAGAAGAGGATTCAAGAAGGTTTAGGATCATAGTGTTGAAAGGAAAATTCTTTGGATTTTTACCCTGATTAATGAGTAAAAACTCAGGACAAAGAGAATTAAAAGGATAATATTATATGAACATCAAGGTAACAACAAATTGACAGGGTGATCACTGGAGATCAGTGATGCCTAAAAGACAATTAGCTTTTATTGATAATTTTCATCTTATGATAAAGACAATTTGGATAGATCCACGTCAGCAACAGTATAAGATAGGAGCAAGTGACTGTTTCCAGGGATGATTTTGATGTGTTCAGGGTAATAACTCCTAATTCCAAATGATGGTTTGGGGTTTAGCATCAAATGCTGGGGTTCAGTCATGTGATGAATTCACAATAGTGATTCTCTTTGGGAAAAAATGGTAGGTTTATTTAAAAGAGATGACAGACAAAATGAAGAAATACAACAGACACTGGGAATGATAAATATGAAATAGAGTTGGAGAGCATATATTTAACAAGGAAAAGGATGTTAGCAATTAATGATGGAAAAAACAAGTTCCTTAGAGGAGCTCACAATTAACCAGAAGAGATGAATACCCCATGAGGTTGGAGTATGCCCTAAGCTGACAAGCTAAATCTATAGAGGAGTTTAGCGCCCTGAAAGAGTTAGCTCTAAGAAGGAGAAAGAATAAAAGCATAGGGGGATGAGAGGAGAAATACCATTTGGCATGGGGGAGGAGAGAGGGGAAAGACACATTGAGGCAGAGTGCCATGGTGAGCTATAACCCAAAAGGGGCTCAACAAAGATAGCGTGAGCCATGGACCGATTTATAGGGGCAATTTAACCTCAGGGGTTTGCCATAACTTGGATTTCTTATTGGGCATGGCAAAGTGTGGCTACCCAAGACATCCAGAGGGTTAAACTATAAAATTAAATTGATATCCATTAGTAGTACCCTTCTCTGCCTGCTTCAGGAAGTAATTTTATCAGTACTTTAGACTCTGTCAGTCTTACCTAGTAACCCAAGACCTCATCAACTTGATTCTGTGACAAGTATCAGGGGACTGAGTTATGCCTTCTTCCAAAACATGGCCAGGTCTGGGAACAATGGGTCATAGCATCAGCATCACTTTCAATAATGGAATCTATAGATTTAGAGCTTGAAGGAAACTGGGAGATTATTTATTTCCACTCCTTAATTTTATAAATGAAGAAACTGAGTCTGGGAGGACATAAGTGATTTGCCTAGGGCTACATTTTAAGTGCCAAGCCAGGATTTGAATCTAGGTTTAGAATACTGTACTAAATTAAAGGGGGAAACATACAACTCCCAATCTTTATAATCATATAAAGAAACATAGGAAAAAATTATTAGCTTTAGGCTTTTTTTTTGGATACTCTTAATGCTCTGATAATCTAAGTACATGAATCATCCAGGTCTTTTTGTTACTCTTTCTTCATTTTGCTACCTGATTTTGTGATATTTGACTGTTCATTAACACTTTAAATCACAGATGAAACTCAAACCAACAGTTTTTCTGTCTGCTTTGAAATAATTAGAAATCTGCATTTCAGTTATTCCTACTATTGATGTCCCTCAGTGATTAAGGAAGGATTCAGGGGTGTTAACCCCCCCCCAAAAAAAAAAGTATAATCAACATTCTTTATTAAGCATTCAGGAAAAATAATTGGTACATAGTTATTTAGGAGATGGTCTATATGATATGCTAAAAGCAACATCTATTTTTGTGGCATTCTTAAATAATCAAAAACTAGAGCTGGGAAAGCTGTTTCTAGGAATAGGGATCTTCTTAGTTAAAAGGTTAATTCCTTTAGCTGCTGAAAAGGCTGCCCTCTCAGGCATATCTCAGAGCAGAAAATTTATTACAAACAGCACAACCTCCTAGGAGATGCAGAGTAAATAGTCTCATTAGAATGCTCTGTGAAAGAGACTCACTGTTGTTTAAGGAAGGTGAAAGGGACAGCAAGGTAAAGGGACAAATAGAAGTACAATGTACCTGACATATTCATTCTTTTTATTTTTTGTGCCTACCAAAAAAAAATACATTATGACATTGGATGCTTAAGCTCCAGTCACAGGCTAAGCTCGCAAGGACTAGAAAATAGAGACCCCAATAGATTAAATGGAAGTGTGATTTGGGAATTGCTGAGAGGCAGTAGCTGACAACTTGTTGATTGAATTGGTTATAAATTTGTCTCTTACTTAAACCCTAGGGAATATGTGTGTATGGGCTGTTGGAAGAGACTGGAGAGAATATGGGTTTAGGAATTTACAGATGTATATTATGTGCATTCAGAGTATTGTCTGTGTAGCTAATGAGCTCAGTTTTCAATTTAGGACATTTACATAGTCAGTATCCCTGCTGAGCATTCAAATTGTCACCTAGACTTGCATAACTACAAAGGCAGAGTTAATATGGGTGGATTTAATAAATGCTGATAGCCACATTCTGGAAATAAAAAGTGCTCAATAAATGTCAAAAGGGAACATCAAATGGATACTTACAGACTAATTGGTTTCAATGAAGTTAGATTTGAATTGAGGCATTTGACTGATGTGAAGAACCAATCTTCCAAAGCACAGACATGAATAATAATCTTCCCATGAATTTTCTGGGAAGTCTGCTATGGATGAACTATGAGTATTTGTATTAAAACCTTGCAAATGAATATTTAATTTTGAAAATAGGACTTCAATAATCTCTTTGTACCAGTATGCCTGGGTCAAAGGGCATAGACAACATACTAACTTCTGGGGTATAGTTACAAATTGCTTTCCATAATGCCTGGACAAATCTACAATTCCACCAACAATGTATTAGTATTCCCATTTCTCCTTAACTTCTTGAACATTTGCCCTTTTCCTTTTTTCGTCAACTTCAGCAATTTGATGAGTATATGGACAGAGAGCTGATATAATAAATGTGCAAAATGAAATACATTTTTAGATATGTTCAATGTGTAATATGTTTTGTCTGAATACATATATATGTTATTATGATTGATTTTTATTTTTCTTTCATAGCAACATTTTATGAGGTAGGCAATATAAGTATTATTATTATTTTTATCTTACAAAGGCTAAGACTAAGGCTCAAAGAAACCAAATTATTTTCCCAGTGTCACATAACTATATGTACATGGCAGAGCTGATGTTTGAAACAAAATATTCTATTTTAGGTTCATTATTCTTTCTCTTACACCATGGTCATTTAGCTATCATAAGTAGTTATGAGTTTTTCCTCTTTTATGATTGCATTGTGCAAACTAGAAGCAGAGATGCCCTATATACATAAATGTCCTTTGAGATAGTGGGGACATGCTTCTCTATTCCCCTTGAAATCTTATTTCTTTTGCACAGATTCCTGTTAAGCAGAATTTAGCCATCAAACTATTATCTTCCTAGGGAGAAAATCTCATCAATAAGACTTTTTTTTTTCTTCTTCTTCTTCTAAATCTAAACTCTGGAGAATGACAGGAAGGCAGCTTCCAAAGTTGGTAAGAAAGTCTAGACAGCCTGTCAGCAATCTAGCCACATGGCAGACCTCAAGGCCACTCTAAAGCTGCCAACTCAAAGGCCTGGGGAGATTCCCATGGTACCAGATGGCACTGCTTGAAGACAGTTGTCCACAACTTGGCATCTGGGGTTTGTGAGTGCCATCCAGCAGAGGATTGTTCAGGCAGAATACTAGGCTAAAGGCTTCCTACTGAAATCCATTTGAACTGCTCCAACATAATCCATTTTATTTTTAAAAAGAGAATTGTGCTACTTTAAATAACATCAACAATACTGACTCCAAGAAAATTTTAAGATAAACTGAAAATTGTATCCTGTGCAAGAACAAATTTCATAGGTTACTCAAGAATTGGTAGACCAATCAAATTCCCTCCTTAGACAAGGCTTATCTGATTATCAGCTCTAGAGAAGCAGAAGGACTGGGGATGAAGGTTTTCAATTAATTCAGTTATCATTACTCTAATGACTAACTCAATATTTGAAGGGCTAGCGGTTTGACTCCTTTGTGCTTCAGCTACAACCAACAGAGATGTGCTGCCTGAGGAGAGACCAGCATTCTCCTCAGAAGCAGTGTCAGTCTCCTGTATAAAAAGTATTAGGTAGACAGAGAAAGGAAAGGGACAATTCACAAACTGTCCATAAAATAAGAACTAACTCAGATTGTATGCTTAACAAAAGGAAAAAGTAATAGACAGCTAGGTAGAGGACAATAAAACTAATTTTTGAACTGTTTAAATTTTGAAAACTAATATTTGAAAATAAAACTACTGATTATATATTTACATTAGTTGTTTTAAACTGTGGGTGATTAAACAAATCTTCAATTAAGTGAAATAGTGAAACTACCCATTTAGAGAGGAACATGGTTAGCATAAGATTTCATTGGAAATATGTGTATCAGCTCTGCTCAGTCTTGGATCTGATCTGATGCCCCACCAAAAAATATTGGGCTACATGATTGTAGAATCGGATGAATTTAAATATTAGGGTGTAATGGATTTAAATGATTCAAAGAAAAGACATTAAATTTTCTCATCCAACTTGGAAGTTTTCAATGGAGTGCCTAACATATTGTGCTTGGTCTCTTGCTCTTTAGCATTTTTATCAAAATCTATATCAATAACTTGAATACATTGAATACTTATTAAATATGCATATGACACAGCAAACATACTGGCTGATCAGAAAAATCTCAACAGATTAGAACATTGTACTGAATCTAATAAAATGAACTAGACTAGGAATAAATGTAAAGTCTTAACACTTGAGTTTCAGAAACTGACTTCACAAATATAAGATTATATGGGTGGGGGTGGGGTGAGACAGGCCAAGATAGCGATTTGAAAAATATAGACATAACTCAGTTATTGCAGATTCGGTTCTGGTCAACCATTAAAAAGTGTATATCACAATAAACCAAGTCACAAGAATTTTTTGGTCTCCCAGTGCATATAAATACTTTACATCATACTGTAGTCTTTTAAGTTTGCAATAGTGTTATCTCTAAAAAAACAATGTGCATACTGCAATTAAAATATTTTATTGCTAAAGAAAAATGTTAACTATCGATGGATTTTCAGCATTTTGCTGGTGGAGAGTATTGCCTAGATGTTGATAGTTGCTGGCTTATCAGGGTGGTAATTATACTCATGGTTGTTGTGGCTGTGGTAATTTTTTTTCTTCCTTCCTTCCTTCCTTCCTTCCTTCCTTCCTTCCTTCCTTCCTTCCTTCCTTCCTTCCTTCCTTCCTTCCTTTCTTTCTTTCTTTCTTCTTTCTTTCTTTCTCTTTCTTTCTTTCTTCTTTCTTTCTTTCTCTTTCTTTCTTTCTTTCTTTCTTTCTTTCTTTCTTTCTTTCTTTCTTTCTTTCTTTCTTTCTTTCTTTCTTTCTTTCTTTCTTTCTTTCTCTCACTTTCTTTCTTTCTTTCTCTCTTTCTTTCTTTCTTTCTTTCTCTCTATCTCTCTTTCTTTCTTTCTTTCTCTCTCTCTCTCTTTCTTTCTTTCTTTCTTTCTTTTCTTTTCTTTCTTACTGAGCAATTGGTATTATGTGACTTGCCCAGGATCACACAGCTAGGAAGTGTTAAGTGTCTGAGACCAGATTTTTACTCAAGTCCTCCTGATTTCAAGGCTGGTGCTCTCTCCATTGTGCCATCTAGCTGCCCAGTAATTTCTAAAAATAAGACAATGAATTTTGCTGCATCAATTGACTCTATCTTTCACAATAGATTTTTATATCACATAGCAGTGACATTTTATCCACAGTGGAACTTCTTTCAGAATTGGAGCCAACCATCTCAAACTCTGCCATTACTCATAGCCAGTCATATTTGAATATGAAAGGCAAGACCTTATTTAAAAAGGATATAAAAAAATTTCTCAGCTCTACAGAAACTTTCTGTTTCTGAGTTGCCCCACATATTCATTTACCTGGGAGAGCTAGAGTGGAGACAAGCTCCATTTTTCCAGACACAACCTTTCCGTCTGTGGTATGTTGGAATGCAACTCCTTCCTCCTACTTTGAAGAGGAATTCAGTTTGAGAAGTAGGAAATAACTAGAGTTAAAGGGGGCTTTTCCAACACTCATTGTAACAAGATGGGGATCGAAATTGTTAGCAAAAGGAAATTGAATTCAGACAGACTAAATCCCTGTATATTCTAATTAAATAACTGGATAGTTTGTGTTCTAAAAGAGCTTAGATCTTAGGCTAGAATACTAGGAATTGATAGATTCCTCTCTTGAGGATAGAAAGTGTTATATACCTGAGGACCCTTCCTCTCTGCCCTTCAACTTGCTCCCTTCAATCTGATAACTGGGTATGAGAAGGCCTGCCCTAAAAAAAAATACAATAAAAAAAGCTGAAACCTGGCTTTAGTCCTACATTCTCTCCTTTCATTGCTTGTATTGATCCAATTAACCAATTAATTGTTTTATTCTAGTTCTACTTCATTTTATGCATTGTGGATGCAGTCTTAAGAGTGGAAATACCCCTAAATTATCTTTCCTCTTCACCAGAGAACAAAGTAAGATCAGCAAGAGCAAAGTGTCTTATCCAACAAAGTGACATACTTAAAATATAGATCTGATAATTTTTTGTGCCTTCTTCCCTCCCCTCCCCCCAAAAGCCCTCACCTTCAAACCTAAAATAATTCCTTTTATGTTTAAAATCAAATAGAATTCTGTATGGAATTTCAAGTTCTTCATAACCTAGGTTCTACTTACCTTTCCAGCCATTTAATACATTATTTCCCTTTATATACTTTAATGGTACAATCAAGCTGGTCTTTGTGTTTCTCACACATGCCATTCTGTCTCCAATTCCTGTACATTGGTACAGGCAATTCCCCATGCATAGATTTTGCTCTTCTTCTTTTGACTCTTGGAAGTCCTGGATTCCTTCAAAGTTCAGCTCAGGACTTTTCCTGATTCTTTCTAGCTACTGTTCCTTTCTGTCATTATGTTTCCCAAATACAGGAAGTGTTTAATTTTTGTCTTTTCGTCCCTAGTGCCTAACACAGTACTCATAAATGTTGTCTAATTCACCAATTGATTAGAACTTGCTGTCAGCCACATTGTTTTCTCTCTTAAACCTCTTTGTTACTTTTGGTATATTATTCAGAAAACTTAGTATTATGATGCTTGAATTTAATTTTATGTAACCAGAGATTATTAGAACCCAGAATGTTGCCCTGACCTTAGTATCTCTCCAGGAATACTAGATATGGCTACAAAAAATTTTGAATTTCACAAGGTTCTAGATCCATCTAAAACATTTTTGTTTTAGGTTTATTCAAGTTTGTGTTTTGGATTCCCTTGTGTTTTCGCTTCACCCAAATTTTACTGAATGTTTGTATTTACTGAGATTCATCTCAATCTGTGCTTCTTTCAAGTTGCATTTTCTGGAACTTTATATAGAGGAATTCTTGTCTAAATATAATACAATGTAAACCTCTCAAAACTTAGACAAAAAGGGATTACCTTCTTTCCAGCAAGTTGTCCTCTACCAAATGACCTAATAATTTCTTTCCAAAACTATTTCAGATTTTGAGATGTATTCTTGTAAATGATACTAGACATCCTGGCCAATTATAGTACAACCATATTGTCTCTGCACAGGTGAAGAAACAATTGCATCAACTTTCTACAACTTTCACAAAGCAAAGAACTGGATTCAATATATCTTTAAAAATTATATCCCAGACAATTGTTTTTCAAGGTATTGTACTTTATTGTAGTAGGGTATATGAGAAAGCCTATTTGATTTGTAAGATAAAGATCCAAAACAACTATTAAAAAGGACTTTGAGTGACTTGGGTATAGATCATCCAATATTTTCATTAGTCAACAAGAGGGATTAATCAGGCAGGGAATAGCAATTACCTCATATTTTTTTGCTATTTTGAGTTAATCTGTACTCACTCAACAGGGTAATACTGTGATAGATATGAAATAAGCATTTGCTAAATACCAATCTTCAATGGAAAGAGAATATAGATCTCCCAAATCTGAACTAGATATTCTCCTTAGCTCAAACATCAAACTCAGTCCAATGTGTGGTTCTATCAGAAAATCAAATAATGATGGAAATTTATTGACTGTCAGAGAAGCTCATTCAAGTTTTGAAGATTCTATTTTCTAATATTTAGGAAGAGAATGACTCTTTTCAACTTCTACCTGTTGGTCCAGGTTTTGCTTTCGGGGTCTAAACTAAAGAAATCGAATTCTTCTGCCTCAGCACAGCCCTTCAAATGTGTGAAGATAGCTACCAGACTCACCAGGTTTCTCCTTTAGGTTAAGTATTGCTAGTTCCTTATACCATCCCTCATGATGTAGAATTCCTGCCTGTCATTATCTATGTTGTTCTCTAGATATTCTTCAACTTGCAAAGGTGAAGTCCCAGATATGCTACATATGAACCATTGGGTAGTTACTTTCTTCAAAGATAGATAGACATTGTCTTTCAATGAACCAAACAATTGAAGGAGATACTATACTTATCTTTACTAATACTTTTAATTAGAAAATTTTTCTCCCAGGAATAATTAAGCTTTTTCTGAGTCAGAAAGGACATGTAAGCATTTTATAAATGTTGAATCAACTCAATTGAATGAACATTGCAACAGAAGCATTTTTCTCTTACTCTTGTTTCCAATGATCTACAAAATGTTAAGGGATCTCATTGTATTAATCAAGTATTTAATCAGATTAATTGCTTGGTATTGTGGAGCCAAAACATTTGAATGATTGGCAGACTTGGCTAAATATTTCAGTTTATGATGGTATTCTTTTTACCCAACCAAACTACAAAGTAAAAAGAACAACCATTCACCTGATTATATTTATTTCATGATGTTCGCATTTTTTGACAAATGATTAATTATTGAGACGTTATGAAGGTGGTCTAAATCACAGGTAGAGATTGAATTGATTAAACAGGCAGCCAAATATATGGGTCTTTAAATGGTGTGAAAGAGGAAAATAAGGTTTTAATGTTTTCATTTTAGCCTCAGTTTCCTCACTTGTAAAATGAGAGGTCTGACTATTGCAATTGCCATATAAATTTTTGTGTGTGTCTCCATTCTATTTCTCCTCCAGTTTTTGCTTTAGTGAGTTACAGAACTTCGAGTTGGAAAGCACCTTAGTGACCATCTAGTCTAATTTCTATTTAAAGATTTCCAATGAGGAGATACTTATAAACAACCAAGGCAATCTCATCCCTCTTTTGAATAGCTCTAATTGTCTTAATCATTAACATCACCACTTTATAACTTCTATCCATTGTTCCTAGTTCTGTTCTCTATGACCAAACATAATAACTTTAATTTTTCTTCCTCATGATAGTCCTTGAATAGAGTTTGATGTCCTTCTGAGTTTTTTTTTTTCTTTTAATTCTGTAGGCTAAACATTCTCAGATATTTCAATGACTTTTCCTATAGCATGGACCAGAAGCTATCCTGAATGCCTTTGTCTGTACATTCTCTGACACATCAATGTTCTTGACACTTGTAATACCCAGAACCAAACATAATATAATCAACTAACATTTATTAAGTGCTTACTATATGCTAACCACTATGAAGCCCAGGGATATAAATTGTAAAAATAAAGATAGCTCCTGTCCTTAAGGAGTTTACAATGTAATGGGAGAAGATAACACACAAAAGGAAAGCTGAAAGAGGGAGGGAATGGTATCTCTATGGGAATACAGACACACACATACACATATGTATATGTGTATATACATATATATAATATATATACATATAAAAACATATATGTATATATATTACTTACATATACATATATTTGTGTTTATGTGTATATGTGTTTATGTGTGTATATACATTGTGATACACACAATATAGTAGGATTATCAACTATTCCTTAATTTTAGAAGTTATACCCCTCACAGCCACCCAGAATTACATTCTCATTTTTGTTTGCCATACATATCACACTCTTGACTCATCTTGAACATATATTCCATTAAATCTTCTATATTTATCTTCCAGATAAATTTGTGTCTAGCTATGCCTTTCTCAATTTGTACTTGGGAAGTTGATTTCATGAACCCAATTGTAAAAGATTGCATATATCCATATTAAATTCAATCTTATTAGATTTAGCCCAGTTGTTCTAGCCCAAGGACTTGTAGGCTCCTGACTTTGCACTTCTCTGTAATACTTA
Source organism: Antechinus flavipes (assembly GCF_016432865.1). Taxonomy (NCBI): domain Eukaryota; kingdom Metazoa; phylum Chordata; class Mammalia; order Dasyuromorphia; family Dasyuridae; genus Antechinus; species Antechinus flavipes. Next base: position 119,848,378 of record NC_067400.1, on the reverse strand, counting down.
TTTTTCTGGTACATTGATTGGGTCACGCCACATCTCTGTTTGTAACCCCTTTAATGGTTCTGTGATTGCTTGTTCAAACTTCTTAGCCTGACATTCAAAGCCCTCCAAAATCTGGCATCTGCCAATCTTTTCAGCCTTATCTCACATGACTTCTTCCCTTGTTCTCTATGCTACAGACAAACTAAATTATCGTCTGCTCCCTTATGTTCCACTCCACTTTTCGAGTGCTGTGACTTTGCTCACACTATTCTTCCTTATGCCTAAATTCCCTCCTTCTGTCTCTGCCTTTTGATTTTCCTGTCAGATATCCAAAACTTAACTCATACGCTACCTCTTCCACATCAAGTCATGCTTTAGAAAGTTTAATTGATGAGTTTGCTTTTGATACCACTGACTTATTCTGATGTAGACCTTCTACTGTGAAAAAAAAAGAAAAACTATTGTGCAAAAATAATTGATACAGCAACTACATCTGACAGTTTCTGTGATGGTTGATGCCTAAAGTCCTTTACTTCTCTACTGACTGGAGGAAAGTTGATTTTAGCATCTGAGCTCTGAGATTAAAATGTCACTGAATTTAATCTGAATTCATCTGCCTTTTAGTATGGTTTTCATTTACATTGTCATTCTATGTGTATTGTTTGAGTCCTGTTTGCTTTGCTATGCATTAGTTCACACAAATAATTCTTATATTTTTCTGAATTCATTATTTCTCATAACACAATAGTTTTTCATTATTGTATATTTCTATATCACAATTTGCTCAACCTTTGCTCAATAATGGATGCTCATTTTATTACCAGGTTGTTGGGTTTTTTTTTTTTTGTTGTTGTTCTGAAAAAGTGCCTCTATGAATATTTTGATAAATATGGGCCCTTTTCCTTTTGTTTTTTGGCCCCCAAGGAGTTTATGGGAATGCTGAGTCAAATGACTTAAAGCATTTAATGACATTTCTTGAATAGTTCCTGTTTTTCCAATCTACAACTTCACCAACAGTATAATCAGCTATTTCTTTTTTAATCATCTTTGCCATTTTGAGGGAATCCTATCTATTTATACAAGCTATTGACTCAGAAATGGAAAATGGGTTAAGATGTTATAAAGACATTGAGTATAGGCATTCCTCATAGAATTTTAATCAATAGTTGTGAAAAACTTGGAAAATAAAAGAGTCTAGAAACTTAACCAGCAAATAGTTGATCTCTTTGCTAACTAAAGATACTTTGGAATCAAGGGCAATGCCAATTTATGATATGGGCTTATTTGCAAAATATTACATGAGAAGATAATGGAAATTTATAAACAATGTCCAAAAATAAAAGACAGATGAAAAGCAGTTGAAGAGAAAATAATCCTGTAGCAAAATTGATGTAAAATCATTCAAAGTTAGATTGTTTTAAGAACACTTATAAATTACATTAGAAAAAAAAATAAATGTGAAATGGAACAGACTGGTCTATATTTCTATAGCAGCCTGTTTTTATCATGTAATGCCGGAGAAACTGAGGCAGGAGAGAGATTAGAGAGTTTTTAATATTTTATTAATGGGAGAGTAAGATTGACTGGACAGGACTCTCATCTCAAATTATCCAGCCAGACAGAGATAAAGATATACTGGGACCAAAGAATCCATGTTCCCAGGGCTGGAGGAGACTGTCATCTCAAAGTATCCAGCATCCAGCATCCAGCCACCAGCTGCCATCCTGCAGCAATGAATGGAGGAACCCCAACTTCTTAAATACCTTTTCTCTGAACAAAGGAAGAGGTGAGAAGCTCGGGAAAACTGTCAGGATGGAAGAGGCCATAAACCCCAAAAAACCCAGAGACAGGATGTCTGAATACACAGAGATAAAGATGTCAGTGAAATTTCTTGGAATATTTTAGAGGGATATTGTAAATTCTTGAGGACAGAAAAGAGTCAGGAGGTCTACTCTCTTGTTTATCTTACTTGGGCTAACAATTTATAACATTAGAGTAATTGGTCCTCAGTAATGGACCGGGGTGGGGGGTGGGGTTTACAATTTAAGGGATTGACAAAGAATAGATAAAGAAACTGAGACAAGGGAAACTAGTGCAGGGATATTGAGTCAGGACAGTTAAAGAGAACTGTGGCATAACAATCATTGATGACAATGGGGCTGCCACAATTGGATTCAAATATCTCAGTACCCAAAATTTCATGTGTAAATGAAATGAGGGAAATTGGCTAGATTGATTGAATACACAAAAATAATTTATGCTCAGCTTATGTAATTTAAAATGTACTTGGGAACTGAATTTAAGATATCTCAAGAAGAGCCCAAAAGAATGAAAAAGTGATGACATTTTATAGAAAAGCCACAAGTAACTACTAGTCCATCTCTGTTAGATCTTTCTAGTAAAAAGATTTAATCAATATTTTTATGCCCCTATTATATGCTAAGTGGACTACTAAGTGGCACAAGTGGATAGAATACCAGGTCTGTCAGTAAGACTCCTCTTCCTCAGTTCAAATATAACCTCAAACATTAGCTATGTGACCCTGGGCAAATCCCTCAATCCTGTTTGTCTCAGTTTCCTTGTCTATAAAATGAACTGGAGAAGGAAATGACAAACCACTATATTATCTTTCTGAGAAAGTCCTAAATGGGTCACTCTGAATGACAAGAGAACTGTACTAAGCACTGGGATTACAAAAAAAAAAAAAAAAAAAAAAAAAAAAAAGACATAAAACAGTCTCTGGCTCACAATCTAATGGGAGAAGACAACAATCAAAGCATATAACAATACAATAATACAAAGCAAGCTATATACAGGATGAATAGGAAAATAATTGAATAAGATTAAGAGAAGTTGCAGAAGGCTTTCTGTAGAAGGTAGGATTTTCATTGGAAGGTAAAGGAAGCCAGGAAGATCAATTTTGAAGAAGTTTTCAAAAGAAAGGTATTCTACTATACTGTTGGGAGAACTGTGAATTAGTTCAACCATTCTGGAAAATAATTGGAACGATGCAAAAAAAAATGACTAAACATACAATATTTTTGACACAGTCTGAACACAAATGGAAAGATCTTATGTATACCCAAATATTTACAGCAGCACCTTCTATGATTTCCAAGAACTAGAAACAGAATGGGTGTTCATGCACTGAGGGAATGATGACAATTTATCTTATATAAATATAAAGAAATGCAGTTTTGAGAATTAATAAATATGAGACATCCAGAGAACATGTGAAGACCTTCTTGAATGCACGCAGAATGAATTAACCAGAACCTAAAAAAAATACACAATAATTCCAGCAATGCAAATAAAACAACAACATTTAAACTAAATGCTATGTAATTGTAATGGCCAATCTTGACCTCAGATGAAAAATTCTCTCTTCTTTAATGGAGAATGAGGTCTATAGATTTGGAATCTTGCATATGCTTTCAAACATGTTTGATCTGGGAGCTGTTTTTAATCAACTATTCTCTCTCTTTCCCTTCCCCTCTCTCCACTTTTCTTTTAAATATGATAAGACTCATTGGGGTCATGAGGGGAAAGGAAAAAAAATTCCAGAAATGAATGTGATATAAATCCAGGTAGCATAAATAAAATAAAAAGTTTTTGTGACAGTGGTCATATAGATGAATTGGGTGTGTTAGATGAAAATATGAAAAGGAAATTGAATACTTCTATAAGACAATTTTCTACCACAGATCACATTTTTGTCAGAGGTATAGATAATGTAAGACCTAAGTGTATTTACTTATTGATGACAAAAAATATTGACTTAGATGAACAAAATTGTTTTAAAGGAGCTAATCAAACAATGTGTTTTGAATATGTATGGCAAGTTTGTAGAATATTCCTATGTAGACACCATTACTGAGAGAACTTTCTTCCAATTATTTAATACCATGTAAAGAATAAAGTAGGTAGACATATTTATCAAAAGTCTCATAGAAAATGTCCTGTCCAGAGTCTAAATTGAAGGATAAACTATCAATTCCTATTTCTTAAATAGGCAAATAGTTGGATGATTGTTTTTAAATGCAATTGATTTCTTTTGTATTTTGGGGTATTTTATTTTATATATTTAACAACATTATTCTAGAAAGGGCTCCATAGGTTTCACCATCCTGTTGAAGTCCTTGTGGACACAAAGATTGAGATGCCCTAGTTTAGATGATAATCTAGAGGCTACCATTTATGAATGACATTGTGCTTATTAATCTGGGAGAGCTGAAATCTGGGAGTATCTATGTGTCTCAATAAGACTTGACAACATTTGACAATAGTCTTAAATTCAAATAAAAAAAGCATAAGAATCTCCCAAACCTAACATTTATCTGTTTTGTTGTATTTTTATTATTTTGTCAAATATTGTTCAATTTCATTTTAACCTAGTTTGGCAGCACTCAGTAATGTTGAAGGCTGTGGGCCATTGTGTTTGATATTTCTATCCTAACAAGTCAGCCTAGCAATTAATACAGAAAATAATAAGTGAATGAATTGCTCAGTTTACAGTGTATTGTTAGTTAGAAAGCCCACTGAGTTAGTTGATCAGTACATGTTTCCTTAGGCTCTGTAGATCCTAGTTTCTTCTTTTTATTATTATTATTATAATTTTTCATTTTTCAAAATACATACAAAGATAATTTTCAACATTCACCCTTGCAAAAAATCTTATATTCCAAATTTTTCTCCCTCACTTCTTCCCCTCTTCCCTAGACAGCAAGTAATCTAGTATAGGTTAAACATGTGCAATTCTTCTAAACATATTTCTACCTTTATCATGCTGCACAAGAAAAATCAGATCAAAAGGGAAAAAATAAGAAAGAAAAAATAAGGAAGCAAAGAACGACAACAAAGGTGAAAATACTATGTTGTGATCCACATTCAGTCCCCATAGTCCTCTCTCTGATCCCAACTTCTTAAACTGTGGTTCTTGACCCCATATATAATCTTGTAACTAAATATAGGAGTCATGAAATAGGATTTATTATTATTAATAATAATTATCAATTATATTATCATTTATTATATACTTTTAATATATTTTATTTACAACATGTTATACATAATATATATAATATGTATGATAATAAAAATTATATAATACATATAACAACATATTAGCACAATCTAATATATTAATATATTATTAATGTGTTTATATATTACTTATATATCAAAACATTAAATAGTTATTATTTATTATACAATAATAACGTTATGATTTATTATTAGTGATCATTTGATTTGTATACCTATTTTATATACTTATCTACCTAGGCCTCATGTAAACACTTCTTGGGTGAAAAGAGGTTGGTGATTGGAAAACATTTTAAAAAGTCCTATAGGAGAATCAATTAATCAATCAACATTAAGTTTCTGTGTCAGCCACTGTGCTAATTGCTGAGAGTATAAAAAGAGGCAAAAAGATCGGTTTTGTCCTTAAGGAACTTACAATTTAATGAGGGAGTTATCATGCAAACAAATATATACAAAACAAGCTATATTTGGGATAAATAGGAAATAATTAAAAGAGGAAAGGCACTAAAAGTATAAGGGGTTGAGAAAAGATTCCTGGAGAAGATGGGATTTTAGTTGGGACTTCAAGGAGGTCAGGGAGATCAGTAGTCAGAGGGGAAGAGAGCCAGAAAGAATTCTCGCTCAGAGATTTTAGCATCTTGTTTTTGGAAGAGCCAAGAGGCCGGTGTCATTGGTTCAAAGAGTACATCTTGGGATGTAAGGTGTAAGGAGACTGGAAGGGCAGGAGGCTAGATTAGGAAGAGTTTTGAATGCGGAACAAATCTAAATCAGTTGTTTCCATTTTCTTAACATCCTTCAAGTTCTCCAGGCTTTTTTTTTTCTTCTTTGACACAATCGTCATCCTAATGAAGGCCCTTATCACCTCACAGGCGTATTAGTGAAATAACTCTCGGATTGGTCTCTCTAATTAGTCTTCCACTTAGCTGTCAAAGTGATCCCCCTAAAGAGAAAATACAACTATATCACCCCTCCTCTCCTATCCAATAAATTACTTGATTTTATTTGATTTTTTTTTTATGTGTGACCTCTAGGATTAAATATAAAACCCTTTGTTTGGCTCTTAAAGTCCTTTATAACCCTTTCCCCTTCCTACCTTTTCAGTCTTTTTATACCTTACTGCCCTGCATATACTTTGCAATCCATTGCCTCCTAATTGTTTCTTGTATACAACATTACATCTCTGGACTTGGAGCTTTTCACTCACTAAGCCTGTAATTATCTTCCTCTACCTCCTAATTTCTGTGGCTTCCTTCAAATCTTTCTAACATCTTACCTTCTGTAAATAGCCTTTTCTGGGCCTCCTAATTTTAGCACATCCCCTTTAAGTCCTCCCCATTTTATCTTTTATATATTTTGTTTGAAAAGAGTTGTTGGCATATTATCAGCTGTGAGTTTCTTTGAGAGCAGGAACAATTTTTTGACTTTTTTAATGTGTGTTTTCCACTCTCAGAACAGTGCCTGTCCCAGAATAGGTTATTGATTGACAATCATGTTCTTGCTGATTTTTAAATGTCTTGCAAATCATGAAATAGCATGATCTCTAAAGAATCATGACACAAGTGACTCAAATGATAATAAAGAGAATCTTGACTGAAAGTAGGCAACAAGATAGCAATAATTTGTGCATAAGAAAGCAGGGTCAAAGACAGCTTTAAGGGTCTAGAAAAGCAGATGGAGTTAGAATGAAGGCAACAGAGGTAGAGCCAGTATCATAGAAGGTGTTCTGGTGTCCAACCAAACCAAACCAAGCTCAAAAACCTAAAATGATCAAGAGGCCAGACAAATATGTTGGATTTTAATATTTATAGGATATGGGCAAGCATCTCAGGCTAATAAAGCATGGAGTAGGGGAGGGAATAACAACATTAATGAGATTAAAGATCCTTCAAAATATCAACATATAAAACATAATTGAAGTATACATTATTTGTGTTAGCAGAGTATAAGTGCCATAGGACATGGACTAAGCCTTATGTTAACTTTGTATTTACTCCAGTCCCTCCATAGTTCCCTGTTCACAGTAGATATTTAATAAATATTTGTTGAATTGAACCAATTTTATGATCTCTAAAGATCCCCTTTACAGTTAAATTCTCTGACTTCTGAAGAGAATCAAGTTATTATTTCTTATAACCATAGAGTTAGTTTCAAATTGTAAAATATGTTTCTAATATTCTAAATAAATACAGCAAATTGCACCGAGCCTACTATCCAGTCAGCTGGAAGCCTGCACTGGCTAGTGAAAATAATGAAGAGGATTAGGAACACTTTTTGAATTGCCAAGTTGTCTTGATTAAAAAAAAAAAAGTGACTTTCTTTATGATAGACATTATACAGCAGTTGGACAGATGCCTCTAAAAAAATTTCATTTTCTGACTTAAATGAGATTTAGGCATAAGTCATGCAATGAAGAAACAGTCTAGGAATCCCTCAGGTATTCTTCTCTTCCTGAAATTTCACAGCCCAGACACTTTGACCACATCTGTGTGTAGAATTTAGCTATGATGACCATCTATCCACTCTCTTAATGTTGCTTAGAGCTGCAAGGAGAAATTGACTCACAGTGATTCAGGTTAAGATTTAAATAAACAAAGCCTTAATAGAACAGAGATATTGTCATGATAAGATTTAGGATTACTTTAACACTCTGGAAAACCTATTACTATACAACTACAGGTCCTAGTCGGTGATTGCTATGTACATGTAACTTATTCCTAAGGAATTATTTATTGAATGCTGGCAGGGCAGTCGATCCCACATAGAGCATAAAAGGAAGCTTGGTCTGTGCTCAATGGCCATTCTGTCTATAATAGGACATGCAAAACAAATGAGATGGCAAAATATTCCTCCTTCTGAAATTTCAGTGGTGGGTGACATGCTGAGTGCTTGTATCTCTTGCTTCTGAACAACATAGCAAGATCAAACTCACCTGTTTCTGAGGAAGACAGAGTTGGCGTGTCCCTTTCTCAAAGGCTTATAATATTTCAGTGGCTGTCTCTCAGTTTTCTATATTGAGATCCAATGTTATGCATGTTTGAGCAGCTATATGGGCTTTTAAGAAACAAGCCATATGTGTATAGAGAAAATTAATAAGTCTATGTCATCCAAAGTTTTTGGTTTAACTTATGCTAAATTCTAACTGTGATTTTTTAATTTTACTTCTCAAAACTGGGAAAAGCAAAAAGCAAAAAAAGATTGTGTATATGTAAAAATATGCATATATTTATATATAAATATATGAAATATATTATATGTGATAATATATTTCATATATTTATATATAACATAAATATTTTCTATATTTCTATGTAATTATATATAATATAATTTATATATAGTCATATATTATATAATATGTCTGCATGTACATATATACTCATATATATCTCATCTATACTGAATAGGATTTTTGATTTCTACCTTTTACTTGCATGAAATTTACAACTAGGTTTGAGGAAATGGTGATAAATAATTATAACACATGGCTAATTATTAAATGTCAATTATTATAAAATAATTCATATTTTTATAGTTCATTTTCTCCACTCTCAATAGCCCTCTGAAGTAAGTAGCACAAGTAGTAACATTTGTTATGCAGATTGGAAAACTGAGGCTAAGATATGTTATTTAGTAATTAGCCTAAGAACAATTGGCTACTAAGTTTCTTGGATACAGCATATTATTTCATTGATATAGGAAACTTCCCAAAGAAGAAACACTTATTATTAGTGCAGCTAGAAAGATATATCTATCTTATAGTAAACTATGTGAGTCATTGTGCATATGTGTATGTGTGTGTATGTGTGTGTGTGAGTGTGTGTGTGGTTGCATATATATGTATATATATATATCTATATATTGATATAGATATATAGCTATATAGTTGTTATATCTCTATGTATATCTCTATACATATGCATATCTGTAGTTATATCTCTATACATATGCATATATGGGAAGTATATATAGTTATATACATATATGGGAAACATATATATATGTAGAGAGAGATAGATAAATATCTATAGCTATGTTGCTCTATTTAAATATAGATATATCTTTCTATCTGCATTAGTAATAAGTGTTTCTTCTTTGGGAAGTTTCTTATATCAATGAAATAATATGCTGTATCCAAGAAAATGTGATGATTAAAATGGGAAATGAAAAGGGATATAATTACTGACTATAATAGTTTTATGCAAGGTTTAATTGAATTAAATGAAATGCCATAATGAAGAGAACAACAGAATACAAGAAGTATCTTAGTTGGCAAATATTTTACATTCTTGCCAAATGTAGAGAACTTCAGCAACCAGTGGGAGTAGTGTATTAGCACATAAGCTTATTTATGAAATCTTATGGAGAAAGATGATAGAATCTTATGAACAAGGTTACTTTGTAAAGCAGAGAGAAACAATAGGAAGTTAAAACTAGATTAAATCAAGTTTGGGGAGAGACTCAACTAAGTAAAGTTACCCCAAAAACATGAAATAATGAAAATTGGAGCATAGTAAACAAATGGAAAAGATATTTTCATTGTCAAGTATAATGGAATCACCTTACTTGGACTTATTAATAACAAAAAAGACAATAAAGAGATTATTAATATATGCTAATCTAAATGCTAACTTTGCTTCCTTAAAATATTTTTAATAAGAATAATATATACATAATATTGAGGCTATCCTTGATGAGGGAATTGGTAGAGAACAAGTTGATTTTCAAAGGTGATATTCTGTGGTGGAGAAGACATTATTATCATATCATTTACCAAAAAAAGTTAAAAAGAACAAAAATCTCATTATCCTTATTTTTTTTAATTATAAAAGGTTTTTAATTTGCTAGAACAGAAAAACACCTTGAAAGCAATCTTCTAAGGTGTTTTCCAATGTCGTTGTTCTTCAGTCATTTTCAATTGTACCTCTCTGAGACCCCATTTGGGTTTTTCCTGGCAAAGATACTGGAGTATTTTGACTTTTTTAATATTTTGCAGATTTTACATTTTATGGATCATTTTACAGATGAGAAAACTGAGGCAAAAAGGGTTAAGTAACTTGCCCAGGGTCCCAGAGCTAGTAAACATCTGAGATCAAATTTGAACTCAAGTTTTCTTGACTCCATTCCCAGCACTCTGTCCATTGCACCGTCTAGTTACCCCTGTGTTTTCCATATATTCAACAGAATTATTCGATATTTCTAGAAAGGCACACAATCTAGATAACATTATTTGCCAACTTTCAGATTATTGGTATTAGTTGAGGTATGAAACAGGGATGCATATATTTTCCAAAGGTATTTATAAGGATAGTCCATCAGTTTAGATGCAGCTGAATATACCATAGAATTTGAGGATCAACGCTCAGGATTCATAGGTGTTTAACTGTCAGAGAGGAGAGCCAATGCAGAGTCCAAAATGATGAATCACTTAAAGTAGATGAAGTTCTCCATAAACTCCAGTTTTTGAGGACAATGTACTGGTTTTATCAAGCGCTTTAACACTGAAGAACCTCCTGGGAGAAATTTATAACATTGCAAAAGAGTTTCCCCCCTTAATCTACACAGGAAAAATAGTATATGAAGAATGTATATTATTTCAATTATTGTCCACATGTCCAGAAACCATAGCACTTGTCTATCAGTATTCATACATTGGACAAATACTATGAATTGGCTAGGTAAAAATAAAATTTAAATGGAGGAGGAAAATGGGCTAGGTAATTAGGGAATTCTTTAGGGCCCCAAACTTCTTTGAGAAACCAATGCCTATTTAAAACATATCATTATTCTGCTAGCTATGTGATCTTGGGCAAGAAACTTAACCTTATTTGCCACAGTCATCTGTAAAATGAGCTGGAGAATGAAATGACAAACTATCCCAGTATCTTTGCAAAGAAAACCACAAATTTTGTCAGAAACAGTTGCACACAACTAAAACGACTAAACACCATCATCACCACTACCACAACCTATAACCAAGGGCTAGGGAGTCCATATATTTGTCTGTGTGATTTCTACTTCCCAGCACAGTCAAGCCACTGGGACCTCTCCCTCCTCTTTTCTCTCTTGTTCTTTGGTATGTTTTCTTTTGCTCTCATTGTAGGATAGAAATCTAAAAGATGATATTAAAACCAAGGGAGAGAAAATCACTTGCATTAAGCAACATTAATTTTGAGCCCGAAACCCTTTCTTCCAGCTTGGGATAAAGGTGTAGAAAAAATAATCTGCCTTCTTGGAAAGAGGAAAATAAATTATATCAATATTGGGTTCAATCTATTCCTCTGAGGTTCAAGACAGCCAATTGTTGTCTAGCTACTCAGCTCTGTGAGAGCTGAGAAAAGTCCATTTTATATGGGTGGAAATGTAGATGACAAGGAGGGAATCTGCAGAGATATGACATTTGATAACAAACACCTGCATATATTTTTCTCAAGCCCAATATTTGAAAGTCTTGTTATTTATTCTCAATTAAAAAAAGTTTATGCTGAAATGTTGTCAAAGAATCATGATACATTGAATAAAGTTTTAATTTTGCTCCCTAGTGTATATTATTATTTACATTTATATAGTGTCTACCATGTGCAGGTATTGTGCTAATTGATACCTTTACCTAGATTTCCTCCCATAGCTTTCCCCTTGCCTCTTCTCAAGAAGCCATCATTTGTAAAAAATTTTAAAGATTAGAAACAAAAGGAAAAAGGAAGAGGAAAAAACCACTAATCAATATTGAAATAATCTGACATTATATGCAATTTTTCATACCTCTAGGATATTTCTCCCCTAGTACTTAACACATAATCATTCATCTAGAGAAGCACAGAAAACCTCAATTTCTGGACTCAACATAGTAAAGCTTCTTCCATCTCTAAGAATTCCATGATGCTATATTTGTAATGGCATCCTAGGAGTCTGTCTCTAAAGTTTGCATCTTCACTGCCAGATATACCTCTCTTGATAGTTTGGTTCTTCTTACACTAAAATACTTTAAGTAGTTTATGCTGAAAAGGCATATTAGCTACCCTTGTTTTATTATCAGGTTGGAGAAATTAAAAGTGGAACAAGAGTACAAGAAATAGCAGAGGAATTGCTGTTGCCTTTGATCTACTTTGGGGACTCTGCACAGTCTTCACTAGACTGCACTGAATGCTCCAGACAGCTTATTAGATAGGTTTGGAATGTCAGTGACTTAAAATTGACATATGTAAAAACAATTGAACTTCTTGAATTTGCAAAGCAAGTTAGACCTTAGCTGGATTCATGATTCTTACGATGGGGTGACATGCCAGGTGACATGCCAGGGCACATCTATCACTTACAAAAACTCAATTATAAATTTGGATAAAAATTGAAGAAAAGAATAGCTCAAAGCCTTTTGTTTCACTGCCTTACTTGGTGTTCACCCCTGGAGTATTTACTGATTTAACAAAAAATATCATAAAATTCAATATATTCCAAGGATTAAAGATTCTCTCAGTTGTGCAGTGTGCAAAATGAGGATGGAACAGGGCAAAGGAACATTTGCATTTCTAGCATAGAAAGTCAAGAAATGGAAGAAGCTTGTAAAGAAAATGAGCCTCTACTAAAAGAGCACACTCCTATGTGCAGAGGGTTATTCGTTGAAGAAGGAAATTTGTGTACTTTAGTGAATGATGAATAGACATAGATGAGCAATTTGCTTTATAACTTGTTATATTAATACAAAGCCTGTCATTTTCATTTTCAGAGGCTCCAATAGTAAAAGCAAACCTAAATGAGGAAGGGACTAAACATTTATATAAAGGCATTGTGCTAAGCACTTTACAAAAATCTCATTTGATTATCCCTATTTTATATTGGGGAAACTGAGGTAAACATATCTTAAATGATGAGGCTGGTGATGAGTCTTGTTAACTTAGGTAGACTAGTCCTCATACAATAGCTATAAAATTGGTTATCAATCTGTTAATGAACATGGCCAGAGTCACACAGCTAGTAAATATGAGGCAGATCATCCTGACTGAAAATCTAGTGCTCTATATCTACCGGGTCACCTAGTTGCCTAGGAACTAAATGGAAACATCTTTTTTCTGTCACATGCACTGATATTTTCATACTGTGTAATGCATCAGTCAGTCCTGAAGTATAGACTAGGACAAATAATCCAGGGGTGAGACAGAATAGGTAAGGATTGGAAGAGACAAGGTCAGGATATGTAGTTAATGAGGTCATTTTGTTAGTTGATTGTTGTTTCTGTTAAATGGACTCCTTCAAGGGCACCCTCTTCTCCCAATGCCTCTGGGTAAATTGACAAATATTGACAAAGCTGATATTAACCTTATTGGGAAAGAAATTGTAGGAGGCAAATGAGATGGTAGCTTCTAACATCCCTAGGGAAATCAATCAACCAAGAATCATTTATTAAGCACCTACTATGAGCCAAGAGATTAGGGAAGCTTTGCAAATCAGCACTTACCTATTAACTTAACTTGAAATTATTAATAAGAGCTTGAAGTTAATAAGAGCTTTGGGTAAGAACTAAAGGAAATTTGATCAAAAAAGTACATAGACTATTATGGTTATGGGAAAGGTAAGACTTTCAAAGGCTTATAAGTGTATTCACACATTCATATATCTTAATTTTTAAAGACATTTTTAGGGTTTTCAGTATAATATATTCAACCATTCACTATCTTCTATATGCTAAGCACTGAGCTAGATTCTCAGAATTTATAGGCATCGGAACCAAGGAACTTAATATCCAGTGGAGGGGAAAGGCAAGAAATTCAAGAAAGTAACTCTGAGAAATGTGAAGACACTTTCATTAAAGGGTCAGATGGGGGCAAGTGGCATCTGAGTTGGACCTTTTCAGAAGTTCAACAGATGGAAATGGAGATAGTCAGGATAGAGTGTATTCCAAGACAAGAGAGTCCCCTTACGAGAAGGGGAGATGGAGTAATTTGGTTTAACAATAATGTGAAGTTGTGAAAGGAATAGTAGGAGGTAAGACTGGAAAGGTAAATTGAAGCCAGATTGTGGTGGGTTTTGAATGCTGGTATCAGGAGTTTATAGTTAATTTAGTAGACAACAGGGAGCCATTGAAGGCTTTTGAGGGGAGGAGTGATGCGAACAGAGCAGTACATTAGGGAGTTTACTTGGGCAATTGTGCTAAGGATAGATTTGATAAGGGATAAACCAGAAGCAAGAATAGAAATTAGTAGTCTATGGCAGTAATCCAAGAGAGGGGTAATGAAGTCCTGAATTCTGATAATTGCAATGGGAGTAGGAAGGAAAGGATGGATGAGAGAGATAATCTTGGCTTGCAGCAGCCCATAGTGATCTTGCTTCCCTTTGAGTTCATATAGAACATATTGTCTCTATTACTCATTTGGCAGTTAATTGTGCATTGCCTTTTGAAATCTCTTGTGCTTTTAATTTAACTTTATTTAACTATACCTTGATACTGCTTGCTTCCTCGAAACTGGAGGACAGGAATTGTACTTTATTTTCTTCCTCTACAGAGTTTAGGATTGTGCTTTACACATATTAATTACTAATTCTTTTGTCATTGTTGATTGATAATTTATTGGTTAGTGACAAATATTTAAATTCATAGTTCCATTTCCTGTAAAATGATGTTCGTGTTCATTTGTTTTTCAGTCACATCTGATTCTTTGTGACCCCATTTGGGGTTTTGTTGGCACAGATACTGGAACCATTTGTCAATTCCTTCTCTAGATCATTTTACAGATGAGGAAACTGAGATATACAAGGTTAAGTGATTTGCCCAGTATCACACAGCTAGTAAGTTTCTGAGGCCATATTTGAACTCAAGAAATTTTTTGGCTCCAGCCCTGGCACTCTATTTATTATACCACCTAGATGTCCCTCTGTAAAGTGAGGGGGCTGGAATAGATGATCTCTAAGCTTTTATAAGCTTATGAAGTTTAAATAATCAAATGGATCTTTGAACTTCTAGATTTGAGGGATCCTTCCAATGATGCAGATCATAAATCAATTTTGTGGACTCCCTAATTTTAACTATAGGAGACCCTTAATGTACTCTCTCCTAATGTCAAAAGTATAAAAGAACACTTTGGTTATTTATCTGTCATATCTTGTTCTCACTAAACATAAACAATTCAATTTCTGTGGTACAATTCTTTGAAGATATCTTTTACTCCTATTTGCTGGTGTTCCATATCAGTTATATGATGCAGTCTAATTATTTCCATCATGGGCTTTCAATTGCTCTTTCCATGATGCTTGTCTTTAATTCTTCAGAGGTAATATAGCATTCTGGATTTCATTGCCATATATCAATTGAATGAATGGTAAAATATTTGTACCCCTCCCTCTCCAAATAGGTCTACACTATTCTGAAAAGCCTAGGGTTAGTTTTTTAAAAAGTGCTTTGTAGTTTTCTAAAAGTAATCCAATGCATTATTTTACTTCTCTATATTCTGGGCCCAGATTGCTGTCTTTTTGTATTGTCTGCCCAGATACTCATATTATTGGACAAATTATGAATGTGTCCATTCAGATGCATGTTGAAATCTAGGCAATAGACATTGTTCATCCATTTGGTCTTTCCAGTGTAGAAGGAAAGTCCAAATCCTTAGTGTGTATTTTATAACATTAACATGACTTCAATTTCATATTAATATCATAATTCCTTTCATAATTGCTATGATTTTTTTTAACTTTTATAAAACAAGTTGATGTGAAAATACAATTTGAATCACTTTTAAAGTTTTGTAATTGAAATTAACACCTAATTTGATTTTATTATGGAATTAAATTATTATTGAGTGATTACCTGTCTCTTCCAGAAGGCTCTTTAGTGTCTTGGGAATTGATCCAATCAGTACAATGTCATCTACAAACAGGAACATCTGGAAGACCACATTATTCACAGGGAATTCTTCCTTAATCTGAACTCTACATTGGATCTTCTCTATCAAATACTTTTGGCGAATATTGAGACTTTTATCTAATCCTCATGTTTAATATCAGAGTTATTAAACATCATTATTTCTGTTGTCATATTTCTAAGGTATCTTGAATGATCTTTATATATGAATGAAAGATACTTTGTTATAAAAAGACCTCATAAGAATGAATTTTGTTTTATTTAGAGAAATGTTTTTTTTTTCTTTTTTTTTTGTGACAATAAATGCAATGAGGTTTTAAATTCTCGGTCTTTCATGTAATTGTGAAATAGTAACAAAGTGGTATTTGTTGAATATCATTTGTGAAATTGTATTTATTCCTTACTAATGTCTTCATTGGGTGCTTTCAATATAAACACAGTTGATTCTAAAAATAACTTTGTATAGTTGGGAGAATAAACAGATTATCTATCCATTGATCCATCTATCTATCTGTCTGTCTGTCTATCTATCTATCTGTTATCTATCAGTAGTTGTTGATATTTTCATGTTTTCCCCTTTTTTGTGGATTAATAAGATATGAGGTCCCCCCCCCATGCTTTTAGTAACTGTTTCTCCTTTAGGTACCTATTCTGATCCATTATCTTGGATATCTTGCCAAGACTTCTTTAGATGTCTTTTATTTTCCACTGCTTTTTGCTTTATAGCATGATATGACTCAAAACTGCCAATCAACTTTTGTCAAATTTTACAGATGTATTTATATTCCAACCTAGTATTGCCTTGGCATACACTCTCTGTGTGAAATGTTTGATCAGGGACATTTTTCTTGTACCATTAATTTCTATTAGTTACACTTCTGGTTAAAATTAATACAGTTGTTTCAATGGAATTCCTGTTGTTCATTTTTGATTTTCAATAGTTTGTTTAAATAATTCAAGGTGAAATATTATTAATTGCTTATTGTATATTTTAAATTTTTTATTCTTTCTTCTTTGTAATAATAGTTTATTATAAATTATGATTGTGATTCTGATGAGCCAATGATCTGACTGTGTAAATAGCTGACTCAGTAATAACTCATTATTTCTGTTGTCATATTTCTAAGGTATCTTGAATGATCTTTATATATGAATGAAAGATACTTTGTTATAAAAAGACCTCATAAGAATGAATTTTGTTTTATTTAGAGAAATGTTTTTTTTTTCTTTTTTTTTGTGACAATAAATACAATGAGGTTTTAAATTCTCGGTCTTTCATGTAATTGTGAAATAGTAACAAAGTGGTATTTGTTGAATATCATTTGTGAAATTGTATTTATTCCTTACTAATGTCTTCATTGGGTGCTTTCAATATAAACACAGTTGATTCTAAAAATAACTTTGTATAGTTGGGAGAATAAACAGATTATCTATCCATTGATCCATCTATCTATCTGTCTGTCTGTCTATCTATCTATCTGTTATCTATCAGTAGTTGTTGATATTTTCATGTTTTCCCCTTTTTTGTGGATTAATAAGATATGAGGTCCCCCCCCCCCATGCTTTTAGTAACTGTTTCTCCTTTAGGTACCTATTCTGATCCATTATCTTGGATATCTTGCCAAGACTTCTTTAGATGTCTTTTATTTTCCACTGCTTTTTGCTTTATAGCATGATATGACTCAAAACTGCCCATCAACTTTTGTCAAATTTTACAGATGTATTTATATTCCAACCTAGTATTGCCTTGGCATACACTCTCTGTGTGAAATGTTTGATCAGGGACATTTTTCTTGTACCATTAATTTCTATTAGTTACACTTCTGGTTAAAATTAATACAGTTGTTTCAATGGAATTCCTGTTGTTCATTTTTGATTTTCAATAGTTTGTTTAAATAATTCAAGGTGAAATATTATTAATTGCTTATTGTATATTTTAAATTTTTTATTCTTTCTTCTTTGTAATAATAGTTTATTATAAATTATGATTGTGATTCTGATGAGCCAATGATCTGACTGTGTAAATAGCTGACTCAGTAATAACTCATTTCCATAAATCTTCTAGTGTTTGTTAAAACATAATCAGTTTCTTTCTTCATCATGTCATTTGGTGCTTATCATGTCTAATATCTAAACAAATTCTATTTTTTTTAGAAGAAAACATTTATAATATAAAGGTAAGATGTTTATGTATAATTTACAGCTTAGACCTTCATTTCTTTGAAATTTCATGAAACATACTTTGCCATAGAATTTTTTCCATCTTCACCTTTTCCAGCTTTTCTATTGAAGTGATCAAGTACTAAAATATATATTCATTTAATTTGGAAAATCTGTCACAATCCTCTTAGAATTTCTCTAGTACTTTGTCCTTAGCAACTGTACAATTATATTAAATATATTTCCATATTAGTCATGTTACAAAAGAAAATCAGAACAAAAGGAGAAAACCAATAGAAAGGAAAAAACCCAAATAAAATTATTATTAGTGATTTGGAACAATTTTTCATATGTGTCAATAGCTTTCAATTGTTCTTTTAAGAGCTACTTATTTTTATACCTTTTCCATTAATCTTTGAGATAATGGCTTTGGTCTTATATATTTCTATTGTTTGTGCATTTTAGATATCAGACCTTTATCAGAGATATTTGATAAATAGATTCTGCCACCCCCCATTTAATTTTCTTCTAATCTTAGATGAATTAATTTTGTTTGTGTCAAAGCTTTTAAATTTTTATCTTACCAAAATTATATATTTTGTCTTTTATACTATCTTTATTCCTTATTTGGTTCAGAATTTATCTCAAACTCATAGCTCTAAAAGGTATATGATTTGCTTCTCCTCTATTTTAAAATTATATAATCTTTAATGTTCAGATCAAAATAATTTTTCTTATTGTGTTTGGCTATATGATAAAACTCATTTCCTCATCGCCTTTCTTTGTCTCTCTAGGGTGTACCTGTGAGTCATCCTTCCATTTAGATATAACTTCCTTTTTTTCCTGGTTTTGTGTATTGTAAGAACATTAATTTTTTTTATAATACATCTTCTACAGCAATATGTTGCTGTTAGTGGGCAAGGATCTAACATTTTGAGTACAGTTAAGTAGATTTTATTAATGGTCTTAAACCAAGTGATGTTGAATATTTTCTGCCCTCTTTTTTATTCATTCATTTATTTATTTTTAGATTTAATTTTTTAAAAATAAAGCTTTTTCTTCTTTCTTTCTTTCTTTCTTTCTTTTTTTTTTTTTGGCTGGGGCAATTGGGGTAAAGTGACTTGCCTAGGGTCACACAGCTAGGAAGTGTTTAGTGTCTGAGGCCAGATTTGAACTCAGGTCCTCCTGATTTCGGAGCTGGTGCTCTATCTACTATGTCATCTAGCTGGCCCTAAATAAAGCTTTTTATTTTCAAAACATATGCATGGATAATTTTTCAACATTGAGTCCTGCAAAACGTATTCCAAATTTTTTTCCTCGCTTCCCCCCCAGCCCCTTCTCTAGATGGCAAGTAATCCAATATATATTAAACATGTACAATTCTTCTATACATATTTCTATAATTATCATTCTTTTCAAGAAAAATCAGATCAAAAAGGAAAAAAGTGAGAAAGAAAACAAAAAGGAAGCAAACAACAACAAAATCAATGAAAATGCTATGTTGTGAACTACACTCAATCCCCACAATTCTCTCTCTGGGTGCAAATGGCTCTCTCCATCACAGAACTGGACTGAATCATCTCATTGTTGAAAAGAGCCCCATCCATCAGTATTGATCATCACATAATCTTGTTGCTGTAAACAAGGATTTCCTTGTTCTTCTCATTTCACTTAGCATCAGTTCATGTAAGTCTTTCCAGGTCTCTTGGAAATTAACTTCCTGACCATTTCTTATACAACAATAATATTCCACAACATTCATATACCATAATTTATCTAGCCATCCTCCAATTGATGGGCATCCACTCAGTTTCCAGTTTCTTGCCACTACAAAAAGGGCTGCCACAAACATTTTTGCACATGCGGGTTCTTTTTCCTTTTTTATGATCTTTTTGGGATATTGGCCCAGTAGAAACAATGCTGGATCAAAGGGCATTCATAGTTTGACAGCCTTTTGGATATAGTTCCAAATTGCTTTCCAGAATGGTTGAGTCAGTTCACAACTCCACCAACTCCACCAACAATGTATTAATGTCCCAGTTTTCCCATATCCCCTCCAACATTTGTGATTTTCTTTTCCTGTCATCTTAGCCAATCTCAGAGGTGTGTAGTGGTACCTTAGAATTGTCTTAATTTGCATTTTGCTGATCAATAATGATCTATAGTGATCACTATGGTGATCAGCTATTATCTGATTATATTGTCAGTTCATATCCTTTTTTTGTTTGTTTACTGAGGCAATAGGGATTAAGTGAATTGCTCAGGGTCACTTAGCTAGGAAATGTTAAGTGTCTGAGAACAGATTTGAACCCAGATACTCCTGACTTCAGAGTTGGTGCTCTATCCATTGTGTTACCTAGCTATCCTATTCATATCCTTTAACTTTTATCAATTGGAGAATGGCTTGAATTCTTATCAATTTGAGTCAATTCTCTATATATTTTAGAAATGAGGCCTTTTTCAGAACTCTTGAATGTAAAAACTTTTCTCCAGTTTATTGCTTTCTTTCTAATCTTGTTTTTATTGGTTTTGTTTATGCAAAAACTTTTACACTTAATATAATCAATATTATCCATTTTGTATTCAATAATGCACTCCAATTCTTCTTTGGCCATAAATTCCTTTCTTCTTCACAGATCTGAGAAGTAAACTATTCTTTGTTCTTCTAATTTGCTTATAATATCACTGTTTTTGTTTAGTTATTTTTATTAAAGCTTTTTATTTTCAAAATATATGCAATCTTTCAACAATCTTTTGCAATCTTGCAAAATCTAGTGTTCTGATTCTTTCCTCCCTTCCCCTACTCTCTCCCTTAGATGGCAAGCAATATATATTAAACATGGTAAAAATATCTGTTAAATCCAATATATGCATACTTATGTAATATCAATCTTTAGATCAAAATGATTAATCCATTTTGATCTTATCTTGATATATGGTGTTAGGTTTTCTGCCGTACTAATTTCCAATTTTTCTAGCAGTTTTTGGCAAATAGTGAATTCTTATCCCAAAAGCTGGGGTCTTTGGGTTTGTCAAACACTAGATTGCTATAGTTGTTGCCTATTTTGCCTTGTGAACCTAACTTATTCCACTTATTCAGCTATTATATTTCTTAGCCAGTACAAAATGGTTTTGATGACTGTTGCTTTATAATATAGTTTTAGGTCTGGCACAGCTAGGTCACATTCATTTGCATTTTTGTCATTAATTCCCTTAAAATTCTTGACCTTTTGTTCTTTCAGATAAACTTTGTTATTTTTTCTAGGCCTGTAAGACAATTTCTTGGAAGTTTGATTGGTATGAAACTAAATAAGTAGATTAATTTAGATAGTATTGTCATTTTTATTATATTCACTTGGCCTACCTATGAGCACTTGATATTTTTCCAGTTTATAAA
The DNA here is from genome assembly GCF_016432865.1 of Antechinus flavipes. NCBI lineage: Eukaryota > Metazoa > Chordata > Mammalia > Dasyuromorphia > Dasyuridae > Antechinus > Antechinus flavipes. Next base: position 119,826,953 of record NC_067400.1, on the reverse strand, counting down.
ATCTAACTTTATTTGTGTGGAAAGTGTTTTATAATTGTGTTCATGTAATTTCTGACTTTGCCTTGGAAGGTAGACTTCAAAATATTTTATATTTTCTACAGTCATTGTAAATGGAATTTCTCTTTGTATCTCTTGCTGCTGGACTTTGTTGGTAATATATAAAAATGCTGATAATTTGTGTGGATTTATTTTATATCCTACAACTTTGCTAAAGTTGTGAATTGTTTTTAATAGTTTTTTAGTTAATTCTCTAGAATTTTATAAGAATACCATCCTTTCATCTGCAAGAGTTATAGCTTGGTTTCCTCATGACCTACTCTAATTCCTTTAATCTCTTTTTCATCTCTTACAGCCTAAGGGAACATTTCTAATACAATATTGAATAGTAATGGTGATAGTGGGCCAATAATGGGAATAGTTCTAGTTTATTCCCATTACATATGATACTTGCTGATAATTTTAAATAGATGCTACTGATCATTTTAAGGAAAGCTCCATTTATTCCTATAATCCCTAGTGTTTTTTAATAGAAATGAATGTTGGATTTTGTCAAATGCTTTTTCTGCATCTATTGAGAGAATTATATGATTTTTTAAAGTTTGGTAATTCATATAGCCAATTATGCTAATAGTTTTCCTAATATTGAACCAGTCCTGAATTCCTGGGATAAATCCTACTTGATCGTGGTATATTATCCTGGGGATGACTTGCTGTAATCTCTTTGCTAATATTTTATTTAAGATTTTTGCATCAATATTCATTAGGGAAATTGGTCTATACTTTTCTTTCTTTGTTTTCACCCTACCTGATTTTGGAATCAGTGTCATATCTGTGTCATAAAAGGAATTTGGTAGGATTTCCCCCCTATTTTTTCAAATAGTTTACTTTGTGTTGGAATTAATCATTCTTTAAATGTTTGATAGAATTCACATATAAATCCATCTGGCCCTGAAGATTTTTTTCTTAGAGAGTTGGTTAATAGTTTGTTCAATTTATTTACTAACATTGGACTAATTATGTAATTTATTTCCTCTTCTGTTAATCTGGGTAATCTAGATTTTTGTAAGTATTCCTCAATTTCACTTATATTATCAGATTTATTGACATATAGTAGCTGCCCTCTTTCTTACCACTATTCTGCTACTTTAGAAGTGTAACAATTCTAGAACTAAAATATCCTTGGAGAATAAATGTGTAGTATTTTCCTTGTTTCTGTTTTATGCTTTTCCCCTCAAATCTCATTTTTTCTTTCCCTTCCTTAATGTTCTCAGTAGAAGCTTTGGGAAAACAAGAGTGGAAGTTTAAGAAAAATACTAGCTTGGATATTTTTTGTGGTAGGGAGAATGATTTTAAATGTTCTCAAATGTTATTTATAAATAGTGTGAGCTCTATAATCGGAATTGGTATTATGTTGTCCAATTAATTTAGAGATTGTACAGACTATATTGAGACCTATGTTGGTCAAAGTATAAAATGCTATCTCCATGACACCAAACATTAAGATGAAAATCAAAAGGTCCAGTTTTTTTTTTTTTTTCTCTCTCTCTCATATGATGTGAAAGTTTTGGATTTTTTTTTTAAGAACTTTAAATCAGTTTTTAACAGTACATTTGGCATTGTATAGACTTAGATCAAATCAATGAAAGATTGGCTGCAAAAGGAGTTGTAGAGGGGGGAAGAGGCACAGCAAGTGAGAGATGATTGAATACTCATTGGCACAATTCCCAGGCTTTGGCTTGCTTGGGGTAGGGTGAGGAGGAAGAAGTCAGGGTAGCAGATCTGTGCATTTGGAGGTTGGGATAAGGATTCTGTTCTGCTTTTTTTCAGTAATCCTTTTTTTTTTTTTTTTTTTGCCCTAGAGATCCAGCACTTTGTGACCATAGCTATTTCTATATCACAAAAGTCTTTACTGAGAGTATGAGCTGCTCTAAACATTCCTCAGAGGTGAAGTGTTATAGGAAGCATAAGAATAGGAATTGAACTTATGTTTTCTCTTCCACATCTTCTGGACACCAAATTGAAGACTGGAGTCCTTCATGTCATCATCATTTCCTTTATAAACTAATCCATTTTCTGATCAAAGAAGGAATTTGTCTTAGTTTGACATTATCCTTTAAAAAGTAGTCCATATTAGCTATTGTTTATTACCCTTTGAATCATACAGCTCCCTTATAACAGAAGAGAAAACTTGGATAAGATATCACAGTGGAAAAAAAAATTCTACTATAAGCATTAAAAAAATGCAGATGAATAGTAAAACCAGGGCTATTCAAGTGATAGAGTTTGACACAAATGGACAATGTAATCTTTTTATGTAATTCATCTTTTTCTCCCAGAAGATACATGTCTTGTAGCCTTTTGGGAATCGTGGTATCAGCGAATCATTTATCCCACAAAATATTTTAGGGGCCTACTGTGTACATAACTCTGGACTATTTTCAAGTGTAATTGTTGTTTTCTTTTATAGCCTAATAAGAATGATAATGATAGGCAGCATAGTATAATGAATTGAGAAATTGCCTTGGAGTAAGGAACACCCAAATTAGTATTCCACCTTTAATAATACTTAAGATCATTAACCTTCTTGGTGGCTTTAAGGCCTCAAGTTAGAGAACAATGCTTATAGAGGTTATAGAGAGAATCTATAGGACAATAACAATACATACTAATACCAATACCTAGGTAATCATAGTATAATCATAAGTACTTATAATATAAAGCATCAAATAGTAATCATAGTCCTTTAATTATTACAAAACATTTCCTTCACAGTAACTCCAGGATGAGGTAAGCAGTACAATATTATTTTCCTCATTTTATGGAAATTGTTGCTCAGAAAGGTTAATGACTTCTTTGGTGATCTTCACATGGCTAATATCAGAACCTGGCCTGAAATCCAGGTTTCCGGAATAAACCCAGTGTTCTTTTTTCTTCACAAAGATAACTATCATATAGGAAATAAATACTAAGTATTATAGCAACTCAGAGGAAGAGGTCACTTTGGGGCTGTGTCAAAGAGGCTTTGTGAAGGAGGTAGAATTTGGAATGAGTGGAAAGAAGGTATGAAAAGGAGGAAAAAGAAGAATAAGTAAGAGTAGCTCTCTCTCTCTCTCCCCCCCTCCTTCTCTCTCTCTTTTTCCCCCTCCTTCTCTCCCCCCCCCTTTTCTCTCTCTTCTCTAGATTAGTCCACTTTGAGTGCAGTGTCGAGTATACCAAGATAACAATAGGAGTTTAAAGTAGTTTGGAACCAGCTTGGATAAAGCCTTGAAACTCTAGATGAAAAGTTTGGATTTCATTCTGAAGACACTGAGAAGCTATTGAATGTTTCTGAGAAGGCCTGTGACAATGGTCTAAATCTAACTTTTTGGGGACCGATTTGGTAGGTAGATATGTAAGCTAAACTAGAGATGTTAGAGATTGGATTCAGCCAAATCAGGAGAATATAGAAAACAAGCTAGATGGTACGCAACCACAAATTAGGCATCTTGTAGGAGAAATGGGAAAAAATAAAAAGAGAAAATAGATAGGAGAGAATAGAGAAAACTTTGTGACTAATCTAATATAAAGGTTAAGGAAGGAGGAGTTGTAGTCAATGATGACTCATACAAATTAAATAAGGTTAGCATTTATACACATAGGAAGTTGAAGATTAGATCTATTTTTGAGATGGATGATGATGAGTATAGTTAGATAAATATGTTTGGAGTGTTCATGAGGTATTTATCTATTTGCTTTTCACTGAGAATTAATATTTTCTTATAAGTCTCCACTAATGTTCTATTCTGATGTCTGATTCACAAGAAGGCAGCCTTGATTTCTTGAAATCTATGCTTGTAGAACATAAACTCTCTTAGAAATGCGCACAAACTCAATGATTATCTGCTGAGGACCAGACTAATTAAATTTTGAACAATTCATGATCAGTGGATTGGATCAGATGATAAATTTTTTAGACCTCAGCGAGTTGTGAAAACTATCTATCTAGATATAGAATGGTTGCAATCTGTATCAGTAGATAGACTATGTATACTGGTGAATTAAAAGAATCCTTTGATTTAGAGCTAAAAGGGACCTTGCCCAGTCTAACTCCTTTACAGATAAAGAAAGTGAAATACAAAAATGGGAATGACTAGTCCAAAATCACTCCTCTAGTATGTGGTAGAGTTAATATTTAAAATCTTTTTTTTTTTAAAACTTTAGTATTGTTTCTACTACATTATCCTAGAGCCCCGAAGTAAGGTGAGATATTAGAAATGACCATATTTCAAGTATGGACCACATGGGCAAAAATTGTAGCTTGCTAAGCTATGCTGGTCTCCAGTCTATAGAATGCCTTGCCATCCTCAACTCAGTACTGGTGTTTTCTTTCTGAAGTCCCACAGGCTAAATTCATGCCCTAATGAATAGCTATCCAATGGAATTACAGGTCAAATTGTCAATTGCTATTGTAGATAATCATTGTAGAAAGCATTCAGCTCAATTCTACAGAAACTTGTTCTGTTGGCTACCTCTTGTGTCACACATCAACCATCCATTATGTTGGATTTGCCATGGCAGGTACTCCTTTAAAAGAAATTGAATCACCATGGTGCCACAGATGTTTATTTAATGAAGTAAAATTCACCCTGCAAGGAATGCCTCTTTTGTTTCTGTGGAGGAAAACTCAAGGGTTCCCAGTTTCAGCATTGTTTGAGTTACAGTCACACGAGAGTAGTTATTTTGTACATAGATGCCCAGTCATTTAGATCAGTCCACTCTGGTGGTTTATTTGAGAGAATGTTAGAACAATATTTTGGGAACTGGTGTTTTGTCCATACAGATGTAATGCCATACATGGAAACAATCACTGCAGGGTTTTATGAAAGGCAGACGGTAAGTACAGTCAGCCAAACTACATAAGTCTTCTGATGAACAGAGTTTGAACTGATGCCAGCAGTGAAGTTGAGAGCAGATTTATCCATCTTGTTCACAGACTATTAAAGCAGAATGTGTGTTTATTAGGCCCTTGACTAGGCTAAAGGCAGGAGTCTCTGGAATATATAACAGGGACAGTTCTGAAAAGAAATCTAATGAAATGAAACTAATTGAACAACACTTAATTTGGTGTCCTCGGCCTTGCTTCTTGTCATCTGAATTAATAGGTGTGTAAATATCAGAATGAGGCAAAAACCCAGCAATGGTCTGGGGGAAAAAAAGGCTCATTTGTGGTGATCAATCAAGACTCCGGATATGACCAAAGACAAAGGCTTTCTGGAAATTTCCTGAGTTGGAACCTAAAACCCCAGGGGCACTTGGAAAACTAAGTAAAGCCAGCTGGTGACTATTTGCCTGACCAGTTGTGATGATACTGGGAACCCAGTAGGCAGGGCTTGCCGAGTCCCTATGTGGACTTGTCCCTCCTTTGCTTTTATTGTGCCAAATGTAGAAGTGCTGGGATGGTTTGGGACAGTGGAGGGCACTGTGAGCACATCATGAGATAGAAAGGATACAGTAATGGTAAGAAAGAAGTGCCTTTGAGTACATTCATGTGCAGGAATTGTAACAATGTGATTTTGGCCGATGACATACATGTTGAATAATAAGCAATGGTTTTCACCTGCTTTTATTCTTGGCTTTCATTGTATTATATTGACTCCATCCAGTTCTGGTGAGATTGCCTTCAAAGAAGGAAGGATTAGTGTTCAGTGTTTGTGCAAAACTTTTTTCATTAAAGAGAGAGACCCTTTTTTATGTGGACATCTGGTAGAATTGTAATCATGGGAGTTCTCTTACTACAAGAGGAAAAAAAAATCAATCTTCTTAATGTAAAAATCACCTCCACAATTTCTTTCTCCAAGAAATTCATTGGGTAATGTCATGGTGTAGTCACAGAAATGTCATAAAGCATTTGAGTACCCTATATAAGTTTGAAAATTTTGCTCCTCTTAGTATTATCTACTCTAGAAGCTTTGAGCCTACGCAGTAACATATACGACTTATCACAAAATAAATACCAATGTGCTATGTACAAGGAAAGTAGAATTTCTTGGCATTAAAAATATTTGTCCATGAAATCCATGGTGTTCTCAAAAGCTCACAAAGAGATTATTCTTGCATATTACCTACTTATAATAGGGATAGTGTAAAGGCAAAAAAATGGAATCTCAGAGGAAAGAACCCAACTTATGCCAATATATCTATATCTAATCCAACCTATATCAATATGTCCCTAAAATTTCCTAGTTGAGGACATTGCTTTTCACCAATGACCTTGTCTCAGATCTAGGATGAATCTTCATTCTTGTCTTCTTTTGGAATCTCTTGCTCTTCCTTGAAGGCACAATTCAAATGTTACTTACTATATGGATCCTTTTCTTATTCCTCTAGTTCTTAGCCAAATCTCTTCTAACCCCAAATTGTTTTGTATTTACTTTATATGCATTTTAATTGATTTGTTTGTAGATATTTTTCGTTGTATAGAATGTAAATTCCTTGAGGGAACAGTTTTCATTTTTTGCATCTTCATTGTTTAAGACAGCACATTGCACACAGTAGGTATTTAATTTCTTTCTTCAAGAAGTTTTTTTTGGCCTTTTTAAATACTCTTTCTTTTCTTTGAAGGCAACCTTACATTTATATTCCATTAGAATGTGAGCTTCTTGAGGGCAGATTTGTTGTTCAGTCTTGTTTGACTCTTTAGGATTCCATTTAGAGCTTTCTTCACAAAGATACTGGAATAATTTGCTTTTTCTCTGTAGCCTGACATGCAGGAAGGACTTGAATAAAGCTGGATGGCTCTGAATAGAATTGAATTTAAATGACTGTTTAATCTGGAAAAAAGAATATGTAAATTTAAGATTTTCTTCAAAAAATGGAATGGGTCTAACTTGTAAGAGAAATTAATTTATGCTGTTTGACTTTATAGAGGAACTAAGATCAATAAAAGATGTTGGAAGAGAGCAGGCTTTTTAGCTCAATATAAGCAATAATTTTAAAATAAAAATTAAATGGACTTCAATCAGAGATGGAGAATGGGACATTAAAAAGAGTCTGGGTAGTTGGAAAGAGTGCAGTAAGAGGGCATTAAGGTTCTAGGAGAAGGTTGGATTGGATGAGATGTTAGGTCCTTTCCAAATCTGTGATTTTATGATTCTATGATTTTTGTTGTATGTGAATTAATGTTTCTCTATAGAAGTACAATTTCTTTCTTTGTATAATGTCAATTATGCCATCTTATTGATTTTGGCAGCGTGTGTATCTGTTTGGGTTATATATACTCCTCTGCTTAGAAAACTTAATTGGAATTAAAATTTAAGAATCGACACAACCTACAACACAATGAGTAGAGAATTTGTCTTTGAGTCAGGCAAGAACTGAGTCCAAGGTTTTGGCTGAGTTACCCTAGACAAGTCACTTAGTGCCACCACCTAACTCTCTGCATTGGTAGATATGTTTCAAATGCCCTAAAATGATGCAATCATAATTTGATGATCACCATAAAATTCTAATGAATTTTAAAATATATATAAATCTATGGAAAGAAATAGAGCCCAAAGATATGTCAAGAATAATAAGTACCAAGTAGAACCAAGATTTGAACTGAGTTTTGGCCCTACATCCAGTGCTCACTCTCCTACAATATATGGCTTTATGACTGATATAGTATTCTCTCAGACTTATAGATGAAATGGGCGGGTGGGATCAAATAAGAATTTTGTATCATACCCTTAAGGATGAACTGGTTTCTCATTTTAACACAAATTCATTTAATTGTCAGAATTATTAAGGAAACCCAATGGTTTGAATATTAGATTGGAAGTAGCCTTCCACTGCTACTTTTGACACTTATTAACTGTGTGACAATGGGGAAGTCACCCAACCTTTGTGCACTTCTGTTTTTTTATTTGTAAAATGGAGAAATAAGAACATCTACATTTCAGAATTATTGTAATCAAGTCAGCTATCATATAAAGTGCTTTATAAACTTTAAAACACTATATTAATGCTGGATATTGTTATTATTATTATTACTGCTTAAACATAATCCCAGTTGTAAAATAATCACAGAGAAACAAAGATAACTTCTGGAAGTCTGAGGTTATTCTGGGAGGTAACAGTAACTAGTTCTTTTGTATACACTGAATCAATTTTGCTAAGAAAAATCTTTCTGAAGCTCATTTATAATCTAGTGAAAAGCACTGTATCATAGATGATGGAAGGTTGGATTTTATTTAAAACCAAAATTTACTTACACATTAATATTGAGGGCTAGACTAGAGTTTAAGGGAAAAAAGAAGAAAAGGAAAAGAGTTTATGATACACAGTTCTGTACAGAGGAGAAGAGGGAGAAGACGGGTCATGAGGAAGGGGAAAAGCCACACATACATACATACAAGATGAAGAGAAGGTAGTCTTGGCAGCCAGGTCAGGGTTCTTGGCTACTCACTTGCTGCATGTAGGTTTCTAGCAGATACTTTTTAAAAGCTTTGGGGTTTGTCCAAAGTTCAGCAACATGTATGTTCTATGGGCTATCAATGCTGGGTTCTCCCAGCGGGCTCTGGATAGAAAGTAGGATGGTTCTGACATCAAACTGAGCTGACAACTTATCCTTGAGGATGTCTAAACAGATATTACTATGGCTGTCCATATTAGGATGGTAATGGTGGAACCATTCATAGTGGGAGCTTTATATGGGTAACCGTTGGGAAACTGCAGAAAGAGCTAATATCTTAGATATATAGTGTCCCAGCTGCTCCATAGATGATCCAAATCCATTTGTAGAGATTGTTTGACTCTGGGAAGGCAGAAATTGCTTTGTCTCCAGACATCATTAAGTAATCAATTTCTGCTGTTACCTCTTGGCTTGAACTGTGAGATGCATCCATTCCTGGACAGGTCCCTTTATGGAAGTGGTGGCAAGACTGGCAGTAGCTGGATTGTAGTTCTGTGAGGCCATAGGGGACATGAAATAAAGGAAGAAAAACTCCCAGGAAGCAGCTGCCAGAATTCTGGATTTGAAGAAAAAAAATGAATTCAGATCTTGCCTGAGATACTTCCTTACCCTGGCAAATTGCTTGATCTCTGGATCTTCAGATTTCTTTTTTGTAAAATAGATCTTACTTCACAGAATTGTGATGAGAATCAAATGAAATATTGTAAGGTGTTTTGCAAACTGTCAAGTGCTCTATGAATATAAGATATTGTGGTTATGGGGAGCTTTAGTCAATAGCTATGCAGCTTTGAGCACATCACAATTTATGTGGGTAGAATCAGGAGTGCAAGACAGAAGAGAAGTGTAGGTGGAGAATTTTGAGTGCCCTCCTACAACTACAGGACAGAATCCAGCACAGTCTCAAATATAAATAATACCTTTTTCTAAGAAATTCAAAGTTTATATGTATAATGACATTCTTATTCCTTTACCTTTCTGATGGTATTAATCACAAGGATAGGATAGTTTTTGAACAGCTTAGAAATGAAAGTGTCCACTAACTTCAGAGTTGGGCAAATCTGTCAGTTCTTTGGCTAGAACTGAACTGAAAAAATGTCTTTGAGATATTTTTTCAAATATACACAGAATTATTCAGATGAAGTCAATGTTGTTACACCATCTGCTATAGGTCACTAAACACCTAATTCATCCACAAAAAGATAGTCTTCCAGAGTCAAAAATGGAGGAGAAAAGATCTTTTTTCCATAATAAAAAGCTCAAACTGGAGTAGGCTGCTCTTATAGCTTTGAGAACAAGGCTTGACAGAAAATTAATTGGCATCCACATCAGAGATCTAGTCTCAGTGAAAGAATGAAAAGGGAGGAAGGTAAAGAAAACGAATAAAAAGAACTAGGATTTTTTCTTTGAAATACATATGTGAAAGATATTCAATATTAAAAAGTCTTCTCTTCCTGTTTTCAGGGTTTTTCTTCTAGGCCCTATCCCTATTCTTTCTCTGCCTGTATGGTAATACTAATACATTTCCCTCCCTTCTACCCCAGTTTTATTTACATCTTTATCTGGTGACTAAAGCTATGACACTGAATTCCTCTGCTTCAGATACTTTTGTCATGTGATAGAACATTAAGCCAGCTGTCATTCTACTTTTCTCTGTCTGTATTTATAAGTTCCACTTTTTTCATTTTCAGTTGCAATCATAAAATTGTCCTTTTTGGGGCTTTCAGGAAAAACAAAAATCCCCTAAGTTTTGCTAGTGTTGGAAAGAAATGCCTAATAAACAGTTCAGAGTTTATGAAAATGTGCAGAACACAGAATGTCTATATTTTGGTATTCAGTAGAGTCTCATGAATGGAATAAAATCAATGGAAAATATATTCTAAGAAGGAACCAAATTCATCCAAATCTAGGGGCCTTTAAAAAACAAATTCTAAGGGCTCAATCTTCTTGTTCAATTAATAGTTATTATGAGCTACTTTGGGCTTAGGTAATTTTTTGGCAATTATTTTACCTTAAAGAGTGACTATGGGACAGGGAAGGTAGTGTGTGCAACACTGGGCTAATGCCAGAATCAAAATAATCATAGCTTACTTATCTATAAGTGCTTTATAGTTTACAAAACACTCTTCTGAAAATAACTCTGAGACATAGGTAATAGTAAGAACTCATATTTATATGGCATGTAAGATTTTACTGAGGATTTTCTTCTTAAAAAGTCAAGTGAGGCTCATTAATGGATTGATGTAAACCTACAAGGAAGTAGCTAGTGGAGTGCTCCGGGGATCAGGGCTTGATTCTGTACTGTATACCAGAGGTGGCAAACACCAGTGGTCCACATAATCTCTAGATAGTAACCTGAACCAGATTAAAATGTAATTGGGAATTATTTAACAACATAAATAAAAATAGATAATGTTAATAATACGTGGTTTTCTAAATCAATATGCAGCCTGCAGGGATCCTTAGGGTATGATTTAGTGGTCCTATTTCTATTTGTGTTTAACATCATTGTTGCATACTATTATTATAAGCAATTTGGATAAAGATATAAATGGCCTTCTTATTAAATTTCAATTCGATTTCTTTCAATTTGTGAAGTACCTACTATGTGAAAAGCACTGTTCTAGACTAAGAAGCAAATAATATCCAAAGGGGTGAATTTTGTAGAAGTCCATAATCATGCCAGAGAAATAGAATGCAATCAGTGCATAAAACATGTAAATCATAAGCCATTGGCAAAAAACGTTGAGGTGCTGTTGGATAGCATCCAGTTTTATAACCATTGTACCTTGTCTATACGTCCTTTCAGTAAGTGTATATCAGCCAGACCTGCTATGTCTCTGGCATTGGGACTGCTGCTGATGTCACCAGTATTAATACCCACAATTCAGAGGTAGATCTTTGAAGAAAGCAGTAGATTAGGGATGGACTTTGCTTATCCATATAAAGAAAGAAACTGTCACATGCAGAAACAAATCTTATTTTTTCATGTAGCCTTTGAGGTTTTTCCATCAGTTTTCTTTAGCTCTAACTTCCATACCTGAGATGTGGGTTGCATTCTGGGGCCAGAAGCCATGTTTAACATTTAACTTAATTTCAAAGTGTTAAATTAGTTAAAAGATCCTAAATATGTGAAGAGACATTCTTATCAACCTGTTGACTCAAGATGAAAGGGGGGATTTTTCAGGTGAATATTTTATCTATGAACAAATACATTGCTGCCAGCAATGGAGTAGGTAAAGACTGGATAAGACATTATAATTCAAAGCCAAGGACAAACAAATTAAAACAAAACTAGGAGAGAAAGAACATACATGTTCTCTCTCTGTCTCTGTAAATGCTAAAGCATAAATTTCATAGTACAATATTTAGTTACTTTTAGTACCCACAAATATAGTAAAACAGGTTTAATCAGAGGAGCTTATGGATATACTTTCCTCAGAAGTTGGGATATTTCAGGCATATATTTGGTTTTTTTTTTAATAATTGTAACTTTTTATTGACAGGCATATATTTGAACAAATATCCCTTTTTTATTCATACTAAGAATTGATTCAAAGTGAAATGACTTTCCCTGCAAATAATTGGACAGCTAAAAACCACTTCCTCAGATGATTGTCTTTAGCAACTAAAAATTTAATAAGAAAGAAGGAAAATTTGCTTTTTACTTTGGGTCTTAAGAAAAGATATTGATTTGATAGAAGTTGTATAGGTGTGGAATAGGAGAGGAGGAAATCATGTTGATCTAATAACTTGCAGCTAATTTTGAAAAAGTGGATAAAGATGGGAAACTTTTATTTATTTATTACCACCTAAGTCTAGTTTTATGGCAATGACCTGTAGGTCTCAACTTCTGACTTCTGTGCAGAGTTAAAAAGTAAAAGATGTAACTAACCATCCAGGCACTCTACCACCCCTCTCCCCCCAACCCATGCAGATAGAAAGGTGATAGATAGATAGATGAGACAGATAGAACAAATTGTGCAGGGTTTGGTTGAATACTTCACATATCAGGATGTTGTTTGTAAGATGTGTTAGTGGAGAATTACAAAAAGTTAAAACAGCACACCAGGACATAAGCCTTTGGACCATATTTTCCAAAAGTACATTGCCGTTTGCCCACTTTTGGAATGAAATCACTAAGAAAGTATAGTCATTTAAGTTAGAAAGTCTCATCAAATATTTCAGAAAATGTCTCAATCTATTAATTCTCTACAACAGATGCGGGCACAGAAGCTAATCGTTTTAATGGTGTTTTTTTTTTTTTTTTGTTTTGTTTTGTTTTGTTTCATAGCTCCCTTCACTGAAGAGTCAATTGTCAAATGGCTGATGATTAGAATTGTTGGACCTATATTCAAAGGCATTTCATAAGACCATGAATTTAGAGTTGGAAGGGGCCTAATTTCTTTTGAGCCTTTTATTTTAAAGAGAGGAAAACTGAGTGCAAAGGAATAATTTCTTCACAGTCATAAAGTAATAAGTAACAGAACCAGAATTTGAATCTGGCTTTAAATCCAGCATTTTTTCCAGGGCATCAATCTTTCCAGTAAGGTAGAAACTGCTAGCATTTGTGCTTTGTTCACTTAGCTTTGGAGAACCCAGAACCACATCCATGCTACCATGAAACATTGAGAAGGACTTTTTGGGTGGTTTTACCTCTTTAGAGGGGAAATCAACAGTACACTTAGTTGCTCCAATTCTGCTAGGCAGGACTAAGTTGGATTTGATCACAATTTTCATCATTGCTTTCTCCCCTACTTCTGACAAATTCTGTGTAGATTCTGGAACATCTGGAGAAACCTTGAAATAATAGTCACTTCTAGGAGCTCCTGTTCTCTCCTTCCTTCCCTGCTTCTTACTATGGATACAAGTGAGAAAGAGCAATATTTCTAGACAGTAGCCATACCATGACCACCATAATTGATCATAGCTACCAGTTTTAATTCTTCTTTTCACTGTACCCATTCTACCAAAATAACCCCACCCATCCTCACCATCATGTAAGAGCTGATTTGGTCAAAGATGCATCAAGCTCCTTCAGCAATTAACTCCCTTAAAAATCAGATGAAACTGTGCTATGTACACTTCCCTTTTGGCTATATAGGATTTTATTCTCTTTTTATACTTTGGGTTAGGCAATGTTATACTGTAGTGGGTTTTCATCCTTTAGGTTTTCCATGAAAAAGCATTTTTTCTTTGTCCTAATGACTCATTTAAACATGTCCAGATGCCAACCATCTGTATCTGTGTAGATACAGTCTTTATAATCTCAGTTTTCCATTACAATAGTGAGGAGAGAGAGATATGGGTTACTACCTGATCATTTTGTGTTTATTGTAGGGTGAAGAGAAAATTATTGCCCATTAACTATATGAATAGTAGCAGAATACTTTTAAAAAACAAGCATTCCCAAGATGCTTCTGCAAAATTCATGTGTGCTCGGCAGTACTCTGAATCTGACTGGTGTCAAGGAGAGTAAGTAAAATCTAATTGTATATAGGCTCTTAATGGTTTTCTATGAAAAGACAAGGATCTAGGAAGATAAATGAGAATATCATTGCACTCTGCATCTGCTACTCTGCCACTTTCAGGTCATGGATATGCTGCTAACTGCTAACTCAAGCTTTGGTTAATTCCCTCAGCCTCCTCTTCCCTTTGATTGGAGGTGTGGAGGATGGAGTATCAGATTTCTCCCAATGCCTTCCTTTATGGAAGGCAGAAACTGAACTTTTCAGACTCACTCCACTCTGCATGCTGATGACTCCTGGACTCCTCCCCTATCTTTCCTCTCTGCTTTTTTGTGTTATCTCCCACCATAGATCATAAACTCTTTAAGGACAGGAACTATCCTTTTTTATTGATTGTATTCCTAACATGCAGCAGTGTCTGGCATGTAGTAGGTCCTTAAAAGATTTTTTGGATTGGATAGAACATAATAAACTTGAATTGGCAATTGTATGTCCTGGATGGTGATAACAGAACTATAAAAATAGCTTTCATATCAAAAGAGAATGAAGCTTGAGAGATTAGGATAAATTGTTCCATACTAGAAGGTCTTTGCATAGGGATGTGGAGGTTACTTAGTACATTAGAAAAAAACAAACATTAAAATTAGGTACAAATGATGAAGATTGGAGAGACATTAACAAATGTCTTTAAGCAGACTATCACACTAGAATACTGAAGAAATTAATTTTTTTTAATTTTGAAAACTATATTTACATTTATTTGGAAAAATAAAATATTGAAATTTTTTTGAATTGTATATTATTTTAAAAAATTATAGCTTTTTCTTGACAGAACATATGCATGGGTAATTTTTTTACAACATTGTCCCTTGAACTCATTTCTGTTCCAACTTTCCCCTTCCTTCCTTCCACCCCCTCCCCTAGATGGCAGGCGGTCTTAAATATATTAAATATGTTAATGTATATCTTAGATACAATATATGTGTTTAGATCTGTACAGTTCTTTTGTTGCACAAGAAGAATTGGATTCAGAAGGTAAAAATAATCTGAGAAGAAAAACAAAAATGCAAGTAGTCCACATTCATTTCTCAAGGTTCCTTCTCTGGGTGTAGCTGATTCTGTCCATCATCGATCAATTGGAACTGAATTAGATCTTCTCTTTGTTGAAGATATCCGCTTCCATCAGAATACATCCTCATACAGTATGGTTGTTGAAGTGTATAATGATCTCCTGATTCTGCTCATTTCACTCAGCATCAGTTTATGTAAGTCTCTCCAAACCTCTCTGTATTCATCCTGCTGGTCAAGAAATTATTTTTTCATTGAGTTTTAGCATGGACTATTCCAAAGAGGAAAATTTCAACCAGAAACTGCAGAATTTCCATGGGACCCAGAAAAAAAAAACACCTTGATTTCCCTAGGTACCAAAGGACATGAATTAAATAGCTCTGTCTTGATTTGAATAGATATAAAACTAGCAATGAAGGGCAGTGGCCCAAATGACATTAACATATTAATATTTTTTATTTTCTTCATTTAGTATTTTATTTTCCCCCATTTACATGTAAAAACAATTTTCAACATTCATTTTTATAAATTGATTTCCAAATTCTCTCCTTTCCTTTCTACACTACTCACTGAGAGAGCAAGCAATTTGATAGAGAGCATACATGTATAGTCAGGCAAAATATATTTTCATATTACTTATGCCATGTAAGAAAACATAGATCAAAATAAAAAACTCAAGAAAAAAAAAGTTAAAAAATGCCTTCACCTATATTCAGACTATATCAGTTCTTTCTCTGGAGATGGATAGTGTTTTTCAACACAAGTCCTTTGGAGTTGTCTTAGATCATTGTATTACTGAGAATACTAAATCTTTCACAGTTGCTCATCTTACAATATGATTATTATTGTGACAGTTTTCTCCTGGTTCTACTCATTTCATTTTTGCATCAGTTCATATCTTTCCAGATTTTATTGATAGTATTAAATCATCATTTCTTATGGCATAATAATATTCTAACACAATCATATATCACAACTTGTCCAACCATTCCTCAATTGAATCCCTCAATTTCCAATTCTTTGTCACTAGAAAAGAGCTGCTATAACTTTTTTTTTTTTTGTATACGTGACTGTGGCAATTATAAGCAAAATCAAACAAGGCATAGGAAAGACTAATTCAAGATTTATAATTCAATCGAATTAGTTTAGAGTTCCTAAGTATATGTAGAGACTATGCTTTTAGTAACTGCCAAGTACAGTATATTCATCTTTAAGTATAGCATGAGATTATGTAAGTTCAATTTCCCTATTGTGAATATTGTCTGATCTCTTTACCTAAGATCTACTATTTTCCAGCTTTAATATTTTATCACATCACAGCAAAATTGTTTGTGCACATCTAAATGGTGAACTGCATGTGCTATACTGTATAGAAATGATTGGAGGTGAGTGCCTTAATAGAAATGAAAAACTGAATCCCATGGATCTGTTGTTTACAGGGGAACCCTCTCCTGATACCCTGGCTTCCAGCAGTGGAAAGTTACCAAACCAAATGTTGGTGGGACATGGCTGATGAGTCTTCTAATTAGAGATGGCCTCGGGCACCTTGTTTTATCACAAACCTGCTTGTGATATAACCATATGAAAGCCAATAAACTATGATAATACTGCTTATACTGTTCCATGGTCCCATGATGATTCTGAGGGGTCTGTTAACTCAATAAACATCATTCAACAGCCCACATATTGAGGAATATTCCATGATTCATCAGGACCAGAGAATTCATTATCTAGTCTCCTTACTTTTTGGAGATATTTGTTCAGTCATATTTAACACTTCATTATCCCTTTGAGGTTTCTAAGGCTGGGATTTAAACTCAGGTTTTCCTAACTCCAGGCTCAGCACTAAGGCACCTAGCTGACCCCTTTTGGGGAAGACATCTTTTTAGTAATAGTAGCCAACATTTAAGTAACACTTCAAGATTTGAAAAGTTATATTCATTATCTTATTTCATTTTCACAACAATCCTGAGAGGTATTCTTATTTTATAAGTGAGGGAAATGAGGTGGACAGAAAGTCACTTGCCTCAGTCATACAGAAGCAAGTATCCAAGATGAGATTTAAATTTAGGTCTTCCTGACTCCAAACCCAGCACTCTAATTACTGCATCATCTAAATTAGGTTAGTTCTTGGACAGTAGATAGTCTATTGCAAGCAATTAGTTGAAGCCTTTACAACTTGGTAAAATTGGTCAGAGTTTTTGTTTTGCTGATAAAATATTGAAGAATCTGGACCACTGCCATTCCACTGAAATGGGCATTGTTCACGGGAGTTCCCAAATCAACCGGATAAGATTTCAGGGTTTATTATTTTTTCTTTTCTTTTGGAAGCCTGTGAGCATGTGCATTTGTACCTTGCTGAGAGAATAAAGGAAACTCCAAAATTTGTATGGCTGAGAATTTGGGAAGATGAATTCTTGGCAGGACAACTGCTCCTCTCCATAGTCCATAAAAGTGAGTTAACTGGCTAGTTGAAGTTCTTTCTTGAAGTCCAGCCCCCTGCCTGGTCTCTTTTCCCTTGGAATGACTCCTTGAGTTGCAGGAGCATGTGGGAGCTGCATGTATTTGCAAGTGACTGAGAGGGTAACTCATTGACCCTATTTGGTTTGTGGAGGGAAAGGGAATTTGAGTTTCCTTGGCAATGTGGTCCTGAAATCTAGC
Organism: Antechinus flavipes; assembly: GCF_016432865.1. Classification (NCBI taxonomy): domain Eukaryota; kingdom Metazoa; phylum Chordata; class Mammalia; order Dasyuromorphia; family Dasyuridae; genus Antechinus; species Antechinus flavipes. The sequence goes on along the minus strand of NC_067400.1, from coordinate 119,809,328 downwards.
TTTTAGGCCACAGAATGGAGAATACAGCCCTTTGCACAATGTCTTCTGCAAAGTAAATGCCTAATAAATGCTTGTTGATTAATTTGTTGATTGTCTGAGCAGCTCCAATTTTGAGGGTTACTTTATGGAGAAATTAAAGTTGAAGAGTTCTTTAGAAAGTCTGATTTTCTAGAGAGAAGAACGTTGACTCAGCATAGTCACTGGAGAAAGAAGAGTATTATCATCAAAGATCCCAAGTAGCATTCTGTTTGGGGAGCAAAACTAGCTCGTTCTCCAGATAGTGAGGTTCTATGGGAAAGGGATTGCTTGTTAAGCAGCCCTTGAAGTGCTTGCTTTGTGTGGGGAGTCTAGAACAGAAATAGGATGGCACCATGAGTTTTTGTAGGGTGGTAGGACTGAGGAGGATTTTTTGGTCAAGAGGGACTCCATAGAATGTTGGAGCTTGCTCAGTTAAGACTCCTCATTGAAGAGAGAATGATGATTCCACATTACATGTCTGTATGAAAGTCAGGATTGGTTCAAGGAATTGGAAGAGGAGAAATAGTCCTATTCTTTCCTTGTTCAAGAGAAAACATGGGTAATTTCACACCTTGGGGGAGAGAATGATGGAGAAAGAGGAAAGACTTTGGAAAGAGGCAGAATGCAGACAAACAGGTGGTGCCTCAATAAATCCCTAATTTCTAATTTATCTCTCTAGAGACTGAGAAATTTCCTTTTACAGTAGGGAATTTCTCTGGATTATGTAGAGACATCTCTCTCTCTAAAGGGAATTTTCATTTATTCTGTATATTATTATATCTATATCTATATTGATATATATATATATATATATATATATATTTACACACTTATATGATATGATATATTAGAATATTCTTATCTGTGTAACTTCCCTGATTTCTGTTTGCTATCTCTTTGGAAAAATAGGTTTCCTCCTGATTCACTATTTGTGATGGCCTTTGTTTTATTACCATTTGGGAAGGGGCCAAATTTTTTTCTATAAGTACAGTACACAAAGTGATTCTATGAGCACTGAGACAAATTAATGTTAATGTATATATAATTTACATGGAGAAAACACTCCTATACTTTAAGTAGAAAAGAGAGAGAAGAAGGAATTTCTGACATTTTTTAGATGTCCTATGTCAAATTTGGGCAAAGACAAGAAAATTAAGAAACTTTCCTTTTGTATAATTTGAAACTCCCCTGAATTCCCAGAAACTGTGCCTTTAGGTCTTGTGCTGTTGACTTTTTATGCACAACACTCATTTAGGTAAAAAGAACCATTAAGGGAGGAAAATCTATTTGATGATGCCAGGAAGACCATAACATGGCTAAGGGGAACAAAGAGGAGTAAAACTTTTTTTATTTGGGGCACAAATAATCCATTAAACTGTTTCCTTATGCCTTTTCTTTTTCTTATAAAATAAACTGAAAAAAAGCTTTTTTTTTTTAAAGGGATGAATACAAAATTCAATGCAATAAGAATATTTTGCTGGACTGATTGCTTTATTTTTTTGTTTGAAGAAGTTAAAAACTGCAATATACAAGCAATTAGCTGGTGACCTGCATTAAGTAATTTTTGGAGGAGATTGGGTAGAGTAGGTGGATGTCTAAAAAGTGCTACTTCATGAAAGATTGGGTCAGTCAGTGGAACCTTAGTATATTTTCTCCTGAAATCAAAAGGATACTTTTTCTACTTGGGAGGGGAAGAAGATAGGATGTAATTATTCCAAATAGGGTATATCTCAGACAAACAAGTGAGAAAGCAAATCCCTTGCAATTCTTCCTGTACTACCCACTTTTTAGAATAAATCTTGTCCCCTCAACTGCCTTCACTTCAAACTGCCTTGTGTCTAACTAATTCATACATATTTATTTATATCTATTCTCTTTGTTTTCTGTCTGTCTATCTATCTATCTCTAATTCATCTCTACTGTACACAGCATAGGAGATAGAGTCAGGAGGAGCTGGGCTCAAGACCTGCCTCTCCTGCATACTGACTATATGATTTTGGGCAAATTATATAATCCCTCAGTTCTCTAGCTAAGTCTCTAAGACCACAAATTTCAGACGTGGTGTTAAATTGCATTGATAAGAGTATGTTTTCTCACCCTGAAATTCTGCATATCAATGAAATCACAGGACTAATCCATATTCCTATGAATTTTTATATATTCTTATTATCTCTCTCCATCCCTCCTTTTCATCATGCTCCCTTCTCTCCCACATTTATAATATATGCTCCTGGGGGTTATGAATTGTTTCATTTTGTTTATATGTTTATATATATTATATTGTTTATATGCAAATGCATATGCTTAATTCAAGGCTTATCTTATCCTATTCCTTTGTCTACTTTGTATCTCCCTCCTCTTTCCTTCTTTCTTTCAATGCATATTGTGTATTCTGGATGTGCCAGTCTTGGCAATGACCTATGTCTTACCACTGGACTGTGATGACTCTGGAGGAGAAAGTGAGACTGATAACTTTTCATTGCTCTGCCTCACTTAAATCCAAGTCACTTGTAAATTAAGACATAACCCTCCTGCTATCATTGGTCCTCTTCAAGAATGAAGGACGAAGAATAATTATATTCTCTATCCTCTTTGCTTTTGCTCAAAGCGAAACCTCTTTCCCTTTTTAATTCTTATTAGATTTTTGAAGATAAATTAAAGGCCCCTCCTCCTTTATAAAGCCTTCCCTGAAGTCCCCTATCATCAATGATTTTTCTCTTCTAGGACCCCACATGGTATGTTGTTTCTTAACTTCATAATACTCTTGTCACACATTATATAGCACCATGGTAAGAGTGCTGGATTTGGGGATGGAGATTGTGGGATTTTGGACAAGTTACTTCCCTGGGCCTCTTCATTTTTAAAATGAGGATGTTGGATTGGATGGCTTCTAAGGTCCTTTTGGGTTCTAAATGTGTGATCCTTTATAACTTTAAAACTAAATTCATTTGCATGTACACTATTCTTCTATTATACTGTGAGCTCTTTGAGGGAAGAGACCACATCTTCCCTATATTTTATAATACACTCACAATCTATTACAAACTTTGCACACAGTGAGCACTTAAAAATGTTTGTTGAATTGAATTGGATTGTAGCACAGCCTTACTAGTTATTATATACTAGGTAGTATATAAAATAAATATTATATATACACATATACATACATACACATATTATGCATATATACAATCTATAAATATCACACAAACATAATATGTAAATAAGACAAACATTTATACACATGTATGCATATGTATATGAGTGTATATATGTATATATTACTGTAAGAAGATATATTTTTTTCCTTATTATAAATATGAATTGATATTCTCATTCTAAGCTTCATTATAAACCTTTAAATCCTAGCAATTTCTGTAGTGGTGTAGAATTTCTGATAGTCTATGGAAGAGATAACCCCATCACTATAAGAATAGCAATTGAAATAACTCCTAATAATGTGAATGTCATTTTGTGGCACCCATAACAAAGGTTAGCTAGATCATTTGTGCCCTGTAGTCTATATGTCCACAGTTGCAAGTGGAGGTACCTTTCTCTGTCCTCTCTGACAGTTATGTTGGATCACATGGACACTGCCATCTGGCTTCCCCAATTCTGGGAATCCAATCTTTTCAAGACCACATTTAGCTCAGATCTAGAAGCTCCATCTTTCCATGAGGCTAAAACTGAAAAGCATCTAGATTTTTCAAGAAGAAATCACACACCTGCTAAGCAACTTGACATTTTTCCCAAGGAAAAGGTCTGACCATTGATCTCAGCCAGAAGCTGTGCACATAGGGAGTGTAACAAGCAAATGAATGAGCACCCAATAAATCATCAAGGCCTGATTAATCAATTGGGATATTGATTTTGTTAGTGATATTTCACATTTCTCTCTCTATTCTAGGGATTTACACAAGTCACTGAAAGTTAAATTTATCTGCTGTGCTTTAGGACTTTTATTTGACCCAGTATAATAGGAATCGATCATCATCCAAATGTTGTTTTGACTGAAATGTTGTGATTGGCTGAATTAACATTGCCAAAAGTTGAAGAAGTGATCATTAGCAAGCATAGTATGCTGGATATCAGAAGGACTGAATTCCAGTCCTAATTGCTACTTAATAGTTATGCAAGCCTCTCTGAATTTCAGTTTCCTAACTTATAAGAAAGATGCTCTCTGCATCCAGAGAAAGAACTGATAAAAAGAAATACATATAGAATAATTTTATAAACACACATTCATATACACATGAACACAAATCTATTTGTGTCTAATAGTAGCCGTCTTGGGAATGGGAGCAGATGGAAGAAAGAAAAGAAACTTATGTTATCACATCATTTCATTATATATTTGAAAAGAATGACAAATTATGCACAGAAGAGCTTCGGTTTCATGTGAAATCTTTTTTATTGTACTATGTTTTGGAAATGCCTGTTTTATTCCATAAGTTAAATATGGAATAAATAAAAAATAAAATGAAGGGGCTATATTTCCTTAAGATTCCTTTTAGCTTTAAAATACTTCACTCCTTTCTCTTGTAACTCAAAACTAGAAAATAAGGTGGGGGAGAGAGCATAGTGAGGACACCAAATGGGAAATATAAAACAAACTATGGCATATAAATGCAATGGAATATTATTGTGCCATAACAAATGATTAAATGGACAGATTCAAAGGAAACTGGGAAGAACTGCATGAACTGATACAGAAGGAAATAAACAAACAAGGAAACAATTTATACAATAATAACAACATTATAGGAAAACATAACTTTGAAAGACTTTAGAAATCTGATCAATGCAATGATAAATCATGGGTCCAGAGAACTAAAAATGAGACATATCATCCATCTCTTGTGAGGGAGATAATGGACTTAAAATGTAGAAAGTCCATTTTTGGACATGGTCAATATGGAAATTTGTTTTGTTTAACTATGCATATTTTACTGAGGATTTTCTTTTAAAAGAATATAAATACAATATTAAAAATGCTATAGATATCTCCAGGTACAATGTTTGTGTAATATAATTTCATGTAATAGAACTTGTAATATGGTTATCTCCTTTCCCCAGATACATATCAATGAGAAAAAGAAAATAGCAAAATAGCATTCTCATATAGTTGCTTTTTCATGACAGAATGGGCCAAGATAGGGAATAAATTTAATTCCTGGTTTCTCAAATTCTCAGTTTTCCTATGAGGATGCTTGATATAGTGAATACAGTGCTAGACTAGGAGTCACGATAACCCAGCTTAAAATCTCACTTCTGCTATTTGCTAGCTGTATAAATATTGAAAAGCAACATAACCTTTTTTTTTTTTTTTGGTCTTAGTTTCATCATCTAAAAAATGAAGAAGGGATTAGATTAAATAATCTCTAAAGTCCCTTCCAGTTCCAAATTATGATCCTATGATCTTTCCCCCCAAAAAACTCAATATTATGTGACAATTAGTCCTAAATGTCAAAGCTTTAGAGATGCCAGGAAAGATAAGGAATAAGCAACATGTGGGTACAGACTGGGATTGGGGTCCTGCAGAGCTCAGTGAGTATATCTCAGTCACAAAGGAGATCCAGTGATAAAGAAAGGAAATAGGAGACCCATAGATCATTAATTAAACCGTGACCTCAGGCAAATTAGATGTATGTTCCTTGTAAATTATTTAAATACTTGGCTGGACTCAATGACCTACAAAATTCCTTTTACCTTCAAATCTTATGATTCATGATCCAGTCAGTCAAGTTACATTTACTAAGCACCTACTATGATAGTAGTCTACACTAAGAGAACAGGCAAGGTTGGAAGGCAAAAAATTTGAGACTGATTGAATAGGAAAAGATGTTGAGAGAGATAGCTCAAATGGATTAGAACAGACAATGGGGTAGCTAGAGGCTGGAGCCTAGGAATTTAGCAATCCCAGGATGCATTTATTTGATGCACAGGAATTGGAGTAGAAAGATAAAGTATACAATTTAGATCTCTTTCATGAATTTTGCACTATAGTAGAGTTCTAAGCCATGGACACCAGTTGACTAATATAAACTAAACTATGAGAAGATCAAGCATCAGTTGAATGGGAATAAGAGATTAGAGTGAATACAGAAAACTTCATGGAGACATTTCTTTGAGGAATATATAACTATGGCATTCCTTTGACATGAAGGTTTGTTCCACTGGTATTTAACAGAGAGAGAGAGAGAAAGAGAAAGAGAGAGAGAGAGAGAGAGAGAGAGAGAGAGAGAGAGAGAGAGAGACAGAAGGTGTTAGAGAGGGTACTCCATAGGCTTAGGTACAGCTATCTGTGTGAAGAGAGAAATCAGAGAAAGAAGCTCCCTATTTCTTTGATCCATCTTGGGATTTTACCTTTACTGCTCAAGCTGGAGAGTAAACTCTGGCCTCTAATCACAGAGGTAGATATGGGCACTGGAGTCTTGGAAGATACTGAAAATCTAGGATAATTTAAAGATATGGATGTGCCAGGACTATGGATGTGTCTCAGTCTGCTTCAAGAAATTAGAATAGAACCATAGTTTTTAGTTCTGCCTTTGATATAAAGATCCAGGTTTGACCTATGAATGTTAGAGAAGATTCTCTCTCTCTCTCCTCGCCTTTCTCTTTCCTCCTCTTCCTCCTCTTTTTTCCTCCTCTCTTCCTTTTCTTCTTTCCTCCTCCTCCTCCTTTTCTTCTTCCTCCTTTTTTCTCCTCTTTGTCCTCCTCCTTCTCCTCCTCTTCCTTTTCTTCTTCTTCCTCCTTCTCCTCCTCTTCCTTCTCATTCTTCTCTTCCTGCTCTTTCTCTTCCTTTTCTTCCTCTTCTTTCTCCTCCTCTTCTTCCTCTTCCTTTTCTTCTCATCTTCCTCCTCCTTCTTTTCCTCTTCCTCTTCTTCTTCCTTCTCTTCTTCCTCCTCCTCATTCTCTTCCTTCTCCTCTTTCTCTTCCTCTTCCTCCTCTTCCTCTTCTTCCTCCTCCTCTTTATTACCTATCAATTGTAAATTACATATAAAAATACAAATTTTATATAAATTATGTATCACCTAGATGATACACAATATATGTTCTAGTTTAATTTGCATTTTCATATATAATTTGTATTTATATATTAATTATAAATTACACATACAATAGGTTTTATATAAATTCTATATCACATAAGTGATACAAAGCATTTTGTATCTCTGTAAAGCATTGTCTTACCTGCATGCCCAGAATCTAAGTGCTTCATTGTTTCTAGGTTGGTTCTTGACTTTAAAGATCCACTTTTTTCTTTTTAGGTTTCAGTCATAATGTTCTTTCCATTCTATTGTAGCCTAGAAGTAGCATGATAGACTATTTTGATTCTTCCATTCAAAGAAAACTGAAAGAGAGAAACAAGAAGATTGTTTCAGACCTGTAGATGATGCTTAAAAAGTGAAAGAATCACTTAAACTGTCTCATAAAGATTCCAAGTTCATTGCTTTTTTTGCTTATTGACGGATTGATTTTCCTGTTGGTAATTAGCTCTCTACACAAAAAAAGTTTCCTATCCTTGTGGTAGCATTTAACATCCACACAAGTAATTTGCAGCTTGGTGCAGGGACAACTTAGTTTAGGGGGAAAAGTACTAGAAGTGAAGTTAAAATACCTGGATTTTAAGTGTGGGGCCTGATGTTGACTAGTTGAGTGACTTTAGACAAGTTACTTAAACTCTCAGAGACTAAGTTTCCTCATCTGTAAAACAGAAACAATGCTACTCAAACTTTTTACATCAGAATCAAATAAAAATATAAAGTTCTTTATAACTGAAAGTACTTACTAGACAAATGCAAATTATATTATCATATAAAAATTTGAATTGTCCATTTGGATGTCAAATTATTTGTGGTAATTCTATTTCAGTATAACAGTGAAATAGAAAATCATTTATAGGATAATAGGGTTAAAGCTGCAAATAGTAATAAAATTATATCTCCCATTTTACAGATGAGGAAACTAAGGTCCAGGAAGAGAAGTGATTTTTCTAGTTCTGGTTTCACACAAGTAGTACTTACTAATGGTAAGATTTGAATCCAAAATTATAACGCAGCATCTAAGATTTATGAGACTTTTAAGTAGGGTTAAATATACAAGCCCTGTCTGAAGTTAGTCTTTTTAACACAATTACTAATCTCTTTAGACTCAGAGAATCTGATTTGCCACTTGCCACCTGTGAGATCTTGGTTACTTCAGTCTGTTAAGTTATTTGACATCAGTATCTTCATTTGCAAAATGAGAAGGTTAGACAAATAATGATCTGTAGATTTCCCTCCCTCAAACTCTTAGATTCTGTGTAACCGTGAACAAATTAATTATCATTATTGGATGCATCTGTATCCAAAGCTTGCCTAGTTTTTACGATTGTTAAGGCTTATGGCTATGACTTGTATAGGATAGTCTAATTACCCAGAAGTTTAGTCTGCTCTAAGTGCTTGTTATCACAAATTCTTTATTTTTAAACAACATGAAAACATGGTATAACTCCCATGCCTAGAACTCCTTGACTCTGATCAAGGATTTAAAATGCCCAGGAGCTTCCAATCTCAGTGGAAAATTGACTGTCACATGGAGCAAGATATATACTCGCTGATCTTGCCGTGCAATTGGGTTCCTAATGAAAGTAGCATAAAAGAAAACTGCCCCCTCCTGTATTTCATTTGTGTGCCTTTGTACCTGGGATAAAATGGTGCTGCTGTAAATCTTCAAGTTAGGTTCAATAAAGCAGTAATACTGTACTGTGCAAACTGACCATTTAACTTAACGACTGATTTGTTACACCATTAACTTGTCCTCTGCTTTGTCTTAGGGCCAGTTTACCAACTGAGTGGTTGTTAACTACTGTAATGAACAGATCCTTCTATGGGAAAAAAAAAAATTCTGTCTCTATTGGGATAGCTTTGACATCTGACTTTTGGTAGATTGTCAAGATGGTGATAGAATGATGAATAGATTATGAAGTTACTAAGACTTCACCCTGGGGACATTGTGGATCCACACTAACGCCAATATGTCAATGAGATCATCAGTGTAGGTAGTCCTTCTGATGATGTCAATAGAAATCTATTCAGGAATACCTCAGCAATTCTTCCTCAAGCTGTCTTGACATCTCTTGATGTCAGGACACTTTGCATCTTATTAGTGACTTATTTGCACACTGAAATTCCTAGTTGCTAGAGAACCAAACTTGGAACCTGGAAAGTCTGAGTTCTAGATTCCATTTGACCTTTTTTGATAGTATGACTGTGGGCAAATTATTTAAACTTCTCAGTGCCCCAGGCAGTTCTCTAAAACTCTAAATTGCAGAGAAGGTGCTTATGGACATTGATATTCCAAAGAAATCACAGGTCCAGTACCTACCCTCTACTCCAATTATATGTTTGGAAAATATATCACAATTATGAGCAAATATATTTATGTTTTCTTTTAGGCCAGTGTACTCTCTGATGTAAAAAATAGTCTTCACATTTTTTAGAGGAAATGCTCTGAGTTATAAAAATCAGAACTCAAAGTTAGTGATCAGCTCACTTATGGGAAGGTGCCAAATTCTTAGAGAGGGTGGAGTTGGGGAAGCAATGGAAAGAGATAAGATGACTCTAAGAAGAACACTACCATTGATAGTGCAAATAATAGTACTGTTAGAGAAAGTAATAGCAGTAACAGCTCACATTTACATAAAAGCTTAAAACATTTTACATATACAGGATATTCCAAAAATTTTAGTACAGTTTTGGACTATTATAGTTTTAAGATATTTAAAGTAAAATACCTTAAAACCATGCTGTCTTTTGGGATAACCTATATTAATTCATTTGATCTTCACATCAAATCTTCATCATTTGATCTTCACACCATGGATGAGAAATGCTATTAATTATTTACTTATTCACTAGAATTCATTTATTCATTTATTTATTATTTATTTCTGTTCTACTCAGGGTCACACAACTAGTATGCCATTAAGGTTGGACTTGAATCTAGGTCTTTCTGATTACAAGTTCAATGTTCTATCCATTAGGCCCTATTGTTTTTCAGTATTGAAATTAAAATTTTGTTGGAAATGGTCATAGGTAGATCAGGAAAGAGGTTTAAGTTAGAAACAAAACAAAATAAAACAAAACATTATTATCCTGAAATAGAAAGGATAAAAATATAGCACAGGTGTGTTGTTTAAAAAAAAATCAACCAATACATATGCAAGAGTCTTAATATATACCCTGATAAATTAGAGATCATTTGAAAAGGATTCTCTCCTTTCAAATGCATTTTTAATAACTACATATATTTACTGATATTGCAAGCTTGAGACTAATTTTCCTTTCTTGCTTCCTTTTGTTGATAATCTACTATTTAAAATTTTATAAAGTTAGATGCCTTTGGAATCTGTTTTCCAAATTATAGAAAACTATTTGATAGTTAAAAATTCCAGCATACATGTTGTATGGCTATAAATCAAAGGTGTAATGATGGGTTCTCTAAAGGAAAAAAATTATGCAGAACAGACTTGTAAGTTAAATCTGCTTTCTTAACATTTTCCTCACTACTTTCTTAAGTCCAGACAATTCCCCATACAATAAAGGGAGGTCAGATTTGTAGTTACCAATTTTCAAGTCATAAATGCTCACACTGAAAATTTCACAATTTGGTCCCTTGGTTAAGCTGGTTTGAGTGGGCTTCCACACACCACGGGGTGTTAGCCACAGAACTTATGGATCATAGTCCCATTGCTATTCACAGCTGATCTGCTGGGCATATGGAAATCAGGAAGAAAAGTTACTTGCACATCAACTGTGGGGAATCAACAGGATCCAGGAAACCAAGGGCAACATTTTGCCATCTCTTCCATGATTTTGACTGTTTTCCCTTTGAGAATTGTGATACTGGGGGGACGAGAAGCTGCTGCTTAGTGCACCATAGTACCCATAGCTTATGTTTGTGGGAAGAACAATATTCCTTTCTATGGTGAACTAAATCTTGACTATGTCAGCATGTTATAATTCTTTTGTTCATCTCATCGAGACAAATTTGTTCTGTGCCTTTATCTGTCCTATCTGTAGGGTATGGCACTATACTATCAACTCACCAACATACCTAGAACTTCTGGGGATATTACATGTTGTTTGAATGAGAGATGAGTTTGTGCTGAATTGCTGAACTAAATTTCAGCAAGCTAGTAGCACCAAAGAGAACATTATTCAATTTGCAAACTGGATTAATTTTCCAACTGTTTACATGTTTAAATAATGTTTCAAATTTAACAAATATTTTAATCATCATCATCATTGTCATTCCCAATTGTTATCTCTTTCTATATAAATATTTATAAATTTATATAGATATATATTATAAATTTACATGTAAATTTATAATATATATATATATATATATATATATAAGTATATTTTTAAGGTTTATAAAACAATGAATGTCATCTCCATACACATATAAATAACAACTCTGTGAAGTAGGAATTATTATAATTTCTATTTTATAGATGAGAGAACTGAGACAGGGATGGGGGAAATGATGGGGTGGGGTTAAGTGGCTTGTCCAGGGGCAGCTAGTAAGTGACTGATTCCTATCTAGGTCTTTCTGATTTCATTCCCTGTACTCTGCTACAATAAGTACCTAATAAGCATGAGGCTTTGTGTACAAAATCTTTTTTTTTTTTTTTTTAATATTAGGAGTGAAGAAATCCAGCTCCCCACACAAAGGACAATGGGCCAAATTGAAACTGCAATTCCCCAACTACTGTAGAGAAGAAGCAATATTTGAAATCCTGCTGCCTATCTCTTATAAACCCTCAAACATGCAAAAATAAAATCTGATTTGCATTTAAAATAGGTACATAAAATTGGTCTACAGCTTATCTCATGCTGTAAACATAAGGAAAGAAGAAAATACACATTTGTATGTGCAGCTCATGCAGAAAAGTCTTATTAAACCTAAATGACGCAGTTCCACCCAGGAAGGTTAACTCCATTAATAGAAAGCTGTAGCCATTTTGCTTGATAAAACATCCTCAAAGTTCACATGGTGAGAAACACTTCTCTTTGTTTACATGAGCTGCTGCTAGCATAACAGGGAAATTATTTGATTAAAAATAAGAACTTTTCAGCTTCTTGCTGGACATAACTTCACAGCAGAGGAAGTGACATCATTTGTGATGACGGGTAATATGGAAATGTTGGATCAAAGTTTTTTTTGATAGATCGGGAGTGAGAGGATCTGCTTTGGAATTCCAGCTCTGCTACTCACTGCTTGTGTGGCCTTCTATAAATCACCTAATCTTTGATAGGGTCAAATTTTTCATCTGTATAAAGCAAGGAATTGGATTGAGGAGGGTTTAATTGTTTTGCTTGCTTTTTGCTTCATGGGCTTCTTTGGTAGACTGATGAAACCACTGAATACATTCTTAGAATAACATTTTAAAATACACAAAATCAAATACAAAGAACTGAAAAGGAAGTCTGTTATATTGAAATAATATAATCAAAATATTTTTTAAAAAAGTTCATGACTCTCAGTTAAAATCCCCTTGGGTTAGATGATCTCTAAAATCCCTCTAGCTTCAAATTCTTTCATTTTAAAACATTTTTGTTCATAAAGGTTCCAATATTATAATAACTGTTCAAATAATTTCTGATTTTATTTATTTATTTTTTTGTGCTGTATATTTTGCTACATGAACAATTCGGCTGTTCACTAATATTTATTTCAAAAGATTATAGTCTACAGCTATATCTCTACCTGATTTCTACACACTGCATATTTGTAGTCTAGTATAGATTAGTGGTTCCCATTCTTTTTAAGGAAGAAAGGCAGGAAAGAAGAGAGGAAGAAAGGAAAGAGGGAAGGAAGGCCTTTTTCCACTACCAAAAAATTTCTCAGATTGTCCCCTTAATTACAGGAGGAAGTTTGCTGGCACAGTAGATAGAATACTGATAGAGTCAGAAAGACTCATTATAAATGTGGCCTCGTAGTTATATTGACATAATGTAATAATAAAATAATATAATATAAATGTGGTTTCAGATACTTAACTGTGCGATCCTCGGGAAGTCACTTAACCTTTGCCTGTCTCAGCTTCCTCAAATGTAAAATGGAAATAATGATACAACCATTATGAATTATATGTAAAGGTATATTTATAAAGGGCTTATAGTGGCCAACCTGTAGTAGATGCTTAATAAATTTTTGTTTTCCCCTTCTTTTTGTTTGTTGCACAGTTAGAATCCAATGGAGAAAATATCATGTTGGAAAAAGAAGCTACTATTAATTCAGCACTTTAAAAAATGAACTTTTATTTTATTAAACATAACCCCTAAATCCATTTGAAAAATAGTAGAATATATTGCAAAATTTATTTAATCTATAGGAGGCATGTTTACTTATTATCATTTTGCATACAGATTCTTGGATTTCTTGTAAAAAGTCTACAAGGCCCTGGAGTCCTTGGTCTACAGGATGGAGACATTTTACTTTAGACTAAATTATTTAGAAATGAGAGGAAACTAACTTTGGAAACAGAATTCTGGAGCTGAAATAGATCTTTGGCTTTAACTAGTCAAATTCTCTCATTTTACGACTAAAGCAAGCCAGAGAACTGACTTACTTAAGTGCTTAGTGGTTGAACCAGGGCTAAACATTATTTCTCTCTAGTGTTCTTTCTGTTACATTATCTTGACTCTTGAATCAAAATCAAAAACATCTATAGGTTCTGCTCCCTCAATAAACCCTGAGGCTCCTACAATATAAGCTCAACTATGTGTATATAGAAGATGCTTTGTGAAGTAGTTTTAGAGGGTGGAAAGGTCCTGAATACTCCTGTAACATGGGGCCAAACCCATTTGTATAAGACTTTCTACCAAGTCTAATTTACTCAGTACTCCATGAATATGGGAAGGACAGAGTTGGCCAGAGCTTTAGCGAGGAGATACCTGGTCTTGTGGCTTCTAGCTTCAAGAGAAAAGATATGAGTTTCCAAATTCTCTTTAAGGAGAAGTCCCTGAAGGAAGGGAAAGATTCTGGGAAGAAATCTACATGTTGAAGAACTAGCACTCAATCATATCCCTATTTCCCATTTACCACATCAGAAACTACAGGGAATTTCCCCTTGATTGAGATTTAGGATTCTCTGTCTTAGTTGATATAAGATATCTCACTTATTTGTTATATGTATTATCTGGTATATTTTCATTTGCATAATCTCTCTGATTTTTATTTGTTTCAATTTTTTTTTTTTTTGCTTTTTGCCATATTTGGTCTTTGTGTAGGAAGAGAGTTAAATCATGGATAAATATCTTGGAGATATTCTTTTCTTATTAAGAGATAGTGAGGGGCGCACAAATGTTCTGGGAAGACTAATATGACTAATGTGAGGGATACTTTCCATTTTTCTGTCCACTTGTCACCAAATTCTCACCTGTGGCTCAAGAAGCTATAGTATGCTCAGTGGCCACACACACATTTTAGCAGATGGATTAAACTAGGTTGTGGGTAACTGAGGGATGTCAAACCCATAAGTGAGTTAAGGGAGTGTCTACCTCAAACATGTGAAGACTTCTCTGATGAAATAAGCTGATGAGAACAATTTGTTCCAGCAGCCATGAAGATGGTTGAAGCAGGAGCTGTGGAATACTTAGAGCTTATTTAGACATTGAAGACACCAAAGGACATCTACTGCATCCTGGGTCAAAAATAGTCATCTTGACTTTTGTTCTGTCACTGGTCTTCAAGGATTTTGGAAGAGAGAGTGGAAAATGACTCAACTTTGCCTTAAATAAAGGCAATCTATTCATGAGTCAATATAGATCACCCATACCACTGTACCATTTTTATTTACATCAAAGTTCTGCTGCAATCATCAAATAGATTTTCCTCCCTTAATAGTTCTCTTCACCTAAATGAGTGTTGTGCATGAAAGGTCAACAGCACAACACTTAAATGCACAGTTTCTGGGAATTCAGGGTAATTTCAAATTATACAAAAGAAGAGTTTCTTAATTTTCTTATCCTTGCCCAAATTCTACCTATGACATCTAAAAAATGTCAGCAATCCCTCTTTCTTTCTCTTCTCTACTTAAAGTTTTGTCCATGTAAGTTATATATACATTAATATGAAGTAGCATATGTGGATATACTGGCCCAGGCCACTGGGTCGTTTTCTCACTGAACTGAAGCAGCAATGAGATTCAGCAGCTCTCAGGTGTCTGAGCAGGCTTTTTAAAGGACTTGCATTGCTCACCTCCTGATGTGAGGAAAGGGCAAGTAAAGGTGCCCCCAAAATTGTTTAACCTAACCCTTTACCTAACCCCGGTCTGCTTACTCTTGCATGTGAAGATCCTATCTTGTAGTAAAAAAACAAAAAATGTACAAAAATATCTGTGAAGATAATCCTACTCACCCTTGGTAGATGGAATGTAGGCACATTTGTGGTCAACAAAAAGGCCAATAGACTCAAAAGACTGGCAGTTTTTGTTGTAAGAGAGCTCAACAGATATCCTATCCAAATAGCAATCTTGAGTGAAATAAGGCTGACAAATGATGAACAGTTTACCGAAGTTAAAATTGTATATGCTTTTTTTTTCCTCAGAGTGGCCACGGTGATGGGGTGTGCTGTGAAACTGCTGTAGGTTTTTCAATCAAAAATAATGTATGCCTCTCAAAAGGAGCAAATAACAGGTTTCTAACAATGCAACTGTCATTTGCAGGAAAGCTCCATACCATCATCAGCACTGCTTATGATCTCACTATGACAAACCCTGATAAGTAAGATTTTATAAAGACCTGGAGACCCTTATCATCAATGCTCTGCAAGAAAACAAGCTTGTAATTCTGGGGGAACTGTAATGTCAGAATAGGCAGAGACTACAAAACATGGCAGGGTGGGAGAAGTAGAGTTTGAAACAGTAACAGCAGTGGTCACTTGCTACTAGAGACTTGTGTATCTCTTGAACTTTTCATCATTAACACTGTCTATTGTTCACTTAAATGCAATAAACCTTCATGGATGGACCCTCATAGTAAACACTGGTATTTTTTATTTATTGTAAGATAGGATATGAGAGTGACAGAGGCAATGTGTGGTGAAGAATTCTATGATCATAGATATATCTTCTCCAAGATAAATATTCATATTTAACAAAAGTTGTGTCCCCAAGGCAAGATAAGTACCAGAGACTTAGTGTCAACACATTAGAGCATTTCTCCCCATGCATAAAGAGTTTGTTGCTAAGGTGGAGGGAAAATTGAACCAACACATAGCTGACAACGAGGAGCAGAAAAGGAGTGGGTAACTTTCAAGCATTTGGTGTACAGCACTTCATTTACTCATCTGGACCAGAATATGTGCAAATATCGAGACTGGTTAATGGGGAAATTCAAAAGCTAATAAGCAAAAAACAAGAACTGTATAGGATTTACCAGTAGGATAGCTCATATATCTCAAAGAAAGTAATGTTTAATTCCAACAAAAGTACAAAGATGAGAGAGATGCAGGATTCTTGGCTCGGAAAGAAGAAACATGAAATTCACTTTTATGCTGATAGCAGCAATCCAAAGCACTCTTATGATACCCTGAAGGCTATTTATGGACTTTCCTCAACCTGAACTGCCAAGTCCTTAAACTCTGCTTCAGAGAATGCCTCTTTGATGGTCTGGCCATATTGTTTGAATGCCAAACATACATTTGCCTAAAAGACTATTTTTTTGTGGAGAACTCATATTAGGCAAGCTCTCATGTGGAGGTCAGAAGAAGCATTACAAAAACAGACTCATATTATCTCTCTGAAGAATTCTGGAATTTTTTGATACATGGGAGATATTGCACAGGACCACCCAGCACATGGTGTGCCTGCATCAAAGAAAGCATTGTGCTCCATGAGAAAAGCAGAATTGTAGGAACTCAAAAGAAATATGAAATATACAAATTTAGGGCCATTTCTAATCCAAGTGTTCATACAGACTATTTGTACCCAACTTGTGGTAAAGATTTCTGAGCTCATATTGTTCATTATCTGAACAATACATTGTACCTTGACCTTGATAAAGTGATATCATTTTGGTTCTACTTGAGCACAAAGGACAATAATCAACCAAGAGATAGTGATTAAGAGGGCAGCTAGTACTTAAAAATTACTTTCTCTAGACTTAAAACAGTTAAGAAAAGGATAGCTATAATGTTATTCTAGTACTCTGCATCCAAGGAGAATAGAATGTCCATCCTCATGACCCCAATTGCCTGTATTACTCCTAGATGAAGGTCTCCCTTGAAGAAATGTAGTTAGAGGATGCTCTAGAGATATTAGTGTCTGTATCCCTGGGACCTAGATCCACACACACATATCCTACATGGCAAACACCTCCTACCCTCAATAATGCCCTCCTACCTCTATCTGCATATCACATGTTCTTAGTGTGTCACTTTACCTCGTTTGACATCCAACCACTACTGGGTTAGGCAATAAAATGGGGAAAAGAAGCCTGCTGGTTCCCTGATTCTGTGAGACTTAGTGAAAAGGCACCAAAGTGGGTCCTGATGGTCTATCTTAGCAGAGGTTAGTTGATAAGATCAGAAAGTTTCAAAGAAAGTTATTTCTTCAAAAGCAGAGAATTTGACTCTAAAGAAATGTATTACAATACTGCTAAGTTTCCAAATAAGGCAGCATGGAAGAGACAAGACTATATGAGGAATTGGGCTAGGAAGGACCCACCCATTGAATTAAAGGAGGGTATAGGGACCAATGAAGACAAATCTTTGCTTCTTTTCCTTTCCCAGAGCCATCTCTGGGTAAAAAAATCTTGCCTCAAGAATCCTTCAGGTAGCAAGACCTCTTCCTGCCTCTATTTCTTTCTTTAAAAAAATTTCTCCCCATTCCTTTTCCTTTCCTTCTCTATCCTTTGTGACACATTTATTTTTCCTTTGTCTATGATTCCCCTCCACTTTTCTCTGCTCTATTTACTTTTCTTTAGATTTCTATGCCCTCCACCTTTCCTTCCCAATCAAAAAAGCATCTCAAAGCTGACTTTATGGTATCAAAAGATAATCACAGCTCAATTCACCTCTCTCACAAGTTTGGATTTTCCAAGTTCATATGCTTTAATATAAGGGCACACCTGTTCTCCTCTATGACCTACTTCATAGCTCATAATTTTGCATTAAGACCACATGCATAAATAACCAACTTAGCATGTGTTAAGTCACACCGGCTTATATGAGTGTCCCTTATTGCCCATGACTTACATCAGGGACCTTGTCATTAGTTCAGCATAGTCTATTGCTTTCACATCATATATCTTTACTCCCTACATTGAGTAGATGTCTCTCTGTCCCTCTGGGTTATTACAAATCTTATCATTAATATTGTGGAACAATTTTCTGCTCTCCTCAGTTTTGCTTGTATTGATTTTTTAAAACTGTATTTTATGAACATTGCTTTTAAAGTAAAGCACGTGGGTTTTTTTCTCACATAAGATGACCCGATGACAGAACACTTGGCCCATTGTCCCCAGCAATTTGTACTTTCTAATTTGAAATCAGTATTTATAATTTAGGTGGCTCTGATGCCTGAAGGTTCTTGTAAGATGTCACTTTAACACGCTCCAGTCACTGTGATGACCATTAAATGTGAACAAACCACAAAATAAACAATCTGTAGACCATCAGTCCATGCAGTACAATTAAACATAATCTAGTCATGCAAATTAGCATTATCTTAAAATTCTAAAACTGCTCTCACTAGTTGTGACATGATTCAGCCTAAGGAGGGAGAGAGCTACATAACGGGACCAGATTTGGTAACCAGAGCATACTCTTGTGAATAATGAATTTTATGACTTTATTAAGTGGGCTAGAGCTTTAAAGAGACAGATTGTGATCATGGACTGGGTGTCAAAGTGGGTGAGGTGGATAAGGCTGACAGAAGTATGTTCCACAAACAGAGATCAAGGCTGGACATCCATGAGATCACTTCTACTCAGTATTGTGCCTGTGGGTTGTAGTTCAGTATAATCTTGGATCTGAAAGGAGGATCAGAATTTCTTTTGGCAGCTCTATCTTGAGTTACCTCTTACATATGCTAAGAGACTTCAGGTCACTAAAATCTTTGCCCCCAGTATTGGCCATTCACATGTATATTAAACAGTTATAATGTTTATTCTGGTTGAATTGGGGACATGTCTAGGGGAAAGGTAGAGATTAGTTCTTCCAACTCACTAAGAGTTTCTTTCCTAGACTGTTCCCCTAGGTCTGGAGCTGGGTTTCTGACAGGATTTTCATCAGTTCTCCCATAACATTTTCCTTTCCAGTCACTTTATCTTTAACAGATAGGGACACCTACTACTGCCAAAGCCAGAAGCCTAAACTATGAATGCTCCACCATCTCCTCCAAAATCCAACAAAGAATAAAACCTCCAATTACAACAACAATCACAAAAATTATTCATGTAATTAGGAAGTAGGTGTATGTGCTGGAGATAAATTGAACGAGTTAAAAAAAGTATGAGTTGTTTGGTAACTGAAGTTTTCCAGTTGGGAAGATAATAATTTGTTGATGAGAAAGAATCTAAAAAAAGAGATTTTCACCTTTTTTTTTTTTTTTTTGAAAGGGAATCAGGTTTTGCGTATTGCGTTAGAGCCAGGGCTATGTAGCAGGAACATTACAGCTGAGAATCCAATCCAATATCATGCAGCCCAAAGTGTTTATTAAGTGGTTACTATATCTATTGTGCTGGGTGTTAGAGCTACAAAGACAAAATTTTTAAAAATGGCTCCATGCTCTCAAAAGGCTTATGTTTCCCCTGGGAAGGAGAGTGATACATGTAAAGAAATAAACATATACATGTAAAAAATGAATATATATGTGATAATTTAAGCAATCTTGGTTGATGGGATATATTGATGATGAGTCAAATCCAGATCTAGTTGTTACCATGGAGACCTGTCAAGAAGAAGCAAGAGGAAGTCTCAGAAATGATCACTGGGGAATTTTAGCCAAGGGTCCAAGGCACAGAGAAATCAGCAAAAAGTAAAGAGAAGGATATGGAGGGGAGATTGTAACAACCAGTATGTGGTAATTGCAAACATATTGAGCTCTTCTCCCTAGACTATTCTTGTACATATGTGCAGCTGTGGCAACAACAGGATGTACAATAAGGTATTGGATAGGGAGCTATACAAGATCCCTTGGGAACTGCCATTTGTTAGCCTGGGCCTCATAGGATCCTTTGGATTGCTGGAAAAGAGATTGTTTTTTGGTGTTTTTTTTTTTTTTTTGATTGGCTTGAGAAATTTGGCTCTCCCTATGATATTCCTTCATGATCAATGCAAGTAAAAGGGGGTAGGGTAGGGTTTTCGGAAGCTTCACATAGGAAAACCATAGTTTGTGTAGAAAGGAGTACCTGTATAAAGGAACAGAAACCTTAATTATATAAGCATTTTTAAAAATTAATTATATAAGCATTTAATAATAAGCAGCAGTTAGGCTCAGTTGAACTGGTTATACATGATGGAGTTTAAGAGAAATGTTCTATAGGTTATTGTTTGTTAATAAAAGTAATTAATTGACAACATTACTATTTTAAAGTGCTGTCAAACATTTTGTGAATGTTATCTCATTGATCCTCATAGCAACCCAGTGAGATAGGTATTATTATCTCTACTTCATGGATAAGGAAATAAAAACTGATGGAGTTTAAGAGTAATCCAGGGGCATTCAGGTGTCTAAGGCAGGATTTGAACTCAATCTTGTTGACTCCAAGTTCCAAACCCTATCCACTGTTCTATCTAGCTACTTAAGTGTTCTCTCTAGCTATCCACTGGGGTGGTATATTAAGGATAAGTAGATTTTGATTCCCACATCCTTGCTAGCATACTTGTCACCCACTCATACCAATGATCATGCCTCCAGGAGCTTTTGTTTGGAAACCTGATTGGTGACAGCCTCTCATTGTTGTTCAATCATTTTAGTCACAAGACTCTTTGTGACCCTCTTTGTGACCCTCTTGGGATTTTCTTAACAAAAATATGACCGTGGTTTGCCATTTCCTTTTCCAGCTCATTTTATGGTGTCATATAATTAGTAAATACCTGAAGCTAGATTTAAACTCAGTCTTCTTGAATCTAGACCTGGTATTCTGTCCACTGTGTCACCTGCCACTCTCCCAGACCACTATTTCAGGAAAGCACTAGCCATGTTTGTTTCATTCCCTTTTCTCTGGTCATTTTTTTCCAGAATCTTGTCAATTATCTTGCTTATTTGATTACTCTTTTCTCCTTCTCTAGCCCTTTCCAATTCTTGAACCACAAATAATAATAAATTTGATTATTCCATTGTTTTTGCTCCCACTTTCCTATGTGTATCATCTACCATATTAGAATGTGACACAGATGGTGCTTGCTTATGTATTTATAGACATAGTCCTGGCTAGATTTCTCTCTCAAGGACTAAGCCTTAAACCAAAGCCAGGCTGGCTCTCATTGATTGGCCAATAATAGGTCTCAGGTCAAGCCCCAAGTGGTTATTGTTTAGGTCCTGATAGACTCAGAGTGAATATAAATAGCAGTCATTTCCTCTCCCAGATTTATTTATTTACATATTTTTTACTAGGTGAAAGAGGCCATTCTTTACTTCCTAGTCTTAATCACTGAATGGCTTCAGACAAACTAAGACTGGTTGAAGACCTTAGCTTAAAAAGGTCAAAGTCTCCCACTGTATTCTGATCTATGTCTGGCCTTTGGACCCAGATGGCTCTAAGGGGGAAGAGGAGAAATGAGGCAGGTGACCTTGCACAGCCCTCCCTCACTTAAATCCTATTCACTTGCAGGTCACAGCATCACCTGCCTAGTATCATGCTCCTTTGAGAGAATGAAGAACAAACAACACTAGCTCAGCATATACTGAGTACTTAATAACTATGGTTTTACTCAATCATCCAAGAAAGATGTGCAACAGGAATTGAAGTTGAATTTATCTGGCTACAGAGCCTATAAAGGCTGAAAATATCCTGGGGAATTGCAGTGATTACTTTGGTGGTCCCTTGGCATGGGAAAATATGGCCCATCTTCATGTGTACATCCACATCCACAAAGATTTTGCTGTTCTGTTGATGGATGGAAATATTAGTAATGAAATATCTGATTGTGCTCCATAAATGAATGAATGAAAGGAAAAAAATGAAGTACCTTACTTAATACTTGGCTGAATACTGAATACAACACAAAGTAAAGTAGTCCCTACCTATAATGCACTTAAATTTTAATAGCAGAAACAACATAATTTAGAAGAATAATGGGCAGGAAGAGAGTTTAGATTGGGAAGTCACAAGAATGTTGGCTTGATCTATAGGGTAACCAAATGTTATATCATTTCTAGAAGCAATGGTAGTATTGATTTAGAGGAGAGAGAGAGGTAAGGAAGAGGAGAGAGAGAAGGAGAGATAGAGAGACAGACAGAGAGAAAGAGAGAGACAGTGAGAGAAAGAGGTGGTATAGGACAAATAATAAAGTCCAGGTAAATGACTGGATGGCACATCTGAGGCCATTAGTTGTAGTTGTTTAGGTGAATTTGTGCACCAATAAAGATAGTTCAACTCCAAAACAGGAGTCCTAAAGTGAATTGTGTTAACCTACCACAGATTAATCTTGGTCTTGTCAGATAGAGTGATGGAAGGCTTTAGATTTGACTGTCCAGTTCTTGGTCAGAGCGCATATCACCCAGTTACATGTTCAGAACCAGATATCCTTTCATATCAGTAGCCATTCAAGGTTTTGAAACATCTGCAAGGGAGGATATAATGGCACTGGAACATATTCTAGACATAGGCATTTTTGTCAGTAATGTAAAGTAGCAGTAAAGAATCAGTATTCTGTAGTGGAAAGAACACTGAACTTGAAATTAAAAATACTTGGATTTTATTTCTGATTCTTAGCACTGAAAAATGTCTGCTGATTTCCCAATGGTTTTTCCCAGGTCATCCCATCTTATGAGAGGATATTAATGCCTTTCTTCTAAGATTATTTTCATCCAATTTTTATCATCTACATTTATATCTATGTTGTTGTACATAATTGTTTGTATATTGTCTCCTTGGAGTAAGGGACTGATAATTATTATTATTATTTTGCCTTTATTTCTATCCTGTAGACCTTAGCATATAGTACATGGTATATAATATACTTGTTGACTTGACTTAACATGTGACAAAGTTTTGAAGTCATTCCTTTTGTCTGCAGGATGATCTTCCTATATTCTTGGAATCTTGTGTAGGAATCTTTGAATTTTCTCCTTTATAAAAAGTACAAGGGGGAAAGGGAGGGAAAAGGAAGAAAGAAGAGAGTAATGAGAAATTTCATAATATATTGCAGATGTATCAAGAGCACACTCTTAAGAATATTGTAAAATCTGTGTATACACACACACACACACACATTATATATATATATATATATATATATATATATATATATATATATATATATATATATATATATACTGCTTAGGATAAGACAAAGATTGGGTTTTCAGGGAAGGGGATTCAGAATAGGTCTTTGGTACTGACTACAAATCCAATATTGGATTTCTGGTATGGTCTTTTGTCAATTCCTCAAAAATACCTCTAGAGGATCTGAGATCAGACTTTCAGATGACTGGGTTATGTCAACTTGACTTTATGAACCATGTGTTAAGTCATGTGTAGGACCAGGACTAGTATAATTGTAGATATTTTCTGATTTGTTGGTTTAACTTCTCTTTCCCTTAATTCTTTTTTCTTTTCTCTTTGCCCATATAGGCTTGGAGAAACCCAGTCTGGAAGCAATGTTATCTGGATTGCCATTGCATATATGAACCATTTATAGTTTGTCAGCAGTAGAGACTGGAGATTAGGAAATCCGGGTTCTTTCATTTTCTATGTGTGTGACCTTGAGCAAGTCAATTACCACAAAATCAAATAATCTCACCCCTAGCTTATACCTGAACCCAATATCTTTTATATCTGAAAAGTGGTAATTTGGTCATTCCTCTTGAAGACTTCCAGCAATGAAGAAAACTTATCTTCAGAAGGCAATTCATTCCACTTTGAAATATCTTTAAATTTTAGGCAATTTCCCCATTTTACCAAACCAAAATCTACCTCTTTATTTCACAGATTGTTTTTAGTTCTACCCTCTTGAACCAAGTAGAATAAATCTAATCTTTATAAAGGAGTTAGACTTGATAATCTCCTGAATCTCTAAAATTCTGTATTTTTAGTGTAATCTTTCTATAGTAAGGGGACATGTCTTTATTTTGAGTGATAATGACATCTTTTTGCATCACTCCTTTCTGAAAGGTAATGGATATTGAGGGTAAAGTGTCAGGTTTGGACTGAAGAGACAAGTAGGTTGGAACCTTTATTCTGACACTTAAGTATGTAACTTTGAATAAATCATTTCCTTTTTTTGACCCTGGATTCCCTCATCTGAAAAATGGGCTGCCCATTTCAGAGAGTTGTTGTAAGCAGTAGCACAGTAAGTAGAGTGTTGGGCTTATAATGAGAAAAGCCAGAGTTGCAATCTCACCTTCTCTGTTGAGTAGCTATGTCACCTTGGACAAGCCTTTTATCTCTGTCTCAGTAAAGAAATGGGAATAATAATAGCATCCATCTCACAGAGTTGTCTGGGAAAAAATTAGAAAATATTTGTCATATGCTTTGCAAACCTTAGTGTCAGATACTATTTTGTTCAGTCATTTCAGTCATGTCCAACTCTTCATGACCCCTTTTGGGTCTTTTTGGGGTTTTCTTGGCAGAGATACTGGTGTAGTTTGCCATTTTCTTCTTCAAAAATGATATAAAAATACTATTATTATTGTTGTGAAGAAAATGCTATAAAATGTGTAATTTTTATTTGATCAAAGCATTTTTGGTTGTTTACTAATTTATAATGTGAACTGATAGAAAAAAAGGCAAAGTTGAAAATTGTTTTGCTCAAATGGTTAGAAAAAAGTTGCATCTTAGAAATGTTGCTTATAGGAAAGAGTGGTATAGAGGCAAGCATATTTTTCATTAAGTCAGCATCTGCTCCATTAGCTGGAGCAAAGGGATGCTTCTAAAGTCCCTTTAAATGGAACTGAATGAAGCAGAAGTTCTATCTGGGTCTCATTCTGCTCCTATACCAAGCAGCCCATTTTTGATGTAATACAGTAAGACTACATCAATAGCAATAATCATTTTGACAAGAAATGTAATGTTAATTTTTTTCTTCCTTCAGTGTAAACAGTGAGTTTATAGTCTGCTTCACACTAAAAGGTAATTATCTCCTAATGAACAGAAGAGTTGTAAAAACAAAAAAACAAAAAAAAAAGAAAGAAAAAAGAATCATGATATAGGAAGAGAAGTGACTAACTTTTTAAATAGGATTATGCATGCCTGATTCTTATTACCATAATTAGTTTTTCCCGTGTTTGAGGCTTCTTGGGTTTGTATTCTAGTAGACTACTAAATCAATAACAGCCTCATCAGTGTCTAAAAGGAAGTTCAAGGCAAATGAACATTCCCATATGGATGTAAAATGTACTGCCATAAATAAATCGAAAGAATTTTTCATGTGCTTTGAGAGACTGAAATCAGCTGGAATGCATCCTTTGTGGAGACACCATTAGATTACATTTTGGGAAGAAAAACAGGCTGAACAAAAGAAAATGAACAATATAGTCTGTGATTTTTCCTATCCCTCTCCTATTCCTTCTTAGTCTTCATCCAACACTTAGTATAGTGCTTGGCATGTAGTAGGCGCTTAATAAATGTTTATTGTTGACTGACTGACTTGGTTTATAATAAAGATACTTGGAATTCTAGTAGTTCAAAGTCTAGGAATTCAGACTATTGAGGAAACAAAAAGGAAATCAACATTTGGAAATCTTCACAATAACTAGATCCAGATTTTGTTAAGGTCCAAGATTCTTGTTCTTTTTCTTTTTCTTTCTTATTTCCATCATTCTCACCTTAATCCTTACCTTCACCTTCACCACTCAAGATAAGAAATTACCATCATCACCAGTAAGGATATTACCACCACTATCACCATCAAAAAGTACTTCCCAGGATATCTTTGTGTAGACAGGTGCTTAGGTACTATATCAAATAAATTAATATATTTGCCCCTGCCCTTTTTATTTTATTTTATTTTTTTAAATTTTTATTTAATAATTACTTTATATTGACACTCGTTTCTGTTCCGATTTTTTTCCCCTCCCTCCCTCCACCCCCTCCCCTAGATGGCAAGCAGTTCTTTATATGTTGGATATGTTGCAGTATATCCTAGATACAATATATGTTTGCAGAACCGAACAGTTCTCTTGTTGCATAGGGAGAATTGGATTCAGAAGGTATAAATAACCTGGGAAGAAAAACAAAAATGCAGATAGTTCACATTCGTTTCCCAGTGTTCTTTCTTTGGGTGTAGCTGCTTTTATCCATCGTTTATCAATTGAAACTCAGGTCTCTTTGTCAAAGAAATCCACTTCCATCAAAATATGTCCTCATACAATATCGTTGTCGAAGTGTATAATGATCTTCTGGTTCTGCTCATTTCACTTAGCATCAGTTCATGTAAGTCTCGCCAGTCCTCTCTGTATTCATCCTGCTGGTCATTTCTTACAGAACAATAATATTCCATAACATTCATATACCACAATTTACCCAGCCATTCTCCAATTGATGGGCATCCATTCATTTTCCAGTTTCTAACCACTACAAACAGGGCTGCTACAAACATTTTGGCACATACAGGTCCCTTTCCCTTCTTTAGTATTTCTTTGGGATATAAGCCCAATAGAAACACTGCTGGATCAAAGGGTATGCACA
The DNA here is from genome assembly GCF_016432865.1 of Antechinus flavipes. Classification (NCBI taxonomy): domain Eukaryota; kingdom Metazoa; phylum Chordata; class Mammalia; order Dasyuromorphia; family Dasyuridae; genus Antechinus; species Antechinus flavipes. Next base: position 119,782,458 of record NC_067400.1, on the reverse strand, counting down.
ATTTGATAATTTTTTGGGCATAATTCCAGATTGCTCTCCAGAATGGTTGGATTCGTTCACAGCTCCACCAACAATGCATTAGTGTCCCAGTTTTCCCGCATCCCCTGCAACATTCATCATTATTTTTTCCTGTCATCTTAGCCAATCTGACAGGTGTGTAGTGGTATCTCAGAGTTGTCTTAATTTGCATTTCTCTGATCAATAATGATTTGGAACACTTTCATATGAGTGGTAATAGTTTCAATTTCATCCTCTGAAAATTGTCTGTTCATATCCTTTGACCATTTATCAATTGGAGAATGGCTTGATTTCTTATAGATTTGAGTCAGTTCTCTATATATTTTGGAAATGAGGCCTTTATCAGAACCTTTAACTGTGAAAATGTTTTCCCAGTTTGTTGCTTCCCTTCTAATCTTGTTTGCATTAGTTTTGTTTGTACAAAGGCTTTTTAATTTGATGTAATCAAAATTTTCTATTTTGTGATCAGTAATGGTCTCTAGTTCATCTTTGGTCACAAATTTCTTTCTCCTCCACAAGTCTGAGAGATAAACTATTCTATGTTCCTCTAATTTATTTATAATCTCGTTCTTTATGCCTAGGTCATGGACCCATTTTGATCTTATCTTGGTATATGGTGTTAAGTGTGGGTCCATGCCTAATTTCTGCCATACTAATTTCCAATTATCCCAGCAGTTTTTATCAAATAATGAATTCTTTTCCCAGAGGTTAGGGGCTTTGGGTTTTCAAACACTAGATTGCTATAGTTGACTATTCTGTCTTGTGAACCTAGCCTTTTCCACTGATCCACTAATCTATTTCTTAGCCAATACCAAATGGTTTTGGTGACTGCTGCTTTATAATATAATTTTAGATCAGGTACAGCTAGGCCACCTTCATTTGATTTTTTTTTCATTAATTCCCTTGAGATTCTCGACTTTTTATTGTTCCATATGAATTTTGTTGTTATTTTTTCTAGATCAATAAAATATTTTCTTGGAAGTCTGATTGGTATAGCACTAAATAAATAGATTAGTTTAGGGAGTATTGTCATCTTTATTATGTTCGCTCGGCCGATCCAAGAGCACTTAATATTTTTCCAATTATTTAAGTCTGACTTTATTTGTGTGGAGACTTTTTTATAATTTTGCTCATATAATTCCTGACTTTCCTTTGGTAGATAGATTCCCAAATATTTTATGGTATCAACAGTTATTCTGAATGGGATTTCTCTTTGTATCTCTTGCTGTTGGGTTTTGTTGGTGATGTATAAAAATGCTGAGGATTTATGGGGATTTATTTTGTAGCCAGCTACTTTGCTAAAATTATGAATTATTTCCAATAGCTTTTTAGTAGAATCTCTGGGGTTCTCTAGGTATACCATCATATCATCTGCAAAGAGTGATAGTTTGGTTTCCTCATTGCCTACTCTAATTCCTTTAATATCTTTCTCGACTCTTATTGCCGAGGCTAGTGTTTCTAATATGATATTAAATAATAATGGTGATAGTGGGCAACCTTGCTTCACTCCAGATCTTACTGGGAAAGGTTCCAGTTTTTCCCCATTGCATATGATGCTTACTGATGGTTTTAAATATATGCTCCTGACTATTTTAAGGAAAAGTCCATTTATTCTTATGCTCTCAAGTGTTTTTATTAGGAATGGATGTTGGATTTTATCAAATGCTTTTTCTGCATCTATTGAGATGATCATATGGTTTTTGTTTGGTTGGTTATTGATATAGTCAATTATGCGAATAGTTTTCCTAATATTGAACCAGCCCTGCATTCCTGGTATAAATCCTACTTGGTCATAGTGTATTATCCTGGTGACGATTTTCTGTAATCTTTTTGCTAATATTTTATTTAAGATTTTAGCATCAATATTCATTAGGGAGATTAGTCTATAATTTTCTTTTTCTGTTTTCAGTCTACCTGGTTTAGGTATCAGTACCATGTCTGTGTCATAAAAGGAGTTTGGTAGGACTCCTTCAATCCCTATTTTTTCAAATAGTTTATATAACATTGGAGTTAATTGTTCATTAAATGTTTGGTAGAATTCACATGTAAATCCATCTGGTCCTGGGGATTTTTTCTTAGGGAGTTGATTGATAGTTTGTTCTATTTCTTTTTCTGAGATGGGACTGTTTAGGATATTTACTTCTTCCTCGGTTAGTTTGGGCAAGCTATATTTTTGGAGGTATTTTTCTATTTCTTTTAAGTTGTCGAATTTATTGGCATAAAGTTGGGCAAAGTAACTCCTAATTATTGCTCTAATTTCCTCTTCGTTAGTGGCGAGTTCTCCCTTTTCATTTTTAAGACTAACAATTTGATTTTCCTCTTTCCTTTTTTTAATCAGATTTACTAAGGGTTTGTCTATTTTGTTGGTTTTTTCATAGAACCAACTCTTAGTTTTATTAATTAATTCAATAGTTTTTTTACTTTCAATTTTATTGATCTCTTATTTTTAGAATTTCAAGTTTAGTGTTTGACTGGGGGGGTTTTAATTTGTTCCTTTTCTAGCATTTTTAGTTGCAAACCCAATTCATTGACCTTCTCTTTCTCTATTTTATACAAATAGGCCTCTAGAGATATGAAATTTCCCCTTATTACCGCTTTGGCTGCATCCCATACATTTTGGTATGATGTCTCATTATTATCGTTTTCTTGGGTGAAGATATTAATTATGTCTATGATTTGCTGTTTCACCCAATCATTCTTTAGTATGAGATTATTTAGTTTCCAATTACTTTTTGGTCTACTTCCCCTGGTTTTTTGTTGAATGTAATTTTCATTGCATCGTGGTCTGAAAAGGATGCATTTACTATTTCTGCCTTACTGCATTTGAGTTTGAGGTTTTTATGTCCTAATATATGGTCAATTTTTGTGTAGGTTCCATGAACTGCTGAAAAGAAAGTATATTCCTTTCTGTCTCCATTACATTTTCTCCAGAGATCTATCATATCTAACTTTTCTAATATTCTATTTACCTCTTTGACTTCTTTCTTATTTATTTTGTGGTTTGATTTATCCAATTCCGAGAGTGCAAGGTTAAGCTCTCCCACTATTATAGTTTTACTGTCTATTTCTTCTTGCAGCTCTCTTAATTTCTCTTTTAAGAATTTAGATGCTACACCACTTGGTGCATATATGTTTAATATAGATAGTGTTTCATTATCCATGCTACCCTTTAGCAAGATATAGTGCCCTTCCTTATCTCTTTTAATTAGATCAATTTTTGCTTTAGCTTGATCTGAGATCAGGATGGCTACCCCTGCTTTTTTGACTTCACCTGAAGCATAGTAGATTTTGCTCCAACCTTTTACCTTTAACCTGCATGTATCTCCCCGCTTCAGGTGTGTTTCCTGTAAACAAGATATTGTAGGATTCTGGCTTTTAATCCATTCTGCTAACCACTTCCTCTTTATGGGGGAGTTTACCCCATTCACATTTATGGTTAGAATGACCAATTCTGTATTACTTGCCATCTTGTTAACCCTGGTTTACGCTTTTCTCCCTTCTTTCCCCTTTCCCCCCTTCCCAGTATTAAGCTCGTGAGCACCACTTGCTTCTCACAGCTCTCCCTTTTTAGTATCCCTCCCCCCGCCTTAGAGTTCCTCCCCCTATCTTACCTCTTTCCCTCCCAGTTATCGTATTCCCTTCCGCTTAGCTTATTCCTTCCCTTTTCACTTTTCCCTTCTCACTTTTCAATGAGGTGGGAGAAGTTTCACCATAGATTGAATATGTCTTAAGATTTTTCACTTAAAGCCAATTCTGAAGGCAGTAAGATACCCACTATATTCATCCCCCTCCATTCTTTCTCTTAGATATAATAGGTTTCCTATGCCTCTTCATGAGATGTACTACCCCCACTTTACCCTTTTTCTGGTACAATGTCCTTTCCACATCAATTTCTAGAACAAGGTATACATGTTCTTTATACATCTATATAGTCAAAATATAGTTCCCAAGATTAATCTTTACCTTTTTAGATTTCTCTTGAGTTCTATATTTGTAGATCAAACTTTTTGTTAAGTTCTGGCTTTTTCATCAGAAATAGATGAAATTCGCTTACTTCGTTGAATGTCCATCTTCTTCCCTGGAAAAAGATGCTCATTCTCGCTGGGTAAGTTATTTTTGGTTGCATACCAAGTTCCTTAGCCTTTCGGAATATCATATTCCAGGCCCTTCGATCTTTTAATGTGGATGCTGCCAGATCCTGGGTGATCCTTATTGTGGCTCCTTGATACTTGAATTGGGTTTTTCTAGCCACTTGTAATATTTTTTCCTTCGTCTGAAGGTTCTGGCATTTGGCCACTATATTCCTTGGTGTTTTGATTTTAGGATCCCTTTCAGTGGGTGATTGATGAATCCTTTCAATGTTTATTTTTTCCTCTGTTCCTATGACTTCTGGGCAGTTCTCTTTGATAATTTCCTGGAAAATAGTGTCCAGGCTCTTTTTTTCATCATGTTTTTCTGGAAGTCCAATGATTCTCAGATTGTCTCTCCTGGATCTGTTTTCCAGGTCTGTTGTCTTCCCCAGAAGGTATTTCACATTCTTTTCCATTGTTTGATTTTTTTGGATTTGCTTGACTGATTCTTCTTGTCTCCTCGAGTCATTCAATTCCACTTGTTCAATTCTGATTTTCAGTGAAGTATTCTCTTCACCACTTTTTTAAAATCTTTTTCTAATTGTCCAATTGAGTTCTTTTGTTCTGTGGAATTTTTTTCCATTTCGCCAATTTTGTTTTCCAGTTCACCAATCCTATTTTTCAAGGATTTTACTTCTTTATCCACTCTCTCTTTAACTGACTTCTCCAGGCTCTTTTGCCAAGCCTCCCTCTCCTTTTCCCAAGCTTCCCTCTCCTTTTGCCAAGCCTCCCTCTCCTTTTCCCAAGCTTCCCTCTCCTTTTGCCAAGCCTCACTCTGCTTTTCCCATTTTTCTTCTAGCTCCCTTGTGAGAGCCTTTTTAATCACTTCTATGAGGTTCATCTGTGCTGAGGAACAGATGATCTCCTCCTTTGGGGATTCACCTGGGGACTGTCTGTTTTTAGTATCCTCAGGATTTAGAGTCTGCTCTCTATCTGTATAGAAGCTGTCAAGGGTTAAAGTCCTCTTCAGTTTCTTGCTCATTCTGTCTAATAATCAAAGACAAACTACCAAAGAAAAACAGAAAAAACTGGAGTCTTTCTTTGGGGGGGGAGGGGGCTGGGTATGTTACCCAGCTTCCTCTAGAGACTGCAGGGGGCAGCAGTGAGGCACTAGCAGGACTGTGCTGCGTGGGCGCTTTGAGATCCCAGAGCGTGCTGAGTCACTGTGGGGGGGGGGGCGGCCAGGTCCCGAGAGACTCCAGCTGTTTGGGGTTGTATTCTTCAGCCCCAGTGTTCTTAGCTTCTCTGCTGGGCTGCTGACTTGCTGCCGGAGCAAAGTATCCAAACCTGTAGCAAAGCTCTCCCCGCAGAGACGGCTGCGATCACTCCCCACCCCCTCTCCAGTCTGCTCCCGTGCTCTCACTGCCGCTGCCCGCCGCCTGCGCCCGATCTAAAACCATCCCAGCCCTCCAGTAAAGACAGACCTTTCTTGGCGAATCTCAAGGATGGCTTCTCTTGGTAACTATTTGTGGGTTTTTTTTCAGTCAAGCATTAATTCAGAGGCTTGTAATGAAATGGATAGTGAGAGAAAGCGTGGAGCTTATGCAGCTGTGTGCCTCTTCTCCACCATCTTAACCGGAAGTCCTTCGCCCCTGCCCTTTTTAGAACTTATACACGGAGAAAGAAAATTCTTGCAAGGAGATAGGTACCTGAAGATTTATTATATAGGTGTCTGGATTAATAGTTGGGCATTTATTTTTTATTTTTTAATAGATGGGGAGCAGCTGCCTTCTCCCAATAAGAATAATAGGAAGATTTCAATCTACAAAACTCAGTACTTGTCCAGATTTTATCACTCACATGTTGTGTGACCTTAAGTCAGTAACTTAATCTCAGTCTTATTTCCCTCATGCATAAAATGTGGGAATTACATTAGGTGATCTTGAAAGTCCTTTGCTACTTTAAAATTCTTTAGGTCCTTAATTTCAGTTACTGAGATACTAAAAAAATGTCTGGCTCTGGAAATTCAAAACTATAAGAGGTTTAGAAAAAATCCTGGATTTAGTAGCTGGCAAAATGATGTCTTCTGACAAATCAATTAAATGTTAAAATTTAAAGGTAACTGAGATATGATACTGAACATCAGTCAATTATAAACTTCAATCTTTATTGTAATGATTGAAATATCCATATTCTGAATCTTTCACTTTTTTCCCTTATCATTTTGCTTTCAATAATGTCACAATCAGTAAATTGAGCAGGGATTAATATAGATTTTTTTTTCTCTTTGACCTTTTGTACTTCAAATTCTTATCATGATAAGACAGAATGAGAAGTGAATGATTAGAAATAAGTTCTAATGAATGTCATAGAATAGAGTTTCTTGAATTTTTTTGTTATGGGAATTGGATAGTTTTGTGCCACAGGATTTGTATGTAAGAAGCATGATGCTCTTTAATGCAGGAGGAATCTTGGAAGAAGAACTCGATTTAACATGTTAAAAAACAGATCATTTCAATTGTGATGGACTGGGCTCTTTTCAACAATGTGGTGATTGATTCAAGGCAATTCCAATAGAATTGGGATGGAAAATGTCAATTGTATCCAGAGAGAGAACTGTGGAGATTGAATATTGATAAAAGCATAGTTGTTGGAATCCTTACTAACTGCTAACTAATTAGAGTTGATCTAATCTTACAAGAAGATGTTTTGGCCAGAACCTGAAACAAGGTACTAAGTAGAACTAATCAAAACAAGGCTTGTGTTCCCACCTTTACTCATTGGAGTCCACAAGTATGCTAGCTTCACAAAGTAGACTTTCTACTTTCAGGGAGTCCACACTTCCCTTAAAGCTCATTGGGCCAGAGAGCACTATGGGAGAAAACCCATAATCCCATTCTCTCAGAAGAGGCAGATAAAAGGCCAGCGATGAGGGATCTATTGCAGAATACATTTTTTCCTCTTGGCTGGCTGATCGCGCTGGACTTGAGAGGAATGACTCTGGTGCAGAGAACACTTTGATGGATTTCAGTGAAGCTACGCCAGAAGCCCTCTCTCCGCGGCAAGTTGGTGGCTGGGCTCCCCAGAAGGAGATAAGAGAGACCTTCCATCTCTGTCTTGGTTGGAGGCAGAAGAAAACAGAGGCAGAGGCTGAAGGACAGAACCTTTGGAATTGGAGACATCCGAAGGGCTCTAAGCCTCTAAACCGGCTTTGCCTTGAGAAGAACAGGAACTCCAACATTTGAACTCATAACACATAGTATTTTCACTTTTTTGCTTATTTGTCTTTTTTCCCTTTGGTCTTATTTTTCTTACATAACATGACACATGGAAATATGTTCAAAAGGATCAAAGATATTTAATATCAGATTGCTTGCCATCTTGGGGAAGAGGGAAGCAAGGAAGGGAGGGAGGAAAAATTTGGAACACAAAGTCTTAGAAAAATGAATGTTGAAAACTATCTTTGGATATATTTGAAAAATAAAATAGTACTAAAATGAAAAAAATATTATTACTTTATATAACACTTAACAATTATAAACAGAATTGTAAGTAGGATTATTTTTCCAATTAAGAGCTGCACAGATGATGGTCAATAGTACAGTCAGGAGATGGAATGGGAATGTGAAGAGAAAGATAGGTGAACACTATATAGAATAATCTGACTATGGATGGTTTTACACTGGCAAAGAGAAATCTTATATCCCTGGAGAATCCGTGGTCACAGACCAGAAAACAAAGTGTAGAAACTAGCCACTCTGGGCAAGAGACAGGCTTTTTTTTATTAGCATAAAGCCTTCTTTGGCTCATTGGATTTACTGTTTTATTTACAAAACACACACCCACACTCCCCCCCTCCCACAACACCCCCCCCACGCATGCATTGTATATAATGTATTTTTACATTTTACAACATGGAATCTGAAAGTAGGGAAAGATTCAGAAATCACCTAGTAAAATGTTTAAACCAATCATGTAACAGCTCTACAATTTATCTGGCAAATAGTTATCCAGATATTGCTTGAAGACTTAAGGGACACAGTACTAAAAAAAGCAAATCATTATTATTATTGTTATTGTATTTCTTGTAGTTATTTGCTACTTCCTCAGATTATTGATTCTTTTTGAGCTTTATAGTACACTAAAATTCTGTTTCATATAAACTATTGTCTAATAATCTCTTTTCTTGTACTGTTTACTTTTACTTAAAAATAATCCAATTGTAGCATTTTACATTTCATTCCAAACGAACTTCTCCCCAACCCCAAATTTTTCTTGAGCACTTTATCTAAATATTTTTTCCCACTAAATCCAGGATTTTGCACATAGAAGTCACTTCATTAACGGTTATTCAATTGAATTGGAACCCCATTAAATCCAATCACATTATTCTTAGATATGGTCTATCTCTTCAGCTCTAAGAGATCTTTTGGGATCTTGAATCTGTCATCTGACATTTGAGCTCTACCTCCCAAATTTACATCATTTACAAATCTGATAAAAATGCTATCTTTGTCTTCTTTGAATGCTTATAGCAATATAAAGCCATAGAGTCAAGAAAAGAGAAATCCAGACTTCCATAAAGAGATGAGTCAAAATCTTTTACAATATTCTTGTGGACACGAGGGACCTATCCAGGCTATTTGATAGTGTGGTTACATACCATTTGGACCTGGTGAACAATCTAAATCCTAAAATAAATAATCAATCATCATGTCAGCCTGGATGGAAGTCTAGATTTATAGTCTTTTTTGGATTGATTTAGCTGAGGCTGAGTAAATTCCCAACTTAATTCATCAACTAAAGGTCTGAGTTCCTCTCCAGCTCCTAGTGGCTGTTTTTTACTCAGCAATGAGGCAATGACATTAATAGTTTGAACCCTTAATTCTTTAAACCAACCAAATCTTGAAGGACCTTTCCATATCTTTTAAAGAAAAATGATCCTAACTTGCATGAGGAGAAAGGTTAGAATATTGCTCTAATCATTGGGGAATCAAATAAATAAAATTAATAAAATTTTAATTTACTTAAATAAATTTATTTTATTTAAATAAAAAGTTTCTGTAGATACAAATAGAGATAATAATAATAACTTACATTTATATAGTGAATTGGGGTTTAGTTTGCAAAACACTTTCTTCACAACAACCCTCTAAGGCAGAGAATGTATTATTATCTTCATTTTACAAGTAAAGAAAGTGAAGGTCTTACAGAGTGGATAGAGAACTGGTTCTAGAGTCAGGAGGATATGAGTTCAATTCCAGCCTCAGATACTTATCACTTTCTAGCTGTGTTATCCTGAACAAGTCACTTAACTTCAATTGCCTCAAAAAGGAAAAAAAAAGGGGGAAAAAAGACCAACGTGAAGCTGAATGTCAGAGAGATTAAGTAATTTGCCTATGTAACCTCTTTGGGTCTGAGTTTCCTCATCTGTAAAATGATGAGGTTAACATTATTAATAGCTAGCTCTTTCTATATGCTAAAAACATGGTGCTAAAAGCTTTACAAACATTATCTTATTTGATCCTCATGACCACCCTGGCAGGTAAGTGCTATGGCTATTTCAATTTAACAGATGAGGAATTTGAGAGAGGCAGAGACTAAATGACTTTTCCAGTGAGTGTTTGAGGTTGGATTTGAATTCAGGTCTTTCTGGTCCAATGCTCCATCCATTATGCTACTAGATGGACAATGAATGAAGTCTCTTCTAGTTATTTCTTTGTAATAATAATCTAGTCTAATATCCTAAAGACAAAATAATTAAGTCACAGAGAGATCAAGTGATTTTCGTATGGTGTGTAGATAGTTCTTGAACTGGACTTGGGGACCTGGTTTCAAATCTGGACTCTGACATTGATTAGCAGTTTGACCCTATGTCTTGTTCAAAGCCATTTAGAATATAAATTTGAACCCACATTTTCTGATACCTGAGCCAAAGCTCTTCTCACTCTATCATGAGATGATTTCTCAGGTATCTTAGCTTTATAAGCAATGAATTTTTGATTTAATGATCTCAAACATGCTCTTCAGATCTAAATCTATGAACCTAACAAAATTTACAATATGGATGCCCAATAGATTTGCAAAATGAAGTATCTAGAGAAGTTTGGAGCAGAAAAGTCAATCTAATTTGAGACTAAGAAGAGGGAAGGTTTCTTGAAAAAAGGAGCATTTGAAGTGCTCTTTAAATTGTAGGTATGAATTCAACAGATACAGAGTAAAGGGAGGTGTGTTTGAGGCACAAGGAACATCATGAAGAAGAGCATAAGAGACAGAGATAGCTGGGGTGTGAGAGTGGGCAGCTACATTGTAACATAGGAATTGGAAAATGGAATGATATGAAATAAGATAGGAAAGGCTAGTAGTATCAAATTCCAAAAGAAAAGGATGATTCAAAAAGAAACACAGAATCTGTGAATTCCTTATTTCCTTTCTTTTCTTCTCCTCCTCCATCCCTTCCTTCCCTCTCCCCTCTATCCCTTCCTTCCTTCCTTCCTTCCTTCCTTCCTTCCTTCCTTCCTTCCTTCCTTCCTTCCTTCCTTCCTTCCTTCCTTCCTTCCTTCCTTCCTTTTTTCCTCCCTTCTTTCTTTTTCTCTCTCTTTCTTTAGTTACTTATATATCATTTATTTCTTTGCTTGGTTAATCATTGATTGATTAATTGATTCTTCAGCAGAAGACTGACATATCCAGGTCTAAAGCTTTGAAAAATGGAATAGAGAGGAAAGAGAATGAAAGGGAAAACATGAATTAAGAGTTTTGGCTAGAATCTTTAGAGATGGGAATGGTAACTTGTATCATAGAATCATTGATTTAGTTCTGGTAAGGACCTTAAAAATCTTAAAGTTTAACTTCCTCATAATAGAAGGATGACACTGGGAACAGAGATAAGAGGATGCACAGAAAAGATCTTAAAGAGGTGAAATCAACAGGACTTAGTAGCTATTTGAATATGAGAAGAGAGAGAGAGAGAAAGAAAAAAATCAACACTAACTACAAGGTTTAAAATACTGGAGGCAAGATGAATGCTACAAGTAGAAATAATGAACCCAGAAGAATAGATTCAGGGTAAGAGGAAATATTTAGATTTGGAAAATTCACTCATTCATTCAACAACACAGTAAGGTCCTGATTAGTGAGACCAAGAATTCTATAAAGCAGATGAATTATTCAAATTTGCCCTGCATATTTTCATTGGCGTGGAACAAATGACTATGTTTTATGTAATTATAGCTTCAGATAGTGTGAGTTCAAATACACATTAGCACTTTATGGGATTAATTTTCTTTACTATTTGGGACCTGAGATTGAGGGTTTAGTGCAATGTCTAGGTAGATTGAATCCCCCTGATTCACAATCTTATAAAGTCCCTTACTTCCTCCCCCAGAATTTCTCTGGGGGAATTTTCTTTGGGGGAATAGATGTTTGTATTAGCAATCCCTTCTTTTGTCTCCTGCTCAGTTATTCTTTGAACATTGTGTGTAGAGGGGCAGGAAGGGAGGATGGGACAGTGGTAATTATACTTCTGCTTTTTTTTGGTCCCTGTTTTTGCTTAACTTTAATGCTGGGGAAGTGGACAGAATGATGGATCTGGGGACAGGTGGTTCAAATATGATCTCAACTTCTTCCTAGCTACTTAATCCTGAGAAAGTCACTTTAACCATTATTTTCCTCAGTTTTATCATTTGTAAAATGGGCATAATAAAAACGCTTACTTCCCAGGGTTGTTGTAAGGATAAAATCAGATCATATTCATAAAGCAATTTACAAACTTTTAAGTACTATATAAATGCCAGGTATTACTACTACTACTACCCTACCACCACTATCACCACCACCACCATCATGACCATTATCACTACTATTACTACTGCTGCTGTTGCTGCTACAACTATGACTATGAGGATAAGGATAATTTCATTTTTTTTTTCTTTTTCATGGAACAGGATTTTGTCATTGATTCTAAATGCTGCCTATCATTCATCTATCATCCTTTTGATATAGTAAGATTGGTAGTTGGGATCTGTAGCTTCCTCAGAGAAGCATATTTGGCCATGTTCTTGTTCATATATACCTTGTCTTGGACAATATCTGTAATCACTTTATCCCCTTGGCTACTATAGGTGAGAAAATTAAAGCCTGGCGAAGATGAATGACTTAACCAATCATATAGGGAATAAATGGGGAAACTAGGACTGAAGCCAAGTCTTCATATTCCAAATTCAGCATTCTTTCCAATATACAGTAATATTTTCTCTGTATCTGAGATTGGGTATCTGGTAGATAAGCAAAATAATGAAAATATCTAGGCTTTTGGAACTTTATGAATGACTGCTATAATTTCCCCATTTTCAACTGTATATGTTATCATTTTGACAGAACCCAGTATTAAAGATGAAGTTCCCAGTTGATTTTTATGGTGAAATAGGTATTTTCATATTCACTCTTTTCAAACTCTGGTAACCTGGTGTTTGTTGCAACTTCATGAATATTTTTAGGATGACTTCACACTTATTATACCACAGAATCTGATAGCACTTAACACACTATGGTAGACATGTCACAATTCTCAGTACCTTTATGAACCTCATCTAACCTGGGAAATATGAATTACTTCCAGAAAGAAAACAAACTTTGAATGAATTAGGGGCCAGTATAACTCAGTGTCATGTATTGGTAGCAAAGACTATTATTTATTTTATTCATTTTTTCCACAAATTTATTTATTTTTAATACGCATTGCTTTATGACTCATGTTGGGAGAGAAAAATCAGAGCAAAAGGAAAAAAACCATGGGAGAGATTTTAAAAAACAGAAAAAAGAAGTGAACATAGGAATGTGTTGATTTACTTTCAGTTTACTTAATTTTTTGTCTGGATGCAGATGGCATTTTTTGTTCAAAGTCTATTGGGATTGCTTTGGATCATTGGACCATTGAGAAGAACCAAGTCTTTCATAATTGATCATCTTACATTCTTGCTATTACTGTATACATGTATTCTTGGTTCTGCTTGTATTGCTCAGTATCAGTTCTTGTGAATCCCTGCAGGCCTTTCTAAAATCAGTTTATTCATCATTTTTATAGAACAATAATATTCCATTACCTTTATATACCAGTATTCAGCCATTCCCCAATTGATGGACATCCACTCCTTATTCTAATTCTTCGCTACCACAAAAAGAGTTGCTACAAAAATTTTTGCACATGTGGGTCCTTTTTGTTCCTTTATGATTTCCTTGGGATACAGAGCCAGTAATAGCACTTCTATATCAAAAGGCATGCATAGATTTATACTCCTTTGGGCATAGTTCCAGATTGTTCTCCAGAATGGTTGGATCATTTCACAACTCCACCAACAATGCATCAGTGTCCCAGTTTTCCTACATTTCCTCTGACATTTATCATCTTTTCATGTCGTTTTAGTCAATCTGAGAGGTGTGAGGTAATACCTCAGAGTTGTTTTAATTTGCATCTCTCTAATCAATAGTAATTTAGAGCATTTTTTCATATAATTATAAATGGCTTTAATTTCATCATCTGAAAATTGTCTGTTCATATCCTTTGACCATTTAGCAATTGGGGATGATTTGTATTCTTATAAATTTGACACAATTCTTTATATATCTTAGAAATGAGACCTTTATCAGAGTCACTAGTTGTAAAGATTTTTTTGCAGATTTGTATTTCCCTTTTAATCTTGTTTCTATTGATTTTGATTGTGCAAAATTTTTTCATTTATTGTAATCAAAAGTGTCCATTTTGCCTTTCATGATGTTCTCTACCTCTTCTTTGGTCATAAATTTCTTTCTTCTCCAAAGGTCTGATAAATAATTTATCCATGGTTCTCCTAATTTGTTTTTGTCTAGAGTAATTTTAAATGGAATTTCTCTTTCTATCTCTTGCTGAAGGGCTTTGTCAGTAATATATAGAAATGCTGATTATTTATTTGTGTGGTGTTATTTTATATCTTGCAACTTTGTTAAAGCTGTTAATTGTTTCTAGTAAGTTTTTGGATGATTTTCTAGTGTTTTCTAAGTATATCCTCATATCATCTCCAAAGAGTGATCGTTACATTTTTTCATTGCCTGTTCTTTAATTCTTTTTTTTTTCTTATTGCTATAGCCAACATTTCTAGTTCAATGTTGAATAATAGTGGTGATAATGGGCATCCTTGTTTCAACCCTGATCTTAATAGGAATGCATCTAGATCCTCTCCATTATAAATAATGCTCGCTGTTGGTTTTAGATAGATAGTGTTTATTGTTATAAAGAAAGATCCCTTTATTCGTTTTTTAATAGGACTAGGTGATGCATTTTTTCAAAATCATATGATTTCCATTGGTTTTGTTGTTGATATGATCAATTATGGTAATAGTTTTCCTGATATTGAACCAGCCCTGCATTCCTGATATAAATCTCATTTGGTCATGGTATATTATCTTGCTGATAAGTTGCTGTAATCTCTTTACTAATATTTTATTTAACATTTTTGCATCAATATTCATTAAGGGAGATTGGTCTATAATTTTCTTTTTCTGTTTTTGCTTTTCCTTATTTAGTATCAGTATTTGTATCAAAGGAAGAATTTGTCAGTACTCCTTCTTTTACCTATTTTTCCAAATAGTTTATATAGTTTTGGAATTAATTGTTCTTTAAATTTAAAAAGTAGGATCCACTTATAGATCCATCTGACTATGGAGATTTTTTTTTTGGGAGTTCATTAATGGCTTGTTCAATTTTCTTTTCTAAAATGGTTGTAGTTTTTAACGTGTGATTTTCTTCATTTAGCTTTTATATCTCTTTTTCCATTTGGCTAATTCTAATTTTTAAGGAGTTCTTTTCTTCATACAATTTGTTCCCTTCCTTTCCTAAGCTGTTGACTTTCTCCTGCATACTTCTCATTTCCTTTCTCATTTTTTCTTCTACCTCTTTTATTTGCCCTTTAAAGTCTTTTATGAGCACTTCCAAGAAGCCTCTTGGACTTGAGAGCAATTCATATCACCCAAGATTTCTTCTGTGGACATTCTGGCCTCCTCAGAGTTTTGATCTGTCCTCGAGCACAGGGGTTCTTTGTGTTTGCAGGGGGTAGCTTTACCATCTCTGTTGAGGGAACAGCCTGATTTCCTAGAGTTAGCCTTCTGAGCTGAGATTGGAGGCTGCCCCAGTGATTTGCTTCGCTACTGATTCAGGACTGAAGGTCTTAGTTGCTGATTTGCTGTGATTAAGACCCTCTCACAGGCTTTCTCAGAGTCTGTCTGAGCTGGGCTGAGTGAGACTGATGTTTCCTGAAGTTTGTCCAATCTACCTTGAGCTGGAGAGGGGTTTCCTTCTATCAGATTCTGTTCAGAGTCTTGGTTTCCATAATTTTTGAGGGAAACTGGGAGAGTTCCAGGAACTTCCTGGCTTCACTCCACCATCTTAGGTCCATCCCAAGAAATGATGACTATTTCTTTTAAAATGGCTTTCCTGATTTTTCTTTAAGTCCAAGCTAAAATTCTTCTACAGGAAGCCTTTCCTAATTTTTCTTAATTCTAGTGTTTTCTTTTGCTTCTTTCTTAGCCATCCTGTACATAGCTTTTTTTTTGGGGGGGTACATATTTGTTTGCTTCTGGTTTCCCTCATTAGATTGTGAGCTCCTTGAGGGCAGGAATTATCTTTTGCCACTTTCTGTATCCCTAGTGCTTAGCATAGTACCTAGTACATAATGGTTTTTGTGAATTCATTCTGTTGTGTCCAGCTCTTCATGACTGCATAGACCATGATAAAGCAATACTGTACATAGGATTTTTTTGGCAAAAATACTGTAACAGTTTACCAGTACTTTCTGCAATGGGAGGGTAGGCACTTAATATGTTTGATGTCTGGCCATGGTATAGACAGAAACAGCAAGAGATAAGCAATGTATACCATCTTCCATTATTCTCTGAATTTTTGAGTTAATTAGGGGATGAGCCTCCAAGAGTTCCCAGGCCAATTAACTTCTCATCATTTGAGAATGCATCAGTTATGTAATCATACTTCAATAATAGTCTCAAAATCCTCTGCCTTTCTGATTGGAGAATTGGAAAGTAGAGAAAGGACTCCTTTCAAAACTGTCATTTAAAAAGGATCCCCAAGTCAGCCAACTCTTCCTTTCATATTAGTTATACTCCTTGGACTGGTCTCTATTATGTCTTTGTACCTTGCTTAGTATTTTTCCCTCAAACACTTTTAGCTTCCTTTTGTGAATTGTCTTCCCCTTTTTAGTTTTTAAGCTTCTTGAGGGGAAATACTGTTTTTTCTTATTTGTATCCCCAATGTTTAGTACAGTGCCTGGCACATAGTAGGCAGTTAATGACTGCTTTTTCATTATGTGAAAGAGAGTGAGAGAGAGAGAGAAGCTTCTCAATAATACAAATTTCTTTGTTTGAAGCCTTGATTTCAAATTCTTCAATATCTTTTAGGACTTGCTCCAGTAATAATTCCCCTTTCTCTCTCATGTGTCTTCAGCCTTTGTTTCTTCATTGGCTTTTTTCCATCTGCTTACAAACAAGCTCAGATCTCCTCACTATTAAAAATAAGTCTTCCCTTTATTATTGTTTTTTAAAAAAATTATTAAGCACCTATTCTGTATAGAGCACTGAGTTAAGTGCAAAGGAAAATGCCCCTCTAAGATACATCACTTAATCCTATGACATTTGTAATCTAGCAGGTGTACAAGGCATATAAACAAATAACTATATTGCAAAATAAGAGAGTTGTGGGGCAGCATGGTATAGTAGAATCAGTAAATCTTGGATTTAAGTCCCATTCTCAGTGTTCTAGTCAACTTGCCACGACTACACACTGCAGAATTGTTGGAATCCTTACTAACTGCTAACTAATTAGAGTTGATCTAATCTTACAAGAAGATTTTGGCCAGAACCTGAAACAAGGTACTAAGTAGAACTAATTAATACAAGGCTTGTGTTCACACCTTTACTCATTGGAGTCCACAAGTATGCTAGCTTCACAAAGTACACTTTCTAACTTCAAGGGAGTCCACACCTCCCTTAAAGCTCTTTGGGCCAGAGAGCACTATGGGAGAAAACCCATAATCCCATTCTCTCAGAAGATTCACATATAAAGCGAGACAGCCATTCCAGAATACATTTTTTCCTCTTGGCTGGCTGGTGGCAGAAGAGAGTTCAGCTGGACTTGAGAGGAGCGACTCTGGTGCAGAGAGCACTTTGACAGATTTCAGTGGAGTTACGCCAGAAGCCCTCTCTCCGTGGCAAGTTGGTGGCTGGGCTCCCCAGAAGGAGACGAGAGACATTCCATCTCTGTGTTGGTTGGAGGCTGAAGAAAGCAGAGGCAGAGGCTGAAGGACAGAACCTTTGGATTTGGAGATATTCGTTGGGCTCTAAGCCTCTAAGCCCTGTGTTTTGAGAAGAACAAGAACTCCAACATTTGAACTCATAACACAGAATAATTAGTGATTTTTACTGGCAAAGGGAATTTCCTCAGTAGGAATTTCCTATACTGATAAAATTATAGAGAACTCCCTCCACA
The DNA here is from genome assembly GCF_016432865.1 of Antechinus flavipes. Taxonomy (NCBI): domain Eukaryota; kingdom Metazoa; phylum Chordata; class Mammalia; order Dasyuromorphia; family Dasyuridae; genus Antechinus; species Antechinus flavipes. The sequence goes on along the minus strand of NC_067400.1, from coordinate 119,764,842 downwards.
TTATCCCCCCAAAAGAAGAGGTCCAGCACAAATATGGATATGAAATACAGTGTGAAAAGAACATTACTGAGAGTGTCAAGGAAGATTAAAACTCTCACCATTGAGAAGTAAAGGGGAAAAGTACTTTCTTTTGCCTATCCTGCTAATCAGAAATCAAGCCTATGTATACCACTTCTATATTTCTTCTCTTTTCTTTATTCCCAATACCAACACTTTTGTGTAAAATTAGTAATTAATTATTATAATTATATAATTATGCTACATTATAATATATGTGCTTAATAAGTGCTTGTTTATTGATTGGTTGAAAGATCACTGATAAAAATAAGGATATCAAAAGGAGAAGCAGATATAAAAGGAAATATCACAAGTTCAGTGTTGGATATGATGATTTTGACGTACCAGTGTGCCAAACAGTTATTGAATCATAGATTGAGAGATAGATAGACCACAGAAATCACTTAATCCAAACTTGTAAGTGTATAGATGAGGAAACTGAGCCACTTGCATAAGTTGACATTCATAGTAAAAATTAGAATCAGAAACTGAACTCAGGTCTTTTGATATAAAATTGACCACTTCTTGTCACTATAGCATATGATTCTAGAGATCAAAAGAGAAGTTAAGGGTAGAAAAGACACAATTGAGAATCAATTAATAAAGATAATTGAAGTGGTTGACTGGAAAGAAATAATATAAGAGAAAAAGTGTAAAGCAATAAGAAAACTGAGGTCAGAATGAAAACTGAAGAAATAGCAGCCAGAGGTAAAGATGAAGAGAACTTAAAGATGGATTATTTCAAGACCATATGAGAGCTTCAGGATATTTATAAAACAGGATTGGGAGTCACATAATTTCAGAGTATGTACATTTATTTATTTATTTTTTTTGCTGAGGCAGTTGGGCTTAAGTGACTTGCCCAGGGTCACATAGCTAGGAAGTGCTAAGTGTCTGAGACCAGATTTGAACTCAAGTTCTTCTGCCTTCAGGGTGTGTGCTCCATTCACTGCACCACCTAGCTGCTCCCCAATTTCAGAGTATGAAGGGACTTCAATAACCATGTAGTCCAACTTATATCTTAAAAAGAATCTTGGTTATAATTTATCTGACAACTGGTCACTTAAGCGCCACTTAGAGACATCTAGAGAAGGGGATGTTCATGTTCATGTTGCCTTCTTAAGCAGCCCAATCTTTTCAAATACAGCTCTAATAGTTATGAAGTTTTTTTTCTTTTCTAAAGCCTAAATTTGTCTCTTTTAGGCACTGACTAGTTTTGTGATCCTGTACAAGTCACTAGCTTCTATATTTCAATCATACAATGGAGATAAAAATAGCACTTTCTTCACAAGGTTATGATCATTGAATGAAAAGGTAAGTGTTAAAAAGTACATTGCAAATCTTGAACAAAATTTTGTACAAAAGAAGAAAAAAACAAGGCAGTAGTTGGATGAAGTGGAATGTTCAAAAGAAAGTATTTTAGGACTGAGAAAAGATTGAGCTTATTTATATACAGATAGAAAAAAAGGCAATGGAGAGACCAGAGAGAGAATATCAGGGAAAAGCAAGATCGTAGAAGATCTTCAGGGGAGACTTAGTCCTAGTGAGAAATAGAGATACTTCTTTTCTGACCAGAAGGAAAGGGTAAGTGAATATGAAGAGAAGTTTTTCAGAAGGTATTTCAGAAAGAGTTCATGTTAGATCCCCTCGACCTTTTCAGTGAAGTAGGAGACCAGACCATTGATTAATTATAGTTCTTAAGTTGTTGATAGGGATTGTAGAAGAAAGGAAGAGTTTCAGAGTAATTGCTATATGGAATAAGAAAGGATATCAATAAGAACAAGGTGGAAAATTTGTTAAATAACAGCAAGGAAGGATTCTGGGCAGTTGGTGAAGTAAGTCAGAAAATTTCAAGTTCTCTAAATTTCCCCCAAACAGAACAAATTTGCTCCTCAGGGCAAATGTAGACTGGTGAAAAACAAATAAGATTTGGGACAAAACAGGGCTTCTGCTGGAACAAGTTGAAAAGACTGGAAGAAAGACAACAGGACTGGAACTAACCCTTGTGAAGTGCAAACACCTCCAGGTTAGATCTGCAAAAACACCAAGTGGGGACTCCTTAGGATTAGCTAGGTTTGACTGGAGCCTCATCAGGAGCCACAGGAATTTTCACCTTCCATATCAGCTGGTCTGGGAAGATAGAAGAATTTTCAGCTGAGTAGGATCACTCAGGCCCAGCTATGCTGCAAGAATTGCAGAAGCAGTGGGGCAGGGATGCTACTGGTTTGAGGCACTTGCAAGAGGGGGAAACTTTTAGTTTGGGATTCAGGTCAGAGGGGAGAGCTGAAGTAAAGGCAGAGACACCATCCTTCCCTTCCCCCCAATTAGAGATGCTTATGGCAAGAGTTCTTATTTTAAAAAAATGAACTGGCAAAGAAAGAACCCAATCATAGAAACTTAATATGGGAATAGGGAAGCCTGGTGTTCATCTTCAGAGAAGGACACTGAAATAAAAAAGCCCCAAAGAGTAATGTTAAATGTTTACCTACTCAGAAAGAATTCATAGAAAGACTTTAAAAATCAAATGAGGGAGACTGAGGAAAAATTAAAAAAATAAAAACCTTCCAAGAAAAGCAAGATTATGAAAAAAAAGTTAACCAACTAGAAAATGAGAAACAATCTTAAAAAAGAAAATAATTCTTTGAAAATTAGAATTGGGCAAGGGGAAACCAGTAAGACAATAAGAGACTAAGAAATAACAAAACAAAATATAAAGAATGAAAAAACAGAACAAAATATGAAACATAAGAAAAACAACAGATTTGGAAAACAAATCAAGAAGAGACAATATAAGAATAATTGGACTACCTGAAAATTGTGACCAAAAAAAGAACTATGACACAATAATGCAGGAAATAATCCAAGGAAATTATCCTGGACTGAAAGAACATGAGGGGAAAGTAGAAATAGAAAAAAATATCCACCAATCACCTCCTCAAAGAGATATTTTGTGGAAACCACATGGAAATATTATTGCTAAATTTGGAAACCCCCAGATCAAAAAGAAACTTTTGCAAGAAAGAAGAAAAAAATTCAAATAATGCTGGAGCTACAATTAGAATTGTATAGAACTTAGTGGCAGCCACAATAAAAGATCATAGGTCTTGGAATAATATATTTTAGCAATCAAAAGAACTAAACTGTGGTGAAAAATATTATATCCAGCAAAATTATCCATAATATTAAATGAAAAAAATGGACATTCAATGAATTTGCAGATTTTCAGGACTTTATCTTAACCAAACTTGAATTTAATAGAAAATTTAACATATGAAAGCCAATATCAAAAATTAATTTCAAGGAACTTAATGTGGACAAATTTTTTATGTTTTTTTAAACATGGAAATGTATATCATATGTTTAACATTGATATCATTAATTGAATAGCTCAAAAGAAAGATAGGGACAAAGTTGAATATGATTTGACTATAAAAAGGAAAAAGTAAAACTGTCTAGGAAAAGGTAAAAAATAATCATTATGTTATACAAATTAGGTGCAGAGGAAGAATAAATATAGAGGGAATGGGTTAAATAGGCAATCACTACATATATATTATGGAAGGTATAACTTTCTCTAAAATCTACAATGATCTAAGATGGGAAGGAATAGGATAGATTAATTGGATGGGATAAAGAGGGAAGGAAAAGGTGGGAGAGAAGATAAGGAGGGGATCTCCAGGTGAGAGGAGGTTTACCAATAGTAAGGCAAATTAAATAGCAGAATTAAAGTAGAAGAGTTAACAGGGATAGGAAATACACTACAACAAGGATCAGAAATAGAATTTATTAAAAAAAAAAGTAGGGCTAGTAATCATTGATTTTAAACAAAGTCAGACTTAAAGATTCAATCAAGAGAGAAATCTACATTATATGTCAGCCATATTAATATTTTTAGAAGCATATTTACAAATGGATAAATATGTATGTCAGATTATGTGTGGGTAGGTATGTAGGTAGGAATATATATATATATACACATATATATATGTGTGTGTGTGTGTGTGTGTGTGTGTTGATATATATGCATATATATCACTATATGGGTGAATGCAAATATATATGAGTGTATATCTATCTATCTATATCTATATATCTTATATCTCTCTATCTATGCTTAACTATAGCCTGCCTGAGGGAGGGAAAGATGAAAGAGGAAAAAAGACTAAGGTTAAAGAGTTAAGAATTAAAGAAATAAAAGAGAACAAAAGAATAACCTACAAGGAAACAAAGGAAAGATGGCCATTCATGATTATAATCTCTTCTATTATTATATAAACTTTCTTGAAATGGAAATTTATTGTTACATATTTTTAATCCTCCCTGATGTCCTTTTAGGCACATGAAAAATTCCCCCCCTTTTCTATTTTGGTTTTTCTTATATTGTATTTATTTCAATAAAAATGGTTTTTAAAAAGGGAAAAATTCATACTGAAAAAATGCTACTTTAAAAAAAACAATTATTTGGAAGACAGCAAGATTTGACTACCAATTTTCTGATATTAAAATTGAGTATATATTTTAAAAAGAAACAATAATAGCAAGGACCCAGCTGGAGTTTTGTTTAACATATTGGTAATGGATAAAATTAGGCCCACTTTATGACTTTCTTTGCAATATTCTGTAGGATTAGGAGCAGAATAATTATATAGTTGTGATTGCCATGGACAAGTATTAACATATTGAAAGGCAAATGCTATATGATCAAAAGTTTAGAAAACTAGGTCTTAAAGATCCATGAATCTGATGCTGTCTTTGTACAGATAAAGAAATCAAAACCTAGAAAATGGAAATTGAGTGGATGTCCATCAGCTGGAAAATGGCTGAATAAGTTATAATATATGAATGTAATGGAATATTATTTTTCTATAAGAAACAATGAGCAGGATGATTTCAGAGAGGCCTGGAGAGTCTTACATGAACTGATGCTAAGTAAAGTGAGCAGGACCAGGATATCATTGTGCATGACAACAGCAAGATTATATGATGATCAATTATGATGGACGCAGCTCTTTTCAACAATGAAATGATTCAGGCCAGTTCCAGTGATCTTGTGATGAAAAGAGCCATCTACACCCAGAGAGAGAACTATGGGAATTGAATGTAGATCACAACATAGCATTTTCATTCTTTTTGTTGTTGTTTGCTTGCATTTTATTTTCTTTCTCATTTTTCCCTTTGACCTGATTTTTTTTTTGCAGCAAGATAATTGTACAAATATGTATATGTAGATAGATTGGATTTAACATATATTTTTACCATGTTTAACATATAATGGATTATTTGCCATCTAGGGAAGGAATGGGGGGAAAGGGAATAAAAATTGGAATACAAGGTTTTACAAGGCTTGATGTTGAAAAATTATTCATGCATATGTTTTGAAAATAAAAAGCTTTAATAAAAAATACATAAAGGTAAAAAAAATCAAAACCCAGAAAAATACAATGATTTAGGATTATATGACTAGTATCTGAGATTATATTTAAACCCCTGTCCCCTTGATTCCTAGTCCACTACATCATCTTACCTTTCAGGTTCATATGGCAAGATACTCTCCTAAAGTATAGAGAAATATAGAATTCAGAGCTAAGGTCAAAGGAAAAAAAAGCTAGAATGTGGGAAATGGACTGGGAAATAGGCACAGTGTGAGTGATAGAGTAGGAGGAACTGAAGGATATGATTGTTGTCATAGAATGGAATTTGTAATAGTTAGGATCATGAAGGCTTTGCAGTTCTGAAGTCTGATGAGGTCTGATGTATGACCATATTCTCATGTGGTTGAATTGAGGAGATAGTCATGACACTGAGGAGGTTGAAAAAATTGGGTGATCAGATTGAAGCAGATAGGTGATGAAGTTGACTACCTGGAGTCAAGAAGATCTGAGTTCAAATCTTACTAGCTGTATGACCCTGAGCATGTCAACTCCATTTTTTCAGTAGGAAAATGAGGAAAAATAATAACCATATGTAACTCCCAGGGTTGTTGTAAAGATTGAATAAGAATTCAGAATCTACTTGTAAAGCACTTTGCAAACTTTAAAATGCTATAAATTGTTATTATTTTAGTAACATAGAAATTATAAATATGAATGCTGACATACCTCAAGATAGTGACACAGGATATATTGGAAAGAGTGATTATAAACCAGACATTAGAGTTATTATAAAATAGAAAATATTCTGGAAATTCCAGATGACACCCAACGATGATGAGATGTTCTTGAACCCTTGGCCAGTATGGTATTTGAGTAAATTTTGTTTAATGGTTAGTTCTCTTAAAGTTTAGATTATGCATGAGGGATTTGTAATATCCTGATCATTATTTCCATTAAGTTTTTATAGCTATAGATAGTGAATACTCATTTATTAAGCACCTACTATGTGTGAGGCATTGCACTAAACTCTGGGGTTAGAAATACAAATAAAAAAAACAAAAATAGTACCTGCCCTCAAGGAGATAATACTCTCATCATGAAGGTCCTGGAAACTTTGGTACCTTGGATTTGATTTTTCATTATCATTCAACCTGAATGGATCATTCAACCGGGCAATTTTTGGTCCATTCCTCTTAGGACTAGTTGTGTTTCAGATTCTATGTGGTGACCAGCTTGGATTACATATATATCTAAAAGCTTCTAGTTTTACTCATGACCAAGATTTTGGCTCTTCCTGTAACATAGAAGATACCCACATTTCCTTTTTTAAATCTCTGGCACAAAGTTTATGATATTGTCTGATGGTTTGGCTATGATAAGCTCTGGATGGTCAGGGACAAGCTTTCCTTTAATCTAGTTAAAAGCTTCCCTGGCTTGCAATTTGAAATTTGTCTCCTGATTCTAGGATGAGATTGGAAGTTACTTTGAGTTTTGTGCTGCCTTTCCATTTACAAATTTGTTGTTGTTGAATACAACTGTTCTGTAACTATTTGAAAAGCAAACTAAAAGCTTTGCTTGATATTTGTCAAGTAATCATTAGCCCTTTATCAGAAACAAAGCAGGAATATTTCCATGACTAATTTGATGCTGCTGTCTTTTCAGTGGTCCCAGAATCCCAAGGCAGTGCACCCAAAGTCAGAGTGGTCGATTATATCACTTCTATACTAAAATTGTTTCTGTATGGAGGATCAGTGATGAATATGGAGCTAGCCTTGAAGCTCAAAAGAGTTGGATTCAAGTCCTGCCTCTGACATATTCTGGCTGTGTGATGCAAATGAAATCATTTACTCTTTTAGAGCTCCAAGTAATCCTCTCTCAATTGCAGGAAAGATGTTAACCTGAATTGGTAGAGAAAGTTTCCTATACTGAGAAATTTTAAAGAAGTTTCTATACTAAGAAAATTACAAGTCAAATACCTTCACTCAAAATCGTGGTCTTGGTTTGGTCACCATTTATCTCCATAGAAATGGACTGAAATTCTGATTTAGCATCTGTAAAATATAATATAATTACCTGGTGATTCAGCCAGCACTTTACTAAAATCTCTGTATAAGATAAGGATAAAACTAGGATTTGAGTATTCACCTGTAAAACATAGCAAAAAGCTGCATTAAGTCTGCATGCTCATTACACTGATGCTATTTCCTGTCCCTTGCATCCCTTAATTATATGCATAGTCCTTTAAATCCATTCTGCCATTAACGTGAACCAAAGGCAGCATCTTCCCTTCATTCTATCATATGGTTCAATTCCCATCTCTGTGACTCAGTGGTATCATCTGTAAAATGGAGGAACTAGATTAAATGACCTCTGAAGTCTTTTCACACTTTCACATTTCAGCATCTGACATTCTAATCATTTAGTGTTTAACACAGTGGTTAAATATAATTCCAGAGCTCACAGAGTGTTACTATAAAAATAGTTTGTTAAATGATTACACGACCTCAAATCAGCTTACCTAAAACTTTGCCTTTGAGAATGTCCACATTAACATCTGTTCCCTATTATCTCAAGACCTTGCTAAAGGCATCCATTATCTATGAATAGTAATAACTCTATTAATGAAGAGGATGCATTCCAGCGGCACTCTCCTTTGTCAGAACTGTCATTCCCGAGGTAAATATGATATAGGAGCTGTAGGGAGGGGGTGAGATAAAGGAGATTGTAGAACAAGAATATTATTAAATCCTAACTAAAATAAGGTCAAGTGCCAGAGAGCATACACTATGTTTCTGGGTGCCTCAGGCAAGTGGGGGTAGACAGGAAGGAATGAATGGGTAGGGTTGTATTAAGGTTAGATAAATGAAATTAAGGTCCTTATTAATCAGAATTTAGTTTCAGAGAGAGCAGGGGATAGAAAACTGGACATGATGGTAGAACAGCTTAGTCTGGTTTCTGTCACAACAGAAAACCTGTGATCATGATTAAGTCACTGAAAATCTCTTGGTCTCAGTTTCCTCATTTGTAAAATGAGCTGGAAAAGGAAATGGCACTTCGTTTTTTCACCAAAAAAACCCCAAATGGGGTCATAAAGAATTGTACACAATTGAACAACAGCATGATCCATTTGAACTCCTAATATTTTGTGATTCTATGTGTTGGTTCATAAAGATGGCTAGCATTTCCCCTCTGAGCCTTCTCTTTCCCAGATTAAATATTGCTATTTCCTTCAAATGATCTTCATATGGCATGGATTTAGGGTTCTTTATTATTCCAAATGCCCTTCTTTATATACCTGTCCAACTTGTGAGGGAAAAGTAACAAGCATCTATATAATGCCTTCTATAAGCCAGGCATTTTACAAATATGATTTCATTAGATAGATCTTCACTATAATTTTGTGAAGTAGATGCTATTATTATCTCTATTTTTGTTTAGTCATTTCTAGTTTGGATTTTTCTTGTGAAAGATACTAGACTTGTTTGCCATTTTCTTCTGAGGATCTGAGGCAAACAGGGCTAAACAGCAGGGTCACACAGCTAGTAAGAATCTGATGCAACATTTAAACTCCAGAAAATGAGTCTTCATGATTCCAGGCCTGACACTCTATCTACTGTGCTCAATTGTTATTTTTCCATTGTGAAAACTGAGGTAAATGGAGAAAAAATAAATGTGTGAGATTAGATTTGAACTCAGGGCTTATTGGCTACACTGTATCTCTCTACACTAGATACGCTAGCTGCCTCTAGTTTATCAATAACAACAACAATAATAGTTAACATTTATTATTTATTTATTATTTTGTTATGTTATTATATATAATATATAATTATTATACATAATTACATGTATATAATTACATTATATTATTATTTGTTATATGCCAGTCACTACACTAAACACTTCACAATTATTATTTCACAACAACCTTGGAAGGTGGGTACTGTGGGTACTATTATAATACCCATTTAAGGTTAACAAAGTGATTTGCACAGCTGGTATCTGAAGCAGAATTTAAACACAGGTTTTTCAGAGCCCAGATCTCCTTCAAAAGTTTGGTGTTCAATTCAGAAGACAACATTTTAGAAGATGTCTATTTTAGCATTTCCTCTCTTCCTCCCAAGATAAAAAAAAAATCAGCAAAGAAAGACAATGCTCTGCTTTTAGTAGAAAGACATTTTCAGTGGCTATATCATCATATCTTACTTTAGGGTGAAATAGGGTTGGGGAATGAGCCTGTGATTTCATTGATTTAGAAAACTCTTGGTTTGTTCTGCCTTGGGAAAGCATCATCTATATCCTCTGTCTGGCTAAGAGGCCAGTATTTCCCTTTTTCTTTTCTCCTTTAATTCTCATCTAAATTTTCTCAACTGCACTTTCCTAGATTTCCACTTAAGTATTAAACCTTTAAGACATTCAATGAATGTATCTCTTTCTTGATTCAACTCTTCCCCCACCTCTTCTATTAGATTATTTTTTTCTTTTGGATAGAAAGCACAGCTGTGCCTTATTCTATTCCAATCATGAAGCTTCCCAAGTCCCAGTGGTAACTATGAGATTATATATATATATATATATATATATATATATATATATATATATATATATATATATATGCAGTTACTTGTGTTAACGTTTTGAGGAAAGATGAACGAGAGAAAAGGAGGTGGAGCAAATAAAAGACTTCATCCAAAAATTTGGATAAGCTTATATTTTGTGATACTCATATTAATTTTTCCCTGAAAAGAATAGAATCCCCTTAAGAAACAATCTATGAAGGAAGGAGATTATTAACTTGATGAGAAACAGGTGCTGGAAATCTTTTGCAAATATCCTTTCCCGGATGCATTTTTGACAGAAGGCAGAATCTTCTGTTTGTTGAGCTTCACTAAATACATAGAAAGCTTTATCTGTAGGAGGAACACTCTGGAAAGTAGATATTAAGTTTAAGCATACGGAAGAGATTAAGTTACATCCCCTTAGTGCCTAGAACAGTGCTATACACATTGCAGGTACTTGGAAAGTGCATGTCGGATTTGTGAATTATATTCAGAACAGCATCTATGAATTTTAGATCCATGCCCATTTGGAAGAATTTTGAAAGAATGATTGGATCAATATTTTATATATCATAGAGAATCAGGGTTAATTCATCACATTTGGGCTTTAATCTATAATACTTGCTAACATTGTGAAGAGATGGGAGAATCTGGCTTAAATCTTGGCTCTACTATTTACAAATTGTGTAACACTGAGCAATTTAACTTGTCTGGCTTTCAATTTCTTATTTTTTTAAAATGAGGGTTTTGGAGAACAACAATCACATAATAATAAAACTAATCCACATTTATAGATTACTTTAATCATTGTATTTTACATTTAATCCCTCATAATAGTCCTTGAAGTTTAGTTATTATTATGGTCCCCAATTTTACAATGAAGAAATTGATTTTCTCTGAATGAAGTGATTTGGCCAAGGCCACACAATTAATAAGAACATTTAAGTCAGAATTTAAGCCCAGATTTTCCTTACTCTATCCTTGGTACTCTATATACAACACCAATCTGCTGTACTAATGGATCAACTGATAAGTATTTATTGAATGCCTATTATGTTCCAGGAACTCTATTTGATGCTGGGAGTACAAAGACAAAAAAAAAAGAAGAAAAAAGAAGAAGAAGAAGAAGAAGAAGAAGAAGAAGAAGAAGAAGAAGAAGAAGAAGAAGAAAGAAGAAGAAAGAAGAAGAAGAAGAAGAAGAAGAAGAAGAAGAAGAAGAAGAAGAAGAAGAAGAAGAAGAAGAAGAAGAGGTCTCTGTAAGAAACTCATTTATTCTATCAAGAGAGAAACCATATAAAACACATAAACACAAAATATGTTTTGATTGAAGATACTAATCAGGGAAGGCTTGAACATTTAGAGGATGATGCTCTAGCAAAACTTTGAAGTTTACTAGGAACTTTCTGCTGTAGAGATGACTACGTTGAGATCTTGCTATTAGTTTCTTGCTCTGGATAATCACGCAGCAAGCACTTGTTAAGCCCCTACTATGTGCTATGGGCTAAATGCTGTGGATACACTACCCATCTTCTCAAGAAGCTAATATTCTAATTAGAAAGGATTTTAATCCTTCTTTCTTTAACTGTTCTTTAAATACCTCCTCCTGGCCAGGTATTTAGCTAAGTATTGGGGACAGAAAACAAACACAGACACAAAACTCCCTTCCCTCAAGGAGCTTATATTCCAAAGAATTGACAACATATATAACAATCTTCATTGTGTGTGTGTGTGTGTGTGTGTGTGTGTGTGTGTGTGTGTGCATGTATCATAAACCCATCTGACAGTGCAGTCAATGGCCCTATAAAGACTTTTTCAGTATAAAAATACATTGGATTACAAAGAAACCCAGTTATACTGAAATCAATATATTTTCCAAAAAAGTTCCATGTTAGAAATCTCTGATATGTGACATAAATACAGGATAGTTTTGGAACAAAAGACACTAAAACCTGAAAGGGGCTAGGGAAGGCTTTCTGGATTATTGATGGTTGTGAACTAACAGTTGACTATTGATTCTATTCCTAGTCCATGAGAATCTAAATTCAGTAAAATCTGTCTCCCCACAGGTACAATGATGTAAACACAATTTTGTCACTGTTTTGTGAGTCATATCTAAAAAGTCCTTGGAAGTCTTTAGATAGTTTTTATTAAATTCTAAGTCAAACCATAGCAAATAGATACTGTTTTCATTTTCAGCTACCTTTTATTTTTAAGGTACCTTTTCAAAGATTTACTAACCAGTGCTTAATGAATGCACTTTAAACACAAATGCATGATTCTACTACTTATCTACAGTAGTAGTGAGATAATCACTTTCTGAAGAGATAGTATAAGGAGGACAAAGAGAGACTATATTCCTTTCTAGACTTGACAGCTCTATACTTTCCACAGAGATAAGTGTACCTCTGTGGCTCATAATTACACACATCCTCTTTTACATATTTTATGATAACTGGCAAGCCAAATGGAGATCTGCTTATTTGAGTTTCTCTAAATGGAACTGTGAAAATATATTCCCAGATACATAACAGATGCACAAGACATGAATGGAGTATAGGAACAAAACTGTCAGCTGGGCCCTCACCATCACATTTCCTCACCTGCTTGGGGATTTACATGTTTTTGGAGCCCCTCCTTGATTGTTGTGTTGGAGTTTTCTGGATCTGAGATGCTTTCAAAAGCATGTTGGTTTTTCAGTTTATATCTTACACTTATAAGAAAGCCTTTTCACTATATTTTACAAATCTAGAATATAATGCTAAATAAAAAGATATTTTTCTTAAAAGACAGGAGTTACAGAATATCATTGCAGATTATAACTTGTAACCATCTTCTTAGCATAAGGATTCACTGAACTTGGAAGAATTAAAAACACACTATTATATTTTTGTTGGTGAACTGCTAACCTATATAGTCCTAAAGCAGCTGCTCTTTTTAAGTTTTTTTTTTTTTAACTTCTAAGTTTAGTTAACAAGAACATAGAATAAAAGGATTTAGAGCTGGAAGAGACATTAGAGATTATCTAGTTCAACCCCTTCATTTTACAGATGAGGAAACCAGGGTCCAGACAATTTAAGTGACTTTTTCAAGGTTATTTCAGTTCTCCCAAAGTAGACTTTCCCTACATGACAGATCTTTTGATTAAAGATCAGCCTTAAGATAGCGTCTTCTTTTAAAATACAATCAAATGAAAAGAAAAAGACAAAGAAAGAACATGATGTTTTGTTGTTGTTGTTATAAGGAGAATGATGCTGTTTGGAACCAACTTCCAACTTGGGTCAAGGAAAGCAGTTTTCCCATTTTTAAAGATTAACAAAGAATTTTAAAAATAGCTTGGGTGTGTGGGAGTATGCAAAGTAGTATATTTTAAGCAAACAATGAGAGACCAAATATTGTGAAGGAACCATTCATTCATGCATGAGTTTCAATGTTTGTTAAGCATCTACCATGTTCAGGATCACTGTACTAGGTCCAATGGAAGTTTGAAGTTAAAGAATATGGCTTCAAAACTTATCTCACATGCTTTGGACAACCCTTGAACAACTTCCTCACCTATAAAAATGAGGGATATGTGTTTTCTGTCATCTCTTCCAGGATCTTAAAGTATAGAACTAATTCTTGCACTCTCTGAGTTAAAATATATGCTTTTTATGTAGCTGAATAAAAGTATTGGAATAAAAGTCCATTTTCTGTAGACTATTGAAAAGCATTTTTGAGACAACTCCAGTAGCAGGTAGGACAACAAGGATCATATGTATTATCATTCTATTCCTATGTAGTTTTGATTTTTTTTTTTGCTATTTGAATTTTTTTCATTGCCCATAGCTTGAGAACTGTGAGTATTTGGTGTGGTGACAACTCTTAAAATGCCTTTCTTATCTTTTTTATGGATTAATGTTATGTCCAAGCAGTTATGAATAACTATTCTTTCTGTCATGATTCTCTTGTTTTTTGGAAAATTGACTTGTTGAATTTATAAGAAGATTTTGAGGTCTGTATTTGAAGCATGGGGATTTGTCATCAGTTTATGGTTTATGAAAAACAGCTTTTGAAGTATTAATCTGGCCATCGGGCTGTATCTTGTTAGGTATTTGGTTATGGTTGTTGCTATTATTCTTGGTTAACATTCATGTAATACTTTACAACATACAAAACATTTTTTACAAGCATTACCTTTTTACAAGTTAGGAAACATAGGCACAGAGAGATGAATGACTTGCATATAATGGAAAGTCTTGGTTTGGGGACATGAAGGATTGTAGGATGGTGACTTATAAATCATTAAAGAGAAGGTCAAGGTTAGGTATGGAGGCAAGTAAAACCAAAGTGGGAAAAGGGGATTGAGAGATTAATCAACACATATTTATTTAGTGCTTCAAAATATGAAAAGTATCTTCTTTTTTCTAAATTAATTTTTTTAATTTATGGACTAAAACAAGCATTTCTGTAACATAGTCCAATAAGAAAGATGATTGTATATGAAACTGCAAAACTGCCATGTATAATTTGCTATTCCTTTCAAATATACAACAAAATTAACCATGTATATTTATTCTTTTATTCTTTCCTTCTCCTTTTTTTCTTCTCCCTGCTTTAGAGAAAGCTACCATTAGATACAAATAGGTGTTAGTCAACTACAAGAATTATCAAATGAGTAAGTATATATGTATGCATATTTGTATAGATATTATATATATACACACACATATATATATATTTATATATATAGCTACACATACATATCAATAAATATACTTATTTTTATCTTGTGTTACATATATATACATATATACAAATTATTTTATTCATACTTCTATTTATCAGTTCTTTCTATGGATGTAAATAGCATCTTTCTAAATATGTCATTATTGGTATTTTGGGTATTTATAAGTCAAAATAACTTATTTGTTCAATGTTGTTCTTAAAACAATATTGCTATAAGTGGTATAGAATGTTTTCTTAGTTCTGCTCATTTCACTCTTGATTATTTCATGCAAGTCTTTCCATGTTTGTCTAATATCTTTGACAAGTGTCTTCTTTGCAACAATTTTGAAATGTAGGTCACACAAATATTATTGCTATTTTACAACTGAGAAAACTGCGGTTATATTAAGGGGAAAGACAATGGCAATAAGTGATGTTTTAATTGTACTAAGCTCTTTACATACAACATTTAGGTTCTATAGCTTTGTGATTCTTATTTTACATTTTGCGTTTCATAACACAAGAAAATAAAGATATGATGAATCTTCATATTGCTTGTGGTAACATAGCAAAGGATAATGTTCAAACCTGGGTCTCTTCTGACTCGAAGTTCCCTTGGGTTTTTGATTACACTAAGTTGTCCATGAGATTATATTTTCTTATTTGAGTTTCACTGGATTTTTTGCATAATTAGCTGCCCAACCAGTTGGCCATTCAGTAAACATTTATTAAACACTTAATTTATGCCAGGCACTGTGCTAAGTGCTATGGATACAAAAAAAGGAAAGATAATGGCTGCTCTAAGTCAAATGATAGAGAATATATTCAAATAATTATGTACAAAAAAATCCATGTGCAAACAAGATAAATTATTAGAAATAATCAATAGAGGGAAACCACTGGCATTAAGGGGAATTAGGAAAAGTTTCCTGTAGGCATTATTATTATTTCTTTTTTACAGGTGAGGACACTGAAGTTGATAAAGGTTAAATAGAGTTGCCCAAGTCACACTGATAATAAATATCTAAGAAAGTATTTGAACTTAGGGTTCCTTAACTTTAGATCCAGGAATCTCTTCTTTATTGCAGTAGCCTAGGTGTGGATTGATTCTTATTCTCAAATGTCCAATTGATGAGACCTCAAAAACATGAAATTCTGCATTTATATTTCTTGCATGCTCCCCTTCTCATGTGTCTGATGAATTATTAAATATTCTGATTCTGTTTCTAGCCATCTCCAACTCATGATTATATTTGTGACCTTGGACACATCATTCACTTTCTTTGCAGAAGCATCTCCAGTTATTAAGAGAGAAGGACAACTACCTTTAAAATCTTCAGAGGAGGATACTTATAGCTATTTGTGAAATATTGACAAGATGCCTAAAGAGCTATAACATACAAAGAAGGTAGTTTAATTCTGAGTGTGTAGGATTGAGATTCTCTGTTGAATTTTATGCATCTTGAAAGCTTAGCAATTATTTGAAACAGGTCCAGAAAGAATAATTTTTGTCAACCTGAATCTGGTAATGAGCTCTGTCTTGACTGTTGTGAATTAGAATTGGTCCTTGTCCATTAAGAGTTTAAAAGCAGAGACAGATAATGATGATGATGATATGACAGAGATATATTAAGGACTTAGTTGATTCAATTAAATTCAACAAACATTTTAAATGTACCTTCTTGTTCAAAATAAAGCACTATGTTAGGTGGGAGCCATTTATTCATGTTCATACATGTTCAAGGTATTGTACTTTCTGATATTATTTCCTTTTAATGGGATAGGAGCTCAAGTTATAGTTCTTGCAGGAAAAAGAAACATCATTAAATTAAATTAATACATCATTAAATAAAATTCAGTTCATATATCTATTCAATAACATAAAATGCAAACTTTTATATAACAAAAACTTTACCAGTTTTCTGCCCATAAGCCAATAATATTTAAATCAAATTAATGAATATTTCCTGTATGCCTAATATATTTAAAGTACTAAGAAATGTGCAAAAATTAAGACACTATGGCTCTAAAGCTCAACACTTCCATGGATATCATTTGACCAAATTTCTCATGAATTTCTCAAGGTTCAGATGAATAGATACGGACTGATAGTACAATTTAGGTGAATTTAATATAAATGGTTGCATTGCCAAACTCAAAGAATAGTCACTAATATGACAGTATTTCAGTAAGATATTTCTAATGGAATGACTCTGATCTATGTTCTAGGCTCAGAGCTTTTTAATATTTTTATCAATGATTATTTAAAGACATAGATGACCCTCTGTAAAATATGCAGATGTGAGTCGCCGAGGAGTTTAAGTAACACACTGCATGATAAAATCAGGATCCACAAACATCTTGACAAGCTAGAACATTGAATTGAAATCTTATAAAATTAAATTTAGGGAAAGGGATTAGGCCTATGATTTCATAGGTATAGAAAACTCCAACAATCATATATATTGAAAGTCCTTTCCAATGTATAATAATAATAGTTAACATTGAAGTAATGCAATTTAAGTATGTATTAAAACCTTTGGTAATTTTATACATTTTAAATATATTTTATATATTATTTTTATACATTAGCACTACCACTAGCAATCATAGTGGTAGCTACAAGTGGTAGTATAGTTTAAGACAAACAGTCAGAGACAGAGACTATCAGAGAGAGAAAGAGAGAGAGAGAGAGAGAGAGAGAGAGAGAGAGAGAGAGACAGAGAGAGACAGAGAGATAGATGGAGAGACAGAGACAGAAAGAGAGAGAGAAAGAGAGAGAGAGATTTGTATATTTGTATAATTTGTATATTTGTATAATTTTATAATTATCCCATTTATTCCTCAAAACAACCATGGGAGGTAGCTGCCATTTTATTTTGACTTGACATTTGAGGAAACTAAGAAAAACAGAGGTTGACTTGCCTAGGTCATACAATTAGGAATTATCTGAAGTCATATTTGTAGTCAAAATTACTGACATCAGACCTGATGCTTTATCTATTGTGGCAGCTGGGTACCCAACTTATGGTCTTAGGAAGTTGTCTAAGCTACTAAGTAACTTGGCCAGATTCATGTACCCAGTATGTGTCAGAGGAAAGACTTGAACCTGTTTCTTGCTCTGCAGCATGAGCTCTCTTTCTCTGTCTCTCTCTGTCTCTGTCTCTCTGTCTCTCTGTCTCTGTCTCTCTCTCTCTCTCTTTCTGTCTCTGTCTCTCCGTCTATCTCTCTGTCTCTGTCTCTGTCTCTGTCTCTCTCTCTCTCTTTCTGTCTCTGTCTCTCTGTCTCTGTCTCTGTCTCTGTCTCTGTCTCTCTCTCTCTCTCTCTCTCTCTCTCTAATAGTCTCTGTCTCTGACTGTTTGTCTTAAACTATACTACCACTTGTAGCTACCACTATGATTGCTAGTTAGGGAGGCCTTCCAAGAAGAAATGGCAGCCTTGGAAGAGTCAAGCTTGGTGAAATGGGATGCAGAGGGCATTCCAAGTCCTGAGATAATTTTCAGAGGCAAGAGTAGCATGAAAAACAGCTGAGCTTCCATATTATCCTACATTTTCTAAGTCCAAAAGAAACAATCCTCTTGGGCCACAGTAATTTCACTATTGTTTTCTTATATGACCCATCACTCCTCTCCTAAGCTTGTGTTTTTGTGAGCTAAAATTAACAATCTCTCTTGCATGGTGAATTCATCCAGTTAATCTTTTGCCTTTCTCTCTTCCCCTTCCTACTTTGCTTTTCTATCCCCAGCTGTGACTGTTTGCTGCCTCAATTAGTACAGTAGGAGATTGGGGACTAGGAAATCAGGAAGGGGAAGAAAGTACACAACAGTGAAGGTCAAAGTGGAAGAAAACAAGCTCCTTAGGGAAGAGTCTGAGAGAAAAGGCAAGTCAGAAAGGTTGAAGAGAAAGAGAATGTGAAAGAAAATGGGAAAGAGAAAGCAATAAAGACCTATCATGAAAAGGGGGCAAGGGGTGGAAAAACTGTGCGTCCAGAGAAATCTCTGAGGGGCATTCTCAATCCTCTAAAGGTTATTCTCTTTACTATGTGTTACAAAAGGGAATGGATGCTCTGCATTTGTCCTCTGCTAGGATACTTATTCATGGAATAGAATTGTAACAAAAAATAGAATTGTAAAAAATAATATTAGGGAGGAGATAGTCCATACAGTATTTGTGTATTTTTCTCTCTGTATCCCCTAGCTTAGAACAGTGCAGTGACCAGGACATTTTCCCAGAGTCCTTGTTCTTGTTCCTTCCACATGTTCGATTGGTTACCAAACCTTTCCATTTATACATGCACAACAGTTCTCCAATCCCTTTTCTCTACTCATATAGCTCAGTTCCTTATTGCCTCTCACCTTATTTCAACAGTCTCCCAATTGGTCACCTTACCTCAAGACCCTTATCATTCTAATCCATCTTCCACATAGCTGCTGAAGTAATTTTCTTTAAGCTCAGATCTGCTATGTCACTCTCCTATTCAATCAACTCTAGTGGCTTTCTACTGCCCCTGGGATCAAATACAAAGTCCTCTTTTTAATTTTGGAAGCCCTTTAAAACCTGACTTCAACTTTCCTATCTTCACTGGGTGTCATTCCTCTCCCACATTCTGTGAAAATTCCAAACCATCATTCTCTTGTTCTTCATACATGGTATATCATCTCTATCCCTATACCTTCTGTTGGTCATCCCTCATACCTAAAAAGCACTCCCTTGACTTATGCGATTTTAAAAGGGGCAGCTAAGTGTTGCAATGGTACAGTGCTTGGAGTCAGGAAAACCCATCTTCCTAAGTTCAACTCAGGTCTCATACTTAAAAGCTGTATGACCCCAGTTAGTCACTTAATTGCTTGTTTCAGTAAAATGTATAATGAGCTGGAGAAGGAAAAGGAAAACTACTCCAGTTTCTTTGCCAAGGAAACCACAAATAATGAAGAGTAGGACATGACTGAAAAATGACTGAACTTCCTCTAAGAGGCAGCTCAAGCATTTCCCACATTAAGTCTTTAGGGATTCTCCAACAGCTAATGTCCTCCCTCCCAAACTATCTTGTATTTAACTATTTTGTATATATTTGGGTTGCTCACTTTACATTTAGGCTTGGTATATCTACATGGATATCTATTAGAATAGAAATTTTTTCTTTGTGTTGTTTAGTACATTGAGATACACATGCTGTTGTTCAGTTTTGTCTGACTCTTCTCATGACCCCATTTGGAGTTTTCTTGGCAAAGATAATGAAGTGATTTCCCCATTTTCTTGTTCAGTGAATTAAGGAAAGTGATAGCAGGAGACAAAGCCTGAGGTCACATTTGAACTCAAGGCTTCAGACTCCAGACCTAGCATTCTATCCCCTGAGCCACCTAGCTGCCTTTATTGGCACATAGTAGGTATTTAATAAATAATTGTTATGTGATTGATTAAACAGGAAAAAAAAAAAAAAAACCTTAACTAATACTTATTGAATTTAATTGAAGCCCAGGTAAATAGCCCTGGGCTGCATTATAAGATAATGCTGAAAGGAAATTTTGTAAAAAGACAGACTTTTACTTCCTTCCCCATCCCCAAATCTTTTGAATCCAGAGTTTCTTTTACAGATTTAGGCCATATCACTCCTCTGAATGACATCTTTTGTGACAGGGATAAGTCTGCCTGGTCTGACTTCTGACAGTTTGGGTAACTCCAGGGTGATCTATGTATCAGAGGACTCTTGACAATTTCTAAAGATATCAGAGTCAGTTCAGTGGAGAAGTTTGGAAAGGGAGGGAACAGGAGACAAAGGATCATTGTGATAACATGTTAAGTACAAATATTTCTTATCTCCATTATCTTGGTATTGGTTTGTCTGAAAAATAATCACTCTAGTCTAAGCAGAAGCAAGATCTGGTGAAAAGAAATTCTAGGTAGCATCAGCTTTTTTCCTAGTCTGAGTAGGAGGTGTTGTTTGTTGTAATTTGAGAGCTACCCAGAATACTCTCCCCTTCCTGCCCAAAAACCTCACCTGCTTTATGGTATCTGAAATGGCATCATCATTAGACAAAGATTCTGTTGTTTTGAATTTTGAATTTTTAGTTTTCAAGAAGATTTTGTTAGTGGATGGATAACATCTTAAACCCTTTTCAACTAGTAGAGTAAGCTACAGAAATATTTATACTTTGAAGTTGTATAGTTCTCTTTAAAATTTTAAAAGCTTTATTAACCTTATATAAGTTAATTTTCACATCAACCTTGTGAGATTTTTCTTTTTTCTTTTTTTTCTGCCTTTATATCTTGCCTCACATGTGATAGATGCTTAATAAATGCTTATAAATGACTTCAAATAGGACAAATATTATTATTTCTAACTTACATATTGAGAAACTGAGGCTCAGAAGTATTCACTGATTTTCCCATGGTCATCTGGTTGGTACCTAGGTAAGCCAGGACCAGAACTCAAGGTTTCTAATTATGAGGTTAGTGATTTTTTTCACCAAATTGTCCCAAAAGGATTTTTTTCATTAAATTGTCCCCAAGGATTTCACTAAGTTGTCCCTAAGCAGAGTCATAAACAAAACCGGATGAAAAAGACTTTGTCCTAGGATGCTCACATTTGGAAAGTATATGTTTCCTTCCTGGCACATATGTCTTCATTCCTCTGATGACCATTGTCACCTTATGAATGTGGGACTTACCTGTACCAACCAACCCCTGAGGAAGTGAGATCTTGATTGTCTTGGAGATAAATTAGCTCTTCTATTCCAGAATGACTATCCCATAAGACTCTCTTCTGTACCCCTGTTCCTCTGCTTCCTTGTCCTGTATCACATCACATACCTTCCCTCAAATATTTTTGTCCAAGAAGAAAAAAGTTCTTAGTTATGGGTCTATGGAATGGTATATAGAAAAAAAAATCCAACCAAGGATCCTTAAAAAAAAAAAAAGCATATAAGGGAAAGTATAAGGCACAAATGATCCAGCTCATGATTTTTCTTAGGGTAGATCTTGACTAGTACCAGTAATCATGCAGCTCATGCTCAATAAGACCCAGCAGTGAGATGTGACAGTCAAAAAGCTTATGTAACTTTAAGTTATACAATCATAGAAATAGAGTGCTCAGGACTAGAAAGATTATAGTCCCACTGTTTTCTGCACTAGTCAAACCACTTTGGTAGTATTGTGTCTCTTTCCAGATTCTATTTTAATACACTGAAAGCACCCTGGGGATCTGTTTCTAAAGCAAGAGAGGTGCATCAGACCAGTGGGGGAGGGAAAAGGTGAGAAGTGGTGGACATTTATGATTCTAGTCCCTGTTTGATCCTGAAGGGTGTGTGTGTGTGTGTGTGTGTGTGTGTGTGTGTGTGTGTGTGTTAAAGAAACGAGTCTGGGAGAAGATTGATTCTGGCACATGTACAAGAGAGCAAGCGAGTGAGCAGCAGTAGTCACCTCCAGGGGAGATATTGATGTACACGCATGGGGAGCATGGGCTGCTTTCGTTTTCCTCTGCAGCTTGTTTGATGTGAGGTAAACAAGGAGAAAAGATCCATTTTAAATAGATTTCAAATTAAAGAGTTAAAGAAGCTTCAAATTGCAGTTATTGAAATCACCTATCAAATGACCATATCTAACTGAGGAAAGAAAGAACAAATATGATTATAGGAAAAATGAAGACCAAGATAAGTAAAGTGATAGTAAGAGACAACACAAATGCTTGCTTTAAAAAATAAATATTGATATTTTTTGTTTTTACATTACTTACATTTTCCATTGTCACGCTTTTCCTAAGAACCATTGTTTATAATAATTTTTTAGAAGAAGAGGATAAAAATTTCACAAACTAGACTATGCATCTAAAATGTTGATATGGTATATTTTTTGTTCTACACTTATGGTCCATAACTTTGTTTAGAGGAGGAAAGGGAAAAGAAAGGGGAGGAAATGAGCTAGAGGAGTCTGGGAAAATGGCAGAACAGATCAGAAAATTCTAAACTCTCCAGATTTCCTCCACAAACAAGACACATACAGCTCCTCAGAGTGAGTGTAGAGTGATTAAAAAAAAAAAAGATATACAGCTCTGCATGTAATGTATGATATAAGCTTTCTTGAAATTGGAAATTTATTATTTCATATTTTGTTTTTTTTAATTTTAATTCAATTTTATTTAATAATAACTTTGTATTGACAGAATCCATGCCAGGGTAATTTTTTACAACATTATCTCTTGCACTCGCTTATGTTTCGATTTTTCCCCTCCCTCCCTCCACCCCCCGCCAAGATGGCAAGCAGTCCTATATATGTTAAATATGTTGCAGCATATCCTAGATACAATACATATTTGCAGAACCGAACAGTTCTCCTGTTGCACAGGGAGAATTGGATTCAGAAGGTAAAAATAACTCGGGAAGCAAATCAAAAATGCAAATAGTTCATATTCATTTCCCAGTGTTCCTTCTTTGGGTGTAGCTGTTTCCATCCATCATTTATCCATTGAAACTCAGTTAGGTCTCTTTGTCATAGAAATCAACTTCCATACGAATACATCCTCATACAATATCGTTGTCGAAGTGTATAATGATCTCCTGGTTCTGCTCATCTCACTCAGCATCAGTCTATGTAGGTCTCTCCAAGCCTCTCTGTATTCATCCTGCTGGTCATTTCTTACAGAACAATAATATTCCATAACATTCATATACCACAATTTACCCAGCCATTCTCCAATTGATGGGCATCCATTCATTTTCCAGTTTCTAGCCACTACAAACAGGGCTGCTACAAACATTATTATTTCATATTTTGAATCCTTTCTTATATTTTGCTATGCACATAGAAATTAATTTTTTTCTTTTCTTCTTTTGGTATTTAAGTTCAAATAAATAAATAAAAACAGGAGAAAGCACCTTTTCTTACTTTTTCTCTTAGGCCAAACTTGTAATCATAATTTTACAGTATTCAGTTTCAATTGAGTTGTTATTATTCTTTCCACTTACATTGTTGCATTTAGTGTGTTTATTGTTTGCCTGATCCTGCTTGCTTCACTTTGTATTAATTTGTATAGTAATCCAAGAATTCTTAATCTTTTCTATGTCAAAAAAAAAGATGAGAACAATATTTTTAAACAAAAGAAAGTTCTGCTAAATTTCAGTTAGAAAGTAGTGAAAGTGAAGATATAATTTTTCCCTAACTTCACAAACTACTTGAATCTGTATTAATCATTTGTCTTCAGTTTTTCCACCCAGTAACTACCACCCTGAATCCCTTCCCCATTTTAGTAGTAAAGTTACTAAAACTCCAGCTGGGTCAAACTTAGAGATGGCCTCTTTTATCAGCTTTTATAAAATCATAACAATAGTGCATGTGCTATTTCATTAGGTACACACACACACACACACACACACACACACACACACACACACTCATCTCGTAGGAGCGTTGCCTTACAAGGAGTATTAAACAAAATACCCAACAATATCGCATATGTTGTAAGCTTTCCTTACAACATCTATGTTTTCCTTACAACATCTATAACATGAGTAATGTGGATTTTTTTTTTTGACTGGACATTTGACTTAATTATTATAAGAAATCCTCTGATGAGGAAACTCCCTCTATTAATACAAATTGTCATTGACTCAGAAGTTTATAATCTTGGGAAATTGAAAGTTTATAATCTTGGGAAATTGGAACAAACTTGAGGACCCAAGAACAGATATTTCTGATTCAGAGATTGGCTTTCTATTCACTATGTCATACTACTTCTCTAATGCAAATTTTATCATTCCTATTGTTTTTTATATGAAGAAACTGAGACACAAAGTGATCAAGAGGTTACAAGTCATATAGCTAGTTAGAACCAGAATCCAAATATAGTTCCGGTTGCCAAGTACAGAGTTTTGTTTTTTCCCTGACTCATAATTATAGCTTATATACAAATATTTGTTGCAAATTATTAATCAATTGAGAAATTCTAAGAACTTGGCAAGATATATACAAAAAGACAGTATGTTCTTTAAAAATGGTTGAGATAATTGTGAAAGTAGATATTGAGAAAGTGAATGTTTTAAAATATAATTTAACCTGAAAAAAACTTGTACAAACTGATGCAAAGTTGAAAGAGCAGAACCAGGAAAACAATGTACACGATATCAGCAACATTGTATGGTGATCAGCTTAATGGCCCAGGAATGATCCCAGACAATTACAAAAGACTCAGAGAGGAAAATGTTCTCCATGTTCAGATAGAGAAAAGATGGACTCTGAATGCAGATCAAAGCTTTTTTTTCCCCATTTACTTTATTCTTTTTTGTGATTTTTTTCCTTGTGATCTATTTCTTCTTTCACAGTTGTGATTAATATGAAAACTTTTTATATAATAATACATAAATAATCTATATCAAAGGAAAAGGGGAGTGAGGAGAGGGAGAAAAACTTGGAACTCAAAATCTTGAAAAAATAGAATACTAAAAATTGTCTTGACCTGTAATTAGTGCAAAAAATAAAATACTATTAAAATATATGATTTAAGACTAGATAATAGAAGAAGACAAAAGTTTATGTTCTATTTAGAAACCTCATGTTAGCATAATGTAAATATTTTCTTCAAGGAAAGAACTAAAAGATATTGGATTTGGCCAACAAAGAACTACTAGTAAAAAAATGAAATCCTAACCAATCCATGATTAGTTATGTAGACAGGGAAGCCATTACTGAATCAGCTACTCCTGAAAAGTTGGGTCATCAGCTAATTAGAGTAAAGATTAAAACAATACTAAAAAGATTAGAGATAAAAAGAAGATACTAAGATTAGAACAGCTCCAAATTGGCCTGGTTAAATGATTTGCTAATGCCTAAAATAGGCAGTGGACAAAAAGCAAGAACATTAACTATAGCTATCATCATTTCTTTTACTTTTCTGTTTTTTAATCTATTCTGCTATTCACTTCTGTTTTATGGGAGAATCCATCCCATTCACATTCACAGTTATGATTACCAGCTCTGTATTTCCCTCCACCCTATTTTCTCCCCAAAGTATACTTTTGTTCTCTCTTTCCACCTTGCCCTTAGTAGTGTTTTTTTTTTTTTACCCACCCCATCCACTACCTAATCTCCCATCACCCCTTTTCCTCTTCTCTTACCTTTTTCCCCAGTGTTTCTGCCTTCCCTTCTATCCTGCCCTTCCCTTTTCTTTCCTCTTTCTCTTCCTACTTCTTTATAGGATTAGATAAATTTCTTTCCCAACTGAATGATTAAGTTATTCCTTCTTATGTCCAAAACTGATGAGATCAAATTCAGCCAATGTGCATCCTCCTCCTTTCTTTCCTTCCATTGTAATAGGTCTTTTGTGCTTCTTCATATAATATAATTTCCCCATTCCTCTTTTTCTGGTACAGACCTTTTTCCAAGCCTTAATGTCTTTTTCATTGATGTCATCCAATCAGAGTCCATTCATAGCCACACTCTCTGTCCATGTGATGTCCCCCTCTATTTGTCCCAGTGACAGATACAGTTCCCATGAGTTATAGATATTCTTTTCCCATCCAGAGATGTAAAGGGATTTAAATAATATATATTTTTCTCTTTTTTACTTTTTTATTCTTTTCTTGAGTCCTTTGTTTGTTGATTAAATTTTGTTTTTTTCAATAGAAATGATTGAATGTCTCTTACTTCATTGAAGATCCATTGCCTCCCCCGAAAGATGTTGCTGAGTCTTTCTGGATAGTTAATTCTTAGTTATAACACTAGGTCCTTCGCCTTCTGGAATATGGTATTCCAAGCCCTTCAATCATTTACTGGACAAACTGCCAGATTCTGCATAATCCTGACTGTTGCTTCTTGATATCTGAATTGCTTATCTGGCAGCTTGCAGTACTTTTTCCTTGAGATTGTAGTTATGAAGTTTCACAACAATATTCCTTGCATAATCTGTTTCTGAAGATGATCGATGGATTCTTTCAATGAGCACTCCCTCCTCTGTTTCTAAAATATTGAGCTGTTGTCCTTAATGATCTCTTGAAGGAAGCCATCTAGGCTCTTTTTTCAGTCATGACCTTCAAATAGTCCAATAATTTTTAAATTGTTTTTTC
The DNA here is from genome assembly GCF_016432865.1 of Antechinus flavipes. Taxonomy (NCBI): domain Eukaryota; kingdom Metazoa; phylum Chordata; class Mammalia; order Dasyuromorphia; family Dasyuridae; genus Antechinus; species Antechinus flavipes. Next base: position 119,738,097 of record NC_067400.1, on the reverse strand, counting down.
TGTATGTATTTCCTAGGTCAGCTGTTTTTCCAATGAGGTATTTCACATTTTCTTCCATTTTTTCATTCTTTTTAGTTTGTTTAACTGATTCTTATGTCTCACAAAGTCATTAGCTTCATTTGCCCTGTTCTAGTTTTTAATGTGTGATTTTCTTCAATTAGCTTTTGCATTTCTTTTTCCATTTAGTTAATCCTACCTTTGAAGGTGGTGCTTTCTTCAGTGGATTTTTTCTTTTGCATTTTGCCAATTGTATTTTTTAAGGAGTTTTTTTTTTTCAGCCAATTTTCTTTTTCTAAGCTATTGATTCTTTCTTGTATACCTCTCATTTTTTCCCATTTTTTTCATTTACTTCTCTTATTTGCTTTTTAAAGTCTTTTATGAGCACTTTCAAGAAGCCTCTTTGAGCTTGAGACAAATTCATATCACTCTTTGAGATTTCCTATGTGAACATTTTGTCCTCATTTGAGTTGGTGTTTTGGTCTTCCTTGTCACCATAGTAGTTTTCTATGGTCAAGATTCTTTTCTATCTCTTGCTCATTTTCTTTCCTTTTCTTTTGGTATTTCCAATTTTTTTTTTTTTTACTTTTATGGTTGAGCTCTGCTCCTGGAGTAAAGGGGGCACTATTCCAGACTTCCTGTTCAGCTCTGAGCCTTGACTTTGAGCATAGGGTCCCCTTGTGTTTTCAGGGGTAGCTTTGCTTGCTCTTTTCAAGAAACAACCTGGTTTCCCAGAGTTTGCTTTCTGAGCTGCAAATGGAGGCTTTCCCACTTGTCAGCTGCTCTACTGAGCAGACTGAGGGTCTCAGTTGCTGATTTGTTGTTGTTAAAACCCTTTCTTGGCTTTCCTAGAGTCTGTCTGAGCTGGGCTGAGCACCCTTTTCACCTAAGTGAGAATGACCTTTCCTGAAATTTCCCCAGTCTATCTTGAATTAGAGAGTGATTTCATTCTGTCAGACTCTGTTTAGAGGCTTGGTTTCATGGGATTTTCAGGGAAACTATCATTATTTCTCAGAAAAGTTTAACTGAGACTAGATGGCTCCACAATGAGCACAAAAAAGGAGTCCAGAAAATATGTTAGCCAATTCACAATCTCCTTGCCACAGAGAAAGATATGAAAGCCAGGGACAACCATTAATAAGCTCATTTGGAAAATGTTATTGGGAAGTACAATGAAAAAATGCAAGCAACAGAATCATCTAAAACAGTGAAAAAATGTTGAAGAGAAGACAAACCTCTGGAGAGAGTTTCATATAGAACCCAATTACAATAGATTTTCCTGAAAGCATTTTGAAATCATTTAAAACTTTCAGGGTGATTTGTTATTACTTAGGACGTTCTCACTAATGGAACTTGGGAATTTGTGTTTCAATATCTTAATGTGTTATTAATTTTGTGAAGTGTAATGGATTAATAAGGGGAAATCACCATATTAATTTGATGAGCTTCCTGAGTGGTAAGCTTTTGTTTGGAACTTTTGAAAGCACCTCCCCAAAAGGGTGTGGGCTTACTCACTGGGACCTTGTTGGGAAGATAAAAGGCAACTCCAAATAAATCCTTAGTGATTGGGACTACTCCAATATGAGTTGGTTGGATTGGTGCTGCTCCAAGATGAATTGGTTGTGTTGCTGCTGCTCTCCCTGTGCATTTCCTAACGGATGGTTATAATGACTGTAGCTGCCCCAACAGTGAATTGGTTTTCTTAAACTCTTAGGAAGACAAAGTCTTATTAAAGAAAGAGATACCAATATTTTTTATTCTTATGAAAGAAGTCTGTCAACACCTTACATTTCACTTTGTTTCTCTTCTTACTTCCAGAGAGATCAGGAGCACCTCAAATGTGTGTGTGTGTGTGTGTGTGTGTGTGTGTGTGTGTGTTGTGTGTGTAAATAAGTGTACCTATATATATGTTGGAGGAGTGGATTTATCTCCCATTCACCATTGTCCCAAAAGCTATTAATGATTGTCTTGGAGAGAAATACAGAGAAACTATCTTTATCCATGTATCCTTGGAGGAAGTTCATGAATGATGTCATTCTTAAACCCTTGTTTCCTATTTGAAGAAGGAAGTTTTGGGGCATGTGATAATAAAAAGGTTCAAGAACCATAATTTCTGGGCAATTTAACAATTTTATTAATAAGTCCAGCACTTTTATTAATAAAAAGATGGTCATTTGGCCATCCCTCTTGAAAAAGACAATCATGGAACTGCGCTCGTAGTTTATATACTGTCAAAGAGTAAATGAGAATGGGAATCAACACTAATTGGTTAATAATTAATGAGAGAATGAGTATTGCAATGAGGGATTGGATCTTTGATTATATCGATTTCTAAATTCCCCCCAGCCTTAGCACAACACACTGATTACTCTACCTGAGTGGAGTCTGAACAAGGAAGTTAGTCTGAAATCATTAACAGCAATGTTCTTCAAGAGACCAAAATTTTTAAAATCAGAAGTTTAGAAAAAGGAGGGGAACTCTGGATCTTTCCAAATTATTGGTTATTAGTAATCATTTCTTTTAGGCAGCATGACCTTACTTTACCTAAGGGAAGGAAGTAAAGATTTTTTTAGAAGAATAATAGCTTTGGGGTGGCCTCAATTAAAATCAAGTATAAAAATTTGGTGATTTAGTCTTCTATTTACAGAATGAGATTTTGCTGAGCAATATGTTTCTTGGAAAAAAGAGATTTGCTTCTGTAGCTAGAATATTTGGGAAAATGGAAGCTATAACATAGAGGAATACAACAGTGTTGTATATGAGTCTGGAGGACTGGTATAGGATTTTGTAAGAAAGAAGGATTCACCAGGATATCATGATGTTGTCCTTCTAGGTACTATCCTAAGGTCAGTTCTCTCTAAAGCAAAAATACACAGTGTTTTTGAATCTAAAGGAAGATTGTGTAAAAGTACAATTCATTTTAAAAAGAGAATTATGTTGATTATTTATGGGCCATGGAGAATTCCTTTAGAGGCTTTCTTCTCTTGTTTATAAGTATCTTTGAATTTTGAATATTTTCTCTAAAGATGAAATAAAGGCTGTCCTTCATGCAATGCTGTTTGCTATCTAGAGCTCTCATGCCGGAATATGTTATCAACAACTGTGACACCTAAACAGGAACTATACATATGTGTTATTTGGAAATATCTAATGTAAATTATGGGCCAGGAAAAAGAAAATAAAAACTCAATGAGAGAGTAGTCTTTTGGAAGTAACAATCAGGATGGAACCCAGATCATGTGAGCCCAGAACCAGGAGTTCCTGTGTTATGGATTGTAAAGAAAATGGTGATGACTCTTAAGAATCGAAGTTAAATGAAATAGATAGACTTGAGTGAATAGTTACAGAAGAAAGAGGTAATGCAATTTTAAAATCAGGTACCCAGGAAATGATTCCTAAGAGGAAGATCCTAAAAAAAAATTACAGATGGTGTACCAGCTATCTTTTCATAGTTCTCACTGAAATTACAATTGAACCATTGATAGTTTTTTTAAATGTATTTGAACAGAATCTGATGTATTGATTATAGTTACATTTTAAATTGAGAAAGAGAGGGAGAAAGACAGAGAGAGAGAGAGAGAGAGAGAGAGAGAGAGAGAGAGAGAGAGAGAGAGAGATGAATATAGAAGTTCATGTTTTCTGGCTGTCACATTAATTTTTTTTTTTTTTTTTTACGTACTGTATATCCCAATAGAATAAAAGCTCTTTGAGGTTAGGATCTTTTTGTAATTTTTTTGGAGAGATTGGGGAGAACCACAATGCCGTGGATATTGTAGATGATTAAGAATTGCCTAATTGAATTTAAAGCTCCTGAGATTCACTCCATTGTAGGTAAGATATACCTTTCTTTCAAAAAAAAAACAACCAAACAAAAAGAGATTCAAGCCTTTTCCCCATTTTTACTATGCTTTCTTCCATAAAAACAATCAATACTGAACCACTTCATTATCAACTGAAAAAGAGTATCCTCTGGCATTACTTGTTAGCATAAGAAGAGTTTCTGGAATATTAAGTAGTTATTGACTTCTGTGCTGCCTCTATATCACGAATGCTTCACTTGAACATGTCAGAACTGTGCTTATTCACAAAGAACCTGAAGGTACTGAGATAACAATTGCTTACTATTCCAGAACATTAACATGCACAGAAAGGAACTATAAATTAAAAATTAATCTTAAAAGACGGTATGTGCAAATAGGGTTAGTATTTCTAGATCATGATTTAAAATATAAGAATAATGAGTTCTTAACAGGGATGGACTGTACATACTGAGGGCCAGCAAATATACATTTATTTGGATGCTTAAGGATTTGAGAAGGCTTTAACCTTAAAAACAAAAAAAAATTAAGAACAAATTTTAATGGCAAATATGATTTTACACAGGCTTACTCTGATAACACATTCTGTCATTCAGATGATCCTAGGTTCTCAAAAGTCAGGCCAGTGGAATGTAAGGACTGTCACCTTGTATCTGTCAAGGATGACTTCAAGTGTGGTGCTGGCAAAAAGCTGTTTCTGCTTTCTGAGGACCAGTCTCATTATGTGTGCAGAGGCTAATCACCTGTTGGCTGTTCATTTCATGATGAATTCTTTGAGCATGACATCCCATGAAAAGGCAAATATACCAAATGTTCCTGAGTCTAGTGTGATCTCCTTTTTCTACCATGTTGATGATAGAAGGGCAGAAAGCACTAAGAAGTCAGATAGAATTTAATCCATCTATAAATATCAAATTAGCTGCTTGTATTCTAAATGTGGGATCTTTATAAAGTGACCAATGAATCTATACATATTTGAACTGAATCACTTCAGTTGACATTCTTCTTATAAATGAAATCATTAAAGTAAAAGGAAATTATAGTTAAATATAAAGATGGCTCATAGGTTTCTCTGGGAGAGACAAGGGAGGAGTTGGTGAAACTGGTTTTGTTTTGTATCCAAAAGAAATCAAGAAATATCCTTTAATGGAATATTTGATCATCTCATCTTTCAGTTCATGGTAAATATTAGCAAAAAGCTGAAAATAATTTTGAATAATATTGGATAAAATGAAGAGCAATAGATGATCAAGTTGAAGAAGCATAGTCTCAGGGAGTTCAGAATTCCAATATTTTGGTTTGATATTTTCATATTTAAGAAGTGTATGAACACATATATCCATATGATTATATGTACAGATATACAATGCAGCACAATTAGAACTGCAAGATATAAAAAATGATAAAAGCTAAATGTCCAATAATAAGAGAATAGATGAAGAAAGTTATAATGTATTAGTGTATTAGAATATTATAATTCAATTAAGATTTGTATATATATGTGTGTATACACACACACACACACACACACACACACATATATATATAAAATTGTTAGCACTTCAAAGTTTGCAAAGAATTAGTTATATACAATACAATTCTAGGAATGAACTTTATAAAACAATGCAAAGTGTATGAAATAGAAGAACTTGGGATCATTAAACTAACTAGGAGTCTTAAAAAAGGAGAGCTATGTAGATATGAATGAACAAAGGAAACTGATGAAGTCTCAAGGAGACTGACAGGTTGTTATGAAGATCTGATAAATTGAAATTCATATATTCAAATGTTAATAGTCATAAAGAAAGCATAATTTATTTTCTTGATATTTAAAAAAAATTTTTCCAAGAAAAAGAAAAGATCTCTAAACTGAAAATGAAGCAAGAATAAGAAAGTTGTCAATATATTTGTTAAATCTGATGCTATACCTAAGAAAAAGAATATAAAAATATGTGAAACAATTTCAAAGAAGAGAGCCAGAAATAAAATCCATGACCCCACATATCTATATAAAGATACACAAAACTTGGGCAAAAAATAACGTGAAATAAAAAAGCTTAACACAGAATGATAAATTTAACCTTATGTATTTTTATGAGATAGACTCCTGATTGAAATATGACTGTGCGTCAAATTTCTTGTACAAAACGAAAGGCTAGAATAGATAAAAGGCTAGTGGAATTGTTTTGTAGATTAAGTAAATAAATTCTTATGAAGAAACCCAGGATATTGAAGGTGGATACCACTTGGCTGTGGATATAAGGAGATAGAAGAAATATTGTGGTAGAAATATACCACAGACACCAAGCCAGGAGGGATTTGATGATGAGTTCAAGAAATAGATCACAAATCCAGCCACAAGATAGTATATGACCATGGTGAAGAATTTCAGCTGTCTGGACATCTGCTAGAGCTTCCTCTTTGCCAAAAGAAGAGTGGCTAATAAATTTTTACTTGCCTTAATGATAATTTCATTTTTCTAAAAATAGAAGAAACTGAAAGGAATTGCTATTCTAGATCTGCTTCTGTTGAAAAGGAAGCACTGGTTGCTGAAGCACTGAGAATATTGGGTTTATGTGACTCTCTCTTGTACATGATGGAGAAGAGGAAAGTTGAGAGTTGTATGCACACTCTGTTTTGGATTTCAAGAAATCAGAGAAAGAAAAGGTAAGATCTAAGGGTCTAATTTCTAGTGGAGTTCTGCTACAGAGATATGAGAAGTCATCAAGAATAAAATTCTGATGACATGAATAGAAATGGTTTTAATGAGGACTTAAAGGAGAGTGTTTAACTGCAGATGATTATAAGAAAGCAACATAGTCTTAGAAGAGTAGTATTTGAAGGGCTAAAATTTATAATGATCTGATGTTGGCACTAATTGCTAAGGATAATTTTTTTTGTTGCTATTTTAATGAACTGGGGATTAAGATCATTGAAAAGGTTAGAATCACTGTTTGACATGGATTATAGTTGGTGAAGAGAAGATAGAACTAGTTTAATTTTGCTTCTGTTTTCCATGGGAAAAAAAATTGATTTTTGTATAAGAAACTTGTTAAAAGGGAATTGAGATGGGAAACCAAGAGAGCAAAAAAACAGGAAATAACTCATTTACTCCCATATACCGTCGCCACAACGTTCTAGAAAATAAACCAGACCAAGTCCTGATTGGGAAATCTAAGAAAAAAATCACAGGGAGGCATTTTTTCCAGTTCAGATTGAATTAGGGAAACAGAAAAGTGTGTGAAGATTGGCAATGAAGAATGACAAGAAAGTTCAGCATAGAATGAGGTGGCACCTGGGAACTGAAAAACAACAACAACAGGAAGCTGTATACTTGGACAAAATAAGATCCCATAATCCGAAGCAGGGAGTCATGATTTCTTTCAGGGTAAGGATGCCAATTGGCAGCTGGCATTCCCTATGGGGATATGGTGGTAAATGTTTAACAGTTGGGTCTCTCTCCAACAGCAGAGCATACTTCTAAGCTTAATTTGCATTATTAACATTTTTTTCACATCATTTTCTTCAACCACAAGTAACAGACAACCACAAAATAATAAATCAAACCCTGATTTGTATTTTACTGATTTCTGAGGTATAAATGCTCACTCTGAAAAATTAACCTTCAACATTTAAGGAATTAGTTTCAGTACATCCTAGGAATCTTCTGAGCAGTTCAGAAGGATCCAGCAACTGTGTGACTTTAACCTCAGGAGCAGAGTGGAATGTCTCTGGCTTCCAGCCTAATCTGAAGTATACAATAGAATGACTAGGACAAGAATCTCAAACCAAAGAGGAGCCTTGTTCTATAGAAGACTTATAAAGCTTCCCTTTATAGGGATAGTAACTGCATGCAGAGGTAGTCTACCAAAATGTCTAATCAGGGACAGGCCCCATAAGAACTTTGCTCAGATTCAAATTTGTATCAGGGATTTGCTGAGCTCTTATCAGTAAGGCAGTATTCAGATTTTGCCTCTAAATACTATGCCTCCAAGAAATATTACCACCAAAATCCAGAGTTTCCAGATCAAAGCAAAAAATTGATGAAATCTGCCAGACAGAAAAGAATTCAAGTATTGAGGAGCCATAATTAGAATTATACAAGTTTAGCAGACAGAATAAAGGAATGGAGAGCTTGTAATGTGACATTTACAGGGGCCTCTAGGAGGATTTAGACTCACAATAATAATATATCCAGAAAGACTGAGTATAATATTATACGGGATAAAATGGATTTTTAATGAAAAAGAGGACATTCAAGCATTCCTGATGAAAACATCAGAGATAAGCACAAAATGTGAATCAGAAAAACTATGATCAAGAGAAACATAAAATGGAGAATATGACAGCAATCATAAGAGACTAAACAAAGATAACTGTTTATATTCTTCTATAAGTAGAATGCTACATGTATCCCCTCAGAACTCTACCATCATCAGGAGTCAAAGAGGCAGTCTAATTAGACAAAAAGTCTTGGGAATAGTTCTAGTATATGTTGATGATCATTGAAAAATGGAAAGGAATGGGCAGAGGAATATACTAAAGAGAAGGGAGGGAAAGGAAAGATGAGGAAAATTATTTTATATAAATGGAATATGCACACAAAAATTTATGCAAATAAGAAGGAAAGGGTGTGACTTAAGAAGAACTAGCCTAGTTGAACAGGTTAATAAGGATATTCTGGAGAAAAAAAAGTATATTAAGACTTTATAGTTCCAAAGCTGTGAGTTTTTTTGGCCAAGTATATTCCCTACACATGTGCCTCACTACTATAGTACTTTAAAATTTGTGATCACTTTTTCTCCAGGATGCTGAGTGCATTTGTCGAAAATTACGTCCCTAAATATAGAAATATGTTTAGAATGATTGTTGGCATATCAGATTTCTTACTGTGTTGGAGAGGGGGAAAGTAAGACTGAGAGGTAGAAAAAAATTTGAAAACCAAAATCTTACAAAGATGAATGTTGAAAATCATCTTTACATGTAATCCAAAAAATAAAATACTATTGAGAAAAAAATATATCCCTGGTACTAGGAAAATTCTTTCCTCCAGCTATTGTCTGGGAAGAGAGTAACTTCTGTTTTTTTCTATACCTGATCTGGATTGAAATTATGTTTTTCATATTTTGAGGATCCCTAGAAATATTATCTACCTGGGACTTAGAATTTTTAACATCCTAATTTTGGAGATACTAGTGAAATTGACTGTTTTTTTTTTTTTTAACTGACTTTATTTTAGGCTGTAACTATATAATGATCTTTCCAGAATTTCTTTTACTTATAGGTCAGCTCCACATGAAATAATTTTTAACTTTTACATTTGTCAATTTGGTCAAAACTTAAGTACTAATACTGTATTACTGAATCCTGCCAACTACTGATATTGAAGCCAATATGAGTCAATTATTCAGTCAATAAACATTTATTTAGCACTTTCTAAGCGTAAAACATTTGTGCTAAGTGCTAGGGATAAAAAGAAAGACAAAGGACAGTCCCTGATTCAAAGAATTTAAAATTGTATAGGTGAAGAAAGTCACAAAGTCACAAAGAAGCTGAAAAACCAGGGAGAAGGGACATGGAAAGGAGTATAAAGAGGAGGTTCAAAGAAGTCCAAAAGGAATACTGGACTCTTTTTAAAGATAGAAGTTTTTGAGCTCATGACTTTGTCCTTTAGTCAAAAGTTGAATCAGAGGCTTAGAGGATACAGATGAGATGGGAGTACCGAGGTCAATTCAGTTTTTTAAAATAAATTTTTATAGATGTTTTCTGTTTCTTACATCACTGTAGGTTTTCCCCCCATATATCTCTTTTATTCCCCTCCTCAATTGTGACTCTATAAGACAGATAGAATTGTTTTAGAGAGGGAAAAAAAATCAGCACAACTGATCAATACTATAAATGAAAGAGTTTAAAAACATACCTATGTATATAGGTATATAATACCTATGAACCTATAAGGTTCATAAAGTGGTAGATTGAAGATATCTTCTTTATTCATTCAAGTCCCATTTGATCTTTATAATTTTATTACATTTACTTTTTTTTTTTGCTTCAGCTAAAGCATAATAGATTCTGCTCCATTCCCTTACTTTTATTCTGTATGTGTCTCTCTGTTTAAAGTGTGTTTCTTGTAAACCACATATTGTAGATTTCTGGGTTTTGATCCATGTTGCTATCCACTTCCATTTTACAGGAGAATTCATCCCATTTATATTCATAGTCAGCATTAATATTTTTTATTTCTCTTCATCCTATTTTTTCTCCTGTCTGTCCTCTCTATCCTTTCAAACTTTTCTTCCTCACCAGTATTGTGCTTTTATCATCTCTCCCAATCTATCCTCCCTTTTGTCAGTATCCACTTCTACACTACTTTACTCTCTTCCTACTTTTCTATCAGGTAAGATTTATTTCTGTATTCAATTGGTTGTGCATAGTATTCCCTCTTTGAGCCAATATTGATGAGAGTAAAGTTCAAGTGATGTCTACCGCCTTCCCATCTTCCCATCACTGTAATGGGTCTTTCTTGCCTCTTCATGTGAAATAATTTATACAATTCTACCTCTCCCTTTTTTCTGCACTCAGGATACTCCTGTTTCTCATCCTTTAATTTTTTTAAATGTTATTCCTCAAATTCACTTATATTCATAACATCTGTCTATATATATTCCTTCTATTAGTGATAGTTTTTTTTTTAAAGAATTATAGATATCATTCTTCTGCATGGGGATAGTTTTGTTCTATTGAGTCTCTTATGTTTTCTTTTTCCTTTTTACTTGTTTGTGTTTCTCTTGAATCTTGATATTAGAAATCAATTTTTGGTTTAATTTTGGTCTTCTTATGAAACCCTGAAATTCATCTATGTCATTGAATGGTTATTTCCCCCCAGATGTATTATGCTTAATTTTGCTGGGTAAGTGATTATTTATTGTAATCCTAGTTCTTTGTCTTCTGGATATCATATTCCATGACCTCTGATTCTTTAATGTGGAAAGTGACAAATCTTGTATAATCCTGATTGTGACTCCCTGATATTTGATTTACTTCTCTCTGGCCACTTGTAGTATTTTTTTTTTCTTGACCTGATAGTTCTGAAATTTTTCTATAATGTTCCTTGGAGTTTTTATTTTGTGATCTCTTTTCCAAAGAGGTGAGTGATGGATTCTTTCAATATCTATTTTGCCCTCTGATTTTAGGATATCAGGACAGTTTTCCTTGATAATTTCTTGAAAGATGCTGTCCAGATCTTCCTTTTGATTATGGCTTTCAGGTAATCCAATGATTCTAATATTGTTTCTCATGGATCTATTTTCCAGTCAGTTGTTTTCCCTATGAGATATTTTGAATTTTCTTCTACTTTTCTGCATTCATTTGAATTTGTTTCTTGATTCTTGATGTCTCATAGAATCATTGTCTTCCATTTGCCCAATTCTAACTTTTAAGAAGTTGCTTTGCTCAATTAGTTTTTGTACTTTCTTTTCCATTTGGCCAATTGTATTCTTAAAGGAATTGTTTTCTTCAGCAGATTTTTTTTGCATTTCTTTTTCCATTTGGTCAATTCTACTTTTTAAGGAGTTTTCCAAGCTGTTGATTTCTTTTCATAATTCTTTTGCATCACTCTCATTTTTCTCCCAATTTTTCTTCTACCTCTCATGTTATTTTTAAGCTGTTTTTTAAACTCTTCTATGAGTTCTTTCTGGTCTTGAGACTGCTTCTTCTTTACCTTTGAGTTTTTGTCCAGAGGAGATTGAATTGTTGTACTCTTCTGAGTTTATGTCTTTGCCTTCCCTATCACCTTAACAACTTCCTATCATCAGATTTTGTTGTTGTTTTCTCTCTTTTTTGCCCATTTTTTTTCTTTTAAATTTCGGCTCTCATCCCAGGGCAGAAAGAATACTGTCTCAGACTTCTTGTGCCAGATACTACAGGTCCTGGCTATTTGCCTGGTGATGCATTGATGTTGCTCTGAAATCCACACTAACCCTTGCGTCTGGTGCTGCACTGAGAGATTGGTGAGAAGGTGACTAGTGCTACTGAAGGTGTAAAAGTCTGGCAGCTTATGCAGCAATGAGGTGGGGTCCTAGTAGTATTGTTTAATGTGTGCTGAGGTCCAGTGTTGTATTTTTGCACATGCCTGGTGTAGAGGGCTGAAACTCTTGAATCATTGCACTGAGATAGGTTCAAGTACTTAGGGCTAATCACCAATTGGACAATACTCTATAGGCGTGTGTTTGGGGAATGGCCCTTCCCACTATCCTGTGCTAGCTCGATAATTGGTGTATACTGAGAATTGTAGGAGGGACTAGGGGGTGAAGTAAGACTAGCCAGGATCACCCTCTGGGCGGGAGATGAAGAAGGAAGGTTGTGGTGATTCTGCTTCCATCCAATTCAATCCTACCCCTAAAGACCAAGAAAAAAGACTAAGGACTTTTGCTTATCTTGACTCCGGCTGATTCTAAGGTATCCAAGGTGCTAACGTGGTCATCACAGCCTGGGACTACACTGAAGTACATGATAGTCCAGTCATTGGATTTGCCTGTTTAGCTCAGGGTTATCTCAAAACATCATGGTGGTTCCTGGAGCTGGACTCTGCCAGTTCCAAGGCACTTGTGGGTTCATCATTTTTACCACACTGGCTCAAGATTTCCTGCTGGTTTGTTGAGATGGGGCTTGTTGCCAGCATGCTAGGAAGCTTCCTGTGCTAAACTGCATCCTTTACCTGAATGAAATGGACTTCTCCTGATGATCTTCCAAGTTTCTGTCTAAAAAGATTGTTTCACTCTTTCTCCTTGATGGTTCTGCTATTTCAGGACCTGTGTTGAGACACTACTATATGTTGGCTGGAAGCGAACATGGGAGTGTGCCAGCATCATTGCTCACTCAGTCATCTTGGCTCTTGGAGGTAGTCTCAGTAGTCTTATACTTATAATTATAAATAAATACATTTATTATAAAAATAAAACTTTTATTTTAGTGTTATAGTATTGACAATCATAATCATTGTTATGTTGGTATTTTTAAAAAAAGGTTTTTTTGTTTGTGTGTTTCAGGGAATAGTTTGGAAACACTGAAGCATTATATAATTTCTATAGGATAATATAACCAGTTTTCTACTTTTTATTCAAATATGGGACCCGAGTATTGTCCATCTTCAGTGCTTATATCAGAAACTGACACACATGTATACCTGTTTATATGTATATCTCTCTATATATACATATATCTAAAACATACATGTATTTACAGATGTGTATATTTACATACAGGTGTATTTACTGATATTGAAGATATACATGCACATATATAGGTGTATATGTATACATATATGTTTATATGTGTGTATATACATATGTATGTGTGTATACACACATCCCTTTATCTCTCTATTTCTCAATCTATCCTGATGTTGTCATTCAACTACATGTAATAGTCTGGACAATAGGCATATTTTAGCCATTAACTTTTTTCTTGTAGACAATCTCTTTTGAGTAATCACAGATAACATGGAGGAGGTCCAGAAATATTCTCAGACTTAATTCAATCAGTGTAATATCATCTAGAAAGACAAGAAAACCCTGGAAAGCCTTACCATTTATAGGGAATACCTTATTCATTTAGAATCTGTGCAGGAATATTTTATGACAATCAGTGGTCAATGTCTTGATGAATCTGCCTCACCTTGTTTTATCCCCCACCTAATGTTCATATTGTAATCAGAGAATTGTTAAATTCTCCCCAATTGTATTCATTTTATGATCTTAACATATGCACAAGATACTCCTTGCTTCAGGAGGGCATTGCCTAAGGCTGTGCTCTGTGAAGTCAAATACTTTGTGACAATCAACAAACAGTAAAGGCAGCTGTTTCTTGTTTCCTTGCACCTTCCAGTCAATTATCTGACTGTAAAGATGATGCAAAATATAACTTGTGAAAATTTGCTTGTTCCTTTTCATTCTTTATTATATCATGTATATCTTCAGTAGCCATGTAGCATGAACCAAAAGATTTGGTAGATTGACCAAAGAATGCATTTATTACTGTCATAAAGTAATTTCATAAAGATTTAATATAAATGAAAAAGTAAGCCTATGTTTTGGGAGTTAATGACCTTTTGTATATCTAGACAGCACAGTGATAGAACATGGGACCAGAAGTCAAGAAATTATTCATTTATTTCAATTGTACTTGATTTTTTGTGACCACATTTGGGTTTTTCTTGGCAAATAGTGGAGTGGTTTGGAGTTCAAATCCAATCTCAGACAGTTGATAGTTGTGTGATTCTTTTTTGACAGTTTCCTTATCTGTAAAATGTAAAAAAAAGTTAATAGCAAATAATTTCCTTATCTGTAAAAGATGAAAAGTAATAGCATCTACCTCCTAGGGTTGTTCTGAGAAGAAAATAAGATAATATTTATAAACTGCTTTATAAATCTTAAAGTGCTCTATATAATGTATATTATACATACTGGTAACCTGGTTTGTGAGGGCAGGGGTGGATAATAATTCTATTGATATGTTTTTTTTCCAATTCTTTTAACACCTTTTCCTCCCTGAAATAGCTCATAAAATAATCCCTAAATGTTTTCTAAATTATATCTAGTACCGATTTCCATGGTGTGTGCTTGGTCAATATCTCTTTCCAGCTTCATCTTCTCAAGTGTCTTTGAACTTCTGTGTAAAGCACTTTGGGAATTAATTAGAGTCCAAAAATGATGGTTCTCAATCCTGAAATCAGGAGGACTTGAGTTCAAATTTGCCCTCAGACACTTGTGTAACTCTGGGCAAGTCACTTAACCTCAAATGCCTCAGTGGGGAAAAACCCCCCAAAAGGATGGCTCTGCTTTTTTGAATGATGAAAACAGATCACCACAGAAATGCTGATAATCCCTCCTCATTCCCTTTGCCCCCTCCACCACACACATTCCATACTTTTTTGTCTCATTGCTGCTAAGGTCTTCAACAGGTCTCAATTTGACTATGGGCCTGCCCTTTCAGTAATTAAGGTCAGGGGGCAATTGAGGCAAAGAATCACCTAGTAAAAAAAAAAAAAAAAAATCTAAATAAATAAATAAATAAATAACATTGGGAGGGGAAGATCTTCATTGTTTCTGGCCAAAATAGAAATTATTGCAGTTAACATTTACTTCCTTTCTTCTTTACTTTCCCTTCCTTCCTTCCTTCCTTCCTTCCTTCCTTCCTTCCTTCCTTCCTTCCTTCCTTCCTTCCTTCCTTCCTCTTTCCTCCCTTTGTCCACATATGGTATCATACCTTTAGCTACAGATGCTCTTAAAAAGTTTTAGCTGTTGTTTTGGATCCTCTCCAAAAGGCAAAGAGAGGTTTATTGGCTAAATCTCTTTCTTATGGACCATACCTTAAGCCAAACCACTCTGACTCTCATTGATTGGCCAACAGTAAGTTTCAGGCCCAACCCAATTGATCATTTTTTGGGGTCCTGTTGCTACTTTATCTATGAATGCTCTGTAAATGATGTAATTTATTTTGATTCCCACCAAAGTCTGTATAAGTTCTTTTCACTTTGATTGTCTTTTTTAAAAAATAAAATAAGATGATACGGTTTATGACCTTCTGCTCTCATATTGTTTTGAAAATACATTTTCTTATTCACTGTTGATATGTCTTTTCATTTGGTGAGGAGATTAAATGTTTTCTGGCTAAGATGAGTTTTGTGTTCTTAATTTGATTCTTATGGTAACTGCTTTATATTGGTTAAACTTTTGTAGGAAATGATGATTTTCAAGCTTAGTATCTTTGTCTTTTTCCATTTTTGTGCATTGGTGGCTTGTTTGAAAGAATCAGATTGAAATTGTAATTATTCACAATTCCTTTCTCATATCCTTTCTTCTAATTTGATTTTGATCTTTGCTGTAACTAGTCAATAATTTAACTGAACAGTTGATTCAGATATGACTCTCAGACCAGTAACTCCGGGGTGAAGGGAGGAAGGGAGGGAGAAACCAACTTCAGCCTCAGACTGATTTATGAAGAAATTATACCAAAATAAGCACAATGTTATATTAAACCACTAAAAACTAGTGTTTGCAGGTCTCTGCCAAAATCCTTCTATGAATAGAACAAACTTCTATAAAATAAATGCAGTACAAACACCTAAACCAGGGAATTATAAAGCAGAGAAAAAGAATAATAAACCAATAATATTAATAAAAAATTACAAATTAAATACTATGAAATAGACTCTAGCAATATATTGGCCAAATAATTCATTGTGGCCATAAATTTTTATCAGAAATGTAAGGGTTTCCAAATCAGTAAAATAATTAACATAATCTATTATATTCATAACAAAAACCCAACACTCCCCCCCACCAAAGGAATACAATAATAAAGGTCATGACAACTTAACTTTAATTTCCTCTTTTGATAGCACTATTAAACTAGTAGATCAGTTGAATGCTATAGAAGTCATGCATATTTTAGCATTTAATGAAGTATCTTATGTCCTAAGTCAAAGGGAAAAGGGAAGGATGAGCTGGGAATTCATCTCTCACAATGTCAGAGAATTAGCTTATTGGACTCTAACTTTCCTTAGACTTATGATGACTGGCACAGAGTCATTATGGACCAATGGTGTTGGTTTTCTGGCTGTTCATTCCAAATAGAGGGATGTGATGGATAGAGACAATATGGAACTCTGAATGTGTAGGTCACTAAGTAACTGAGGTCCCAACATTTCACCACCTCATTGCTAGCCTTACTCATTCTAAAATGTGGGGCAGGAATGATGAGACACACCAAAATGATAGACAATCTCAGTCCCTAAAGTTGTACAAACTACTATTGCCTGGTAATTTAATGATGTGGAGTTCATGCACTTTTCATGCAAGTTCATGAGATCTTAGTCTTCTTCAGAGCAGTCCCTCCCTTGGTGCTTTGGGCCTCAGATATTTTGTAGAAAATTCTATAAGTGAAATAAATAAATAGAAAATACATAAATTATAGTTGCTATTATTACTATTATACTAATGATTTAATTGTGATGGATTTCATTAATATATTAAAATCTTAAGTTCCCATCTAGCCACACACACAAAAAAAAAAAAAAGAAAAAAAGAAAAATTCATCAGTCCTATGCATAGATAGTGATTTCATTTCTTCTGGGGTCTTTCCTTGTTTAGTCTTCCTGTAGTTTGCTTCCAGTACAGCTTTTGATTTGTCTGTCAACTGCCAGGTCTGTCAGTTATGCTTAGACAGCTGTATGCTCTTCCTGAGATGCTTATATTTCCTTGTATCTTTTCTTTTCTTTCATTATTTTTGCAGGTGCTATCGATGAACATTGTGTTATATATCAGAAGCACTGGAAATGCTATTTCCAGTTCTCAGAGCATATACCTGTCACTCATCTAAATAGTTCCTAATGTCCTCCTGCCCTTCACTGACTCTCAAATAATTTCTCTAAAATATTTCCCTAAATAGGTTTTAGTCTTTCCTAGGGTTAGCATCTCCCCAGTGATATGGCTAGTAGGCACTCAATAAATACCTTACTGAGTGAATGAATATAAGAAAAAATTATAGGACTAAAGCACTACATCTTTGAATGGTAGGAATACAGGAACATTGGGTTCCTTGATAAGCATCTAAGTCTGCCTTTTATGGCCATACTAGATAGACAGGAAGAATTCTATTTTTTGAGAATCTTGGAGTGACCCAGAAGTTCAGGAACAGAAGGAAACTACTTTTTTGTGTGATTTTGGAACTTCAAATAATCCCTTTCTCCAATACATGTTTCATCATTAGTTTTAATTCTTTCAGGCCAAGAAATTACTATCTTGCAAATGACTGCCATTTTCACTAAGTTGGGCTGAAATCATTAAGGCTTTTTCCAGATTCTGAACAGACATCTGGCTCAATGTTTGCCTTTTTCTAGGCAGCAGGAATCAAACATTCAGCAATATTGGTTTTTTGGTTTCTCTAGGGAAGTGGTTCTTTCTACAATTGTCATTGTATGCTTTCTTGTTTGCCTTGTTTGGAAATTGGACCTCTTGGACAGGCAGTAGAATTTCTATTTCTCATGGCTGTGGGTCAGGGATCTGACCTCCATGTGTTTAAAATTCTTCAATTTTGAATAAAATACATTTACACAATTCTTCTGACACTGCATTGCCTAGACTGTGCAAAGGCTAAATCTGGAAAGGTTTAACAGATCAAAATCAGTTCTTCCACTTATGCACAAGGGATTAACACAGGCAACTCCCATTAATGTTAATCATCCAAACCTCTCAACTATTAAAGTTTCACCGCTCTCAGGGAAAGAAATCACACATTAGAAGGAAGTGGATAGGAAAGTAAATTATTCCCATACATTTTAGTGCATAGGGATGGAGTTAGGGGAGAGGAAAGGTATATGTATAGAAGACACATTGGGGAAATTCAGATGTTTTCAGTAAAGAATAGTGAAGAGAAACTTTCTCACCAGGTCTTTCTGCCTCCTTTTGGCTGAACAATCCTACCATCTGTGTTGGCAGGAAGTTTGCCCTTAGCTGTCTGGTGTCATGGGGTTTCTCAGTTCTTGAGTACCTGCCCTGGTCCTGGCATTGGCCAAGCTGCCTTTCTGGACTGAATTGGCTGAGGGTCCTTGGAGGGAGAATTGGACCAATAAAGACCCAGATTCTGTATATCAGCTCCCACTGGCCTACCATAAAGCCCTGGGCAAAGCATTTAGCCTCCGTGTACCCACTTCTTCTTCCCCAAGTGGGATTGAGGATCATTTCCCTCACAGGATGGGTGGGATCCCCAGATCATATTTCAGCACTTGGGGGATACATGGCACTTTGACTAGGCGAAGGGAAGGATAAATCATTGGAGGATATGTTTGCCAAGAGAAAGAGTTGTGCAAATGTGAAATAACATGGTCTGTCAAATCTGTTTGGGCCTCCTTTAGGATGGATGATTAACACATAAATCACCACAGTGGAAAATTAAAGGCTTCCATGGTTATGGATCGATTGGTATAAAAACTGGCAGTAGTATTTAAAGAACACAGACGGAGCTGTTGCCCATCCCACATCCCATTTTCTCTATTCACTCACCCAAGGTCTGATGAATCCCTCTCTATAATTAAATTCTCCTGGTACTGAAATCCTTTGGATTTAATTTTTCTTTGTTGTGATTATTTTGTTTCTCTTTAATAGAGTGTAAGCTCCTTCAGGCAGGGACCGTGTCCCTTTTTCTTTGTATCTTCCTTGCCTAGCACATAATATATACTCAATAAATTCTTATTAAATTGAACTCCTCAAATTCTAAACAGTACAAATTCTACTCTACTCTAATTTTGGTATTCATTCAAGATAGTTAGGGACTATCATTTTATTGGTATGAATTCCCTAAACTCTTTCTACTAACAAGATTTGTTATTTTTGCTACTATTTATTGGTGTAGAGAGGTGTCTAGAGCATTAAGAGGTTATATGGATTCCCCAGAGTGAGAGGTGGGACTTGAACCCAGTTTTTTTTTTTTTTTTGACTATGTTTTAACTCAGACAACTTAACCTGTAATATATGTTGTATGTATTTCTACATTCTATGATAGATGTATTCTATATATAAACATTTCTACATGTTCTATGTTGTCCCCCCTTCTGGTGATAGGAATTTCAGTTTACCCAACTAGGATAGGTAGAGAAGAGTAGAGAGGGCATTCCAGGTCAGAGAAGTCCCCTCTAAAACCTTCCTCTCCACTCTGTCTAGTTCTATCTTTCCCAAGTCCCAAATCTAGGTACTTGACACTGAGCTAGGAAGCATCTGTATTTGTTTCAGTAGATTTAGGATTTTTTTTTTCTACTTTAAATACTTTCATCTCTATTTTTTAACCTATTTTGACCAACTAAAGAGGTAAGCAGACTATTTTTACATTTCTCTGTGCCAATACCACAACTTCTTATGAAATATTGATGTGATTTCATAGGAAGGGAATGAGGTGGATCAGAGTAAATGCTAATTGCTAGAGGATAATCCCAGGTAATATTTCAAACTCGTGGGGACCCATCCAGTCTTTTGAAAGCATATACAGTTCTGTGGGTCACTGGTGACTATGGTAATCTATATGTAGGAATAGTCTGTATTCCTGACATGAATAAAATGAAAAACTTGGTTTGGTGCTTCTGCCAAGATTTCCTCCTGAAAGCAATTATCAGAATTCACCATATGATTTTAATTCTTTGTGGATTTCAGAGGAAGAGTTCCACCATTTATTTTTGAGCAGGGATCCAGGTATGAAGATGGGTAGCTTGTATGCATTATTTAGAGACTGTCATATCTCCATCTCCGCTGGCAAAGAAGAACAAAGTTGTCACAGTGGCCTTCAACACTGGAAATGGAGAAAATAGAGAAAAATCGCTCCTCTAAATATAGGCAATCTAGGAAGTTGTATTTGGATTACTATGAGTTTAAATGTTTTTCCACCCCTCATCCATGATAGATGTCTGGTATGGAATTTAATGTTTAAATTTCAGTCAAATTTGAGAATCTTATAATGAAAATACAAACACTTTGGTGTAGTTTTGTCCTTGGTTGTGCACATGCAACTTCAAAGGACACTGTATGAACAAAGCTGACAGCAGGATTTGCCTCATTGTTATTCTGAGTACCACATAGCACTATTTGGCTTGGCCTTGAGAAAAGTTTCCAGTGTAGTGTATGGGGATTTGTCAGCAAGGCTCTATGTCTAGGCATGTGTTAAGGAACTATATACAAAAGAATTAGTATTGCCATATGGGTGGTGAAGAGGGATAGAGTTCAACACTTAACCATTGATGTAGCCTTGGGCATATCAATTTTTTTCTGTCTGGGTTTTGCCTTACTTTACAGATTGTTTTTAAAGATTAAACACTATATTTTTTAAATACTTGGTTTTTAAAGCAGTGTTCTCTAAACATTTTGATAAGAAATCCTATAAATAAAATTTTTTGAATGTATATGTATTTTTTATTTATTTTCTAATTTATAAATTATATAATAAAAACACCATAATTTATAATTATATTATCTATTATAAATTATATATTTATTATAATTTATATGTGTATATATAAAATATATATACATGTATGTATATACAAATGTGCATATACACACATACCTATATGTGTATATATATATATATATATATATATATATATATACATACACACACATTCTATCTGTCTGTCTATCTATCTGTCTATCTATCTATCTATCAGTATCTATCCCAAAGCTTTGGCTTTGGGAACTGGGGATCACTGAATTAATGGCAGCACTGGGAAATGCCTTATATCAACCTTGGACAAGTTGTGTGCAAGGGACTTCTTTGCTATTTTAATTCAAATGGTTGAAACTTATGACTGGGATCTATGGTGAAGATAGAAATATTGTCATGTATTTGGTGCAACTGATGTTCCTAGTTACTCCTGGCCATCATCATTAAAAGATTAAATCCCAAAAGATTATCGTGAACTGCTCCTGCCATCACTCTCTATTTTAAGAAGGTTGAATATTCTGTTTTGCATTTTTTATCATTTTTTTCATATGTTTTAACCTGATTCCCACATCAGTTTTTTTAGAGTTGCTTTATGATTATTTTATGAGGATGGAAGATCCCCTAGAGAATTTTTAGGATCTTTTCAGCAAGGGGTGGAATACGGTAGGTGCTTCCCATAATTGGGCAAGGGCAGCTGGTCCTTTTCCACCACATAAGACATTGAAGGCAATCTCCCCAAACTGTTGCAGCTGTAGCTGATTATCTGACCCCACCCCTTGGCTCAATCCCACCTGGCATCTTATATACCTGGCAACCTGAATTTTAAAGGGCTTAATTTCTGGTGACTACAAGAGCTATATTTTATATCCATTTTATTCTTGAATTATACACTTTTAATGCTTAAATAGTAGAGTTGTGTTTTAATTGGATTTTATGGTCCATAACAGCTTATTGCATTTTGCACATTTTAAATATAGAACCTGATGGACTAGCCTAATTTAAGGAATACAATAGAAGGAAGACTTTAAAATCACTTGTGCATTTTGTAGGGTAAGTTCAGTTAGAACCAGATAATATAATTCACAAATCTACTTAACTGGGTCCATGTAAACTGTAATATGTTGCAATAGATTGAAAATTATTAATTACTTTATATTGTGTAACTTTCACTCATTTCTCAAGAGACCTTTCATTCTTTATGTGACATAGGATCATACAACAAACTGAGTGAGAATATAAGTTTACATATTAAAGCTTAATTTTTTCTTACTTTTAGATAAAAGAAAATAGAAATTTTAATATTTTCTTTGGGTACCCCAATGGATTAGCTTACTTGAATACCCCCTTGGTTGTATGCATCCCACTTGGGAGATTTCCTTCATAGTAAACAAAAATCACATATCACATCAATTATAATCACAAATCACATTTTTTATGCCTCAAAGCTTATACAAAACTCTCTCTTCACAACAATATTGTGGAACAAAGATAGTTCTTCCCATGTGGAAAAGATGTTCAAAGGAACTTTTTTGTTTTGTTATACAACTAATGAATGTTCAAGTCAGGATTTGAAATCAGGATTTGTAATTTGATGATCTTTGATATTTTTTTCTCTCCCCCCACAGTTCCACATTATACTCTATATCATTTTCTTACTTTATTGTATAAATAGGGATAAGGATGAGACCAGTGATTTTATTAGAATAGAGAGCTCCAAGGAGAGGGATTTTTTTTCTACCAAGTCAGGTTGGCACTTTCCCTATAATTTATAATCTTACAAATTTTACTCCTAATTTACTGAGTTAGTTGCTTAGAGTATTGAGAGGTTAAGTGATCTGACCAGGGCCACAAACCCAGTATGTTCTAGGAGGACTTAAACCCAAGTGTTACTGATATCAAGTTGTTCTATATGGACATATTGCTTTTCTTTCCATAAATATTTTACCAATATGTATTGTGTAATTTTTGAAAGACACTGTGAAGGATTCAATCCTGCACAGGGACATAGTTCACTTCCTCAAGAGGCTTATAGTCTACGGTTAGCCAAACTCTTTTTAGGGCTGCTTATCGACCTCTGGTATCCATCTTTCATCCAACTCTCATTGTGGCTCCAAGATGCTATAGCGTGTATAGCAGCCACACTCTGGTCAAATCGTCTCAGTAGTTGGA
The DNA here is from genome assembly GCF_016432865.1 of Antechinus flavipes. Taxonomy (NCBI): domain Eukaryota; kingdom Metazoa; phylum Chordata; class Mammalia; order Dasyuromorphia; family Dasyuridae; genus Antechinus; species Antechinus flavipes. The sequence continues at coordinate 119,715,127 of NC_067400.1, read as the reverse complement.
TTAAACCAGATTGAGAGTAACTTGACAGGTCTCAAACCCATTAATAATTTAGGGGATGTGATAGAAGTAGCAGATGAGAACAATGTTTTCCAGTGATGATAAAGGCAACTAAAATAAGTGCTCTGAAGTGCTTAAAGGTTGTTCAGACATCAAAGACACTAAGGACATCTATTGCCTCTGGTCCTTCTCAACTCTGCCTAATTTAAGTCTAATTCACACATAAGTAAAGACATTACCTTGTGATGTCATGGATCCTTTGAAAAATTGAAAAACAAACAATAATCCCTTTAGTTTATCACAATGTTTAGAGCATTTGTTGTAGACACTTAATAAATGCTTGAATTGAATTCAATGAAAGGCTTCTAAAGTGGGGCCAGAATGTGGATTCCTGTGAATGCCTGGCGAAGGATTTGGGAATTTATTTAGTAAGCAATGAGAAACAGGGGAGATTCATTTGGCAGTGGAGAGAAGAACATCGGAAACCAGAGAGCCAAGTCTGCAAGTTTTTGCAGTGGTTCAAGTAATAAAGTGATCATGGCATAGGAGATAAAGTGCTTGACCTCCAGTGAGGAAGACCCGAGTTAGCATCCCAAATCAAATACTTAACAGTAATGTGACACTAGAGAAAGTACTTAATATTTCTGAGATGACCCTCAGTTTCCTTGTCTGCAAAACTAGGATCTCTAAAGTCCTTCCCAATACTAAATCTATGATATTTAGGCAAGGGTGGTAGTAAATTGTAATCTAAAAGAAGGAATGTATCCAAGAGACTTCACAAAGATTTCAGAAGGGACTCCAAAAGGTTGGGGTCACAGACAAGTGTCTTAAGGAGTCTCAAAAGAATTTGAATCTATCTCCAAGTCAAGGAGCAAAGTTTATTGTAATTTTAACACCAATTGAAGTGGGCTAAGTTCCAAAATAATTTAACAAAGAACCCAGAGCAAGAAAGCAAATTTATCCAGTTCTTCACTGATATGCTAATTTTATGGCCTAGAGATAGAATTGAGGAGGGGTCTCAGAAATTTGATTATCACTGACAACCAGATTATGTTTCTGACAGTCAGCAATATTTGTAGGATTATCCTAAGGCCAAGAAGACTTTAGAATCATTAACAGATTGTTAGAACGATAGCACTCTAAGGTTAGAAGACCTCAGGATCCATAATATATCTTCCCTGAAGTCTAAAGGGAGAATTATTCTTATATTCCTAGGCCAGACGATTTTTACAGTCATTGAAGGACAGGTTGTTAGAACACTAAGATCAGGGGACCTCAGGATTACTGATTATAAAGTCAGAGGACTTTAGAATCATTGACAGATGTTAGAATAGAAGCACTCTAAAGTCAGGGGACCTTAAAATTATTGCTATATTTCCCCTCGAAGATGTGCATTATCAATATCACTTGGAATTGATTGGGTGAGTGTGAAATCAAAGATGATTTTGAAATTTTGAGACTAATAGGAACCATTATCAGAAAGTTCATTCACCTCAAGTATTTCCCCACTCCATGTAACTTCCTCTATTCAGCTACCAAAGTTATTTTCCTAAAGTACATGTTTGTTATATCCTCTGCTCAATAATTTCCAATAGCTCCCTATTGCCTCCAGCATCAAATACAAAATGCTTTGTTTGATTTTCAAATTCTTTATAGCCTTACCCCTTCTACTTTTTTTAGTCTTCTTATATTTTATTCCCTTATTCCCTACTCTTTGATGCAATGGAACTGATCTCTTTTCCTTCCCATGAACAAATCCCTCCATCTCTTAGTGTGCTGGACATTATCTTTGGCTGATTCCCAAGCCTGGAATTCTCTTCTTCTTCATCTTCTCCTACTGACTTTCTTCAAGACATATAAATTTTCTACAGGAAACTTTTTCTAAACCCCTTTTATTCTAATGTTTCCTTCCTTTAATTGTTTCCTGTTTGCTGATTGTTTGTAAAACATCTGTTTTCTTGCTGTCTCCCCATTAGATAGTAAACTTCTTGAGGGCAGGGACTTTTTGCCCTTTTTTGTATCCCCAGCACTCAGCACAGTGCCTAGTATTTAGTAGGTGCTAAACATATATTTATTGACTGACTGAAGTTAAAAGCAGGGGCAAATTTGGGAGAAAGATGATGAGTTTGGGGTTAGATATTGATCTTTTGGGGGTGCCTGGATCCCCTTCAGGAAATTCCAAAATTGGGGAAAAAAACCTTCAAAATGATTCCCTTCAATTGAAGATCTTGGTCTGATAATCAGCTCAAACTGCCCCCAGCTGGCCAAGATTTGCTCATAAAATAGATTTCTGTTTACATGCTCTTTGCAAATCTCCTCATTAGGGATTTGTCAGCTTAGAGAGCTTTTTAGTGAACAATAAAATTTCCTTTTTGCCACAGATTTCAGGGTTTGAGAATTCTTTCCCTTTTGGACCTGCAGCTGACCAGAGGGGATTCCCTGCCCCAATTCTCACCACTATCTGCTCAGCCACTAACCATATCAGTGTGAGTCTGCAGAGTTGCTTATTTATTTCTATATTCAACAAGACAATCTCAGACTGATACTGCTGAAGTATGTATAGAGTCATCAGATCTTAGGGTTTTATATATATACAAAATATATAAATTAACTATATGTTACATATAATATAAATATTTATATGTTTGTATGTATTATATATACACACATATATACATATATGTGTATATATGTGTGTGTATATAAGTTATTATATATATAATAGCTTGGTGCCCATTACAACCTGGAAATGCTTAATTGTGTGTGTCTGGCTTACTGGCACCGACCATGGATGAATAAAGAAACATGTTTCTGGCCTTAGTGTTTTGCCTGTTTTTCCTGGAACTCAGATAATTAACATCACATCATTGGGTTCTGAATTCTATAAAAGTAAACCCTAAGGAGTTATACAACTCACATTCAAGAATAAGCTGGGTTGTAAACTCATACTTCCATGGTCATGTGATATTACTTGATTCTGCAATTCTGTCTTGATCTGAGATATAAACATTTCATCCCAGTGGTAATGCATCCTTGTTCTGATTTCTCCAAATGGCAGCTTCTAGGTTAATAATAATAATAGCTAACATTGATATAGTGCTTTAAGGTCAGTAAAATTCAATGGCATTTACTTCAGGGTCACACAGCTAGTAAGTGTTTGAGGCTGGATTTGAATTCAACTTTTCCTGACTCTAGGCTCGGTGCTCAATCCACTAGACTGACTAGTTACCTTGCTCTATCTTATATTCCAGCAATATAGTTTTTTTGGGCAAATAGAGTTATTTTCTGGAAATGCTGAATAAAGATATTATTTATAATGTTTTTATTTTTCTCATGATTAAATGTTTATGTTGTACACTGCTCTGGTGCTTATGTAATCTGTAGAAAGTTAAGTCAAATATTCTGTTAATTGGATTATATTTATTTTAAACCAACACTACTAAATTTTATCCTAGGTTTGTAGTTTTGCATAGGAAGGGATGTTAAAGAACACCAAGTCCAGTCCCCTTATATTACAAATGAGGAAACTGTACCAAAATTCATGATTACTCAAAGGTAAGAAAGGTAATAAATGACAAGAATCATAAATGACTCCAGATAAATCTATTGAGCTTTCACTGTGTCTTGCCACCCATCAACTTACCACCATAGTAACTAAACTCTTTTGATAAAGAAAATAAGAAACTAGTATATGCATTAATTATTTGATGGCCTTAAAATTTTAATTTAATTTAAAATATAAAAACATTTTTTCTATTGCTAAAAATCACTAAGACTTCTGAACTCTTAGGCTCAGCTTTTAAAATCAGAATCTGTGATTCACAACCCAGCATAGGGTCTTGTAACTGAATGTGGGAATGACAAGATTATAATTTATTATCAGTAAATGCTTGGTTTGTAGATCTGTTTTACATACCTATATACCCAGGATCATGTAAAAATTTCTCAGGTGAAAATGAGTCACAAATGGAATAAGTTTAAGAAGTTCTATTCTAAAATAGTTCATTTAAAAATCTTTATATCAGGCAGGAAGATGCATTTAGTAGATTCATCTTCGAGGGGAGATATGCAATGTATACACCCAACAATAGTATTAGGAAAGAAGACAAAGGAGTTGAAAATAATCCTTTATCTCATGATGAAATTACCGGTCAGAAACCAAACAGTCCATTTAATTTTAGATTCATTTTCAAATAGATATTGCCCAAAATAATGATTGCTAAAATAAGAGATAATGGGACGAGGGGTTATTCTGATTATTAAACTGAATAATTATGAGGAAAATTTATAATCATTTCTCTTTTCTCTACATAGATTTATAGGACTTTAACACTGGAAGAAATCTTGGCAATCCTCTACCAAGGGAAATAAACTCACATAGTAGGCCAAGTCCTATTCATTGTCTACCAGCTAAAAGTGTTTTTTTATATTTAAAAAATAAGTGTTATTGTATGTAAAAATATAAAAATTATTTTAAGCTCACCATTACACAGAATCAGACCTCAGAATGTGGCTCTTCATTTAATCCAATCTTTTTTATTTTATAAATTAGGAAATGGAGGCCAAGAAAACTGAAAAAATTTGTCCAGAGTTTCAGTCAATGACAGTTTGATTCCCAATACTTTCTCCCCACATCTCCAGGGGAAAAAACATTATTTCTGAGATATTGTGGTATCCACTCTCTTGCTGCCATTTCAGCAGTGCTGTGAGCCATCCATGTGGCTACAAAGGTCAGGGGAACAGGTAAAACTCCCATTGCAAGAGACTATATCCCTGGATCCTGAGGTCTCCATTTTTTCTTTTTCTTTTTTTAGTTCTCACTATTCTAGTTCCTGGAGTATAAAAGATGCCTTTTATTTACCCTCAAACTACCTAGCCATCAAAGCGTTCTTCTCACTAGTCAGCCAAGGGCAAGTCAGACATTCTTACTCTAGCATTTTTATGTCTGCACAAAAGTAAAGAGATTAAAAGGAGGAAACTTGCTGAACTAAGAGAAAAACTAGGGGGATTTAGGCAGGGAGATCAGGAAGTGACTGTTAATATCAGGGAAAAGAAGAAAGGCAGAAAAAGACATCAGGAGAGAGAGGATGGTGGAAGACAGAAGGTATGTGGATAAATGAATATTTTAGTGTGTCTGTGAAATGTTGGCCTGTTGTATTCAGATCATAGGATTTTAGAACTGGGAGGGTCCATGGAGATGACCTAGAGTTCAATAGTTAATAAGTAGCAGATCTAGGATTTGAACACATATCTTATGATTTTAAATGATTATGATCTAATGATTATGATTCTAAATTCTAATCTTTTCAATTAGCCTCTAGATTTCTTCCTCTGATCTGGAAGCTTATCTCACTACTTCAGTGGTCCCTACTGAGGCACAACTGGAACTCAATACTGATTGACCAGCAGAAACTGTGGTCTATAACCCCAGATAGGCTATTTTGAGCCCTAAGATTTTTTCTTCCTTTAACAAATATGAAGAATATCATGAGTCTAGTAACTAGTGCCAGAGCTAGCAAGAAGTGAAATCAGGATTTGAACCAGTTATGAGAAAAATACTTTGTAAATCATAAAGTGTTAAGTATTAATTATTGTTATTGCCTGGGCAATCAATTGATCAGCAGGTACTTATTAAGCATTTATTTTGCATTAAGTACGTGCAGAAAAACTGAATAATCCCTGATTTCTATTTATATTCTATTGACAGAGTGGGTTTGGAAACCATCTCTCTCTCTCTCTCTCTCCATATATAAATATGTATATACACACATACATATGCAGAGTACATATATGTAATAATATATTGAAATAAATATAAAGTATTTAGGGCCAGATAAACACACACACACACACACACACACACACACACACACACACACATATATATATATATATATATATAAAATTAAAGATGAATATAAAGTCATTTAGGACCAGAGGAAAATTACATTTGGAGAGATCAGGAAAAACTTCTGTGTAGAAGGTGATGCTTGAGTTATCTTGAAGAAGTAAGGACTGGGTTTAGACCCTATAGTTACTGGAGTAGAATGTCAATTGATCCTTGAATATATATTTTTGGATATAACCAGAGATTTTGTCCAATTTGATTATGTCTATTACTTGTATTGTGGGGAACATTTGCTCTGAATGGCACCTTAAGGTGATTATCTTGTGTACTAGGTTAACCATTCTTATTCTGTGCTATTGTGTATTTTAATGCTGAACTATTTAATTTCAGATATAAAGTGTTTTGCAGTTAATTTTGTAAAATATTCAAAACTTTGGGGAGAAATATAATAGGTTCTTGAAATGAGTTTAAGTTTACACATTATTGTAAATAATGTAAATGTGTAAATAATTACACATAAATTTATAAATATGAAAACTCATATTTAGATGAATTTTCCATGGGAAGAGTAAAATCTGAAACCTAAATGATCAGAATTCTGGAATTTGTATTTCAGATGGATAGTGTGCTCTTGAAACCTAGGAGAGAGATTGTACTATTATGTTCTATGAGCTGTTTGTGGGTATAGGGGAAAAGAAGGGCTGGACTTTGATTGTAACCAGGAGTAAGGAAATGACCTAGGCAAAGTGCCCCATGCTGAAGGAATGGTCATTATAAGGGGCCATTAGAGATACCTGCTGGTGTCCTAGAACAAAGAATTCAGATTAAAGCTGCTCATTATAACTACCCCTTTAAGAATTAAGGGAGGCACTGAAAGATTTTTTTTTTTTTACTCTTAAAATTCTCATCTCTGTACTTATTGCTAACAGTTAATTTTTATAATTTCTCCTTGCTCTTTATTTAACCTTTTTCTTTACTGTGTATTATGCTTAGTATAAAAATCCATCTTGAATACTGGAGTTGAATTTATGCATTGCATTTTGGGCTAAAAAAAGAGAAATGGAAAATTCCAGTAATTACATGGGGATATATAGAACTAAAAAAAAAAAAAAATAGGTCAGAAAACTAAATCCTGTCCTACTGACAACCTATCAATTGTGATCTAGGAGCTCAAGAGCTATCTATGATTTTAAAATTGATAACCTATATTTAAGCTCCCTAAAATAGCAGAGAAAGGGATTTATGGGGAATTGAAGAAATTTGCCTTTAGGCTAGAAAGAGAACTCTTTGTTGTAGTTGGGAATAGCTTGGTAGGAATTAGTTTTACAAAAATTCTTGCCAGGTGAGGGAGTAAAAAGATGTGTACTCAATCAACTTTGCTCTCCAATGACACCTGGTGAGTATCCAAGAATGAAAGATAGAACAAAACCATGGAGATGTGATATGGAGGGCCTTGTGGAAAAAAGAGAAAGATAGCCAAGTTGGCTGGATTGTAGAGTACAGGAAAGGGAATGATACATAAAGAGGCTAGAAAGGCAAGTCACAACCAAGTTTTTTCTCTTCTTCCTCCTTTTTAAAGTTGTGAGGAACTTTAAAAACTAAATGGAGGACAAACATACACACTCATGTATACATACATACATACATATATTTCTCTGGTTTTAAAATATATATTTTAAAATTTATATAATATAAATTAGATATATTTTATAAATTTTGCATAATGCAAAGTATATATTTATATATTAATAATATTTTATATTATAATATATTATATTATACATTTTAAATATATATATATATATATACACACACATTATAGAGGTAATAGGCAGTTGGGGCAAGTTATTGAGTATATATTGAGATATGCTAAAGAAAACCAGTTTGACAGAAGAGAGAGAGAAAAGTTTCTTAATTTATCATTAGAAGATCTGAGTTCAGATCTTTCCCTTGTCACTCACTTTTTTGGCTTTAGTTTACTCTTATGAAACAATGTGGTGGACTTGATCACTGTAAGATTTCTTCCTGTTCTAGATGTGTTGTGGAATCATATGGCCATCCATCCTAAACATGGCTTCACGTGATTTAAGAGAAAGCAGAGTTGATGTGAACATTTGGGTTGCCTTTAAAGCTGACACACTCTGTTAGAGAAAATAAAATTTGTGCTTTGATGCTTTTGCATTAAAAAATAAACACCTCATACCATCTCATACCTCTCAGATTGGCTAAGGTGACAGAAAAGATAATGATAAATGTTGGAGGCGATGTGGGAAAACCGGGACACTGATACATTGTTGGTGGAGTTGTGAAATGATCCAACCATTCTGGAGAACAATCTGGAATTATGCCCAACAGGCTATCACACTGTGCATACCCTTTTACCCATCAGTGCCCCTATGCGGTCTGTATCCCAAGGAAGTCATAAAGGAAGGAAAAGGGTCCACATGTGCAAAAATGTTTGTAGCAGCAATTTTTGTAGTGACAAAGAATTGGAAAATGAGTAGATGCCCATCAGTTGGGAAATGGCTGAATAAGTTGTGGTATATGAAGGCAATGAAATATTATTATTCTATGAAAATGATGAGCAAGCTGATTTTAGACAGGCCTGGAAAAATTTACATGAACTGATCCTGAGTGAAACAAGAAGAACCAGGAAAACATTGTACACAATAATAGCAAGAATATGCGATGATCAACTTCCGGTTAAGATGGCGGAGAGGAGGCTCACAGCTGCATGAGCTCCGCGCTTTCTCTCACTATCCACTTAATTACAAGCCTCTGAATCAATGCTTGACTGAAAAAAACCCACATATAGTTACCAAGAGAAGCCATCCTTGAGATCCGCCAAAAAAGGTCTGTCTTTACTGGAGGGCTGGGGCGGTTTTAGATCGGGCGCAGGCTGAGGGCAGCGGCAGTGAGGGCACAGGAGCAGACTGGAGAGGGGGTGGGGAGTGATCGCAGCCGTCTCTGCGGGGAGAGCTTCGCTACAGGTTTGGAACCTGCAGCAAGTCAACAGCCCAGCAGAGAAGCTAAAAACACCGGGGCTGAAGAATACAACCCCAAACAGCTGGAGTCTCTCGGGACCTGGCCGCCCCCCTCCTTCCCCCCCCCCAGTGACTCAGCACGCTTTGGGATCTCAGAGCGCAGGCGCAGCACAGTCCTGCTAGTGCCTCACTGCTGCCCCCTGCAGTCTGTAGAGGAAGCTCGATAACACACCCAGCCCCTCCCCAAAGAAAGACTCCAGTTTTTTCTGTTTTTCTTTGGTAGTTTATCTCTGATTAATAGACAGAATGAGCAAGAAGCTGAAGAGGACTTTAACCCTTGACAGCTTCTACACAGATAGAGAGCAGACTCTAAATCCTGAGGAGACTAAAAACAGGCAGTCCCCAGGTGAATCCCCAAAGGAGGAGATCATCTGTTCCTCAGCACAGATGAACCTCATAGAAGTGATTAAAAAGGCTCTCACAAGGGAGCTAGAAGAAAAATGGGGAAAGCAGAGTGAGGCTTGGCAAAAGGAGAAGGAAACTTGGGAAAAGGAGAGGGAGGCTTGGCAAAAGAGCCTGGAGAAAGTTAAAGAGAGAGTGGATAAAGAAGTAAAATCCTTGAAAAATAGGATTAGTGAACTGGAAACAGAAAACAGCTCTCTAAAAAACAAAATTGGCGAAATGGAAAAAAATTCCACAGAACAAAAGAACTCAATTGGACAATTAGAAAAAGATTTTAAAAAAGTGAGTGAAGAAAATACTTCACTGAAAATCAGAATTGAACAAGTGGAATTGAATGACTCGAGGAGACAAGAAGAATCAGTCAAGCAAATCCAAAAAAATCAAACAATGGAGAAAAATGTGAAATACCTTCTGGGGAAGACAACAGACCTGGAAAACAGATCCAGGAGAGACAATCTGAGAATCATTGGACTTCCAGAAAAACATGATGAAAAAAAGAGCCTGGACACTATTTTCCAGGAAATTATCAAAGAGAACTGCCCAGAAGTCATAGGAACAGAGGAAAAAATAAACATTGAAAGGATTCATCGATCACCCACTGAAAGGGATCCTAAAATCAAAACACCAAGGAATATAGTGGCCAAATGCCAGAACCCTCAGATGAAAGAAAAAATATTGCAAGCGGCTAGAAAAACCCAATTCAAGTATCAAGGAGCCACAATAAGGATCACCCAGGATCTGGCAGCATCCACATTAAAAGATCGAAGGGCCTGGAATATGATATTCCGAAAGGCTAAGGAACTTGGTATGCAACCAAAAATAACTTACCCAGCGAGAATGAGCATCTTTTTCCAGGGAAGAAGATGGACATTCAACGAAGTAAGCGAATTTCATCTATTTCTGATGAAAAAACCAGAACTTAACAAAAAGTTTGATCTACAAATATAGAACTCAAGAGAAATCTAAAAAGGTAAAGATTAATCTTGGGAACTATATTTTGACTATATAGATGTATAAAGAATACATGTATACCTTGTTCTAGAAATTGATGTGGAAAGGACATTGTACCAGAAAAAGGGTAAAGTGGGGGTAGTACATCTCATGAAGAGGCATAGGAAACCTATTATATCTGAGAGAAAGAATGGAGGGGGATGAATATAGTAGGTATCTTACTGCCTTCAGAATTGGCTTTAAGTGAAAAATCTTAAGACATATTCAATCTATGGTGAAACTTCTCCCATCTCATTGAAAAGTGAGAAGGGAAAAGTGGAAAGGGAAGGAATAAGCTAAGCAGAAGGGAATACGGGAACTGGGAGGGAAAGGGGTAAGATAGGGGGAGGAACTCTAAGGGGGGGGGAGGGATACTAAAAAGGGAGGGCTGTGAGAAGCAAGTGGTGCTCACAAGCTTAATACTGGGAAGGGGGGGAAAGAGGAAAGAAGGGAGAAAAGCATAATCCGGGGTTAACAAGATGGCAAGCAATACAGAATTGGTCATTCTAACCATAAACGTGAACGGGGTAAACTCCCCCATAAAGAGGAAGCGGTTAGCAGAATGGATTAAAAGCCAGAATCCTACAATATGTTGTTTACAGGAAACACACCTGAAGCGGGGAGATACATGCAGGTTTAAAGGTAAAAGGTTGGAGCAAAATCTACTATGCTTCAGGTGAAGTCAAAAAAGCAGGGGTAGCCATCCCGATCTCAGATCAAGCTAAAGCAAAAATTGATCTAATTAAAAGAGATAAGGAAGGGCACTATATCTTGCTAAAGGGCAGCATGGATAATGAAGCACTATCTATATTAAACATATATGCATCAAGTGGGGTAGCATCTAAATTCTTAAAAGAGAAACTAAGAGAGCTGCAAGAAGAAATAGACAGTAAAACTATAATAGTGGGAGACCTTAACCTTGCACTCTCAGAATTAGATAAATCAAACCACAAAATAAATAAGAAAGAAGTCAAAGAGGTAAATAGAATACTAGAAAAGTTAGATATGATAGATCTCTGGAGAAAATGTAATGGAGACAGAAAGGAATACACTTTCTTTTCAGCAGTTCATGGAACCTATACAAAAATTGACCATATATTAGGACATAAAAACCTCAAACTCAAATGCAGTAAGGCAGAAATAGTAAATGCATCCTTTTCAGACCACGATGCAATGAAAATTACATTCAACAAAAAACCAGGGGGAAGTAGACCAAAAAGTAATTGGAAACTAAATAATCTCATACTAAAGAATGATTGGGTGAAACAGCAAATCATAGACATAATTAATAACTTCACACAAGAAAACGATAATAATGAGACATCATACCAAAATGTATGGGATGCAGCCAAAGCGGTAATAAGGGGAAATTTCATATCTCTAGAGGCCTATTTGTATAAAATAGAGAAAGAGAAGATCAATGAATTGGGTTTGCAACTAAAAATGCTAGAAAAGGAACAAATTAAAAACCCCCAGTCAAACACTAAACTTGAAATTCTAAAAATAAAAGGAGAGATCAATAAAATTGAAAGTAAAAAAAAACTATTGAAATGATTAATAAAACTAAGAGTTGGTTCTATGAAAAAACCAACAAAATAGACAAACCCTTAATAAATCTGATTAAAAAAAGGAAAGAGGAAAATCAAAGTTTAAAACTCACCAGTAACGAAGAGGAAATTAGAGCAATAATTAGGAGTTACTTTGCTCAACTTTATGCCAATAAATTCGACAACTTAAATGAAATAGAAAAATACCTCCAAAAATATAGCTTGCCCAAACTAACAGAGGAAGAAGTAAATATCCTAAACAGTCCCATCTCAGAAAAAGAAATAGAACAAACTATCAATCAACTCCCTAAGAAAAAATCCCCAGGACCAGATGGATTTACATGTGAATTCTACCAAACATTTAAAGAACAATTAACTCCAATGCTAAATAAACTATTTGAAAAAATAGGGATTGAAGGAGTCCTACCAAACTCCTTTTATGACACAGACATGGTACTGATACCTAAACCAGGTAGGCTGAAAACAGAGAAAGAAAATTATAGACCAATCTCCCTAATGAATATTGATGCTAAAATCTTAAATAAAATATTAGCAAAAAGATTACAGAAAATCATCCCCAGGATAATACACTATGACCAAGTAGGATTTATACCAGGAATGCAGGGCTGGTTCAATATTAGGAAAACTATTAGCATAATTGACTATATCAATAACCAAACAAACAAAAACCATATGATCATCTCAATAGATGCAGAAAAAGCATTTGATAAAATCCAATATCCATTCCTAATAAAAACACTTGAGAGCATAGGAATAAATGGACTTTTCCTTAAAATAGTCAGGAGCATATATTTAAAACCATCAGTAAGCATCATATGCAATGGAGAAAAACTGGAACCTTTCCCAGTAAGATCTGGAGTGAAGCAAGGTTGCCCTCTATCACCATTATTATTTAATATCGTATTAGAAACACTAGCCTCGGCAATAAGAGTCGAGAAAGATATTAAAGGAATTAGAGTAGGCAATGAAGAAACCAAACTATCACTCTTTGCAGATGATATGATGGTATACCTAGAGAACCCCAGAGATTCTACTAAAAAGCTATTGGAAATAATTCATAATTTTAGCAAAGTAGCTGGCTACAAAATAAATCCCCATAAATCCTCAGCATTTTTATACATCTCCAACAAAACCCAACAGCAAGAGATACAAAGAGAAATTCCATTCAGAATAACTGTTGATACCATAAAATATTTGGGAATCTATCTACCAAAGGATAAGTCAGGAATTATATGAGCAAAATTATAAAAAAGTCTCCACACAAATAAAGTCAGACTTAAATAATTGGAAAAATATTAAGTGCTCTTGGATCGGCCGAGCGAACATAATAAAGATGACAATATTCCCTAAACTAATCTATTTATTTAGTGCTATACCAATCAGACTTCCAAGAAAATATTTTAATGATCTAGAAAAAATAACAACAAAATTCATATGGAACAATAAAAAGTCGAGAATCTCAAGGGAATTAATGAAAAAAAAATCAAATGAAGGTGGCCTAGCTGTACCTGATCTAAAATTATATTATAAAGCAGCAGTCACCAAAACCATTTGGTATTGGCTAAGAAATAGATTAGTGGATCAGTGGAAAAGGTTAGGTTCACAAGACAGAATAGTCAACTATAGCAATCTAGTGTTTGACAAACCCAAAGCCCCTACCTTCTGGGAAAAGAATTCATTATTTGATAAAAACTGCTGGGATAATTGGAAATTAGTATGGCAGAAATTAGGCATGGACCCATACCTAACACCATATACCAAGATAAGATCAAAATGGGTCCATGACCTAGGCATAAAGAACGAGATTATAAATAAATTAGAGGAACATAGAATAGTTTATCTCTCAGACTTGTGGAAGAGAAAGAAATTTGTGACCAAAGATGAACTAGAGACCATTACTGATCACAAAATAGAAAATTTTGATTACATCAAATTAAAAAGCCTTTGTACAAACCAAACTAATGCAAACAAGATTAGAAGGGAAGCAACAAACTGGGAAAACATCTTCACAGTTAAAGGTTCTGATAAAGGCCTCATTTCCAAAATATATAGAGAACTGACTCAAATTTATAAGAAATCAAGCCATTCTCCAATTGATAAATGGTCAAAGGATATGAACAGACAATTTTCAGAGGATGAAATTGAAACTATTACCACTCATATGAAAGAGTGTTCCAAATCATTATTGATCAGAGAAATGCAAATTAAGACAACTCTGAGATACCACTACACACCTGTCATATTGGCTAAGATGACAGGAAAAAATAATGATGAATGTTGGAGGGGATGAGGGAAAACTGGGACACTAATGCATTGTTGGTGGAGTTGTGAACGAATCCAACCATTCTGGAGAGCAATCTGGAATTATGCCCAAAAAATTATCAAATTGTGTATACCCTTTGATCCAGCAGTGTTTCTATTGGCTTATATCCCAAAGAAATACTAAAGAAGGGAAAGGGACCTGTATGTGCCAAAATGTTTGTAGCAGCCCTATTTGTATTGGCTAGAAACTGGAAAATGAATGGATGCCCATCAATTGGAGAATGGCTGGGTAAATTGTGGTATATGAATGTTATGGAATATTATTGTTCTGTAAGAAATGACCAGCAGGATGAATACAGAGAGGACTGGCAAGACTTACATGAACTGATGCTAAGTGAAATGAGCAGAACCAGGAGATCATTATACACTTCGACAACAATATTGTATGAGGACATATTTTGATGGAAGTGGATTTCTTTGACAAAGAGACCTAACTGAGTTTCAATTGATAAATGACGGACAAAAGCAGCTACACCCAAAGAAAGAACACTGGGAAATGAATGTGAACTATCTGCATTTTTGTTTTTCTTCCTGGGTTATTTATACCTTCTGAATCCAATTCTCCCTATGCAACAAGAGAACTGTTCGGTTCTGCAAACATATATTGTATCTAGGATATACTGTAACATATCCAACATATAAAGGACTGCTTGCCATCTAGGGGAGGGGTGGAGGGAGGGAGGGGGAAAAAAATCGGAAAAGAAACGAGTGCAAGGAATAATGTTGTCAATATAAAGTAATCATTAAATAAAAAATAAAAATTAAAAAAAAAAGAATATGCGATGATCAACTATGAAAAATTTGGTTCTTCTCAGTGATTCAATGATCCAAAAACAATCCCAATAGATTTTGAACAGAAAATGCCATCTGCATCCAGAAAAAGAACTATGGAGATTGAATGTAAAGGAACACATGCTATGTTCAATTCTTTTTTTTTTTTTTTTTTTTTTTCTGTTCTTTTTCTCTCTCTTGGTTTATACCCTTTTTTCTGACTTATCTCTCCCAACATGATTCATAAAGCAAAGTCTATTAAATAAATAAATAAACACTTCAGTTACGTTCTTGTAACGTGACTCCTTTCACGAGCGGAGTATCTGCCCTCTACTTACCCATCTTCTGGGTCTTCGGTCGTCACCGGCTTCCGAGGAAGAACTAGACACTGAGCCGAGTTACCAGAGGTCAAACGGACTTTATTCTTACACAGCTACATCAGGTCAAAGAGAGCGTGCTCCAGGAAGTACATTGTATTTATAGCCTTTTTGGTTTTTACAGCACCAATCAGGATGTCTGATATAGCTTTATCCTTAAAAGGTAATCCTGAGTTTAGCAAATCTGTGCTCTTTTGGCGGTTACTAAGTCCTAATCCCTATCCCAGCCCCCAACACGTTCTCAGAAGAGATAAGGAAAAAAAAAGGAAGAAAAAAGAGGACTTTTCAAAGACTAATAATGTAGGAAAATCTGACGTTCAGATTAGGGAGTTTAATACTTTGCCAGGTAGTGAATGATTGATCTAAGAAGATATGGAATTTTATTTTATTTATTTTATTAAAATGACCTATAGATTACAATGCTTTGTGATACTTTGGGCAAATAAATGTTTTGAAGTTCTTTAGACTAGAGAATCAATAAAATGCCAGTCCATAAAAATAACAGAATCTAAGGCAGGACTTGAAAAGCCTAGAGAAGTCTTTGTCAGGGGAATGCTTCATCTGTACCATTTCAGACTGATGGATGTTTTAACTGTCCTTAAAGTTCTCCAGAGAAAGAGATAATATGGTCCTCCACAGTGAATCATTCTTAACAATTTTAGTTTTCCTCTCAATTCTTTCCCTATCCTCCTGGATAGTTCCCAAATAGATGCTGTCCCTGGACAGTTGGAGTATCACTGCCACTCTCTAATTATAGAAAAATACATACATATATACAAACATATATATATTATACATATATATATGTGTGTGTGTGTGTGTGTGTGTGTGTGTGTGTGTGTAGCTCACTTCTGCAACTGAACTGTAAGGTTCTTGAGGACAGGTGTCAAGTTTTTACCTTCTTATTTCTCCATCATTTACCTCATCTCTTGGCACTCAGTAAATGGGGTTATATTAATAATGTCTACCTTGATTGTCTTTTTTGTTGTTATAATCTAGAACCTGAGATCAAAAAGCAAAGTATTTCTTTTCCAAAGCTTATGCCTCTGTCTTTGTATTCCTTTTTTTCTCTCCATCAGTGATAGCTTTACCCTTTTTATTCCCCTGCAACATGCCATGCTCATATTTCTTTCAATTCATGTAATGATTAAAGATAATAGACTCACAGAGAAAAGCTATGTAGAACTAAATTAACTTGCACAATGGAACACTTTTGTGCCATGAGAAATGATGAAAGGGACATTTCAAATGAGACCTGGGAAGACTTGCATGAATTGGAGCAGAGTAAAATGAACAGAACCAGGAGAACAATTTATGCAATAAAAACAAGCAACCTTGAAAAACTTAAGAACTCTGATCAACAAAATATTTAAGCATAATTCCAGAGGGATGGGAATGAAGCATGCTACTCATCTCTTGATAGGATATCAAGGTGCAGAATAGATTTATATTTTTAGATAAGGCCAAAGCCAAAGTAGGAACTTGTTTTGCTTGACTATATATATTCCTTATATGAGGTTTTTTTTTTTTTTAATTGCCATGGTGGGATTGTTGGAGGAAGAGAAAAATCTACTTTTGTTCATTAAAAAATAAAATTTAATTGAAAAAAAAATTAAATCACATATGCATAGTATCATGCTACTCAAATTTGTACTTCCAAGTCTTCCTTGTTGTCATTTCTTTTTTTAATCAGAAGACTCTTCTTTAAGCCCCTTCCCCTGTAGTCACTGTGTTTTTCTTCTTAATACCGTAATACCTTTACTATCATGATGATGATATACTCTAAAGTAGAACCCTGGCAGTTATGGAGTTAACTCCAAATTCAATCAATGCATTATTATATAAGATCCAGTAGAGGTTGACAGAATCCTCACCAGTGGTAGTAACACTCAACACGTAAATAAAGTTTTTAAGTTTACACAGTGCTTTTCTTATGACAACCTTGGGAAGTAATTGATACCAGTATTGTTCCCATTTTACAGGTAAAAGCAAAGGCTCATAAGATAAGTGATCTGCTCATAGTTACCCAACTAGAAAATTTCAGTTAGATTTAGAACTCAGCTCTTTAATTCCAATACTTTGGTTCTTTCCACTATATTATATTGTCTTCCATTGTATTTTCACAAGTAGGAGAGCTATTGAGCTAATCTTAATTGCTTATAACTGGAATGTTAGTTCATTCAAAGGAGAGAGGAACCTTAGTCAAGTATAGACATTTTATTGGGAAAGTTTGACTGAGGTGCCAAAGGAATGAAGCACGAGACTTCAGAGAAGTCAGGCCGAAATATGGGAAGGAAATAGGATCAAGGATTTAGGAGATGAGGTAAAAAATTAAGGATCAACTGAGTCCAAGGGTATGGAGGCTGTAAGATCATGGACAAAAAGTCAAGAGTTCTGAGTTAAAAATCAACATAATAATCATCAGTCAGCTGAGACCAAAGCAGCAGAAGAGATCTGAGAAGACCTACCATCTTTGATTGTATCTGTATGTTTTCCATATGTGTTATATGGAGAATAAGATTCATAAAGCTTCCATTTATCAACCATCCATTCTCATCTCAATTTCTTGCTTCCATCACCACTTATTGAAATTAATCTCTCAAATTTCCCCAGCTGACCTTTTGGGGGTCTTAATCATCCTTAATCTCTGCACATCATCTGACACCTTTGACCACCTCGTCCCTCTGGCTAGCCTCTTCTCCCTCAGCTCTTGATAAATTTTGCTTTCTTGGTTCTCCTGTTTCATAACTTTTTAGACTTCTTTGCTGTTTTTTGAATTTTTAGACTCAGATCACAGAACACTGAGCTGGAATGGATCTTAGGATCATATAATTCTATCTTCCTTCATTTTATAGATGTAGAAATTGAATCTCAGGGATTAGAAGGTTCCTGTCCAACGTCATACAACTAGTAAATGGCATGGTCAACAAAAGAGATATATACATTTAAAGCAATAAAATTTAATCATAAATCTTCTTATTCCAAATTGTTGCTCTATCAACAGAACCATGGCTGTTTAAATAACCTTTTCCTGATTCCGTTCTTCTCCCTTCTTAGAATTGTAATATTATTGGTATCCTATCCCTTATACTTTTTGTACAGTTTCTTTTTCTACTTCCATCTTCCTCCTCAGGTACCAGAATACCTACTCCCACTCTCCCACTGGTGTCTTTCCTTTATCTGAGTCTTAGATCTCAAGATATTCTCTCCCCATCCCTCAGGATCTCCTCTCTTTTGTGTTCCTATACTATCTTCCTTGGCAATCTTAATCATTTTTGTGACTTAGCTATCACTTCTTTTTTTATAGCTTTTATTTACAAGATATATACATGGATAATTTTTCAGCACTGACCCTTCAAAACTTTGTCTTTCAACTTTTCCCCTCCTTTCCCCCATCCCCTTCCCCAGATGGCAGGTAGATCAATACATGTTAAATATATTAAAGTATATGCTAAATACAATATATGTATACATATCCGTATAGTTATTTTGCTGCATAAGAAGAATTGGACTTTGAAACAAGGTAATGAGAAGGAAATCAAAAATGGAAGTGGATAAAAACAGAGGGATTGGAAATTCTATGTAGTGGTTCACATTCATTTCCCATAGTTCTTTCTCTGGGTGTAGCTAGTTCTCTTCATTGTTGAACAAATGGAACTTATTTGGTTCATTTCATTATTGAAGAGAGCCACGTTCATCAGAATTGATCATCATACAGTATTGTTGTTTAAGTAAATGATGCTGTTCTGTCCTCATTTCACTTAGCATCAGTTCATGTAAGTCTCTCCAACCCTCTCTGTATTCATTTTACTAGTCATTTCTTAAAGAACAATAATATTCCATAACATTCATATACCACAATTTATTCAGCCATTCTCCAATTGATGGGCATCCACTCAATTTCCAGTTTTTAGCCACTACAAAAAGGGCTGCCACGAACATTTTTTCACATACAAGTTCCTTTCCCTTCTTTAAGATCTCTTTTGGTAGTAACACTGCTGGATCAAAGGATATGCAGTTTGACAACTTTTTGAGCATCGTTACAAATTGCTCTCCAGAATGGCTGGGTATATTCACAATTCCACCAACAATGTATCAGTGTCCCAGTTTTCCCACATCCCCTTCAACATTCAGCATTATCTTTTCCTGTCTTCCTAGCCAATCTGAGAGGTATGTAGTGGTATCTCAGAGTTGTCTTAATTTGCATTTTTCTGATTAATAATGACTTGGAGCATCTTTTCATATGGCTAGAAATAATTTCAGTTTCTTCATCTGAGAATTGTCTGTTCATATCCTTTGACCATTTATCAATTGGAGAATGGCTTAATTTCTTGTAAATTAGAATCAGTTCTCTATATATTTTGGAAATGAGGTCTTTATCAGAATCTTTGACTGTAAAAATGTTTTCCCAGTTTACTGTTTCCCTTCTAATCATGTCTGAATTAATTTTGTTTGTACAAAAGCTTTTTAATTTGATGTAATCAAAATTTTCTATTTTGTGATCAATAATGATCTCTAGTTCTTCTTTGGTCACAAATTCCTTCCTCCTCCACAGGTCTGAGAAGTAAACTATCCTATGTTCTTCTAATTTATTTATAATCTTATTCTCTATGCCTAGATTATGAACCCATTTTGACCTTATCTTGGTGTACGATGTTAAGTGTGGGTCAGTGCCTAGTTTCTGCCATACTAATTTCCAATTTTCCCAGCAGTTTTTGTCAAACGGTGAATTCTTATCCCAAAAGCTGGGGTCTTTGGGTTTGTCAAACACTACATTATTAAAGTTATTGACTATTTTGTCCTGTGAACCTAATCTATTCCACCAATCAACTAGTCTATTTCTTAGCCAATACCAAATGGTTTTGGTGACTGCTGCTTTATAATATAATTTTAGATCTGATACAGCTAGGCCACCTTCATTTGATTTTTTTTTCATTAGTTCCCTTGAAAGTCTTGACCTTTTGTTCTTCCAGATGAATTTTGTTGTTATTTTTTATAGGTGATTAAACTAGTTTTTGGGAGTCTGATTGGTTCAGCACTAAATAAATAGATTAGTTTAGGTAGAATTGTCATCTTTATTATATTTGCTTGCCCTATCCAAAAGCACTTAATATTTTTCCAATTGGTTAGATCTGACTTTATTTGTGTGGAAAGTGTTTTGTAGTTTTGCTCATATAGTTCCTGACTTTTCCTTGGCAGATAGATTATTTTGTTAGTGATATATAAGAATGCTGATGATTTATGTGGGTCTATTTTGTATCCTGCAACTTTGCTAAAGTTGTGGATTATTTCTAATACCATGTTTCCCCGATAATAAGACCTATCCCAAAAATAAGCCCTCCCCTGTTCTTCCCCAGTGATTTGCTTGTTGGTGCCATTGAGAGCAGTGCCGTGGAGGAGAGCTGAGGTAGGACAACATAAAAACCTGGTATGTAGGCAGGAGTGAGGGGACATGATGGAGGATAAAAGGGGCATGATGGAGGATAAAAGAAGAATTCAGGGGGCATCATGGATGATAGAAGGAGCACTCAGGGAGCATGATGGAGTTAAAACATTATTGAATAAAGGTACATTTTTTTTGTTAACATTTACCTGTTTATTAAAATTGCTGTCAATGTTCATTAAAATAAGCCTTCCCCTGAAAATAAGCTCTCTGGTGTTTTTCTGTCCAAAAAAATAATAAGACAGTGTCTTATTATTGGGGAAACACGGTAGTTTTTTAGTAGAATTTCTGGGATTCTCTAAGTATACCATCATATCATCAGCAAAGAGTAACAATTTGGTTTCCTCATTACCTACTCTAATTCTTTTAATCTTTTCCTCAACTCTTATTGCCAAAGCTCACATTTCTAATACAATATTGAATAGTAATGGTGATATTGGGCAATCTTGTTTCACTCCTGATTTTATTGGGAATGGTTCCAACTTATCCTCATTACATATGATGCTTATTGTTGGTTTTAAATAGATGATACTGACTATTTTAAGGAAAAGTTCATTTATTCCTATACTCTCAAGTGTTTGTAATAGGAATGTAATTTTTTTTTTGGGGGGGTTTATTAGATGCTTTTTCTGCATCTATTGTGATGATCATGATCATATGGTTTTAGTTAATTTTGTTATTGATACAGTCAATTATGCTACTAGTTTTCCTAATATTGAACCAGCCCTTCATTCCTGGTATAAATCCCATTTGGTCATGATATATTATCCTGGGGATAATTTTCTGTAATCTTTTTGCTAATATTTTATTTAAGATTTTAGCATCAATATTCATTAGGGAGATTGGTCTATAATTTTCTTTCTCTGTTTTCAATCTACCTGGTTTAGGTATCAGTACCATGTCTCTGTCTTAAAAGGAATTTGGTAGGAGTCCTTTATTCCCTATTTTTTTCAAATAGTTTGTATAACATTGGAGCTAATTGTTCTTTAAATGTTTGTAGAATTCACATGTAAATCCATCTGGTCCTGGGGATTTTTTCTTAGAGAGTTGATTAATAGCTTGTTCTATTTCTTTTTCTAAAATGGGACTATTTAAGCAATTTACTTCCTCCTCTGTTAATCTGGGGAAACTCTATTTTTGAAAGTAGTCATCCACTTCACTTAGGTTATCAAATTTATTGGCATAAAGTTGGGCAAAGTAACTCTTAATTTTTGCTCTAATTTCCTCTTCTTTGATGAAAAATTCTCCCTTTTCATTTTTAAGACTAACAATTTGATTTTCCTCTTTCCTTTTTCTAATCAGATTTACCAAAGGTTTATCTATTTTGTTGTGTTTTTTCATAAAACCAACTCTTAGTTTTATTTATTAATTCAATAGTTTTTTACTTTTAATTTTATCAATTTCTCCTTTTAATTTTAGAATTTCAAGTTTAGCATTTGGGGGTTTTTAATTTGCTCTTTTTTCTAGCTTTTTAAGTTGCAAGCCCAATTCATTGATCTTCTCTTTCTCTATTTTATTCAAGTAAACCTCTAAAGATATTAAATTTCCCCTTATTATTGCTTTGTCTGTGCCCTGCAAATTTTGGTATGTTGTCTCATTGTTGTCATTCTCTTGGGTGAAATTATATTAATTGTGTCTATGATTTACTGTTTCACCCTTTCATTCTTTTGGATGAGATTATTTATTTTCCAATTACTTTTTGGTCTATTTACCCCTAACTTTTTGTTGAATGTACTTTTTATTGCATCGTGATCTGAAAAGAATGCATTTACTATTTCTGCCTTTCTGCAGCTGATTTTGAGGTCTTTATGTCCTAATCAATGCTCATTTTTGGTATAGGTTCCATGAACTGCTGAGAAGAAAGTATACTCCTTTCTTTCTGTCTCCATTAACTTTTCTCCAAAGATATATTATACCTAACTTTGCTAATATTCTATTTACCTCTTTAATTTCTTTCTTACTTGTTTTGTGGTTTGATTTATCTAATTCTGGGAGTGCAAGGTTGAGATCTCCCACTATTCTAGTTTTGCTGCCTATTTCTTCTTGCAACTCTCTTAACTTCTCCTTTAGGAAGTTAGATGTTATACCACTTGGTGCATATATATTTAGTATTGATATTGTTTCATTGTCTATGCTACCCTTTAGCAAGATATAGTTTCCTCCCTTATCTCTTTTAATTAGATCCATTTTTGCTTTTGCTTGATCTGAGTTAAGGATGGCTACCCCTGCTTTTTTTACTTCAACTGAAGCATAATAAATTCTGCTTTTACCTTTACTCTGTATGTATCACCATGCTTTAAATGTGTTTCCTGTAAACCACATAGTATAGGATTCTGACTTTTGATCCAGTCTGCTATCCACTTCCACTTCATGGGAAAGTTCATTTCACTCATATTTACAGTTAAAACTACTAATTCTGTATTTCCTGTTATCTTATTATCCTCAGATTATGCTTTTCTTTTTCTTTCCCCCATTGTCTCC
Organism: Antechinus flavipes; assembly: GCF_016432865.1. Taxonomy (NCBI): domain Eukaryota; kingdom Metazoa; phylum Chordata; class Mammalia; order Dasyuromorphia; family Dasyuridae; genus Antechinus; species Antechinus flavipes. Next base: position 119,691,884 of record NC_067400.1, on the reverse strand, counting down.
TCCCCAGTATTAAACTTATGGGCACCACTTGCCTCATGCAGCTCTCCCTCTTTAGAATCCCTCACACTCCCTTTGAATCCTTTGCCCTTTTTTATACCTTTCTCTTACTACACTTTTCCTTTTTCTTTTTCCTCTCCCACTTTTTAATGAACTGAGAGAAGTTTCTCTATAAACCAAATATGTCTAATATTTTGTCTTTGATCCAAATCTGATGAGAGTAAGATTCACACAATGTTCCTCCCCCTACCTAAATTCCCTTAGAGATGATAGGTTCCTTTGCCTCTTTGTGGGTTGTAATTTCCCTCTTTTTATCTCCCCTTTTCCCTTTTTTCTGATACTATTCCTTTTCCACTTCTACTTCCTTTTTTTGTATTATAACAGTAAAATTAAACTCCATACGCACTCTTTATGTATGTCCATGACAGAAATACAGTTCTCAAGAGTTCTTTTTATCTTTTATGCTTCTCTTGAGTCCTATATTTAGAGGTTAAAGTTTTGTTTAGCTCTGGTTTTTTCATTAGGAATAAATGGAATTCACCTGTTTCATTGAATGTCCATCTTCTTCCCTGGAAGAAAATGCTCAGCTTAGCTGGGTAGTTTATTTTTGTCTGCATTCCAAGTTCTTTTGCCTTTTGATTATCATATTCCAGGCCTTTTGATCCTTTAATGTGGAAACAGCTAGATCCCGAGTGATCCTTATTGTGACTCCTCAGTATTTGAATTGTTTTTTACTGGCTCCTTGTAATAATTTTTTCATTAGTCTGATAGATCTAAAATTTAGCCACAATATTCCTCAGAGTTTTTATTTTGGGGTCTCTTTCAGAAGGTGTTCAAGGAATTCTTTCAATGCCTATTTTAACTCCTGATTCTATTAAATCTGGGCAGTTATCTTTGATGATTTCCTGTAAAATAATGTCTAGGCTCTTTTTTTCATCATAATTTTCAGGAAGTCCAATAATCCTCAGATTATCTCTCCTAGATCTATTTTCCAGGTCTGTTGTTTTTCCAAGTAGGTATTTGACATTTTTTTCTATGTTTTCATTTTTTTGGTTTTGCTTGACTGATTCTTGATGTCTCAACAAATCATTCCTTTCTATTTGTTCAGTTCTGTTTTTTAATGAGTTATTTTCTTCATTAGCTTTTTTACTTCTTTTTGTATATGCTCAATTGAGTTTTTAATTGAGTTGCTTTGCTCTATGGAATTTTTTTCCATCTCACTTTTTTTTTTTTTTCCAGTTCACAAATCCTACTTTCCTGGGGGTTCTTTATCTTTTCCAATTCACAAATTCTGTTTCCCTGCACTCCATGGGAATTATTTACCTTTTCCAATTTACATTTCAGGAAGTTGTTTTCTTTTCCACTTCATCAAATTTTTCTTTTAATGAGTATGGAAAAGGCATACTCTTTTGCAGAGCTTCTCTTTCCTTTTTCCATTTTTCTTCTAGCTCTCTTTTAAGATCTTATAATTTCTTCTAGGAGAGCCTTGCATGATGGGGACTAGGTTACATCCCCCTTTGGGGTTTTGTTGGGAGACTGTCTGCTATTAGTCTCCTTGAGGTTGAAAATCTACTCTTTTTCTATATAAAAGCTATCAATGGTTAGCATATGTTTGGCTTTTTTACTCATTTTTAAAATCTCCCTTCAGGGCAAGGGGGTTACCAGCTTCCTCTGCAGAGCAGGGATAGATATATGGACAGTAGCTGCCCTGCAAATGGGCTGCTAAGAATGGCTGAGCTGTGGAAGTGCCCTGTGAAGAGCCCCTCAGCAGAAGTGTCACTGCCCTGGGAAGCATGGCTGTGCTGTGGAAGTTCCACAGCCCTGGGCAGAGGTTCCCCACTTTCCACTCCTACCCCTTGCTGTGCAAATTTGTGGCTGCCCTGGGCCAAAGCCCCAAGCTGCAGAATGTAGCTGCACAGTTGTGCTGTGGTCCATGCTGAGTCACTCCCAGTGCTGGGTGGGTGTGGCTAGGTCTTGTTAAATTCTGGCATTTTTTGGAGTGACATTTAGATTATTTGGCTTTTGTGTAACTTCTCTGCTGATCTAATGCTTTGCAACCAAAGCAGAGCAGCCAGCCTGTGGTAGAGTCCTTCCTGCAAATTCTCTACCCTTGGCGATCTCCCTGCCTCCCTGCCTGTGTTGGCCTGCTCCCCCTGATCAGGACAAACCTTTTTCTGGTGATCTTCCAGATTATCTTTGTTTGCAAATATTGTGGATTTTACCAATCAAGCACTATTTCAGAGGCTGAATTTGGTAGTGATGGTAGAAGAAAAGCTTAGAATGAAGTGTGTATCCTCTCTGCCATCTTGGGTCTGCCCCCCTTAGCTATCACTTCTAAATGTAGGATTCCCAGATCTAAGTTTCTAGCACTGACCTCTCTCTTAAGCTCTTGACTCACATCTTTGATTCCTATGTGACATTTTTACCTGGTTTCCTCCCAGACATCCTGAAGTCAAATTTCCCCAAAATGGGTTATCTTTCCTCCAAACCTGCTTTTTCTTGTGATTTCATTACTTGTGTCACACACCCAACAACTCACATAATCTTCCATTTTGGGAAACCTTGGTAATATCTTTGACTTTTCCTTTTCCCCCTCACCTTTCATATTTACTTGGTGACCAAATCTTGCTGGTTCTGCTTCTGGAATATTTTGTTCATCTTTTCTCTTCTTGCAACCTTTATCTTAGTTTAGTCTTTCTCCACAATATATCCAGAAGTAGCATCCTAAGAAGGCCTTTCCATCTCTACTTTATTTCCTGTTTTATAATATCTTCTGTATCATGGCCAAAATTATATTTCTTTTATATTAATATAAAATATCACTCCTCTGTCTGGCACTTCTCACAGGATGTCCTTTAAATACAGAGTAAAGTTTCAATTATTTAGACTGACATTTAGATTATTTTGCAATTTTCATGAGGAAAAAGGCTGTGATTTATGAATGAATGAAATCCATTTATTTAACACTATAATGTTGCAAACGCTGTGCTAAGTGCTGGAAATTAAAATAAGACAATCCTTACTCTCAAGAAGCTCTCACTCTAATCAAAGACTGTTGTTATTGTTTACCCTTAGTTCTTGAAAAGGACCAAAGACATCAGGAAGAGGATGCTTTGACTTCCAAGTGAATTGGATTTAAGTGAGACAGGACTGTATCAGAGAAGACAATCCATGTAAGAGAGTTCAGTGTCAGAGAAGATGGAAAGGCCTGGAATTTCTAGGGGTGCAGAAGCAGAAAATATGGCAGACCCCTGTGTCTTTATGATACATTAACAGACCAGATGGTAGATATAGTGGCAAGACAGATGGTAAGGTCTAGTGATTCTCCTTTTCACCAGCAGAATTGTAGTTGGTGAGTTCCAGCTTCTCCAGGTATGGGCAGCTCTGTTGATATTCTGGTGGGGAAAAGAGAATGTAAAGGGGAAGGGTCTTCCTTCTTGGTCAGCTGAGAACTCAGGTTTGTATTTCTCTGAGCACCTAGCACAGTGATTTGTATTCACTAGGAACTTAATAAATGGTTGTGGAATTGCACTGACTCAAAACTTGGCCCCCTTGGTCTTTTATAGAACAAGTTGAACTTGCTGAACTCTTTCTGGACTTAATCCTTATAGAAGTGTGATTCTGAACCTAGATGATCCTATTTTATTCTGGTTTTTGTTTCAGGATGAAATCATTCTCTTAGCAGTTATCTGCATGACCCTGGAATCTTCTGACTAGCCATTTTACTTTTTAAGGGAACTTAGCCATTTACTCAATTTTCTTGAGTTTTGTTCATTTGATCAATATGTTCTGGATTCCCTTTCACTTTATTTCCTGGTTTTCCAGCCTTTTCTTCTTAGCAGATTGTCCCTGATACTTCACATTAGATCAGCTTAATCTTAAATTCATTTTCTCTATTTTTAAAATTTTTCCTAGTTCCAGCTACTGGTTTTATTTGCTCATTGGGTCAAGCCCAAAAATCTCATTCTGTACTTCAAATTCACCAAAGACATAATTAGCAAAAAAATGGATTTCTTTCAACCTTATCTTTCATCTTGCATTTAAGCTGTTGATTTTTAAAGCCCAAATATAAATTCTTTTTGCATGTTTTAACTCTTGAAAAGGAGTGGGGAATAATGAAAAGAGTGTTAGGTTTGGAGGCATAAGTTCTTGTTGGTCAATTCTATCTAATTCTTTGTAACCCCATTTGAGATTTTCTTGGCAAAGATACTAGATTAGTTTGTCATTTTCTTCTCCAGATCATTTTATAGTTGAGGAAACTGAGGCAAATAGGGTTAAGTGACTTGTCCAGGATCACACAGCTAGAAAATGTCTGAGACAGGATTTGAACTCCTGTCTTCTAGACTACAGACCTGGCCCTGTATCCATTATGCCATCTAGCTGCCAAAGGAGGCATAAGATTATGGATTTAAATCTTAGTACCGTTACTTGTTACCTGTATGAATTTGGATAAGTCACTTAAAATCATTGTGATCCAGCAAATGAATAATTTGGACCAGATGATTTCCAGTATTCCTTGCAGTTGTAGAGCTACCATTCCTGAAGTGCTATTTATTCTAGCTGCATTTTCATTTCATTTCATTCATTCCAGGTCCTTGACCAAAGTCAACTCAAAGACTCCTAATCTAGGAGGATATTCTTTGCCAAGGAGAACACCAAGTGATTTGCATTGGAATAGGTCTAAAAGGACTGTTGTGATCTATGGAAAATATCAGACAATGAGGCTAGCTTCCAAATTATATCTACCCAAAGGGTTCTAGGATGGCCCATATCTGAATGGTTCCAAATTTCCAAAGCAATCTAAAAGCCAACATAACTTTTGGTAGCTTCAAAGCTTGGAACTAGTTTGGTCTCTGGAGATGCAAGAATATGGAGACAGTTAATCTCCAATTTATCTGTTGGCATTTTTCCTCTATGGGGAATCCAGTACTGTGCCAGTGGCCATGGGGATTATGTTTACTGTGTCCTTTTATCAGTATTTTGTGATTTTTTTTTCCAACGGATGGGATACAATTAGTAAGATAGATCTATGAAAATATTCTACTCATAATATTTAAAAGGCTTTATTCACATAATCACAGAAACATATCGAACTCCAGAAATGTATTTATATCTTTCTTAGAAACACAGATGTAGTCTAGGTAAATAACACAAAACAGTTATTCTTCTGCCAAGGGGAAATGCTGTGTTTGTATTAATCTATTTTTTATAAAGGCAAAACAGAACCACTCATATCACAGAATGATACAAGGAAGATCAAGATTTTAACCATATTGGCTTCTTATTAGTGTGTATCATTAGTCATCTCTAGCAGTTAAAGTTTATATCTTTTTAATCTCTCTGTAAAATGCTATAGGAAGGCCTCCATACTTTTAAGTCACCATGGCTAAAACACCCAATTATCATGTTATCTTGGCTGATACTCCAATTAACTTCTATCTTCCATTTTTTCTCCCCCACTATCAGTATGCAACAAAATGACATTTTGAAGATAGTGACTTGCAGTTTTGTGTGAATTACAGAAAAGAAGATATCTGGATTAAGGATTGTTCTTTCTTTGGCAATGCTTTAGGATTATTTAGGATATTGAAATTATACTGATGGTGAATTTGAACTGCAATGGAGAGGGCAAGTAAATACAGATATCTGCAGTAGGCAAGAGAGAGCAAAACTCTTTCTCCTTTTCTAACCAGATTATGCAAGAACTTTCTAAACCCTGGCTCCCATTCATGGAAAGAGTACACTGATTTCCTGAAGTCATGTCCAAATGAGATGGTAATTTCTTATTGTGACCCTACTATACACTAAGGAAAAATAGAAAATTTTCATTATAGAATTCTAGGAGTAGGGACATAATATATACACATATGTATATATGTAGGTTTATACATATATGTGTATTATGCACAATAAATATATGCAGTATATATGTATGTGTATGTATGTATCTATATATCTCCTGCTCACAGAATGTGTGGTTTTAGAGCTGGAATGAATGGATGAATGAATAAAAAACCATTTATTATGTGTCAGGCTCTGTGCTAAATGCTAAGGATACAAATCCCAAAGGCAAGGCAGTCTCTACTCTCAAGATACTTATGTACTAAGAAGGGAGATGATGCATATAAGGGAGGAGTGGCCAGGGAAGGGTAGTTTGCATTAGGAAATTACTGAGATGGTAAATGGAGTTAAAAGTCAATAATTTGACCATTATTCTTTCAAGAAATGGGTATCTAACCCCCTTCCTTTTACAAATGAGGAAACTGAAACCCAGGAATTTTAATGACTTTCATGATATTGCAAAGTTAGTAAATGGAAATCAGGTTTGAAATACAAATGATCCAATATCAAATTCCAGGTTCTTTTTACTGTATCATGTAGAATCACAAATATGTGATTTAAGAAGACCGTATATTTTTGTCACTTAAACTAATACATGATGCTGATTTTAATTTACCAGAATTACTTCATCATTTGAGTCCTCACTACTTAACCATCCTATTTGCTTTACTGAATAGTTCTTGAGTACTCATCCCTCACAGGATCTCTATAGTAGACTTGCAAAAGAATACTGATGCAAATTGAATAATCCAGCCATGATGGGGAGGAGTGATATTTCTAGAGAAGTCTCTCCTGATGGAGGTCAGTGAAAAAAACTCCTAGCTATAGGAGTTCCATGGCTCTACAATGAAATGTTTCCCCCCTCTTATTCATAGGTCCACAATTTGTAATGGCCCAAGGATGTGGAACTGAAACCAGCATGTTGACTCCTGAGCCTCAGGCAGTTTCTTGTTGTGCTCTGCAGTCTCATGGAGGCCATCCAAGTATGATTCAAGCTTCTGAGGCAAACAGGGATACCATGCCTGGATTAACTATGTAAAAGTGTAGAGCTAGATGAGTGGCTAGCAACCTGACAGGTGTGATGTCCATGTATTGTATATTCTCTGACATCGTGCTCCTGGAATGCCCCTAATGGTTTCTTTTTTTTTTCTTCCTTTTCCTTCCTTTCTTCCTTTCTTTCTTTCTTCCTTCCTTCCTTCCTACCCTCCCTTCCCTCCTCCTTCCCCCTCCTTCCTCTTTTTTCCTTTCTTCCTTCCCTCCCTCCCCTCACTCCCTTCCTCCTCCTTCCTTCCTTCCTCCTTCTTCCTTCCTTCCTCCTCCTTTCCTTCCCTCCTCCTTCCTTCCTTCCGTCCTTCCTTCCTTCCTTCCTTCCTCCCTCCTTCCTTCCCTCCTTCCTTCCCTGCTTCTTGCCTTCCCTTCCTCCCTTCCTCCCTCCCTCTCTCAATCTCTATCTCTTCATTTATCTTTCTCTTTTATTAAAATAATTCATATAATTTACACAATGAAACAGAAAACTCAGAACCAAATGAAATATCTATTAATCCTCCTTATGAAGAGCTGAACTCATGCAATCTTAAAATCAGAAGTTAAGAAATATGAACACTCTCAAAGGATCATTAATCTCTCTTTTTGCATAACTATTTTATATTACATGAGCATTCAAGAGAAAAGTAGGTCTTTACAGACCCAAATTTTTGTGGGTTAAATGCCTCTTCTTGTGTGTGTCTAAGCACTCTATTCTGGGAAGTTCAGAGTTTCCCTAGTGCTCATTAATTCTTATTGCATTTCTGTGCATTAGAACTTCCTCCTTTGCTACAGCTGAGAGTCTGACAGGAAGCATAAGGTGAAACCAAAAGTAGAATTTTCTCTTTTCTAGTATAAATCTCTTCCCTTTGGATATTAATGTGCCAAAACTTCAAAAATCTGACAGTTATATACTTTTCTAAATGGTAGGCAGTTTGGTTCATCTTTTATAGGCATGCACTTTATTAAGGAATCACATTTGATATATGTTTAGGATTATTACTTATCATTAACCAAGTATGAAAATATAGTCTAATTTACAGTAGAACTAGTAATTATAGTTAATGTTGTCCATGAGATGTTCTCTGGCCTTAGGATTGTAAATATTTTTATAGTGAAGGAATCATAAGAAATAATGAACTTGAGGATTACTCAAGAGCATGAGAAAGTTTATTTGAATTGATACAAAGTGAAGGAAGCAGTATCAGAGCAATAGGAAGGGGTAAACTTATGGAATTGAAGGTGAGATAAAAGCAAATTACCATTTAAAAATGAAGGGCAATAGAAACTCTTTAGTGTGGATTCCTTATTAATTTATTTTTTGGTTCAAAACAGTGGCTTCCTAAGTGTGAGAAGCTTTGGATATGGAAGCTTCTTCCACTAATGCATGCCACTAATTTGTTTTTACTTTACAATTGTAGAGAGTTGAAAAGATCAGTGGCTTACGGGGCTTATACCCCAAAGAGATACTAAAGAAGGGAAACGGACCTGTATGTGCCAACATGTTTGTGGCAGCCCTGTTTGTAGTGGCCAGAAACTGGAAAATGAATGGATGCCCATCAATTGGACAATTGTTAGGTAAATTGTGGTATATGAATATTATGAAATATTATTGTTCTGAAAGAAATGACCAGCAGGTTGATTTCAGAAAGGCCTGGAGAGACTTACAGAGGGCAAGTGCCCACCAGGTGGTGAGAAAAGGTGATACAAGGACACTCTCAAGGTCTCCCTTGAGAACTTTAGAATTGATTGTGTGACATGGAAGACACTGTTACAGGGATTGCCCAGCATGGCGTGCCCTCATCAGAGAAGGTGCTGTGCTCTATGAGCAAAGCAGAGGTGAATTAGTTCAAAAGAAACATGAGATGTGCAGTTAAAGAAAAGGAGAATTGAATTAACTTAGAAGAAACATGAGATAGCAGTTAGAGAAGCCCCTGAATGTTCATAGGGACTATTTGTGTCCAAACCTATGGCAGAGCCTTCATATTGGTCTGATTAGTTACAGTCAGATACACTGTAACTCTACTCTTAACATAGTAATGTTGTTTTGGTTCTCTGAGAATGAAGAAGAGCAACTAACCACGTGCAGAGACTCATGTACAATACACACACACACAAACACACAAATATATATATATATATATATATATATATATATATATATATATATATATATATATATATATATGTATATGTATATGTACAGATGTGGGTACACGCACATACATATACTCACGCCCATATACATATATACACTCCTTGCTGTTGTGTTACTCACTTCTCCAGCCTTTATTGCCTTTTTTGCTTATGAAATTTCTAACTTAATGAGGTTTTCCTAATAATTTCCAAAACTGAAAAAACTGCTTTTTGATGAATACTAGACATAGATCTGTTGAAAAGGAACAATTGAATATGCGTTTGTTTTAGAAATTTAGTTGCATACTGAATTCCCATGTTCAGTCCTTTCAATAAGAATAAGCTTTCTTTGCTTTATGTAATTTCTAAGTGAATGAGGTTTTCCTAATCATTTCCAAAACTGAAAAAACTGCTTTTTGATGAATACTAGACATAGATCTCCCATGTTTAGTCCCTTCAATAGGAAAAGTAACTGATTTATTGGTCCCAAATGTCACTTGATAATTTTGCCCTGATTTGAGTTATAAGATTGCAAATTTAGTCCTATTATACATCATATTATTTGTTAGTTCTAACAAGAGAAATAGAAATATCAAAATCTTGGACCAAAACATATTTGTTATTCTGTATATTTGGAGCACAAAACTCTTCAGAAGCTCTCAGCACAAGCAAGCAATGTCTATTTTAATTTATATTAGTCTGGGAGCTGGAAATTTGCTGCAAATCAGCGTTCTTAATGTGATGTTCTGCCTTAAACCTTGACCTTGCCTTTTGTTTCCTGAGAGTATTGGAGCATATGACTTAGAGTGGCCAAATTCCCCTTTCCACACTAAAAACCTTTCTTACTAAACTTCTACTAATTTTTCTATGTCTAAAAACATTCTGCTATTTTAAAAAGCCTAATACTCTCTCTTTAATAAGCTTGCTTTTCTTTCAAGCTGCTCTTCCATTCCTCTTGTCCTCCTCACTGTCAGACTTCTAAGAGAAGTTGACATTCACTGGCTTCACTTCCCCATTTACACTTCAACTTATAAACTTTTAAAACAAGTCTTCCCTGAGTACCCAACTGAACTGCCCTCTTGGAGATCACCATTAGCACTATGACCATTTGGTAAATTAAAATAATGAACTTTTCTCAGTCTTCATCCTCCTTTATATTTCTGGAGCAGACACTGTTCCTATCTTATAGGATCATATACCTAGAGATGGAAGGGACATCAAGGTCATTTAGTCAACTCCTCAGTATACATATACACAAACATATACAATTTGTCTTTCCCTTTTTGATGCTTTCCCTGGCTTCCATAAAATTATAATCTCATAATTTCACAGATTTTTCTTTCTTTCTTTCTTTCTTTCTTTCTTTCTTTCTTTCTTTCTTTCTTTCTTTCTTTCTTTCTTTCTTTCTTTCTTTCTTTCTTTCTTTCTTTCTTTTTTCTTTCTTTCTCTTTCTTTCTTTCTTTCTTTCTTTCTTTTTCTCTTCTTCTTCTTCTTCTTCTTCTTCTTCTTCTTCTTCTTCTTCTTCTTCTTCTTCTTCTTCTTCTTTTCCTCCTCCTCCTCCTCCTCTTCTTCCTTCTCCTCCTCCTCCTCCTCCTCTCCTCTTCCTCCTCCTCCTCTTCTCCTCCTCCTTCCCTCTCCTTCCTCTCCTTCCCTCTCCTTCCTCTCCTTCCCTCTCCTTCCTCTCCTTCCTTCTCCTTCCCTCTCCTTCCTTTCCTTCCCTCTCCTTGCTCTCCTTCCCTCTCCTTCCTTCTCCTTCCTCTCTTTCCCTCTCCTTCCCTCTCCTTCCCTCTCCTTCCTCTCCTTCCCTCTCCTTCCCTCTCCTTCCCTCTCTTTCCTCTCCTTCCCTCTCCTTCCTCTCCTTCCCTCTCCTTCCCTCTCCTTCCCTCTCCTTCCCTCTCCTTCCCTCTCCTTCCCTCTCCTTCCCTCTCCTTTCCTCTTCTTCCTCTCCTTCCCTCTCCTTCCCGTCCCCTAAATGTGCTTACTCCTTCAAGTTTCCATCCTCAGATTTCTTCTACTCTCTATGTCTTCTTTTTCTTAGGGCCAGAAATTAGTAATTCTTCTCCTTAGAGAGAGAGAACAGTGAGTTAGGATTATAGCTATCTTTTTCCTTAAATATTGTTAGAATAGGGGTGTTATTTTTTAGATTCAAGTTGCACTCCTGATCATGATCTCTTAGCAAACAAGAAGTGCCCCAAGTAATATATCTAAGGCATGATTCTCTTGCCACCAATTATGAGTTCCACAATGAACACATATGGCAAATAGGGAATAAATCCATTAATGCAATTTGAGAGCAAAACAGAATTCAGAGAAAGTATACATAGGAGGCTATATATGAGACAATAAACAAGGGGAAATGAACTTTTCCATTGAGAATGGGTTAATTCATCTCAGAGAGTTTCAGATCTCACCTAAGGGGAAATTCTCTAAAGTGCCTTGGAGACTCTCTTACATGTTGGCTTCTTTCTAGAGTCTTTCTGTCCTTTTAAAGACTTAAAGAGAGTATTGATCTATATGTCTAATCTCTTAAAGCTAGAAGCTGGACAACCAGGCACTTTTCTCTCAAGCTCTCTCATCAATTCCAGTTCTCATTCAGGCATGGAACATTGTTATCATTCTTCATCAATGAAGAGAGTCATACAAATGGTTCTAATTGTTTGGACTATGTACACTACCAAGATTTTCAACTTAATGTATCCATAGCTGAAGTTGATGTCTTTTATCTTCAAATATGTCCCACCATTTGGAATTTCTAATGTGGATTTTTGCCTGTTTTCTCTGCCTCCAGATTCTTTCTTTTTCTAATCTATTACACAATTCATGTCAAATAAATCTTTCTAACTAAACTTTTTATAATTTCTTTTTCTTTCTTTCTTTCTTTCTTTCTTTCTTTCTTTCTTTCTTTCTTTCTTTCTTCTTCCTTCCTTCTTCCTTCCTTCCTTCTTTCCTTCCTTCCTTCTTCCTTCCTTCCTTCCTTTCCTTCCTTCCTTCCTTCCTTCCTTCCTTCCTTCTTCCTTCCTTCTTCCTTCCTTCCTTCCTTCTTCTTCCTTCCTTCCTTCCTTTTTTCTTTTCTTCCTTCCTTCCTTCCTTCCTTCCTTTTTTCTTTCCTTCCTTCCTTCCTTCCTTCCTTCTTCCTTCCTTCCTTTTTTCTTTCCTTCCTTCCTTACCTCCCTCCCTCCTCCTTCCCTCCCTCCCTCCTTCCCTCTCTTCCTTCCTTCTTTCCTTCCTTCCTCCTTCCTTCCTTCCTTCCTTCCTTTCCTTCCTTCCTTCCTTCCTTCCTTCTTTCCTTCTTCCTTCCTTCCTTCCTTCCTTCCTTCCTTCCTTCCTCCTTCCTTCCTCCTTCCTTCCTTCCTTCCTTCCCTCCCTCCCTCCCTTCCTTCCTCTTTTTTTCTTCCTTCCTTCATTTCTTCCTTCCTTCCTTCCTTCCTTCCTCCTTCCTTCCTCCCTCCCTCCCTCCCTCCCTCCCTCCCTCCCTCCCTTTCTTTCTTTCTTTCTTTCTTTCTTTCTTTCTTTCTTTCTTTCTTTCTTTCTTTCTTTCTTTCTTTCTTTCTTTCTTTCTTTCTTTCTTTTCTTTCTTTCTTTCTTTCTTTCTTTCTTTCTTTCTTTCTTTCTTTCTTTCCAAAATAAAATTGAAATCCTTATCATGACAGTCTAGGTAACAGCACACTATAACTCCAGTCTATCATTTCTGAATTTAACTGGTAGTATGCCCTTTCTTATATTCTATAGTTCAGCCAAGCCCAGCTACTTCTGTTCTCTGAAACATTCTGTACTTTCATCTTCTATGCCTGTATTTGTTATGCCACAATTCTCTTTAACTGTCCTGACTCAGTTTCCCTTGCCTCAGTTTCCTTAACTGTTCTGTCTCAATCCCCAAAGCTGTAAAACTCCCGCTCTGGTCCATTAAGACTGAGGACTATTTGCTCTAAGGTTATAAATTGTTAGCAAGATAAACAAGAAAGTAGACCTCTGACTCTTTTCTGTCCTCAAGAATTTACAATATCCCTCTAAAATATTCCAAGATACCTCACCGGATATCTTTATTTCTGTGTATTCAGACATCCTGTCTCTGGATTTTTAGGATTTATGGCCTCCCCTATCCTGACAAGTTTTCCTGTGCTTCTTATCGCTTCCTTTATTTAGAGAAAAGGTATTTAAGAAGTTGGGGTTCTTCCATTCATTGCTGGAGGCTGGCGGCTGTATGCTGGATGCTGTCCGCTGGATTCTTTGAGATGACAGTATCCTCCAGCCCTGGGACCAACATGGATTCCTTGGTCCCAGTATATCTTTATCTCTGTCTGACTGGATAATTTGAGATGAGAGTCCTGTCCAGTCAATTATACTCTCCCATTAATAAAATATTAAAAACTCTCTAATCTCTCTTCTGCCTCAGTTTCTCCAGCATTACATATTCATGCCATATTCGATGCTAGGAATGGCTGCCTTTCCCTAGCTAGTTAGACTTTTTTTTTTTTTTTTGAGTGCCTGACTCAGGATCCAGCTGCTTCATTAAGCCCTCCTTTCTCCCCCTCAAAAAAAACCCCAAAGTTTTCTGCTAGAAGCAAATGCTCTCTCCTCTCAATTGTCCCATCACATAATAAAAATCACGTTTACATATTTATCATGTTCTACCTATTATATTTGTGTGTATACAAGGGTAAGTTGCAACTAACTTGAAATGACTCAGGAGAGCTAATTGATTAACTTTTTGGTCTGAACATGTTCAGTCCATATATTCACACTCCAGAAATCACCAAATGCTACAAATTAGGGCTTGATTTATTGTTTTGTTTTGTTTTTTTCTACACTTGAGGGATGGAGAAAATGTTAATAATGTAGATTAAACTTGAAAGTGTGTCATGTATACGTTTTTTCCTTAGAAAGCCAGTTGTTCAACATTTACTAGCACTCCAATATGCATATTTCTTTATGCATATTTATTTTGTGTCTATGACCGTAAGATGATGTGAACTTTTTTGTATAATGAGAACAAAGCCTGTATATGCTACTTATATCCACACCATATCAAGAGATCCAGAAAATCCCAGCATGTTTATTGCATTCCTGTGTTTGATTTGTTTATGGGAGAACATGCACAAATAATTCATAGAATGAGAAAAGATAAGATGGGTTGCATTCTGTACAATTGGAGAGAATACCTTCAATAATTAGGCTCCAGATGCATTGAAGTCTTTGTTTTAACATCCCTATTAGATTATCAGCTCCTTGAGGGCATGAACCATGCCACATTCATCTTTGTATTCTTCAGTACCTGACAATTTGCCTTGTGCAAAGTAGGCACCAGATAAATGTTTACTGAATGAATAAGAAAATTACTAGATATCAAAGAGAGATTTTTGAAAGAAAAAGACTAGAGTAAGAATTAAAGGGCAGAGACTATACAGAAGTTGGGATCATGAGAGGTGAGGAGCTCTGCAAGTGAAAATCTGAGAGTCTTTTACAGCTGAGAAAAATAACTTCATTCCACCTTAGGGGGTGAAAAAGATTAAGTCAAATCAGTTGTGGAGTTTTATTTTGTTGGGATGTGAATGAGGAAAACAGTTTGTGAATGGTTTCCACAGAGACATCACCTAATAACTCATCACCTCCCCCAACATCATCATTGAATTGTTTCTTGGGAATCAGGGAAGAGAATTTTTTTTTTTTTTAATGACTCCAATGCCTTTTGAAATCTTAGGAGACTAGTGCTTCCCTTCCCTAATATAGATGCTGCCTCTGCAAGGCTTTTCTGAGATTAGAGGATAACCATTGTTTGTATGTTAATCCTATGCAAAGCCAAACATGAAAATGGAAAAGATTTGGGGCAGGAGATGGAATTGAACATCAATCAGGATTTGGCTGTGCTCAGATTTAAAATGATCACTGTTTTGTAAGCAATGAGAAGGTTTTTCCTGGAATAGCTCAAATGACTCACCCAACCTTCTGAGGGCCCAAATTAGAGGCTTGGTGGCAAAGGAAAGGGAGGAAATTAAGCAGTTCTCTTATAGGCTACAGAATTTGTTTATAAACCTTTAATACTCTCTAGGATGCAGCTTTAGTGGGGAAGCTGAATGGCATTTTTAGGAATAAGAAGCATTCAGTAAGAAACCAATTCTTGACTAAAAGTTACTTTAAATAATTGAACACAGATTTTGGAGCTCAAAAGAATCTTAGATGTCATTTAGTTCAATGCCCTTATTTTACAATTGGGGAAACTGAGGCCCAAAAAAGTATTTAGAATATGGAAAGGTTGAATTTGGAACCAGATTCAACACTTCTTTCTTTATGACATGCTGACTATTGGAAGGGAGTTTAGAGATTATCTAATTTAATTCCTACCTGGTCAATCATTCAGTAAGAATTTATTGTTTTTACTATATGCTGGTCACAAAGAACTTACATTCTATCAAGGAAGACAAAGTTAGGCAGCATGGTACAGTAGGAAAAACAATGGTTCTAAAGTCATATTACCCTGATTTGGATCTTACTTCTTCCACTTTCTACATGTATGTACTGGCAAATCATTTAATATTTCTAGGACTCAGTTTTCTCATCTGTAAAATGAAGGAACTGAACTATCCACCTTTAAATCTTTGACTGTCTGCACATGCATTATACAAAATAAATGCAAATTATTTTTAAAACTTTTGGGTTTGTTTTTTAAGGAGGAAGGTACTGGCTGCTGGAGGAAAAAAAGGCTTAAGAAAAGGAAAAAAGGTAGTTTATGATTCTTAACTAGTAGGCATCAAATCTTTGCTTGAATACCTCAAGGAACAAGTGTTGAATCCTGCTCTTTACTGTTATAGAGGCAGCCCATTACATTTTTGAATATGTGGAATTATTACAACATTATTTTATTAATATTTTGAACCAAATTGGGATGAAATATTTGCCAGTCTTTTTACAGATAGATATTACAGAGAGTATGCACAGATGTACCTTAACTGTTCCGACCTTTATTTCTAGACAACAACTAAAATTCAAAAAGACAGGGTAATTAGTGTGGGTCAGCTGCTGATCAGAACAGCTGTTTCCTAATATAGTGAGTTTCTAATATATTTCAGGACTTGAGTATTTGAAATGTACTTACTTTTCGAAAGCATTTAAATTAAAAAGTTAAACATTCAAGAATGTATTGAAGTACCTCAGGACACCTCCCTCTCCCCTTACTCCCCCTCATCTTCTAACTCACATTTAAGCTGTGCAAATAAGATTATGCCAGGTTCAGGATATTCTTTGGGTCTGCATATATTCAAAATCATAATAAGCCCCCACCAATGTACATTCTTTTACTGGTCAGTCAAAGTGTTTAGTATTTAATATAATAGCATAATAATAAAAGCGGTCATAAAATATTACTCCTATAGATGTGGGATACCTTCTCCACAGCATTCATAGGAGGAACAAACATGTGTAGAAAATTCATATGGGGAACACACATGAAGAAGATGCATGTCCAGGGCTCAAGGGCAAAAAGCACACTAATTTCACTGATGCTGAAAGATCACCAGTGTTTTTAGACAATATAATTGAATTCCTCCCACTAGACATATTCCCTATTAATCTTAAATGTCATCAGATATTGGGCATTTAATTTCTGCCAGGTGTGAAGGTGTGGCAAATAGATTTTGCTGGAAATTGCTTTATGATGCTGTTGTGTAGTTTCTGCTTGGCAATATCTAATGGTCCTGTGGTTGCCCCCTGCTTGCTCCCCATGCAATTCTATAGTACTAGGAAAAGTGGGATCTGCCAAGGCTTTCTCACTTTGTTTTTAAAAGGCAAGGCCCTAACATGTGTAATCATTTGAGCAGGGGGAAAATCCCTTCTTAGCTTTGCTTGTCATAATGAGTTTTCAGTGTCTTGGCTGAAATAGTCATTTTCTCTCTGAAAGGAAATTTCTTGCCTCTCACGCTAAGCTCTTTGGAAAACAGCACAGTACAAAATCAAGTCTAATTTTAAACTTTGACTTCCTGGTCACTAAAGGAAACATCTGTCAGGCTCTCACTTCAATTTGGTGTTTGAAATGACCTTTTGGTTCCCTGATAAACTTTTTGATCACTAATCTATATCAAGTTAACATCAGTTTAGATTCTATACTTTAAAGGCTGCTTTTTTTTCCCAAAAAACTGCCAATTATTTTCTGGGTTCAAATTCCCATAGCACTTTTTTGAATAGAAAAAAAGGAAAAGACACCAGGATAAAATGGAATTCAGGTGGCAAGTCATTCATTGTCTTCCTCCTGTCTTTATTACAAATATTTCGTTACCATTAAGTTGTCTTACAGTAATATCTGAAACTATCAGGTAATCAATGAATTGCACAGTCTTTATACATTTTCTTTATATAGAAAAGGATTGAATCTGAGTCTTGAGAATAACCAAATGTGATAAAACTTTTTGGGTTTTATAGGAGACATTGTGTTGACAAGTATTTGAGGATAGATCTTTTTGAAATGAATTTGTGACAGGCAAACTTTTCATTAAGAATGTTTGATTTGCAAAAATGAAATATGTTAATATAGAATAATAATAGTAATAACAATAGCTAGTGTTTATATAGCACTTTAAATATAGAATATTTAACATAGTAATTTTTTTTAACTGTCTAAAGACTTTTGGTCCCTATTCTTGCCAAGGACAGTTAGGTGTTTCACCAAACAGAGTACCAGATCTTGAATGAGGAAGAAGAGTTCATATCTGACCTTAGATACTTTATAGCTATGTGAGTCTGAAGAAATCATTTAACCCTGTTTGCCTTAGTTTTCTTACCTGTAAAATGAACTGGAGAGGGAAATGGCAAACCATGAAAGGTCAGATGGTACTGAAACAATTAAACAAAATCAAAAATGTCATTTTGTCCCTGTTTATGCCAATACAACAAATTTGATTACTTTTGAAGAATATATAGGTTTAAGCATATAGTTTTTCACTATTTTCTCTACTTTATTACTTTCAGATCTTTATCCATCAGTAAAGTAGAGCTGAGTTTTGCAATAACTTGGAAGCCTCATCATTCTGTAATTAATAAACTATAAGACATGAGCATTTCTTAAGCACTTATACAAGAACTATCCCCAAAGAGAAGTCTTCTTGAGTTTAAAGTACTACAACCTAAGGCATTTAAAAGGGTTACATCTTAAACAAAGTCAATGTTTCCTAATTGTCTTCAGTAACCCTTATTTAACTTCTGAACAATCACAAATTTAGGAATGCAGTGTTGAAGATGGAGGCAGGTGAACTCAGATTCATATTCTGGCCCTGACATATACTAGCTATTTGTCAATTCAATCATCCTTTCAGAGCCTTAATTTTCTTATCTACAAGATGGAGGTAATGATACTACAGTAACTGATTCATAAAATTGTTATGAGATGTAAATGAGATAATATTTGCCAAGTGTGTTACAAACCTTAAAGTCTTATATAAATATCAGGTTTTTTTTTTTTAATAGAGATCAATTATGTAGATCTGAAGAAGATCATAGATGTCATCATCGTCATCATCATGATGTCTATTTTGCAGATAAGGAAATTGAGACCTAGGGATTTCAAGTGACTGGCTTAAGATCACAGAAGTAATGAGCAGCAAAGTCTAGTTTGAAGCAAAAGTGCTCTGATCCCAGTTTTACCATTCTTTATGCCATGCTATGCTGATTTTCTATCACTATCTATCATCTTGATCTATCTCTTTTTCTGGGGTGGTGGTGACAGAATCATAGAATCTTAGTATATCTCTAAAAAAAAATAGATCAAGCATCTATCTTCTTCATGGGTTCAATCAATACTTGTCTAAAGAAGGAATCAAGATTTGAAGCCTGTAACTATTTTCTTCTGCCTATAAATATGCCTAAGTCACCACTATCTTTAAAAAAGAAAATACCAAAAACCAAAACTCACTAGATCTGACCATGTCCTCCAGTTCTCATTCTTTTTTTTTTTTTCCTATTCTTTTCAACTAAACTCCTTATAAGAACCATCTATGCTCAGTGTCTCTACATCTTCTTTTATAATTTTTCTAAATTTTCATTCTGGTTTCCTATGTTATCATTCAACTGAAATCATACTTCAAATTACCAATGATCTCATCATTATCAAATCTAATGGATTTTTCTTAAATTATCCCTTTTGAAAATCCCTTTTTGTAACATTTGATTTTTACTATGCATTATCTCTTTTCTATATTTTCCTGACATAGTCTATCCTGGTTTTCCCCTATTGGCCAATATGTTCCTTTTTAGATTCTTTACTAGATTTTCTTCCATATCATGGGACACCCTGAGTGTCCCCTAAGGTTCAGTCCTGAGCCTCCTTCTGTATTCTCTCTATACTTTCTCACTTGCTTATTTCCTCATCTCCCATGGGTTCAATTATTGTCTCTCTGCAGATGATTTCCAGATCTATTTTTCCAACTGTAGTCTCTTTCTTGAGCTCTAGCTTTGCATCACTAGCTGCCACTGGCCATTTTGAATTGGAGATCTCAGACTCTGCATCTCCAACAAATCATTTTTTTTCAATAATATATAGAAAGTGGGTAACAAATATCTGTTGTAGTTATGTCCACATTTATCTAATTTAACAAATCTATATTTTTTCCCTTAGTTCCACCTTGCATAGCTCACCTAGAGCTGAATTCTCTTATACCCCAAGCTCAGAATTTTAAACATTGTACTTAATGCAGTCAATCATGTTTTGTAACTTAAGGGGAGGATTAGGTCTTCTTGAATTCATCTTCCTCAGCTTCTGGTAAAATATTTCAAAAATAATTAGTAGACATTAAATATGTTTGGTAAAAATGATATAAAGAAAAGGAAACCTTAGAGCTTAACTCAAGATAAAATGTTTAACCCCATCTTTTGTATTCCCCAAAAGGAAAAAAAAAAGAGAATACCATTTTTCAGGAAAATGTTATTATTTTCTTTATCAACATTTCTCTTTTTTTTCCCCTACCTTCCTTTCCACAATAGAAATAGCTCTTCTCTACTTCCCATTGGAAATTTTAGCTATTCTGTAACAGGTATAACCTCCTCACTTTTTGCCTCTTCCTATGTTATAAAACAAATTGAAGTAAATAGTGCCAAGAATAGCCAACTTGCCAGACATAAAAGAAACATGCAAATCCTTCATGCATTTTTAAGACTAAATTTTTGAAGGAGAGAGTTTCACACCTTAACAACATGTACTATTTGCATTGATCCAATTAGTGCATTTGTGTTCAGAGCATTAGTGTCATTGGGGACTCCAGAATAGAACTTGTGGCAGGCAGCTTCTTGTGTTTCATGAACTTTTATGACATTTGCATAACTTGTTGTGTCAATATAATTATAAATAGAGAAGAACTACACATAACAACTCAACAACCAAGACAATCCATTTTGGGGCTGATATTTGATTCAGTCCTTCTCTGGAGATGGAAAACTTGATGCTTCAGGGAAAGGGCTTCATTAAAAGTTTAAATCTTTTTCAATTCAATTCAATAAACTTTTATTAAGTATCTATTATGTCCAAGGATCAGTCCTAGCTGAAAAGATGGCAAACAACACAATCTCTGCCCTTAAGGAATGTAAAATCTGCTAGGAAAGATGGGATATAAGCAAATTATGCAAGAAGGAATAAGGGTGGTGGATGATGCAGATAGAATATTCCAAGAAAATGAGGAGTAAGAAATTGCATTGGGTGACATACAAGAGGAAGGGAATAGGGAAAGATTCAGAAAGAGGTAGCACTTATCTGGGCAATCTTCAAAGGAAGAGAAGGATTTCAAAAGTGGGTAAGTGGGTTGGTCCTTGACTTCTCTTTCTTAAGATCTGGACTTTTCTCCTGCCACTCTTTATTCTAATTCATCTGGAAGATGTCTGAAAAATGTTATGGCAGAGAGAGTGGGAGAGATAGACAAAGACACAGACAGAGACAGACAGACAAACAAACAGACACGGAAAGGCACAAAAAAAGAGAGAAAATATTATTTCACAAAGTAGTTTTGTCATTTGCATGCCAAAGTCCTAACTAGTTCCTTAATAAAAAGGAACTACTCCATCGCTCCATTCAAACTTTTAGGTTAACTAAACATGAGCAGAAATAGTAATTAAATTTTTTTTTCCCTGTGTAGGTAAATTATTCTATTAGTTATAAGTTAGGTGAACTCTTAAACTGTGTCCCCTTTAATCTGTAAAATAATCACTCTAAAACTGTCTCCTTCAAGATCTGTAAAAGAAGGGAGATTCAGAGAGACTCCAGAGAGTCTGGGAGGAGGTATACTTCCCAGAAGGCCTTTTCTAAGATAAGCAGCTCATTCAATTGGAGATCTTGTGCAAATCACCCCGCATTGATATTTTGGGGTAGCCAATACCCATTCAGGAAATTTCAAATTCTGGGAAAAAAAGCCTTTAAAGTGATTTCATTCAATTGGGAGATCTTGGTCTGGTAATCAGCTCAAAGTAGCCCCCAAGATTTGTTCATAAAATAGTTTCTGTTAACACATTCTTTGCAAATCTCCTCATTAAGAGATTTGTTCGCTAAGAGAAAGCTTCTTAGTGAAAAAATAAAATTTCCTTTTTTTGTCACTAAGATTTCAGGTTCATGAATTCTCACATTCCACCTGCAGCCTCCAACCAAAGAGAGGATTCTCACATCAATTCTCTACCATTAGAATCATATCATATGGGGTTTACTTTTCCAAAACAAGGGCATTCCTAGATTTCATCTTGTAAAAATAAATGCATATAAAAAAGTGTGGGTATATGGAAGCAAGAGGAAACCAAATTAGGGAGAGGACATATTTCACTTACAAACATAATGTGTTAAATGGGGATCTGAAGACCTACAAAACATCCTTTTGTCCACAAGGGAAACTCTGATCCAATAGAGAGAGGGATAATTATAACTTGGTACATGTATGTCCAAACTCAACCAGGTGCGTTTGGTGGTCCCTTGAATGGCAGTTTCTGTATCTGTCTACACACACACACACACACACACACACGCGCGCGCACATATGCACAGCATGATCTCTCTCATTCTCTTCCTCTGTTTCTATTTCCATCTGTGTTTTTTTCTTGTTACATACAAAGAGAGATTGGATTTTTTGACAGGATGAGCAACCTCTTAATTGGCTGAGGACCTTCTGAGAGAGACAATGAAAAGAAAGAATTGTGAATTAAAAAAAAAAAAAAACTAATGGGAACCTCTTCCCCAAATGGTAAGCATATGTGAAAGAATTGGCAGCTCAACAAGTTCCTTGTTTCCTAGAAACTTTATCCCCAAAGACTGCTAAGAGTTAATTTCTTAGGTGAGATCTTTCTCTGAAAGAAAGATTAAGCTGAGACTCCATCTCACTTCCAATTCCTGTGTATTCTATCACCTAAACTAAACCATGTAGTTTTTCTGATTGCTGTCTTATTTTAAATATGTTTACTTGTTATCCATGATTGTCTTTTGTGCAATAAGCATTTGGTAGGAAGGAAAAGAAGCTGGTGAAGATTAAGCTGTTACTCCCCAGGTATGGGAGGGACTACTTCCCATCCCCCTAGAAACCAGAGCAAGTGATTTTATTTTGAATCCCCTCTTCCCAGGAAGTATTCCTCTAAATTGCAAATACCACATGTAACAGATACTCCTCTTTAATATAGGAGAATAAGGGAATCATTACACACCCATCCCTACCTTTTAACTCAACACAAAGGTGAAACTCTGGTCTAGCCACACACAATGGCAAATAAGGGTCTATGAATTTCTATGTTATCCATCTAAGGATACTACAGAGACCATTCCTGAGAATGGTCTGAATAAACATACTTATATATACACAGACATACACACATACACAAAACACAGACACACAGCACATTTATTCCTCAGTTAATCTTGGAGACATTCCCCTCCCCTCAGGATCACATCAGCATGAATCAATGAGATAGAAAAAGGCCCCCAGCTTATCTCCCAGAGAGGTGACACTCCCTGGCTGGTGTTCTCTTGTGAGAAGCTGCAATTACTTATTTTCTCTCCAAGGTCTGGCTGAGTGTGACATTTCCATTTGCTAGTGTGATCCTCACCCTGTCCCTGATTAGGGTTGTCAGCTCTAGTTGAGGCTTCTTAGCTAGAGGAGATGAGATGAGACCAAGAAGGGAGAGAAAGGAGTGAGAAAGGAGGAAATAGGAGGATGGGGCATGAAGCCAGATTTTCATCAACAACCCCCAAACAAACCCCCATTCCATTGCCACTAATTTTGTAATTCTGAACTCCAAGACTTGGACAGGCATTATTGGTAGTATAATACTTTTACTATTCTGATTAGTATTAATACATAAATACTGTCTATAAATACATAAAATTAGCACATGAAATAAATTTTAAAAGTACATAAATGTTCATAAACAAATGAAAGGTGAGTAAGATATTGGAAGGCTAAAAGACTGGGCTCCTTCTCTGATTTCCTGAATGTAGATAGTCTTTTCTCATAGCTTTAGGCAGTCTGATTCTGCAGTTCCACTTACCTTTGTTTTTATACATTTTGTTCAGAAGTTAGTGTTTACTGTATTGTACGTTCATACTTAACCCCAGTTTAGGCAACTCGATAAATCTTTGAAACTAAATATAAACTGTTCTCTTATATTCCAGAACTGGAGCTCTTGCTGGGTCCTATATGTCTAGCTTATAAACAATTCATATTTTGAAATTTAATTAAAATTCTGCCTCCTCCAGGAACCCTTTCTGGATAGCTTCTAGCTGATGACCATGTTCCCTCACAAAACATTTATTTCTGCAACTCTCTAATGAATCAATTGTAAGACTGTATGAATGCCTATGGATATTTTATCTCTCAATTAGACTATAAATTCCTTGACAGCAGAGATTGAGCCTCATTTAACCTTTCAAATTCTTTAGATGTTTTCTGCACACAGCTGTTTAAAAATGTTTGTCACTTGCTTGATTTAACTGAGGTCTAAAACAGGTATAAGTTAGCTATGTAGGATTTTGGGCAGCTAGGTAGGACAATAAATAGAGTGTGGGCCCTGGAGTCAGTAGGACTCATTTTCCTGAGTTCAAATCTGGCCACATTTATTTATTAGTCTTTGTGACTCTGGGCAAGTCGTCACTTGATACTGTTCACCTCAGTTTCCTCAAATATAAAATAAACTGGCGAAGGAAATGCAAACTATTCTTGTACCCTTGCCAAGAACACTTCAAATAAGATCATAGAGTTAAACATGACTGAAAAAAATGATTGAACAATAACGCCTATGTAGGTATGACTGAACTAGAAACAACCCCTAAGTGGGTATGATATAAGATTGTTGAAGTAAGGAAGGAATACATTTGCACCTGAATTAGGAAGAGGAGTCATTGAATCAGACTAGATTTAATTCTTGTTCTGGGGGAGTTTAGATAAACCTTTGGCCTGGGGGTATTACAGTTGGTGAGGATAATCTCAGTGGAAAAGTAGAATTTAAGAGAGATATGTACTTTTCTGGCAGTCAAGGAGAAAATAACCAGGATTAAAATAAACAAATAAATAAAAAGTTTACTTTTTAGGCTGACCAAAGCATTCACAGTCAAAGGATTTTAAAATAAGTCATAGAGCATTCTGCACCTAGAATCCTAGATCGATGTAGAGCTAAAGGGACCCTATGAGTAACCCAGGCCAGTCGCTTTATTTAATGGTTAAAGAAACTGAGGTTGGGAGAAGTTGACTTGCCTTTGTTCCAGGGGTTGTTGGAGGTGAATTGCTCTTGAGAACCAATTATTAAATTTTCCATGTGAGCATTTAGATGGCAGAAATAGCTACAGAATTCCAACAAATCTGGGCTTGGTTTATTGCTTAGTTAATTATCTATACTTAAAGTGATGAGAAAATGTTAGTAATGCAGACTAAATTTAAAAATTGTAATGCTGTAGAAACTGAGGCAAGGTAGAGATTAGAGTTTTTAATATTTTATTTGGATTTCTGAGAGGGAGAGATTTTCAGCATCAAATGTGAGATTCCTGCGATTCTTTATAGGACTTAAGTGATAAGGGAAAACAAAGACAGAAGAGGGGATAAGCAGATTGGGCATTGGACATTCTGATAAGTTGGGGAGGTCTGAAGCCATGATGATCTAGAAGATCTTCCCCTTATCTGTGATTAAACATTTACAATTTATAAACTTGGCGTAGCTAGCCCTAAATTATATCAGTCCTAATAGTCAGAAGGGTGTTGCAACCAGGGGAATTGAGGCAGAACAATTCAAGGAACTGAGGCAGAACAATTTAGGGAAACCAAGGCAGGACAATAAAAGGAAACTATAGCACAACAAAATGTGTTTTCATACATAACCCTCCCTCTCCCCCAAACACACACTAGATCATACAAGTAATAAGAATAGAATTTTAATTCAGGTCCTGTGACTCTAGTGTTCCATTTTGCTTTCCACTGAGACCTATAAATGCCAGCTCCCTGATTGATTGATTAACTAGGCAAACCTGTCTCTTAAGTATAGTCTATATAAAGTCTCATATACCTGGTATTGGGTTCAAAGAACCAAATTCAGTTTTCCCCTCTGACACTATCTGTGTGAAATTTGGCATATCATCCAACCTCTCTAGCCTCAGTTCCTAAAATATAAAATGGGGATAATAATATTTATATGACTTAATATTTTTGGGATTGTTGTAAGATAAAGTGCTTTGTAAATTTTAAGGCATTATAAACATGCTGTATAAATGTGTTGTTGCTATTTGGTTGTCTCAGTTTCATATGACTTTTCATGTCCCCATTTGGGTTTTCTTGGCAAAAATATTAGAATGGTTTGCTATTTCTTTCTCTGGCATATTTTACAGATAGGGAAACTGAGGCAAGAAGGATTAAATGACTTGCCCAAGGTGACACAACTAGTGCCTGAGGCACTATAAATGCAAGGTTTTATCTATTATAGTATAATACATGTATGTGCATATAATAGGTTCACATATATATTAAATATATATATATATATTCATGTAAATATATACTATATGTACACACCCTAAAGACAAATACACATACATATATGTATATATGCATATATATCTATCTATCATATTCTTATGAATTCTCATGCCTATATAAACTCATTTTTGTGCATTCAAAATAAATATCTTGAAAGTAAGTAACTATTATTGACTTACTATGAGAAAGAATTTCCAAGTTCCTAAGTCACAAGAAAAAGCTCCAGGTGGCTCTGGACTTTGCCAATCTTGAAAGGCACAGGGCTAAGGGCATATGGCTGGCCAGAATGCTATTAATGGAGAGTTAGCACAATTATTTCCTCTCTTTAAATAGTCCAACTGGCCCCATTATATGTGTAGTGATGTTGATATTGCACACTTCACCACCCTTCGACTATTCCCGCAGTCACCCATCTGGCAGCTCTCCAGACCTTTGATGAGGAGGGCTAGATACCAGACAAAACACCTATATTTCAGGTGAATCTTAGGTGATGCCCTTAGATTCACATTTCCTCTGTTCAAACTATTTTATCAAGGTGCTTAAATGTCATCCACTGGGGAGACTGTTTTAATGAATTCAGTATTAACAGATGTTCCAATAAACATTGTCTCCACCTTTCTAGAAACTGTCTCAAGTCTAAATTGCTAGTTTCTATGAGGAAAAGTGCAGTTTTGTTTAAATGCTAATAAACAGACAAGTTCATACTTCTCTCTTTACCTTTATCTGAACCTGAAAGAAAGAACTCAAGTGGGAGTTTGGCTCAATGAAAAATGTATTGGAAGCGGCACCGATGCTACTGAGGGGCTACTTATTATTCACTATAATCTCAGGCAGCCAGGTAAATAAGTACTGGCCCATGAACTGGGGGCCTGGAAGAAATCAGGATAGGCTTAGTGGGAGTCAGGCAACAGACATCAAACAAATTAATATAAGCTGCCTTTTTTATTAAATTAAAAAATTATTAAATTTTAAAATTTTATGGAAATTTGTGTTTACATGACAGAGGAGGTAGAGCTCTGCTGCTGTAGAAAGACATCTTTGCTTGGTTATGCTTATGGATATAAAGATAAGGGTGGGGGGTAGAAAAGTGGAAAAGAAAAATTGATGGTAAATGGAAGTTTAATCAATACAAAATTCAAAGGTCTGACAGAAGGTCTGTCTTCTAACCTGTCTCTTAAACAGGGTGAAAAGTGTAATGTAAGCAAGGACTGAAGTACGCCATGATTCAGGATTTTGACATTTCAATGGATCGGTGATCTCATAAATGTGGGCATTTCCTTCTGTGTCCTTTCACCCTTGTCCCCATCCTCCTGTAAATCCTCCACAAAGGTCCATCCAATGCCTTGGGAACCTTCCTTTGACTCTGGACATTTTGTAAATAGCCGTGGTGCACAGAGACTGCCCTTTATGTATCCTTCACTCTTGTCACATGTTTGGTCTGTCTTCCTTCACAGTCATATATCTTTTTGATAAAGTCCTTTATATTCTTTCTTAATTCCTTGCTGGCAAGATGTTGCAAGCTTCCCCTTCTCCTGCCATGTGCCTCTTCATTGAGCCTTACTGGGCTTAAAATCAAGAAGACAGATGTTTCAATCCAACCTCAAATACTTACTGCCTATGTGACCTTGAGCAAGTCACTTAAATGAGGCTATTTGCCTCAGTTTTTTCAACTGTAAAATGGGGGTAATAATAGCATCTCCCTCCCAGGGTTGTTGTGAAGAGCAAATAAGATGCTTGCAAAAAGCTTTGTGAACCTTAAAATGTTATCTGAATGATAGCTATTATTGTTGTTATTATTTACAATTTTAATTCTTAAGAAATTGCTGGAAGATGATATGGCTTTCCATTTTAGGCAGGAATGGGAAAAAACTGGCTCAAATAGTTTATTAGGCATGAGACTAATTGTAGATTCCTAGTCTAAGTAAGTAATGACTAGTTTTTAATGATGATTTGTGAAATATTTCATTATTTTGTGGACATATAGTATATTTTCCTCCTTGATCCATTCTTAAATGATGACATAGTTCTATGATTTGCTACAATATAATATTGGTTTAAACACAATATTATTTCAAAAGAGTTTGTTTCAGGGAGAAAGTGGGTCATTAAAATACTTTGTAGTTGTTGTTATTCAGTCATTCAATTGTGGCTAATTCTTTGTGACCTCATGAATCATATCACATTAGTATTATCCATAGGATTTTCTTGGCAAAGACATCGGAGTGTTTGGTCATTTCCTTCTTTAATGGATTAAGGCAAACAGTTAAGTGACTTGACCAAGATCATAAAGCTGGCTAGTAAATGTCCAAAGTTCTGGAACTTTGCCCAGTACTTTATCCACTAAACCACCCAGCTGCCACATTTTGCAATAGAACTTGCTCTCTTTCACTAAGTCAATTTTGCACTCACATTATTTTTTGTGTATATCTATCTAAAATACCAAAAGACCAGAGCTATAGACCATCCAACTACATATTATTGTCTGAAGAAAAGGTATCCTTCCCCACTTTATTTTTCCTGTTAGACTAAATTCTCAACACTAAGTATATTTAAGGAAATTCTTCAAAGTTCAGACAGAAGGGTTGCATCATCCCATTTGCCATTTATTTGAAATAAGATTTTCTTCCCCCTTTGTATCATATACATTTCCCTTCCTATTTTTGAAGAACAGTTTTATACAAATGAAGAGACATAAAATATGGCTCTTGGGTATCCTCATCCTTGGTACTTTGAGCTTTCTCTTTTTTGACATTATCAATCAAGAAGGATACAATGTAGCTATCCATTGTAGGATGGAATAACAGAACCATTCTTAGTAACTCATCAAGTGTGAGAATCATTTCAGAATCATTGCCTATGAAAGGAGAATAATTTTTATGTGTGGTTTGTGGAATTTTCCTCATTACATTATAGTTACATTGTATATTCTCCTGCTTGACCCATTCAGAAACCATGATATAGCTGTGCAGAAAAATGCTGCTACATGAATTGGATTGAATGTGAAGAACTCACTATGGAAGGAAATGACAGGCAGTGCCATTTACAATATTAACTCAATTTCCCCTTACTTATAATGGAAAACAGAACTCTATATTGGCCTGGTGTTATTTCTTTCTTTCTCACTTATCATGATCAACAAAGGAAATGAATATCTGTGTGAAGCTTAATTTCCACTCCTTGGGAAAGCATGGAATTTCTGAGAAGCCCTCTAAAAAAGGGTTATTCTAAGTTGGTGACTATACCACAGAGGCTGCAGGCAGCTTGTCAACACCCACTATGCCAAATTGATGTAGTTTTCAGGGCTTAATATAAAAATGAATGCTGAAGTCTGATACTGGCACTCCACCTGAGAAAACACTCAAGTATCTCACATCTTTCTTGTCTGGTATAAAGCTAACTGATAAGTGGATAAGTGGAATCATATTTATTTTCTAATGGGCAATTAATTAGGATAAAATGCTTCAGGAAAATTAGGGTATTGTTTGAAATATTCACATCTGGAATTTCAGGAAATGTGAATCTATTAAATATCATCTCATTTTGATTTAACCCACCATTCTACAATTTGGATCCTCTATGTTATTCAACATATTAAGATATCAAATTATGAACAGGAAGGCAGTGTAGGGATCATTTAATCTAAATGTCTCATTTTACAGATGAGGAAACTGAGGGCCATTAACAAAATAACTTGCCCCAAATCACCTCCTTTTAGTGGCAGAATTGGTAATTGAACTTAAGATCCTGTGATTTCAAGACCAGCATTAGCGATCCCTCCTCCTCCTCTTATATCATCTTTAAATTTGAGAAGTATATCACCTATGACTTCATTCTAGTCACTGATAAAAATATTAAATAGTAGATGTCATGGACAAGTTTTTTAGAATTCTCCTATACCTTAGCACATTAATGATTACTGTTTGAAGCCAGTTCTTTAAATAGTTCTTTACTCATATAACTAGTCTGACCCACAAATTTTTATCTTGTCAACAAGAATAATATAAGAAACATTGTAAGATTTTAAGCTGAAATCCATTGGGTACATTAAAATTTCAGCATTCTTCTCATCTACCATATGTAATCTAAACCTATCAAAAAAAAAGAAAAGAGTTTAGTCTGGATTTACTTGTTTTGACAGAGTCATGTTGTTTCTCAGGGATTACTTTGGTTTCTTACATTCATATACCATTTCTTTAATAAGATATTATAGAATTTAATCAGGTGCAGATGGAACATAAAGCACATTCTATAATAAAACTTTAATAACAAAATCTTAGATAATTGAGTCATTCTCGGAGATTTAGGATATTGATAATCAAAATCAACTTATTTTGATCAAAATGACAATCAAATTTCCATTAACAATGCTTTTGTTTGTGTATTGCAACATAATCATTAAATTAAAGAAGTTATTTAAGGATATATCATCATAGCCCTGTGAAAATGAAATAAACCTATTCCAAACTCATGTAAAAAGAGGTCTAAATTTGCTATCACCATTTTATCCCCATTCATTCACTTCTCTTCTTTTGCAACTTGACTTCCAATTTTGCCAGTCCAGAACAAAGCTCTTTTAAAGGTCATTGATGACCTCTTCTTTAAGTCTTTGTATCATATTTATTTGTGCACATTTTTAACACTCTGATTAGACAAATGTTCTCCAAAATAGAAGTCAAAGCCCTCTGGAGGGTCATGGAATTATTCCAGAAATCCTAACCCAAAGGGGAATGTAATCATCAAAATGAAAGATAGGAAGAGTGTATTTCACCCTCAGGGACAGGCAATTTTGAAAAATTTGTATCTATCCCATCCAACAACACTCCCCTATTCTCTCCTCACTAGGCTGTATAAGCTCCCAAACATCCCCCTCCCTGTTTTTAGTTTGGTGTCAAATTCTTAGAAGTCTGGAATCCAATGAATTAAATCTATGATTTATATTATATCTAATCTAAATCTCCTTAAGGTTATAGACTGTGCTGCTAAAAAAAAAAAAAAAAAAAAAAAAATCTTTGTATACCCAGTGCTTTGCATAGTAAAGTATGTATTTAAGAAATGTCTATTGAGTAGGAAAGACAGTGTGGAATAGTGAAGGAAAACTGGAACTGGTCCCAGCCAGAGTGACCTTCTTTTAAGTCCTATCTTTTATACGTATTGGTTCTATGACTCAGAGCAGAATACATCACCTTTCACTGTCCAGGACAACACTCTGAAAATACAAATTGGAAAGAAGATGCCAACCTGGATTGGTAAAAACAGTTTCCTTACCCAGAATTTGCCAATATCAATGGAGCCATAGATCTAGTCTCTATTTCCATATTTTTATATATGTTCTTGTTGTTGCTCCATCTTCCCTTCTAATGGCAGTTCTAGGCTTTATTTTATTTTATACACAACACTAATAGGACTGGTATATTAGAGAACTTTTTTTTAGCATAATTAGAATTTTGAGTTAGTTTATGTACAATTTCTTCAATGAGAAAACAGAAAAATGCATCACTTCCCATATTTCACAAACTACAACCTTTCCAATGCTCACTTTCACAAGCAAATTTCAAATTCTATCTTTTTATCTTTTGGTTCAATAGAAGCAGTGGGTGGAGTGCTGGTCTATCTTCTTCCCCCCTCCCCCCCCTCCTTATTCCATGGCCTCTAGCCCCTGAGGCTAGAGTTGTGGCCAGCCCAACTTGGGAGAGACTTTGCTGTCTAACCTGGCTGAGGGGCCCAGAGTGCAGCCTGAGGCTGTAGACACCCAAGAGGAACACCTGAGGCCATAGACTCTGCCACTCATTACTGTAGTAAATTGTAAATGTACAGTACCATTTACTGTGCTACTTCTTAATAGTTCTCTCTCTCTCTCTCTCTCTCTGTCTGTCTCTCTCTCTCTCCTTCTCTCTGTCACTCTCTCTTTGTCTCTCTGTCTCTGTCTCTCTCCTCTCTCTCTGTTTCTCTGTCTGTCTCTGCTTGCCTGTCTGTCTCTGTCTCTATTTGTGTTACTAATAACTATTTTTTAAAGCATTGTACCCCTATTTCTATTTTCCCCATGGGCCCTGTGGTTTTTATTGAATGATTTTACATAGATATTTTGGAGAAAACATATCAAATTATAGCAGAACTGAGTATATCTATATTCCAGGGCTTAATACAGAGACACTTAATATATGCTGGTTGATTGATTGGTTGATTGATTGATTCCAGCCTAGTTAAATTTCTAAGACTATAAAATTTAAATTATGGAGAAGGTATAGGAAGTGTCCTCACCCAGCCAAAGACCCTACACTGATAAAAGGAGTTCCTTATATCAGTGAAATTACAGATGCAATCCTTGCCTTTATTTATTGGAATAGAATAAAGCAGGTATTCCTGTTGTAGTTCTCAGGATAGTTACAAGGTCCCTAGTTTCTGTAGAGTACTTGGTTCTTAGGCTTTCCTCTAAGGGTCGGAAGAGAAGAATACCAACAATGCAAATAAATATCTAACAAAAATCTTAGTATTGTGCATTTGCTTCTATGAATTGATTACAATTACATTTTACAACAATTTTTAAGCAATGCTTCTTACAGTGAAAGATTGTGGTTTTAGCAAAAAATGGTGAAGATGAAGTATGAAAACAGTCCTCTCTACCTTACTTTGTCTGAATCTAGTGATTCCTTGAAGACCTTGTCAGTCCCTTAGGGTCAGAAGTAGCTTGTAAGTCAAAGATTTTGCATTAGATATGGGTGCTCTATAAACATCCTATAGGAAATGGACACTGTTTAAGAGAGAGGGGGATGGTGTGTGTGTGTGTGTGTGTGTGTGTGTGTGTGTGTGTGAGAGAGAGAGAGAGAGAGAGAGAGAGAGAGAGAGAGACAGAGAGAGAGAGAAAAAATTTTAAGATAGATGATCTAGATTTAAATATCAGTTTTGTCACTTTGGGTCTCAGTTTCCTCATCCATAAAATGAATAGATTGTGCTACATGATCTCTGAAGTCCCTTCTACCCCAAAATAGATAATCCTATGATTTTTATCTTTCAAAATTAAATTTTACCATTTTATCTCTGTAATATTTCCTACATTCATCTCTTCCTTTCCATTTTACTTCCCTAGTTTAAGTCCTTATCACTTCTTAACTGCCATCCCTATTTGCAAGTTCTCCTCTCTCTAATACATCCATTACTAGGATAATTTTCCTCTTTCACTTTTCTGACCATTCTTCCTAAACCTTTAGTGATTTCTCGTTGCAGTATAGTAGCATTTGGCAAAGTGTGGATACCCGAGATCCTTTCAGTGGGTCCAGAAAGTCACAATTATTTTTATAATATTCTAATATTTTATTGAGCCTATTGAAATGCTCCTTCCTTTTCCAACTAAATATTTGTGTATGGCTTGATTTTCTTCATTGTACTTCAACTAAAATTATATGTCACAATAAATTGAATACAGAAATAGATAATCTATTAAACTACACATTAAAAAAGATTTACAAAAGTTTGTAAAATACTGAGAGGCAAAGCCAAGATAGTGGAGTAAAGGCAGGAATTCACCAAACCTTTCCCCAAACTGCTCCAAATTCCTTTAAAAATTGACTCTAAACAAATTTTAGAGCATCAGAACACCCCAAAAGATGTGCAAAAATATTTGTAGCAGCTCTTTTCTCAAGGCAAAAATCGGAAATTTAGGTGATATCCATCAGCTGGAAAAAGGCTGAATAAATTTTGGTGTGTGATTGTCATGGAATATCATTGTTCTATAGGAAGTGATGAGCAAGATGCTCTTGGAAAAAAAAAAAAACAAAAAACCTAAAAAGTCCTCCATGAATTCAAGCAAAATAAAATGTACTGTATACAAAATAATAGCAATGTTCCAGGATGACCAGTTGTAAATGACTGCTATTCTCAACATTACAATGATTCATGACTACTCTGAAAGACTTATGATGAAAAATCCTATCCATACTCAGAGAGAAACTGATTGTGTCTGAATACAGATTGAATCATATTCCTTCTCTCTCTCTTTTAACTTTATTTTTCTTGAGGGTTTTTTTTTTATTAGGGTGGGAGATCTATGTTTTCTTTCAGAATGTGACTTTTATGAAGATGTTTTGCTTAACTTCACATGTGATTTTTTTTAATGGGACTTGGGGGAGGGGATAAGGAAGAAAATCTGGAACTCAAAAGTTTTAAAATATGTAAAAATTGTTTTAAATGTAAATGGGAAAATATTAAATAAAATTTAAGAGGAAAAATTTTGTAAAATTTCTTAATTTTATTTTGAAAAAATTCATTAAAGACATTGTAAGGTTAGTAATAGCTTTATTATTATTTTAAATAACATATTGTAAAATATCAGTTTTTAAATGTATTTGTTTCTTTTTTTTTCCTTTTTTAAAAGCTTTTTATTTTCAAAATGTAAGCATGGATAATTTTTCAATATTGGCTCTTGCATAGCCTTGTGTTTCAGATTTCTCCCTCTTTCTCCCTATTCCCTCTCCTAGATGGCAAGCAATCCAATATATGTTATACATGTTAAAAATATATGGTAAATCCAATATGTATAAACCTATTTATACACTTCTCTTATTGCACAAGACAAATCAGATTAAAAAGGAAAGAAAATGAGTAATAATGCAAGCAAAAAACATCAAAAATAAAAGTGAGAATATTATGTTGTGATCCACACTCAGTTTCCACAGTCCTCTCTCTGAGCAGATGGTTCTCTTCATCACAAGATCACTGGAACTGGCATCAATCATCTCACTATTGGAAAGAGTCACGTTCATCAGAATTGATTGTCATATAATATTGATGT
The DNA here is from genome assembly GCF_016432865.1 of Antechinus flavipes. Classification (NCBI taxonomy): domain Eukaryota; kingdom Metazoa; phylum Chordata; class Mammalia; order Dasyuromorphia; family Dasyuridae; genus Antechinus; species Antechinus flavipes. The sequence continues at coordinate 119,657,144 of NC_067400.1, read as the reverse complement.
TGTCATGTACAATGATCTCCTGGTTCTGCTCATAAAATATCAGTTTTAATTTCTAATATGGCAAATTCAATAAATAAAACCCACATAAACATAAGTTCATTGGGGTCCTAAAATTTTTTTAAAGTATGAAGGGGTTCTAAGGCTTTTGAGTTATATAGAGAATATAGACAAATTCTTTAGTGTGGCACATAAAGCTCACCATGATCTGGCTTTTTCTACCTTTCTAACCTTATTCTCCATTACTTGTTCCCTAATAAACTCAGTTTCCACCAAACAGATTTACTAGCTATTCTCCAACCCCATCTAACATTTATCTTATAATGTCTGGAATACACTACCCCTTCATCTTCATCTGTTTAAAGCCTTCTCATTTATCAACACCTAGATCAAATGCCGCCTAATTTGTCCTTCTTAGAGTATTTAGTCTACATTCCTTCTTAGCTTTATCACAATCTATTTTGTATTAGATATAATTGTGATCTCACTGTATTAGACCATAAATTCTTTGAGATCAAGACCCACATTATTTATTTTTAATCTCTGTTTCTCACCTAGTGCTTAATAAATATTTGTTAAATTGAATTGTCCTAAAATTTAGAGGAACAGGAGAATGTTATTTTCCATTATGGATGAAAATGATTGTGAATTTTCAGAAAGTAGTGAGACTATATGGACTTTTAATTTGGAGTCAGAGTTGAGTTTAAATGTTTGATATTAACATACTTAAAATTTGAGTTATCTCTATTTAACGAACCAGGCAAATTCCCAAAATGTTAGGCCCAAAGTGGAATTTCTTGGATTTCAAGAATGTAAATACTACCTTTACTAAGATGTATTTCATCACCTCTTTAACTTGGAAGATGGACTTAGAATTGCTGTGACTAAAACATAGTGTATGAGGTGTTCAGGGAGGACTAGCACCTCTGGTGTGAGAGCTTGTTGAACATTTTCAAGGCTGCTCATCTGCCTTTGATGTCCCCCAATTCTCACTTGTGACTCCAAGAAGCTGTAACAAGTACAGTGGCCACTCCACAGCTAAACCAGGTTGGGATAATCAATAGTTCTACAACCTGTCAATGAGTTAAGGGAATGTTGGCTCCATGCAAGTGACTATTTCCCCCAGTGGAATGGACAGATGAGAGCAATTTGTTCCAACAGCCATGAAGGCCCCTGAAGCAGGTGCTGGGGAACACTTGGTCAGATATCAAAGACCCCAAGGTCATCCACAGCATCACGGGCCATCCCCAATTGTCTTGACTTTTGTCCTGCCACTGGACTTTGGTACTTTTGGAAGAGAGAGTGAGACTAATGACTTTGTGCAAGTTTGCCTCATTTAAATCCAATTCTCATACAAGTCATCATCCATCACCCATCAGGATGTCATTGATCTTTGAAAATGAAGGATGAACAACAGAGATCCTGCTAATGAGTCTCTAAATCCATCTGGTTGATCCTCAAAAGTGAATTATTGAACTTATCAGCAGATCATTGCTTTCCCGGTTAGACCTTCCTGAGCTTGCATTTTATCAGCATTGCTTTCAAGAAATAGTGATTGAAGCAGTCAGGAAAACTGAGTTCAAATATGACCTTAGGCACCTGACACTTCCTAGTTGTGTGACCCTAGCAAAGTCACTTAAACCTGACTGCTTCACCAAAAAAAGTAGTCAACTTTAGATCCCAATGAAGCATTGGATGAGAACTTTATGCTTGCTTACACTTTATGATAAAACTATTGTCCATGGTACATCCAGGCAGTGTGATATAATAGAAAGAACCTTAGATTTGGAGCCATTGACCTGTTGGATCACCCGTCTCTGCCATTTACCCAATCTGTAAGAGCTTGGTCAAAACCATTAATCTGTTTGTCTCAGTTTCCTCATCTATAAAATGAAAGAGTAAGACTAAAAGACTTCCAGAGTTCTTTACAGCTCTATACAGAATATAATATATATTCTTTGTTTGTTAATCAACCAAAACTATGTCATTGGACCAATCAGTCAGTAACGAGATGGTACAATGGACAAAGCACTGGACCTAGAGCAGGAAGACCTGAATTCAAATCTGACCTCAGGTAGTTATTGGCTGTATAATCCTCAGCAAGTCACTAAACTCTGTTTGCCTCAGTTTCCTCATCTGTAAAATGAAGATAATAATAGCACCTACCTCCCAGAGTTCTAAGGATCTGGTAATACATGTGAAGTGCTTAGCACAGAGCCTGAACATATTAGGTGCTATGTAATGATGATGATGATGATGTGCCTTTTGTGTATCAAGTACTGGATATGTAAACACAAAAAAGAAAAATAGTCCTTGCGCTTGAGTAGCTTACAATCTAATGGGAGAAGTGAGGGGATTAAAATTGTCCCACCTATGATAAAAAAAGAAGTAGAACCCTGGGACAATGTATTTTATTAAAGGGTCCAAGTCCCCTTCTAATGAAGTAGATTCAGATCTTCCTCAGTATTTTAGATGGCCCCTATTTGTATAGAACTAGATGTGTAAATATTCCAGATTGACTATGACAAATACAGGATAATTCTATCAATTGACATAAGAGGCATAAGCTAAAATAAGCAAAATAACATATCAACCAGGTCACAAGTTGGATGAAACAAAAAAGTATCTCCACTGATGAGGTGGTTATAAGATGAATGAGTTTCTTTTTAGCTTAGGCAGGAGGAGATGACACAAGCTTTCCCAGGTTGAATGTAAGGTGTCTAAGTCATCATAAATAGTCACCTGCTCCTACTGGACAAGAGAGAATGATCCAAAGGTACAAAAATTATCTTGGGGAACTTTCCACATAGTTGTGTTATCTCTGCTTGGTCACCAAGAAAAGGAAAAACAAGGATAGAGGACTTGTAGTTGATTTCTTACAATTAAGCAAGTAAACTTAGAATCTGCAGCTCACAGCTTTGGGGACTAATATATAGAATTTTGATATGATTCCATTAAATGTAATAATATTTATTGAATAAAGTACAAATAAATTATTTCTCACAGAAGACAATACACAAAAGGGAACTGAAAAGGGGCAGGGGAGGAAGAAAGATACAGGATAGGAATGTGATGAAGAAATCCAAAGGAATATAGTCAGTGATGGATATAAAGAGATAGTTGGTCTGCATATCCTTCTTACACAGAGGTTCTCAGAGCACCTCTCTATTCAATCCTATAATCAGAGAGCATAGACACTGGTCACCACTCCATACGGATTTGAGTTGCTCACCAATTAACAAGGTTTTATATATGGATTTGAGTTGGTCACCATTCCATAAGGTTTACAAATAGATTTGAGTTGGTCACCACTCCACAAGATTTATATATAGATTTGAGTTGGTCACTACTCCTCAAGGTTTATATATGGATTTGAATAGGTATTCATCTGTATTGTATGACTGAGCAAAAAACAGCTTTCATTGCCTCTGTTCTCTCTATCATTGTAACAGTATTTGAAGTTAATTCCTCTGCAGAAATCTCCTCAAGACCCTCCCCCTTATAAATGTGAATTTACTTAAGAAAAATAATGCATTAAATTAATTCAAGTTGAAGTGTTAATGACTAATCTGGTTTTTCTTTTGACCAGGATGGAGAATAAATTCTTGGTCCTAGAAGATGAAGGTTATACAGAAAGGAGAGGGAGCAGCTAGGAAATTTCAAAGGAAGGAGAGAGTGTAGAAAGTAGAGGTCAGTACTCTTCAACAGTCTGGGGCATGTGATATAAGCACAGATTATTTTTTTTCCTAGGATGATAAAAGTGTTGAACATCATTTTGCCAATGGATAGGCACTCTGAGGCTTTTATCGGTGGACTCTTGTTAGAGTTTAAATAGCTTTAGTTTTCAGAAATGGATTAAAGGTTCTGTCATCCACCATCCTTGTTAAACAAAATGTGGCAAGGGTGCTTGGCTAACAGCTCTCTCTTTTGTTTCTTTTCCTCATTCTCTCACACTTTCACTGTAACGTAGTATACACTATCTATGCTTCATAAGTTCTGACCTTCTTAATCAGAGAGAATTCTACTATCATATTTGCAAATGCTTATTTTTTCCATGATGCAAAAAATGGAATAAAAGATCTCATTAAGGGAGGATGTATATGTCAAGAAAAGAAGGTGAATAATGTTGCAAAAATGGGGAATAAAAAGTCGATTACCTGAATGCTGGACTGCTGCCATCTATGAAATATTGATAGAACCAGAGAGAGGTATCTATAGAGGATTTATGGATTGGCGTGAACAATAATCACCCAGGAAGAGATGAGAAGGCGTGGATGGCTGGGATCTTGTACTGATAGAGGAAGAATTTCCATGAATGAGATGTAGAAACATGGAAGCATATCGAAGTAAGAATGATGACTTTTTGTACCCATCCTATCTACATTTTTTGACTATCCTTCCTGTATATAAAGGAATTTGTGAAGAACATGTCTATGACCAAGGAACCAAGAAAAGTTGACATAGATTTAGTCAATGGACTATTGTAATATCTGTTAGCATACTCACTGACAGAGCTAATGAGCTACAGACAACATAAAGATATACAAGCTGTCATGTGGAAGTGAGATCAAATTTGTTCTATTTGCTTCTGTAGAGTGGGGACCAGGAGCAAATCATGTAAGTTTCAGAGAAGAAAATTTGGATTTCATTTCAGGAAAAAAAATTTCCACAATTATGTGTTTAATTGTTTTCAGTTATGGCCTGTTGTGCCACAGTCTCTTCTAAATGGTCCTGCCTCAGTTTCCCTAAATTGTCCTGCCTCAGTTTTCCTCAATTGTTCTGCCTCAGTTTTCCTCAATTGTTCTGCCTCAGTTTCCCTGGTTGCAATTCCTCTTTCCTGCTCATTAGAACTGAGATAATTAGGGCTGTGGAGATATGATATTCCAGAAAATAAGACTCCAGATGTCCTATCTCAGATGCCCAATTGGTATTGTCTGTATCCTCTAAATCCAGACTTTCTGGCTCTAGGTGGACACCTCCTTAACTCCCAGTTTGTTAGAATGCATGGTCCTACCCCCCAACCTCTCAGAACCAGATTGATGGTCCCTCCCTGGAGATTCCTGCTCACCAGAGTTTGGACTCCACGCCTCTTTGTGTACCTGAGCTTGGAGCTTGTATATATTTCGTTGAGAACTCACATTCTCTACTGGATGCTTTGGACATCAGCCCTGGAGGCATCATATCCCCAGCACAATTTCTCCCTCTCAGAAATTCAAATAAAATATTTAAAACTCTCTAATCTCTATCTTGCCTCAGTTTCTCTGGCTTTACAGTTCAATTCTTTGTGACCTTATATAGGGTTTTCTTGGCAAAAATAACCTACTAGTTTGCCATATCCTTTCCCAGGTCATTTTAAAGATGAGGAAACTGAAGCAAAAAGGGTGACTTCCTTATGGTTACTTAGCTGAGTAATTGCATTCAAATCTAGCATTCTAATCATTGTCACCTACCTGTCCCATATAATTAGAGCTGTGTAAAAGTAGAATGATCTACCTCAGGTGGAAGAGCTTCCTTTCCTCTCCTTCATCCTGCCCCCAATATTTTTGAGCAGAGGATGAGTAGGTGATTATTGTATTTCATCTAATATGTTGAACCAGAGTTTATTTTTCAGGATATTTCATACACATACACAGACACACACATATGTAAAATAATACATAGGACTAGATGCATTTGTATATTTAGATCTAATATATAGTATATATGTATATTATATAAAGTATACAATAGATTAAATCTGTGCTAAGATTTTTTGAACATCTGTACTTTACAACTCTAAAATTTTATGATTATGTGACACTGAGGGTATACAGTTCGCTAACATCAGTGCTGTCATTGAATTCAAGGAACCCAATCCTGTCTTTGCTATTTAGGATCTATGTGGCCTTGGGTAAAGTAACTTTATCTCATTCTATCTGAATTTTTGTAACTGTCAAATAATCAGGTTGAACTACATGACCTTGGAGATTCTAATTCTAAATCTGTGATTCTCTGACCCTAAATAAGTCATAGGGGGGGAGGGGAGAGGGATCAGGAGGAAAAGGTAACAGAATAAAAAATTTTACATAACATCTACTATGTGCCTTACTGTGCACTGTTAAGCACACTTAACTGTGTTAAGCACTGTTTATCTTATTATTTTTATAAATATTATCTCATTTGAACCTCACAGCAATCCTGCAATGTAGATACTCTTGTTACCCCCATTTTACAGATGAGGAAACTGAAGTAAACGTAGGTTAAATGATTTGCTCAGGCTCACACAGCTAGTAAATGTCTGAGGCTGGATTTGAACACAAAAGTCTTCCCAATTCCAGACCCAGCATTCTCCCTGCCATCTAGAAGATGATATTCTACAGAGGCACAAAGAATTTTAAATGAAGATAAGTGAATTTAAATGAGGATAAAGTGATAAAGAAACAAATACTAATAAATGAATAATGAAATCTATTTAAAAAAAAACAACAACCCATTGGGGCCCTTAGGAATCTGATCTCATTTGAATTGAGAGGTGAAGAAGACTCATGAAAAATCATTGTTGTAAATCTCTGGATGATAGCAATTCTCTGAGTGCAGGCTGCTATTATAATTATTAGCTTTACCCAAACTATGCCTCACCTCAGACCTTCACCGATAAAGAGGGAAAGCCCTTTTGCTCAAAATGATTAAAACATTTAGCACATAAAATGAACACAAGGGAGAAAGTCTTGTCTTCATTATGCTCCGTGTTATGCTACACAATGAATATAATCTCCCCCAGGTTTTACTAAACATCTGAAGCTATTTAATTTATATTATTTTATTCACTTGAATTCACCTTAGACTTACTGAAGGGAAAAACCTTACAATAAATGGAAAGGTGTAGTTAACAAGATATTTTAATAATGGATCTTCATAAAAAACATGTAACAGTTAAAACTGAAATCAGTTCAACCTACAGTCAGAGAAGTTGATACCAATGTACTTTTTATAAGGGACAAAGTATGTTGGTCCTCATCATCAAGAGATTAGGTAATTACCCTATCAACCTGAAAGAAACTTTTTACTAAAATACAGTCTGCATAAAGTCCTTCAAAATAAGTTATGATCATATAACATTTCATAATCTACAGTACTTGAGCATCATGGGGAGATGGTAATTACCCCATCAACCTGAAAGAAACTTTTACTAAAATACAGTCTACACAAAATCCTTCAAAATAAGTTATGATCATATAACATTTCATAATCAACAGTACTTGAGCATCATGGGGGGATGGTAATTATCCCATCAACCTGAAAGAAACTTTTACTAAAATAGAGTCTACACAAAATCCTTCAAAATAAATTATGATCATATAACACTTCATAATCTACAGTACTTGAGCAAGAGAAGAAAATCTAGTTTAGAGAAGAAAAAAAACCCCACTATATTATTGGTGAAGGAGAACATATACTACTCACTAGAGTAAGCTCATAGTTACCCAATAAGTATTTAAACATAACCCATCTTATTAGGTTTTATGAAAACATGATATTAGATGAATAACACCAGAGGAGGAATTTAGTTCAACTGGAAAGATGTTGCATGTGTTGAAATAAGTAATCATGTAGAAGATCATTGACTTGAAATCAGTAAAACCATAGTTCAAATCTTTACACACAATATGACAACTAGACACATTGTTTAAAATCTATAGGACTATTAGCCCATCTGAAAATGGTTTCTTCATAGGATTTTGTGAGGAAAAGTGAAATAGCATATGAAAAACTCTTTGAAAACCTTAAATGTATGATAGCTATTGATCAGTTGATCAACATTACAAAAGGATTTCACAATTTTTTTGGTGTGGTTTATTTGTAATATGTTATATTGGTTCACTCAGACTCAGTTTAATATATTATTGGCTTTGAGTCAGGCAAAACATCGACCCTCACTAATGTTGAATCAGGGTTATTTATTAGTAGAGAACATTTAGCAGGAACATGTATATTCCAGACAGTTACTTTCAGAGTCCTACAATTTTCTGCTTTTTTATAGGGGATCTGTTTTTGGTACAGTGTTGACTATCTATTCCAAGAACATTTTTGTGTAATGAACTCTGGCAGTTTGATGGCTACTATAGACACTTTCTCACAGTACTGTTTTTAAATGTATAAATGAAATATGTAGGGTTATAAAAGAAACCAATTACATTGAAATAAAGTTACCAAAATTTTTAAAAAATCGTTTATTCTAATAGTATATTATTTTCCTAGGTATATATGAAAATGATTTTAAGCATTCATTTTTGTAAGATTTTAAGTTCCAATATTTTTATATTCCTCCCTTTCTTATTTCTCCCTCTCCAAAATAGCAAGAAATCTGATATAAGCTATACATGCACATTCATTTTTAACATATTTTCATATGAGTCATGTTGGGAAAGGAAAAAAAAAAGAAAGAAAAAAAATACTTCAATCTGGATTCAGTCTCCATAGTTCTTTCTTTGGATGCATATGGCATTTTCCATCCAAAATTTGTTACATTTGTCTTGGATCACTTTATTACTGAGAAGAGGTAAATTTTTCACAGATGATTGTCATATAATCTTGCTGTTACTGTATATAATGTTTTCCTGGTTCTGCTTGCTTTATTCAGCATCAATTCATGTAAGTTTTTACAGGCTTTTCTGAAATTAGCCTGTTTATAATTTCTTATAGAACAATAATATTCCAATATATTCATACACCATAATTTATTCAGATATTCCCAAACTTATGAATACCCACTCAATTTCCAATTCTTTGCCACCACAAAAAGATGCTATAAACATTTTTGCACATATGGGTCTTTCCCCTTTTAAATAAACTATTTGGGATAGAAATTCAGTAGTGGCACTATTGGATCAAAGGAGATACACAGTTTTATAAAAGCCCTTTGAGCGTGATTCCAAATTGCTTTCCAGAATGACTGGATCAGTCCTCAACTCCACCAACAAATGTATGTGTCCTAGTTTTCCAACATCCCCTTCAATATTTATCATCATCTTTTCCTGTCATCTTAATCTGATAGGTATGAGATGATACCACAGAATTGCTTTAATTTTCATTTCTCTAATCAATAGTGATTTTAAGCATTTTTTCATATGGTTTTGGATGGCTTTAATTTCTTCATCTGAAATTTGTTCATATTCTTTGACCATTTATCAATTGTGCTATTCTCATAAATTTGACTCAGTTCTCTATATATTTTAAAAATCAAGCCTTCATCAGAAATACTGGCTAAAAAAGTGTTTCCCAGCTTCCCCTCTAGTCCTGGTTGCACTGGTTGTGGTTATGTAAAAACTTTTCAATATAATGCAATAAAAATTTTCTATTTTGCATTTCAAAATGTTCTTTAATTTTTGTTTGATCATAAATTCTTCCCTTCTCCAAAGATGACAGTTTAACTATCTCTTGCTGTCCTACTTTGTGTGTAGTAGGCCCTTTATGTCTGAATCATGTACTCATATCACCTTGTGTTGATATAGAGTGTGAGATATTGTCTATGCCTGGTTTCTGCCATATCATTTTTCAGTTTTTCCATCAATTTTTGTCAAACAGTGAGTTCTTATCTCAGAAATTGGAGTTCTGGGATTTATTTGTGTACCTAACCTATTTCATTGATCTACCAATCTATTTCTTAGCCAGTATCAAATGGTTTTGATGACTGCCACCTTATAATATGGTTTTAGATCTAGACAGCTATACCACTGTCCTTTGCATCATTTTAATTTTAATTAACCATTTTCTTCAGTTAGCTTTTTACCTCCTTTTACATCTGGCCAATGTATTTTTAAGGGAGTTGTTTTGTTTAGTGGATGTATCTATTCCTATGTATTATTTTATATATTTTCTCCTCAACCTATGAGTTCCAGAATTAGGCTCTAATATTTTTGGGAGTTTTCTCTTTTGGGATCTCAAGGTGATAGAAATATTCTTTTAATTTCTAGCAGATTAGGACAATTTTCCTTGATAATTTCTTGAAAAATGATTTCTAGGATATTTTAAAAATTTATGACCTTAAGCTAGTCCAATAATTTTAAAATTATCTCTTCTGGATCTATTTTCCAGTCACTTCCTTTTTGAGTGAGATATATCACATTTTTTTCTTTTTTCATTCTTAGTTTTGTTTTATTGTTTCTTGATGTTCATTAATTCCCTTGATATTCTTGATCTTTTTGCTTTTCCAGAAGCATTTTATTATTTTTTTCTAGCTCTATAAAAATAAAATATTTTATAGTTTGATTGGAATGACACTGAATAAGTAGATTAATTTAGGTAGAATTGTCATTTTTATTATGTTAGCTTAGCCTATCCATGAACAATTAATATTTTTCCAGTTTTCTAGATCTATTTGTGTTAAAAAGTCTTTTGTAATTTTGTTCATATAGTTTAATTCCTTAATAATTAGAATTGAGCAAATGAGAAATAAATTAAAAATTAGAATTGGAGAAATGGAAGTGAATGACTCAATGAGAAATTAAGAATCAGTCAAACAAAATTCAAAAAAAGAAAAAAAAATTGAAGAAAATGTAAAATGCCTAAATGGAAAAGCAACTAATCTGGACAATAGATCCAGGAGAAAGAATCTAAGAATTATTGGACTGCCTGAAACCTACAATGAAAAACAGAACCTAGAAACAGTTCACATATGGGGGAGCCAAATGTCAAGGTAAACACATAATTTAGTAGCTTCTACATTAAAGGATCAGAGGTTTTGGAATATAATATTCTGGAGAGCAATGGAGCTAGGATTACAATCAAGCATCATCTGCCCAGCAAAACTGAGTATAATATTTCAGGGGGAAAAGTGGAGTTTCAAGCATTCATGATTAAAAGAGCAGAGGTGAATAAAAATTTTGATTTTCAAATACAAGATACAGAAAAAAAAATGAGGTAATTGGGAAAGGGAAATCATGAGGGAATTAATAAGGTTTATTTGTGTACATTCCACATGGAAGGATCATACTCATAAGAATGTATCTATATCTATATATAATTCTAATTGTTATAATAATGAGAAAGTTCTTTTAAAAATGAAGCAGGTGTATTAGAACACTTGGAACTTGGTTAGACATTAAAGACACCAATGTCATCCACTGCATCTCTAATCATCATTAGCCATCTTGATTTAGTCCTGCCACTGGACAGTGAAGGCTCTAGAAGAGAGAATCAGGCTGACAACTTCATGCAACTTTGCCTCATTAAAATCCAATTTATGCACAAATCAAAAGACATCACCATACCATTTCTATCCTCATCTACCTGTGGCAATGAGCAAGTGATAAAGCAGCAGGTGCAGATACACTGGGAATTGTAGTCACAACCCTGCACACAGGTGGCCCAGACTTATAGAGTCATCTTGTCACTGGAAGCAGCAATGGGATTTGATGCATGATTTCTTGTTTGCAGATGATTGTGCACTCAATACAGCTTCTGAAGCCGCTTCTGCTAATATTGGCCTAATAATTTACCAAGAAAACACAGATACTCCATCACTAGCAGCACATCACCCATATGTGCAACTATCAATTACCACAAATGGTCAAATTTTGAATACTGTGGATAAGTTCACTTACCTTGGCAATATACTTTCCAGGGATGTCTACATTGATAATAAGATTGACACATACATTGCCAGAGCTAGCTCAGAGTTTAGGAGACTTCAAAGGAAAGTTTGAGAGAAGAGAGGTATTAGACTGACTACCAGACTGAAGATCTACAGAGCCATTGTGCTGATTCAATTGTTGTATGTCCAGGAAACTGAATGGCTTCCTGAATTATCTTAGGAAGATTCTGACCATCACCTAGCAGGATAAGATACCAGATGCTGCCGTGCTTTCTTGAACTAAACTGCATCCAAACTATTGCTGAGAGCACATCTCCATTGAGCTGGCCACATTGTTTGAATGCCAGATGTATGTTTACCAAAGTGATTATTTTATGGAGAACTCACAGAGAGCAAGTCCTCACCAGGTGATCAGAAAAGGTGATACAAAGACACTCTTAAGGTCTCCCTTAAGAACTTTAGAATTGATTGTGTGACCTGAGAGACACTGGCACAGGGATTGCCCATCATGGTGTGGGCAGAGAAGGTGCTGTGCTCTGTGAGCAAAGCAGAATTGAATTAACTCAGAAGAAACATGAGATGTGCAGTTAGTGAATCCACACCAAATATTCAGAGGGACTATTTGTGTCTGAGTTATAGCAGAGCCTTCATATTGGTCTGATCAGCTACAGTCACTGCAGTTACACTGTAACTCTATTCTTAACATAGTGATGTCATTTTGTTCCTCTTTGAGAACAAAGGATAGCAACTACTAGACATGGATCCTAAAGGAGATTTTCTTCTATGTTAAAAAATATATATTTTTAACAGCTGTTTTCTCAGGGCAAAGAATTGGAAATTGAGGTGATGTCCAACAATTGGGGAATATGATTGCAATGGAATACTATTGTTCTATCAGAAATGATGAGAGATGCTCTCAAAAAAACCTGAAAAGCTCATACAAAATAAAATGTACCATATACAAAATAATAGCAATGTTTGGGGATGATGTGAATGACTTTACTATTCTCAGCAATACAATGATCCAAGGCTACTCTGAAGGACATGATGAAAAATACTATCCATACCCAGAAAAAGAACTGATTGTGTCTGAATACAGATTGAAATATATGTTTTTAAAAACTTAATTTTTTTTTTGCAGGGGGAGGGCAGGGAAAAGATCTATATTTTCTTTTGCAGCATGACTTTTATGGAAATGTTTTTCATAACTTCACATGTGTCTTCACAATGCAGGGGGTGAGTATGAGTGGAGTTGAGTAAAAAAAATTTACTTTTTGGAAAAATAAAATAAAATTATATCTCTATATCCCTATCTACATATATAAAATATAAACAAACAAAAAAAGAAACTGAGGGGAAAATAAAGTTGTTAATTGTTTCAAGTAATTTTTAGTTGATTTTCTAACTTTCCTAAGTATACCATATCATCTGTAAAGAGTACTGTAAAACTACTATTTGTAGTACAATTATGAATAATAATGGTACAAAAGTTTTCTTAAGTAGATTTATAGACCTCAGATTACATTACATTTTATAATATATATGTATATATATAAACATGATTTATATATATATTTATATATGTGATTATGCATGCATATGTGTATACATATATATATGTATACATACTATATATATATATATATATATATATATATATATATATATATACATACATTCATATATTTATACACACACTAGGGCAGTTAAGTGGTACAGTGCAGTGGATAGAGTGTTAGGCTTAGGTCAGGAAAGTAGTTTCATATATAACCATCTTTTTATTATACTATGTTGTGAACATGCTTATTTTATTCTATAAATGAAAAATTATAAATTTTAAAGAAACCTATCCATACATATTTACTAGATATGGAACCCTGTGCAAATCACTTAAGCCTCTGTTTTCTCAAATGTAAAATGAAGCTAATAATAGGATGTACCTTTCAGAACTGTTGTGAGGAATAAAAGAGATGTCTGTAAAGGTGCTTAGCACAGTGTCTGTCACATAACAAAGACTTGATAAATATTTATTCCCCTTCCTTCCCTTTTCATTTTTCACAGTCAAGATATAATCTAACCAGACTATAGATTTTAACAGATAGGATTCTGAATGTAAGCTATTTGAGGACATACCTTTTGTATTTGTATCCTTAATCTAGGATAGTGCCACATATAGCCATCCTTATAAGGGAAAAAATAAGGAAGCAAATATTTGTACTTTACATTGTGTTAAGTACTTTACAAATATTATTTCATCTGATCCTCATAACAACTCTGGGAGTTAGATGCTATTATTATTCTGAAAAAGTGACTTGCCCAGGATCACAAGCTAAGGAATATCAGAATTTTCATTTAAACTCAGGTCTGCCTAATGCTCTTTTTACTATATCACTTGACTGCTTCTTACCAGTAGCATAAATTGCTAACACTACTGCTTAGAATTGAGATAATAATTTGCCCCTTTCCTACTTGTTTCTGATGAAAACAAAGAAATTAAGACTTAATAGTTTTTATGAGAAAATTTTTTTCTGTTTATAAGTAAGGAAAACTGTGTTTGATTCCAACTCTTATACTTTGAAATAGAAGGGACCCCTTTACTGAACTGGGCAATGTTAATTAAGCATGCCAGAATTATGAAATGGTCTCCTATTCTTGAGAACACAGAGCTGATCTGATCTAGATTCTAACGTGATGTGATGTCACTGGCAGTGGTAGGCAAGGCAGCTAGATGACACGGTGGATAAAATGTGGGAACTGGAATCAAGAAAATCTGAGTTTAAATCCAGCCTCAAACACTTAATAGACCCTGAGCAAGTCACTTAACCCTGTTTGCCTCATCTATACAATGAATTGGGGAAAGAAATAGTATCTCTATCAAGAAACCATCCTCCAGCTCCTGAGGGATCAGAAAAAGTCATACATGATTGAAAATGACTGAACAACAGCAATAACAAAATATACATATATTCTGAAATCAGTTTTTCTTAACTTCTTTCTTTTTCTTTAAGTTGAAAAATATCACTTTGGGTTTTAATAATTTTTTTTTTTTACTAAATGAAAGATGGAAAAACAGAGACTTTTTCTCTTTTCCTTTGCTTTGTCTCAGCTTTTCCTAAGGAATATGGAATAGTAAAGAGAATCATCCTCTTACTCATCTTAGAATAGATATTAAAAGCTGATCTTTTGATAGACTAAGGAATGACTTGAAATATTTTTTTTTTTGTTTGTTTGTTTTTTCCCCCCTTTCATTGGGAGTTAGTCTGTGCAGCCAAGATAGGCCCAGGAGAGGATATCATTGTTATCCTTCTTTCAGAAATAATTGTGACTATCTGCTTAGGGTTGCTATTAGTTTAAAAAATCTGAACCTGTGATTCCATAGATGTAGGTGACTTCATAATGGTTACTTTATTTCTCCACTCATTTGAAGGGTCAAATATTGGATTAAAGCTTCCCTATATTTGAAGATAATTAAAAAAAACTTACCTTCATCATTTCTTGATCCTCTGTTCTTTTGCCTTCTATTGTATTGATAGAGGATATTGGAATCTTTTCATTTCTGAAATTGAGAGTAGAAACAACCTTCACTGATTCATTTTAGCATCTAATCTTCCAGTTATAATCCCAATGGGAGTGTTGAGGGTTAAGTCACTTGCCCAATTCACATACCTAATATCTGTCAGAGGCAGGAATTCTATTTCTTCTAGATTATAAATTTCTATCACTTTTATCACACTATCTACTCTCACTGTATACATAAATACTTGTGGAGTGTAGTTGTGTGATACAGAGTGTGAGCAACACTTCTTAGAATTCTTGGGGACAAACACACCAATTCTTACTAGGATACTGGCTCATTTCCTTATTCTTTCTTATTGAATACTCCAAAAGAGTTTAGTGGATTTATTCTGGAATGTAATTTAAAAAGTGACAGAATCTCTGAAAAGCTAAGCTCCTAACCTGAAATAAACTAAGGAAATCTCTACTATGAACTAGTATATCCTCTCCTAATCTCAGACCAGAAGTTAATAGCCTTAAAGAAAAATCAGCATTAACAACCATATAATTTATTAGCAGCAGCAAGTAACAAATAAATGTAAACATTTAAACAATATATAGAAAGCTGTGATGGCACTTTCAGCCAGATTCACCTCCACATTCAGTAAAAAAGGAAAAAGAAATGCTAATTGGACTTTTGTTCTTACCAACTGTCACCAACTGCTGATTTGGACTTCTTTCAGCTCCATCTATTCCTTTGCCTCATTATGCCTTTCTTCTCTCTAACTCCTCTATTCATTTCTCTCTTTTGCTTCTCCATCTACTTATATGGTGGTACAAAATTTAGAGAAAAGTTTTTCTCAAGCCAATAGAACCTCTCTATCTATATGATATCCTGGCAAACCAAGTCCTCCTCAGAATGTCTATTTCTTGTCAGAATTTCCATTTCCAGTCAAGCTTAATGACTCTCTCTCTTTGAGAAAGACTTGTAAACTTTCTGTGATCCCATTAAAAGTATAGCATAAATCTCCAAAATTTCTGCAATTCTGTTAAAAGTATAGCAATGATATTCAGTGTTTGGTCTCAGCAATCTGGGGGCTACAATCAATTATTTCAAATGGATTTGAGGTTGTTCAGTGAGCTAGAAATATTGCTGATAGTACATGTGATTGAAGTCCTCATTAAATTCTTCTGTTTCTCTCTTGTCTCTCACTTATTTAGTGGGATTTATTTTTTATTGGTTATTATTCATAAATGATCTTTTGCCCTTAACAGATTTTTTTTGGGGGGGATCTTGTAGTTTCACAATCAATAATTGTTTCTGGTGAAAGGATGAAGGCATAACATTTGTTACGCATTAACCCGGTTCTTTGTGGAAAAATGCTAGCCATGTATTCCCCCAAAATTTACATGTTCTGGTGTTTATAACATTTAATTGATGGAAAAAATAGGATGGTCTAGTTAAAATTTTATTGCTATTGATTATAAATTGAGATTAGCGAGGCAGACTTATCAGGAAGTCCAGTTTTAGTTGACAGATACAGCAAGATACAGATATCTTTGGTTTTAGTATTTAATAGATTGAGTTATTTGAAGAGAATATCTACAGTTACTTGAAGTCTAGTCTCTTGCAGTTGAAGGCTAACTCTTTTGTCAGCAAGTTAGATGAAATTTCAGTTGATGAAGGCATTTCATTGCACTGAACAGATCAGTAACTCATCCTAAATCTCATTTTGGAAAGTAAATACACCTGACATATTGATGTATCTTCTGAGAGTGTCAAGTTAGAGAGGATGTAAGATCATGGGGCTTAACAAAAAATGTGTGGGATCATTTTGATGAACCACGGCAAGCTCATTTGTGTCAAATGGGGAATTTGGAAATAAAATAGCCATCTACTATCAATTGTAGAAATGAGAAGATTCCTAAATCCTGAACTAAGAGAGGGAGAGAAACCACAGGACCCAGAAATGACAAATGGGACTTTTTCCAATTATCTCCAGACACAGAGTGAGCTTTAATACAAATGTGTGACCTCTCTGATAGGCAGGGAATATAAAGTGGCCATTGTAAAAGTCTGAATATTTCAAAAAATCCTTAAATTTATTAAAAAAAAAAGTTCATTAAGGCAGCTTAGTTCCACATGAAATAACGCAAACTTCTTCATTTTGGAGTAATAAGGAAAAAAGGAAATAACATTATGAAAGTTTAATTAAAATCTATTATATCAATGAATCTAAATAAACAAAACTTGGAGAACTGAGATGATGACATACACTCAAGGACAGGAAGAACAAAAGATGAACAATGAGGATATGTTCACTGATTACTTAATAAAAATAATGTTCAATTATAAGAATATGTTTGAGAAAAAAAAGAGATGATTTTTTTAGCCTGGTTAATCTTAAAGCAATTTGCTCTATAATTACAGTCTAATGGATATTAAAGTAGGACCTTTTTTATCTTATATGATGGCTCTCATTCATATATCCCAAGACAATGGGATGCATTGGAAAAAGTTCTCAGTATAGAATCTTTGTATTTCTGATTAAATCTCAGCTCTATTGCTTACTATCTATGTGAGCTTCGCCAAATCAATTAATCTTTATTTATAAAATGAGAAGGTTGGAGTAGATTATTTCAAAGGTCATTCAAGCACTACATTTTTTGTGAATCTCTTCCCCCTCCCCCCCCCCCCCACCTCTCAACAGGGAAGTTCTTGAGTCAATTTTCAACTGAAGAAGGCAGGAAATGGGAAATTGATGAAGGAAATGACAAAAAAGAAAACAAAACTGAATTCAATGAATGAATACTTTGGAGTAACAGATTCCCAGGAGGAAAAGGAAGAAATCTAATATTTCCTCTAATCAGAGCATTATAGGAGGACATTATTCAAACAGATGTAGGGTTTTGGATAGCGGAAAATCTCATGAACTTCATTCATTCTTACTGGGCTATGTCAGAGAAGGCTAATGCAAATTTTAAAAAATTAAACAATAGGGATAGAAATGAAGTGAAGTAATTAAATGATTTATCTGAGACAAAGTTTGAGAAAAGGAGTTTAAGAGAAAAAAACAGAGTTTGGAAAGGAGTAACCTTCAACAGAAATGGGTAGGGATAGGGAAAGAAAACAAATTTTTTACTAGGATTATATAAGGGAAAACCAAAACAAATCAATCATAACTATAAATATAATTGGGATGGATGTACCCATTAAATGAAGGAAGATGGCAAAACAGTTTAGAAAGCAAAACACAACAATGAACTGTTTATAGAAAACATATGATATCAACAGCAATACAGAATTAATGTGCAACTTTTTAAAGAATAAATTATGCATCAGCAGAATCTAAAAAAGCAGGTGTAACTTGGAGAACTGAAATGTTAAGTCACTTGTCCATAATCACAATTCGAATGTGTCAGAGACAATAGTTCTTTGGCTGTCTCTTTATCCACTACAAGGCGTCTTTTATAGATAATATAATACTATCAGTATTAAATATATGTGCACTGAATAGTATAGTATCTAAGGACTTAAACATTATGCTAACTCAATTATAGAAACATATAATAAGGTCATATTTATTGGAAACTTCAATATTCCTTTCAAACTTAGCATTAATAGTCAATAAAGATTTATTTACTTTTTATTATATATCAGGTATTGTGCTAAGCACTAGTGCTACAATCCAAAAAAAGAAAGTCTATGCCTTTAAGGCATAATCAGAAAAAACAATATGAAAACGAAGATAAAAAAGGAGGGTGGGAATACCAATGGAGGAGCATGGTGGAGACATAAGACAAATTCCCAAGGAGTATAACCAGGTGGGAAAGGAGGAGATGTCTAACCTGAGCACTCTCCTTAAATGGAGGTTTTGGAATTCATGATTTTGCCCTCTAGTCAAAGTAGCAGAGAGTGATGATGATGAATTATGAGACCTAAGGCTGATTTAGATTTTCAGAATGATGAAGGTTTCCCAATATGAGGTGACCTGGAACATTGTGCAGAAGTTGGATTGATGTCCTAAAGTAGTGCAACCAGGTGGGAAATGAAACTTAAACAATCTAACAGAAAGATAAATAGGAGAGAAGTCAAAGATTTAAACACAATATTAGAAAAGCTATATATCATAAACCATAGGCAAGAAGTAAATGGGAATCTAGGGAATCAGTGCCTTTTTTAAGCACTGATATCATCTTTATAAAAGCTCATGAAATACTAAGGCATAAAGAATTCATGAATAAATGCAGAAGGACAGAAATATTAAACATATTTTTTATGGACATAACAAAACTATATGGACCAAACAAAAACTATAATCAATGAAGGAAGTATCAAAAAAGGTTCAGATTTAAGTGCAGATTTAAATAATTAAATAAATCAAATAAATAAATAAAAGACTGAATAAATAAATAAATAATTAAATGATTGAAGAACAAAATAATGTAAATAATGAAAGATTGCTTTGAAGAAACTTAAAACAATGAGAAAACCTACTTATTTCTGGAATTTAGCTAAGGTAGGAATTAGGTGACAATTCATATCTCTAAACACTTTTAGTAACAATGACAAAAAAAGAAAGAAGTGATCAATAAAGCCTGAGCATGTAAGAAAAGTAGAAAGTTAACAAATTAATAATAACTCCAAAGCAAATACAAAATTTGGGAATGAAAAAGTCAATCTGGCAAGTCTGGCTCTTGGTAAACCCATAATGGCTTGATTACAATTTCTTAAAATAAGTCTTTGATTTTTACTCATTTTTGCATTATATATATTGTGAAGCATCTTCTCTGATATTATAATTTAATTTTAATTAAATTTAATGAATATAGGAAATAAGTAGTATATACATCCATGATCTTTAAAATTACAATATTGAAACGCAAACAGTTTTGGTATCATTTACCTACTACCTTTCCATGGTGTAAATAATGACTTTTATTTAAACTTGTTCTTGAGAGGCTACAGAGAAAAAAGAAGAAATTATTTTTATGATTTTGAAAACAGTTATTGAAGACCTTCATTTTCTTCATCTAATCATGAATAAGACAGAAAAAGAAATTCTAAGAGCAGTTTCTATCTACAAGTTAACCATGAGAATTCTGATAGAACAATTGATTCAAGACAAACATAGAAAGTGCTTGTCCCTACAGGAGCTAGAAGGTATAATATATAGAGTTCCAGGTCTGGAATCAGGAAGACTCATCTTCCTGAGTTCAAATCTGAACTTAGACATTTACTAGCTCTATGATCTTATATAAGACATTTAACTCTATCTCAATGTTTCATCTGTAAAAAGAACTGAAGATGGAAATGGCAAACCACTCCAGTGTCTTTCCCAAGAAATCTCCAAGTGGGGTCACCAAGAGTTTGATATGACTGAAAAACTGAACAATAATTGTCATTCAGTAATTTTTGGTATCTGAGAACAATGAAATAATGAAAAAGTTTGTGTATAATACTTATTTCATAAGCTGAAGAGGGAGGAATAAATGCTGAAAATCTGTAACTGTGTTTGAGCCATCTATAAATACATTAGTTTAACTGCTGCTTCAATCAATGTAAGATCTTTATCCAATTATGAGTAAGTTAAACATTATTAAATAATCTTAAGGCAGAAGCTGGTATTTTTCTGACTGTGGCTTCACCATACATGAATTATTTCTTTTTCAGTGCTTGCAATATTTTCTTCTTGATCTGGGAGTTATGGAATTTGGCTATGATATTTCTAGAAGTTTTCATTTAAAGATCTCTTTCAGGAGGTGATAGGTGGATTCTTTCAATTTCTATCTTATCCTTTGATTCTGAAGAATCAAAACAATTTTCCTTGATAATTTCTGGAAAGATGATCTCTAAGCTCTATTTTTGATCATGGTGTTCAGGTAGTCCAATAATTTTAAAATTATCTCTCCTGGAACTATTTTCCAGATCAGTTGTTTTTTGAATGAAATAGTTCACATTGTTTCCTATTTTTTCATTTTTCTTTTATTGTTTCTTGATTTCTCATAAAATCATTACCTTTCATTTGTTCATTTCTAATTTTTAGGGAATTATTTTCCTTAGTGAACTTTTGTATCCCTTCTTCATTTAGCCAGTGTTTTTTTTTAAATCATTCTTCTCCTCATTGGCTTTTTGTACTTTCTTTTGCATCACTCTCGTTTATCTTCCCAATTTGTCTCCCACCTCTTTTAATTGATTTCCAAAATCCCCTTTTATGTCTTTTATGACCTAAGAAAATACTTATTTTTCTTGGAGACTTTGGATGTAGGAGATTTGATTTTGCTATCTCCTTCTGATCTTCCTTGTCATCTATTTTGATCTTCCTTGTCATCATAGTAACTTTCTATAGTCAGAATCCCTTTATGTTATTTACTCATTTCCCCAACTTATTATTTAACTTATAACTCTTTGTTAAAATAGGGCTCTGTTTTCAGGGCAAAAATAATGAATCATAGAAAGGGTAAATGGTATTTTCAGGATTAGGTAGCTATTACTATTCTTTTTGGGGGAGGGTTGTGGGCAGTAGAGCAATTAGGATTAATTGATTTGCTAGTCACACAGCTAGGGAGTGTTAAATGTCTGAGGTCAAATTTGAACTCAGATCTTCCCAACTCCAGCCCTGGTACTCTGTCCACTGTGCCATTTAGCTGCCCCATTGGTAACTATTAAGTGGCAGAGATAGGATACAAACAAGTCCTCAAACTTCAAAGCTGTGGAATGTCTGAAACATTATGCTGCCTTTTCAGGAGGTACTTTTTCTTAAAATAGGTAACAGAGAAGTCATTAAGAACAAATTTCCCACAAATTTTCTTTCTCATCTTCAAAAAACATGATAATGGTATATATATGCATTGAGAATAAATTCTATGAAAACCTAGGAAAGGAATTTGTGGACAAGTTCTTATGGCTAGAAATTTCATCATGGTCACATTAGTAACTGAGAAGTGCAGAGAAGAACATAATCTCCTGCTATTTCTAATGTTTGTTGATTTTTGAAAAAGCATGTAACATAACAGAAAACAACGAAACCTTATAGTTTGCCATCTAGCAAGATATTTGTTTCCCAGGCATACGCTAAAATATAGAAGACTCTACAACAAATAAGATAATGGAAATAGTTTGGAGACAATTTTGTTCAGCTCTCTGTTAATAATATCAAGTAAGGCATGAAGTAAGCATTAGTCTACTAATATAAAATTGAATGGGGATAAATATATAGTTCAAATGAGAATGATTTCAGAATGTAAGCTCCATGAGAGCAGATATTGTTTCATTTTTTATTTCATGTCTCAAGCACATAGTAGGTTTTCCATAAATACTTATTTATTAATTGTCTTTAAATTCACTATGATTTGATGGTATAACATGGTAGTCAATAGTTAAAAAAAAATTAACAGTCTTAAACTGCACTAAAGAACATATGTTTTATCTACAGACAAGCAAAAGAACCAGGCTTGTGGCCAAAAATATCATAGCCAGCAAAATTATATACAATTTTCAATGAGAAAAAAAATGGACATTCAATGAACTTGCATATTTTCAGAACTTTCTATCAAACAAACCCGAACTTAACAGAAAATTTAACATTGAAGAGCCAATATCAAACAGCAATTTTAAGTAACTCAAAATGGAAAAATTATTTAAACATGAACAAATTGTTTGTATTTTTTCTACATGGGAAATGTATACTTTATGTTTAAGATGTATGTAAGCAATAGAAACATTGGCAGAGTAAAGGTAAAAAATAATAATCATACATTCTCCAATTGATAAATGGTCAAAGGATATGAACAGACAATTCTCAGACAAAGAAATTGAAACTATTTATAGACATATGAAAATATGCTCCAAATCATTATTAATCAGAGAAATGCAAATTAAGACAACTCTGAGATACCACTACACACCTGTCAGATTGGCTAGAATGACAGGGAAAGATAATAGGGAATGTTGGAGGGGATGTGGGAAAACAGGGACACTGATACATTGTTGGTGGAATTGTGAACACATCCAGCCATTCTGGAGAGCAATTTGGAACTATGCTCAAAAAGTTATCAAGCTGTGCATACCCTTTGATCCAGCAGTGTTTCTACTGGGCTTATACCCCAAAGAGAAAGGGACATGTATGTGCCAAAATGTTTGTGGCAGCCCTGTTTGTAGTGGCTAGAAGCTGGAAAATGAAAGGATGTCCATCAATTGGAGAATGGTTGAGTAAATTGTGGTATATGAACATTATGGAATATTATTGTTCTGTAAGGAACGACCAGCAGGATGAATACAGAGAGGACTGGTGAGACTTACATGAACTGATGCTGAGTGAAATGAGCAGAACCAGGAGATCATTATATACCTCAACAAAATAATAATCATACAAATGAGGTGCGGAGGAAGAATAAACACAGAGGCATTAGAGGTAGGAAGAAGGCTCATAGCTCTGAAATCCTACTCACATCTAGACTGGGTTCAATTAGCAACTTTATATTTATACCATGAAGCATATAGAAACCTTCAAAATCTATAAAGAAATAAGGGGATATGGATAGATGGATAAGGAAGTAAAGGTGAGAAAAGAAGACAAGGGAGGGGTCCTTTGGGTGGGGGGAGGCTAAGTAATAGCAAGGCAAGTTAGGAGCAGAATTTAATGAAATAATAGGGATAGGAAATACATGTCTATATGGAGTATGTGTGTGTAAGTGTATGTATGTATATATCTACATATGTTTATATAGATATCTTTTCTTAATTGTAGCTTATTTGGAAGTGAGGGTGGGATAAAAGGGAGATATGTGTGTGTATGTATGTGTATGTCTATATCTACATTTGTATATATAAATATATCCTTTTTTAACTATAGCCTGCTTGGGGATTTTTTGGGGGGGAGGATAAAAGGGGAAAAAAAGAATAAAGTAAATAAAAGCAGTAGAGAACAAAAGAACAATTTACAAGGAAATAAAGAAAAGACATTCATGAATATAATTTCTTCTACAAAAATATATATTTGTATGTACTTTGTTAAACTGGTATATGTTGTTATATATTTTGAATTCTCTCTGATGTACTGCTGGGCACATGATAATGTTCTTGTTTTTTTTGTTTCATTTTGTTTTGTATTGCTTTTCTGTTTCTTTTTGCTTATTCTGTTTCTTCAAATAAAATAAATTTGGATAAAAAAAGAATGTATGTTCTCCACAATTATAGAAGATAATATTTCACTCTCTGCTGCCTTGTTAAATCACATCAAGTGTACTGGGTCCAGTTCTGAGAGAAACAATTTAGGCAGGTCACAAATTAGTTGAAAATTATCTAGGGGAAAGTTACCAAAACAGTAAGGGTGACTAAAATTTTTATCATACAAGTACCTATGAATAGCAACTAAGAGTACTTAACCAGGAAATGAAAAGACTTGAGGGTGTGTGTATGTGTGTGTGTGTTTGCATGATTTTTCCCCGGATCCTCTGTCTTGGATTGGCTTCTCTCTCTCTATGCTTTCTCCTTAGCTCTAGTGGGTTCAATTTTCATCTTTATATAGCAAACCATGAAATCTATATAAATAGTCTTCATTTCTTAACTGAACAGTGACCATTGGACACCTTCACCTATATGTTCCATAGGTATATCAACAAGTCCAAAAAAAGAACTCATCTCCCACTCAAAATTCCACTTCTTTAATAGTGTTCTTTTTTATTACTAGTTTGACAAACATCAGTGAACATGGAATTATCCTTAAACAAAGAAAAGGGTAATGTATTATAAATGAAACTTTGAATTTGTATTATGCAGTTTGTTTTTAACTATATTAAATTTAACACGACAATATTAACCACTGTTCTTATTATCTGTGTTGCCTTTTCAATGTAATTCTCCTTCTGTATATTTTTAAAATGTTTTATTGACACTTTCCTTCTTTCATCTTGAATCACTGTCATTACAGTCTCCATGGATGCTGAAAAGGCTCAGAAAAGTCGATTTGGATCTGAATATACTCAACAACATCCCTAAAATCTTCTGCTTGAAGACTTACAATGATAGCAAACCCATTACCTTCAGAGGCATCACAGCATAATAAAATAACCAAAAATAAAATAAAATTAAATAACTACAATTACTTAGACATCAACAACTTTGAAAGACTTAGAACTCTGATCTTAGCCATGCCCAATCATGACTCCAGAAGACTGATGATAAATGAAGCTCTTTCCCCCTCTTATTAGAGAGATTATAGAGTAGGGGAAAAAAACAAAACAAAACAAAACAAAAAAAACCAGGACTTATACATTCAAGCACAGCCTGGATTTCTTTGTCTGACTATACTTACTAGTATAAATTGTTTTCATAATTCTGCTCACTTAACTCATCATTTTATATCTCTGAATCCATCTCCCTTTTGACATTTCTTATAGCCTAATAATATTACAGTATGTTCACATATTGTAATTTGTTTATTCAGTGCATTTCTTTTTATCTCTTTGGGATATAAACCTACTAATGTTATCACTGATTCAAAGGATATTCCCAGTTCATTGGGTATCCTTCTAAATTGTTTCCCAGAATCTCTTGTTGTAATTCTGAGAGTGGTATTGGTTTTATGACACCTGACTATGCAAATTCTGTTAGGCTACTTTGAGTGCCCTAAAACTTGTTCTGATTCTTAGGCATCGAATGATTAGGGGCTGACCCTATCCCCTGCTCTTCCTGGGTTGAGATTCTCCTGGCTTCCAATTCTTTTATGGGAGTTTGTGGTTGTTCCTTCCTTCCCTGGCCCATATCCTCTTAAAGCCTGCAGGCTTCTTGTTATTATCTTGTGTGGTCCTGAATTAGATAGAGGAGCCAATTGGTGTTGATCTTGATCATTGTTCCATCTGGTGTTTGTTTTTAAGATCTTGGTTGGGGACATTTATAAGAGAGGTAGGCTCTTTGGGGATTTTTACATTGCTATCTTATCTAGAAAATCCATCATTTCTTAGCCTTTCCTATGTCTGTTACACAGGTTGCAAACTCTGATCATCCTTGACTTTCTTTATTCCCTTATTTCCCCATATCAATCAATTATTAAGACCTATTTATTCCACCCCCATAATATCTCTCCTATACATTTTCTCTTCAACCACATAACCTCCTTCTTAATTCATAGGTTCATCAATGTTCACCTGGACTGATGCAGTAGCCTTCAGATTGTTCTTTTTTAAATTCATCCTACACACAACTGAGAAATTGAGGTGCCTAAAATGCAGTTCCTGCATTTCTGCTTAAAAGCCAACTCTCAACAATTCCTTTTTACCTTGAAGGATAAAATAAAAAGGCTTCTATCTTGCATTTAGAGCTTCTACCATCTGGCTACA
Organism: Antechinus flavipes; assembly: GCF_016432865.1. Taxonomy (NCBI): domain Eukaryota; kingdom Metazoa; phylum Chordata; class Mammalia; order Dasyuromorphia; family Dasyuridae; genus Antechinus; species Antechinus flavipes. The sequence continues at coordinate 119,630,740 of NC_067400.1, read as the reverse complement.
ATCTATTTTTCCAGCATAATCTCATGGCACAGTATTCTGCTTTAACCAAGATGGTCCGGCTGCTATTCTCCATAGCTTACTATCCATTTTTCACTTCCACACCTTAATATAAGCTATCTTCTATGCCTGGGGGGCTTCACTTCCTCCCCTCTGCTTTGCAAAATTTTTAACTTTTCTTAAACCAGAAAAGCAAAATTTTTAACTTTTCTTAAACCAGAGTTAGACAGCCTTTTTCTGAACTTCCCAGTTGGAGTCCTTTCTCCCCACCCCATGGAATCTACTTTATCTTTACTCTGCATATGAGAAATTCATGGTTCTGTATCTGGCTGCAGCATCCTGCCTGTAGTACCAACTCCAAAGTTGTCATGACTTGGATTTTCAAGTCCAGTAGGTACAGTGGGAATTATGAGCTACTCTAGAAACTAAGGAAGACAAATAATGCAAAATTAAAATGGTCCCATTTCTCAGGCTGGGTAAAAGAGAGGGAGAATAGGAAAAGGAAGTCCTTCCCGTTTCACTCATGTAGTTCATAGCACCTGGGCTGTGGGTGAACTGTAATTTTTATCTTGTAGATACAGTAGGAAGGAGTGTGTAGGAAAAAAAAAAAAGTGATTGTTTCAGTATAGCCAGTTTTAAATATGTAGCCTGTACCAGTCACATAGCCAATTGAAGGAGGCTACTATCATGCACATGGTGTAGAGCTTCTGTTTGGAGATATTGACATGTCCAAGGTAGCACCAAACACATTGATCTACATATATGTTCTTTTCCCCTTCCACATCGTAGATGTTTGATCTTGAAATTAGATCAGATAACCATAGGAATTCATTTAGACTTTGAGTTAATATGACAGAATCCCTTACTTTATGCAATGTACAATCTAATAGAAGAAATAAGAGGCTAAATATGAACTGTGATTAGTTTTAGAAATTAAATTGAGAAAAATATTAGCCCCTAAGGATTTTGCTCAACTAATGCAGTAAAACAAATGTATATTATTTATTGCTTACTATATGCAAGGCATTATGCTAGGCAATGATTATAAAAAGACAAAAATGAAAGAAAAAAAATCCCTGATTTCAAGGGACTGTTGAGTGGACTATGAGAATAGTGTGTGAAGGAAGCAGATATGTCTATAACTTATCTGCAGATAAATATAATACAAGACAGCAAATGATGGTGCAAAGAAAAGATCTAGACAAGATGTCCCACTATTCTTTGAAGAGGAAGGGATGACAATTGACAGAGGTCCCTGGGCTTTTGAAATCTCCAAAGAACTGTCCGGAGGCTTATTTCCATAAACTTTTCTTTCCTCCTACAGCATTTTTTAAAGTAGAAGACAGTATCAGCATTTTGATTAAATTTATTGTCTTATTTTTAAAGCTATCTGGTGATATTACTGAGCTCTTTTCTGAAATTTGCTTTAAAAACAGCTTTTTGTTTTTTTCTGTCCCTTTTCCCTTGTTGGGTTAACAGAAAATAGATGCAGAATTGATAGGTAAGCAGAGCAGTGGGTAAAATAGTAGGCATGGAATCATCGAGACCTGAGTTTGAATCTTGTTCCAGACATTTATTAGCTGCATGATATGAGGCAAAAGTCATTCTTTTCTACACCTGATAAAATAAGGATAATATTAATACCAACCACACAGAGTTTAATATTTATAAAAAATATTGCAAATCTTAAAGTTCCATTGAAATGCTGGTGACAATGAGACTGCTGACAATGATGATACAGAGCCTGCTCGATATGTTGTGATCCAGGGTAAAAGTACTTTATTTTCTGATGCAGAAATTCATCTGCTTTTGTGGAAGGAAAACCCACAGGATATAGGTCAAATTCTAAAAATATCTAACAAAAGTACATTTAAAAAATCACAAACAATTAACTGTTAAGATAATCCAATTAACCATCTTTCAATTGTTGTTATATGTTGTGTTTCTCTTTTCCTTCTGATAGGTAACTCCCTGGTTAAATATACACCAACATCACTGAATTAACTTTGCTCTATTACGATGTTAATGTGATTTATTTTTAATTATAAGTTAAGTGAATATTTGATCTGTTTGTTAAGAAGGTGACTGCATGGGAAACAGCTAGATGGCACTATAAGGTAGTTTCCAAATCAGGAGATTTTCTTAATTGTAATCTATTTCCTTAATTCAGGCTGAAACAAGATATGGGGCAGGAAATGCCGTGTCTGGATTAGAGAGTCAAGGAGTCAAATTAAATTTGATTATTGTGAATCATTTGTTTATTCACTCTAAACTCTGGGTGCATTTTTATGAAATTCATTGAAATTCTCAATCTATATGTACTGTGGTATACAGTTCCTTGAGAGAGTAGACTGGAATGGAGTATCCCTTTTAAAAGTGGAAGCAAAATAGCAAATAACACTAATTTTCCAAACAAAACCTATTTTTTCATCTTTTTCTGAGGAGCTACATTATTCTTTAATATTTTAGAAAATAGCATTGGTTTGTTTGGAAACCATGAAGATTTTCATCACTTTATTTTCCAGTAAATGCATTCTACAACTGTAGAGTCCCAAGATATAATTCAGCTATTTCCTTATTCTATCTTTGCCCCTCCAGTGGTCAAATGGTTAACCAGATCCACATTCCACAAATCTTCCTGCAGGGCTATTATTCTTTTCTGTGAAATTCAATTAGAAGGAATGGGAGAGTGCTGGAAGTAGGATGCTTGTTTTTTTTTTTTTTTTTTTTTTAAACAATCTATTACTTTATAACTAAAGTAGGCCTTTGTCCCCAGTGACCTATTAACTTCAAAGTTTTAATAGGTTAGTGTGCTTCTTCAAAATGCTAGATCCTAGGGTGTAAATCCAGATTTGAGAAATCAGGACTCTTCTATAAGAATGTTGGTCACATGAGGATTTGTCACTGGATTAGTGATGAATTCCATTCCCGTGTTTCCTGTTCTCAAAGGTTTGAGAGGAATTGGTGTTGAGCCATATGCCAAGCATGCTGCTTACAGTTGTTCCAAATGAATATTTTGGCAACCCTAGAAGCCTTGCAGTAGAATTCCCCCTCCATCTCTATTGAGGGCAACACTGACCATCAGAAGGTCAAGTGAGAATCAATCTAGCAAATGAAATTGGACCACATAGTGAGCTTTTGGTTGGGGATACTTTTAGTGTCCAGTTAAATTGAAAATATTTTGTATTTTGAACATCCTTTGCCATTGCATTTACAAGGCATTCTTGGAATGAAAAACACTGAGGTATATATGAGGCAGCTGTTGTAGTGAGAGGCAGGTGGTATAGTCAGAGGTAGTTGTAGTCAGAAGCAGCATGAGCCTTTGAATCTTATGTAGTGGAAAAAGCATTTGGCTTGGAGTCAAGAGACCTGGATTTGATCCACATTTATGCCATTTATTAGTGGTGTGATTCCCGGAAAAGTTAAATGACTACTTTAAGGCTCAGTTTTCTCATCTGTAACATAGGTCTATTAATGCTTGTCTTAACTGGCACATAGATTTGCTATGAAAAAAAGTGCATTGCAAAGTGTAAAATTCCAAAATAAATGTAATTTATTATAGTTATTCTAAAAAGTCTTAAAAAATTTTTTTTTGATAATACTTACACATTAAAATCTCTACACTTGGAAGGTGATCTTCCAACTGGCAATCTGTTGTTTCATAGGTAAATTTATTACACTGGTATTTCAGAGATAGATTATGAAACGAACAAATGTGGGAAAGGCTGGTGAATGGCAATACTGCTTGAGCCCAAAGTTTTGCTTCAGAGATAGCAGAAGACCATTTCCTATGTTTCTTTTCACAGGTGGGGAACAATAGGTGTGAAGCACTGCATATAATTAGACTTTTTTCTGGATCGTTGGGTAATTTTTTTTTTCTCTCCATTTCTTTGTATTCTTTATGTAACCCGACTTCCACCCAGCTGGAGGTAGTTTTGCATGCTGGGGTGTATTGCTAAGGAAATGTTACTCTTGATCAGCTCCTGACATAGAAACTTCCACAAGCTGTTTCAGGAATGCTGCTAAGCAGGCTGATAATAAGATGGGAAGTTCTTCAGTCCTCCAGAATGTCTTTGATGCTCTCCTCTAACCAAAGTTTGGAAGAGGGGAAGAAATATGAGCTGAAGCCTGAAATGTTCTATTTCTTCCCAGGGAATTCCTTCTCAGGGCAGCTAAATGACCTAGGGGATAAAGTGTCTAAAGTCATAAAAACTCATCTTCCTGGGGTTCAAATCTGGCCTCAGGAACTTACCAGCTGTGTGACATTGGACAAGTCACTTAATCCTCATAGTTCCTTTATCCGTAAACTGAACTGGAGAAGGAAATGGCAAACTACTTCAGTGTCTTTGCCAGGAAAACCCCAAAATAAACCTGTGAAGAGTTAGATGTGACTGAAAAATGACAGCAAGCAAAGTAGTTATAATCCCCCGCAAAGTAAAGAATAAAACAGACTTAAATAAATAGGGAAATTAGATCTTGCTGAAAAATATCATGGGCAATCATGTATAAGCACCAAACAGCATGGCATCTATATTCTTAAAAGAAAAAGTTAAATGAGTTATAGGTAAAAATATGCAATAGACACATGCAGAAAAGCAGAAATTTTAAATTCTTCTTTTAAAAAACATAAATAACATTATGTTCAATAAGGGCTATGTAAGCATAGTTCAAAAATTAATCAGAAACTAAATAATTAACTTGTAAAGAACTAGTAGGTTAAATAACATATCATAGTGACAACACTTGTGGGACATACCCAAAACAGTACTTAGGGGAAATTTTATATCTCTAAACACATACATCAATAAAAGAGAACCAGAACAATGACAGATTACTGATTAAACACCAAAAAAAAAAGTGAAAAAAGAGAAATTAATAAAATTGGAAGTAAAAAACATTGAACTAATAATTAAAAATATGAGCTAATTTTATGAAAAAAAGATGAACCATTGATTAATTTGATTTTTAAAAGAATGCTTAAATAAACTTATCTTAGAAAAAGAAGTTGAACAAGCAATAAATAATTTTATTTAGAAAAAATTGACAAGACCAGATAGACTTACAAGTAAATTCTACCAAATATAAGGACAATTAATCCCAGGATGGTATAAGTTATTTGAAAAAATAGGCAAAGAAGGTGTCCTACCAAATTCATTTTATGACAAAGATAAGATTTTGATACCTAAACCAGGGACAGAAAAACCAAAGTAAGTTAGTTCAAAAAGAAAAAAAAAAGACCAATTTTCTTAATTTATATTGACACAAAAATTGTAAATAGAATGCTAGCAAGGAGATGACAGCAATATTATAATGAACATCAAAGGCTAGAGGGTATTTATACCAGGAATGTAGCCTTATTTTGATACTAGGGAAAAGCTCTCATCATAATTGACCATATCAATAACTAAAACAACAAAAATAAAATTAAAATTAAAAAATCAATAATATTGATATTCTTATATCAATAAACGTGGGAAAAGTTATTGACAAAACATAACACTCATTCCTATTAAAAATACTGAAAACCATAGGAGTAAATGGAACCTTTCTCAGAATAATAAATAGTAGCTATCTAAAACCAAGAGCAAACACTAACTTCAAAAGGGATTAAGCTAAAATCCTTCCCACTAAGTTCAGAAGTGAAGGAAGGCTGTCTATTATCATTGCTGTTATTCAATATGGTATTAAAAATTCTAGTTGTAGCAATGATATAGGCAAAGAAATTGAAGGAATAAATATCAGCATCGAGGTAACAAAACTATTATTCTTTGCAGATGATATAATGATATAGTTAAAAAATCTTCAAGATTCAGCTAAAACTAGTTGAAACAATGAATAACTTTTGCAAAGTAACCAGATGTAAAATAAACCTATATAAATCATTAACATTTCTACAAACTTCCAATAAAACCCAGAAGGAAGGGATAGAAAAATAAATTCTTCTTAAAATAACTATAGATATTATAAAATACTTGGGATTCTTTCTGTCAAGACAAATCTATGTTCTATAGGCGAACAATTACAAAAGAATTTTTACACAAACACAAATCTAAACAAATGAACAAATATTAATTGTTCATGGGCAGGCCAAGCAAATATAATAAAATAACAATTTTACACAAAATAATTTGCTTATTCAGTGCCATACCAATCAAACACCTAAAGAATTATTTTATAGAGCAAGAAAAAAATAACAAAATTCATCTGGGAAAACAAAAAGCCAAGAATAGCAATTACAAAACAGTAATCATCAAAATAATTTGGCACTGACTAAGAAATAGAATAATGGATAAGTGGAATGGATTATATATACAATGTACAGTAATAAATTACCAAAGTAATCTATTGTATGATAACACCAAAAATCCAAACATTTGGAGTGTGAACTCACCATTTGACAAGAATTGCTGAAAAAACTTGAAAGCATTTTGGCAGAAATTAGGCATAGATCAACATTTCACACTATATACTAAGATAAATTCAAAATATATGCATAATTTAGATTATTGAGTAATATGATAAGTAAATTATGAGAATATGGGAAATTTTACCTGTTAAATATCTGAATAAGAGAGCAATTTGTGACCAAATTAGAAATAGAAGAGATTATGAAAAGCAAAGTGGAATTTTGATTACATGAAATTAAAACAGTTTTGCATAAACAAAACCAATGTAGCCAAAATTAGAAGTAAAGCAAAAAATGGGGAGGGAAATTATAGCAAGTTTCTCCAATAAAGGCCTCTTTTTTCAATTATCTAATGAATAAGAAGTTGTCAGAAGAAGAAATCAAAGTTATCAATAATTATATTTTTAAATGGTCTAAGTCTTTTTTTTTCCCCTTAATTATAGCTTTTTATTTGCAAGTTATATGCATGGATAATTTTACAGCATTGACAATTGTCAAAACTTTTGTTCCACTTTTCCCCCTCCTTCTCCCCACTCCTTCCCCTAGATGGCAGGATGACCAATACATGTTAAATATGTTAAAGTATAAATTAAATACAATATAAGTATACATGTCCAAATAGTTATTTTGCTGTACAAAAAGAATCGGACTTTGAAATAGTGTACAATTAGCCTGTGAAGGAAATCAAAAATTCAGGTGGACAAAAATAGAGGGATTGGGAATTCTATGTAGTGGTTCATTGTCATCTCCCAGAGTTCTTTCACTGGGTATAGCTGGTTCAGTTCATTACTGCTCCATTGGAACTGATTTGGTTCATTTCATTGCTGAAGAGGGCTACGTCCATCAGAATGGATCATCATATAGTATTGTTGTTGAAGTATATAATGATCTCCTGGTCCTGCTCATTTCACTCAGCATCAGTTCATATAAGTCTCTCCAGGCCTTTCTGAAATCATCCTGCTGGTCATTTCTTACCGAACAATAATCTTCTATATTATTCATATACTACAATTTATTTAGCCATTCTCCAACTGATGGGCATCCACTCAGTTTACAGTTTCTGGCCACTACAAACAGGGCTGCCACAAACATTTTTACACATACAGGTCCCTTTCCCTCCTTTACAATCTCTTTGGGATATAAGCCCAGTAGTAACACTGCTGGATCAAAGGGTATGCATAGTTTGAATGGTTTAGATCTTTAAGAGATGATGTGCAGGATGACTTATCTTGCCTCTCTGTCTCTTTCCGTTTGTTTCTTTTTTGATCTGAGATGAATCAGTATGAGAGAAAAATGGACTACTTTATGTCCTTGTGAGCTTTAAAAGTCAAAAAGGATATGAGATCCAACAATAGATGTCCTTTGAAAAATCTACCAGTAGTAAGAGTAGCTAAATGTTTATTTGATGCTTGATCCAGCCTTATAGTGTGGCTGTTCAGTTCTTTCAGTCACATCCAATTCTGTGTGACTTCATTTGAGGTTTTCTTGGCAAAGATATTGAAGTGATTTGCTTTTTCTTCTTCAGTTCATTTTACAAATGAGAAACTGAGGCAAACAGAGTTAAGTGATTTACGTAAGATTACGCAGCTATAAGTGTCTAAAGCCATATTTGAATTTATGAATCTTCCTGATTCCAAAACAAGTACTCTATTTACTGAGCCACCTAGCTTCCTGTAGCATTGTAGTAGACTTATCTGAAAGCCAAAATACTGTCTTGTAAACAAGAGAATGTCTTCTCAATTAGCAATGATACTTCAGATATGAACTTGGTAGGAGAGAATGTTTGTAGAATTTTTTTAAGTTTGAGCCCATTCTCCCCATAGATCAAATAGTAGAAAATGATATGCTTCCATTTTTCAAAGTTGTTATGCTTAATTTTTTAGTCTTATTTTCTAAGTATATGTCACTTTATAAAACTTAATTAATATTCATTAGTGTTCATTTTCATAGGATAAATTTTAGTTGGTTAAATGATATTGAGAAAATATTAACTTGCAATTGATATATGGGGAAACATACTGAATTGTGTCTGGAGCAGCAATATTTGAAAAAAACACTTCCCAGTCTATTAAGATCATCCCTAGATTTCTGTTGGAGATAAAGCTCACTAGCTCTGTGGAACCAATTTGACAATGAAAAAATGAGGAGAAGGAGCTCCAGAATTTATCATTTGGATAATAAATTTAGAGTTGGAAGGGTCTGAGAGGTCATTCAATTCAATCCCCTCATTTTACAGATGAGGAAACTGAGACCTACAGAGAGTAAATGTCTTTCTCAAAGTTTTACCTGTAGAAGGTAGCTTATTTGGAATTCAAAACTAGGTCCTCTGATACCAGAAGTCCTTTCCATCACACTACACTGCTTCCTTTGAGTACTGCCTCCAATTGGATATCTTTCCAGATTTCCCTTTCTTACTCCCTCTTGCGGTATATACTTTATGCGATAGATCTAAAATGGATAGAACACTGACTTGAACTCAGGAAAACTCATCTTTGTGAGTTCAAATTTGGTCTCAGACACTAGCTATGTGATCTTGGGCAACTCATTTAATCCTGTTTGCTTCAGTTAATTCCTTTTCTCTAAAAAGGGTTGGAGAAGGAAATGTAAAGTTACTAGAGTAACTCTGTCAAGAAAATGCCAAAGAAGGGTCGTGAAGAGTCGGACACAACTGAACAACAAACCTACTTTACAGAATTTAAGCTCCTTGAAGGAAGAACTGTTTTTCATTTTACATTTGCAAGCCAGGTCTTGTACAGTAAGTATTTAATGACTGCTTTTTGCATCCAGTGAAGTTAAACTCCTTTTTTCTGCTTTGTCTGTTGTGGGACAGTATGCTTAGCCCATGCAAGAGCACAATAAATGTTTTTAAATGAGTATATTCTCATATTAAATGAGATTAAATTAAATTAAATATCTCATATTAAATGAGTATATTCTACAAATGGAATCCTATTCACAGACTCAAATTGTTCAGTTTAGGATAAATGTAAAGCATTAAGGTTGTTGTTATTGTTATTGTTTGTCTTTGTTCTCAAAGAAGACCATGACATCAGGGAGGTGATGCTATGACATGCAAATGAATTGAATTTGAGTGAGGGAGAATGGTTTTTTTTTGCTACTACTTCCATGCCCCACAACCTTCCCAACTTTAAAATCAGCAAATATCTTGTTGCCTTGTTTGCCTTTCCTTTCTCATCCTCTTATCCTAGCAAAATATTTGCTTAAAACTTTCCTCAGCTCTCTGAAGAAGTAAGTTACTTTACTTGTAAGTAATGTATTATTTGAAGTGAAGCTTTACTGGTTTCAATTTCTCATTGAAACTTCTGTTCATGCTGACAGGCTGGGTGGAATCCTCATAATTTTGTTTTCTCTATATTTGTCCATTTCCTTAGTGAAATTTTAATAGTTTAAAGACACTTGAACTCAGGGTCTCCCTAACTCCAAGGCCAGTCCTCTCTTTTCAGTCAATTGCTCCATTCTATGCAGCACATTTATATTTATTCACATCTTCATTCTAAGGTAGTTTATATAATAAAACCCACTCCCAGAGAGCTTTTAGCATATAGAAATGACTCATCAGCCAAAAACGTAAAGTTATGTTGATCCATAGAAGCCCACAGTACAATAAAATAGGTATTTTACCAACTAATCACAGGCTGCTGAATTTGATTTAAATCTGCTCCTACTGCTCCCATAACATTTTACAAATCACTATCCTCACTTCAATAGGCTGTCTGTGCCCACGGTGCTAGTAGAAATCTATTTCTGTCAGTAAAGACCTTCCTATCTCTGGAATGACATTAATGATTATCTTTCCCTTTCACATGGGCGCCCACCAGCTGAATTGCCTAGGTGACTTCCTGCCCGCTTGGATGATTAGAATCCTGCACGAAGCACAGACAGACTCCAGCAGCTGGATCCAATTCTCCAACTCAACTCAGCAGCTTTGTGGCTCAGTGTCCCAATCCTTAAGGACAAAGAGAGTGTAGAGGCATCTCTGACCTGTTTTTTTTTTTGGGGGGGGTGGGGGGAGTTGGGCTAGAATTTTACATTTAATAAATGTGAAGTCAGCAAGGCGTTGCTTCATTCTAGGTGAACATTAATATTGAACAATGGGATTCCATTGGGAGTGGGTGGCTGCTGCTGGAACACTAGGTTAATTCATCATGCCTGGTGGGGAACAAAAACAAGAAGGAATATTAGACCAAGAAGGGCTGCTGAAGGACTAAAGCAAGTGAGGTTTTGTATAGACTTGTCAAATGCATAATTCTAAGGGAATTAAGTGGAACAGAAAATATTGGGGTCTGTTATTGAATTATAATCCTAAAAGGTAGTAAAATTGCTCATAGTCTTACCAGAAACTCAAAATATTCTAGGATTACAAAGACTATAATTTAAACTTTGATATTTTATATTTAAGGGCTAATAAAATCTTTTGAATTAGCCTCACTATCTTTTGTGGTAGAAAGGTGGTTATAAATTCATAGGATTAAGAACTGGAAGGGGCTTTAGGGACTGCCTAATTTGATCACCCCTCCTCCTTCATTTTATAGAGAGGTAAAGTTCCTCCCATAAGGTCACATAGAAAGGAGACAACAGAGATGAGATTCAAGGCTGAATCTTTTGGATTAAAGTCTAGGGCTCTTTCAGGACTACTATTTAGAGAACTAATAATTATCCCTAACCAACTAGAAAATACTACTTTTAATAAATTTATCCTATTTTTAATTCATAAAACAAACATTTATATATGTAGTATACATGCATATATACTATATATATATGTGTATATATGTAGTATAATAAAAAAGATGATTGTACATGAAACTATAAATCTACTATACACAATTCACGATTCCTTTGAAATATACAAAAAAGGTAGTTATAAAAGTTGGACTTTAACATTGTTGATAACATTACTTTGATACTTTAGCTTATACACTATTAAATTATCTGAGAATTATATCAATGCAAATATAACTGCAATTCTATCCTATTGTAGATCTTCAATCAAGCAAGTAAGCAATAAACATTTATTAAGTACCAACTAGATACCAAGCATTGTGCTAGGCACTGAGAATGTAAAGAAAAATCATTAATAAGCAATCTGTACTCACAAGAAACTTAATTTTTAGGAGGAAACAACAAAAATATAAATATTTATGTATAGCATAAATAAATAATTCTCAAATCTTCAAATGGATATGTGATTTTATCAGTTCAGAAATTTTCTGTATCTTGGCCAGATGTATTGCTGCTTTGTGAATCTCTCCACATGTCCTGCCTATAAGTGTCCATTTTTTCAATTGATGGTTTATATTTGTGCAAGAAAATATGCCAGATTTATTGGAGAAATATTTTATTATTTTTCTTAGTTTTTTTGGTTTTGACCTGTATCCTCTAACTGACTAGAAAAGATAAACAGATTGATGTTTGTGAATTGTACTTTTGAATGATTACAAACCCATGGAATAACTTGAATTTTGGATTTTGGTAAACTTTATATAGAACATCACTGTGGATCAATGGAGTCACATACTAAATTTGTGAAAAACTTGTTAATAGTAAAAGGTTTCTAAACATGCAGCAACCAAAAATTAATTCAAAATAAAAAAGCAATGAATCTGAGGTGTTTTTTGCAATGCTTGTCCATTACCTGATTTCCCTGCAGCCTTGGTTCTAATCATCCAACATGATCACTTAGCACTGTGCATATACTAATGTTGCCTGCAATACGTAGGCTCAGATTCAAGGCAGGATGCATAAAAATTTCTCAAGGGAAAAGAGGTTATAAGTGGAAAATATTTAAGAAGCCCCGGTCTAGAGAACTCACTCTATAAACCGGGAAGGTGGTGTACATCAGTGCTAAAAAATATTTATCCTTATAAAATTCACATTATTAATAGGTTACTAAATAATTTGTTAAAACATACAATTATGATCTATAAAATTTTTTCCAGTGTTGAAGTTTCTTCCTATGGATATATAAAAAGTTATTTTAATTCATGTGAATATTCTTCCAAATTAAAAATTTTGCCTTCTTCTTCCTCCACTCTATCATATTCTTCTCAAGAGCAGTACAAATCTTCCTTCCACATCATGGATATTAGACAAGCAGCACCCCTGCAATCTGGAAAATTTATATAAAATGTTTTTATCCTTCCTTCATACCAAATAAGTCTGATGTTTTTTTCTTTTTCTTTTATGGGATATTTACAGTACCTTATTGCAAAATTTGGATTGATATTATAAAATATTTTGTACATATATTTATGCATTGTTGATTTCCTAAATTTTCTCTGTCATGTTTTGATCTTAGTGTGTTGTCTGAGGTTTCCACAAAATTCCTCCTTAAATTCTTGTTTAAATTTTTAGGTTTAACTATGATATATCGAAACTGAAATGGAGCAAGACATGATGTGTAAGGGATAATTGTAATAATTTTTCCACTATTCTTTCCTCCCACCCTGGCCTTGTACTCTTCGTGAAGTTTGCCAGCACCTAAAGCAGCTACGTGAATAGTGGATAGAGAGGCTGAGTTGGGAGTTCAAATATTATTTCAGATACTTACTAGCTGTGTGACCCTGGGCAAGTCACTTTTTCAGTCTTTTTCTTCATTTGTAATATTGCAAACCTTAAAGAGATATAAGAGTGTCAACTATTGAAGCACCTGAAACGTTAAGGATGCCCAAAATTTAGTCTTAACATCTCTTTGGTTCATATAAACTTTATATAAACTTATGGCAATTCTGCCATGATATTTGGGAGTAAAAATTGGCTTTGAAGAGGTCTCTCTCAACTTTAATCAGATTTACAATGTGGATAACTTCTAAATGGAATATAATAACATTTTAAATATTATCATCAAACAGAAGTTTTCTAATATCAGTTGCTATTTTTGTTCCCATCAACTTTTCTATTAACATCCAAAAAACTACATTATGGCTTGCGGGGAACCATGTGTTCACAAAAGGTATGCCAAGGAGATACAAACCTTAAAACTCTTCCAATCTGGAAAGATTTGAGTCCAGGTCTTGACATGAATTATGTGTCTTGTATGTGAGAATCACAGAAACTGTTTCGATTGGAAAAGACCTTAGAGTTCATTCAATCCTCCCCTTATATTAAGCAGTCTATAGTATAATCAAATAGTTATCTGATAATCCTTTGAAGACTTCTTGATGAATCTTATCATCACCCTAGGCAACCATTTTTGAATACCTTTAATCATTAGCAAATTTCCCCCTTATAATGAACTAAAAGTCCTTCTTCTATAGCTTCTATGATTTCTTCCCTAGTTTTCATTGAGCCAAATAGAACAAAGGTAATTTCTATTTCATATGTCAATCAGTTCTTTCAGCTATTGGACAAAGGTACATTCTCTTTTTCAGGCTAAGTATCCCCCTTTCCTTGAAATAATGTTTATATAGCATGTTCTTCAGTTCTTTCACCATCCTGGCTACTCTTTTAGGCATATACATTTCTTTGTTTTTATCCTTCCCAATTTAGAACCCAAACTGAATAGAGGCAGCTAGGTGGTATAATGGGCAGAGAACTCCAGGTCCGGAGTAAGGTACAACTGAGTCCAAATCCAGTTTCAGACACTTAGGAGCTATGCGACCCTGGGTAAGTTTCCTCATTTGTAAAAATGAGCTGAAGAAGAAAATGGAAAATCCCAAATATGGTCATGCAGAATTGGAAATGACTAAAATAACTGAACAATAGGTTTATGTCTTTTATCTTCATAATACTCTAATATGGTCTTTAGAAGTGCCGGGCAGAGTTGAATATTATACTTATTTAAAGTACAGCTTGATTTCTCTCTTTTTCCATCCCTCCTTCCCTCTTTCCTCTTCCTCTTCCATTTCCTTTTCCTTCTCCTCTTCCTCTTTCTCCTTATTCTTCTCCTTTTCTCTTTCTCTTCCTCTTCCTCCTTGTTCTCTTCCTCTTTCCTGTTCTTATTCTTGTTCTTGTTCTTGTTCTAGTTCTTGTTCTTCTCTCTTTCTCTCTCCATTTTTTTTCAGTTCCTTCCTTCCTTCCTTTTTCTTTCTTTCTCTCTCTCTTTATTTCTTTCATGACACATCTTAACAAAATACATTGTTGAAATTTTAGGTATGTTATTCTAATAACATTCTTCTGCACTATTAGTCTAGTGACTCCATTGAAATTAGCTTAGTTTTCTTTGATCTACTCTGATACTACTTTTTTCTAGATACTCTTAAAGCTATCCCACATCATACATTTTTGAATTTTTCCAAGCATCAAAATGAAGAAATTTTGCTAATTCAACTTTTTCTTTCAAGGGGGAGAGTATGTGTGAAAAAAAATTTTGGGGGGAGTTTAATAATGAGTGTGTAATGCTCATTGTAAAATTTATATTGTATATTGTTAAATTTGTTGTTCAGTCATTCCAGTCATGTCCAACTTTTAATTTCCCCATTTGGGGTGTTCATAACAAAGATACTGGAGTGGCTTGCCATTCCCTTATTTAGCTCATTTTTACAGATAAGGAAATTGAGGCAAATAGGTTTAAATGATTTACCTAGGGTAACATAGCCAGTAAATGTGAGTGTGATTTTACACCTTTTACAAAGAATATTTATATCTTTTGACACCTCTTCCATTCTCCGCAGCTTTTTACAAAGATTACTGGTTTAGCAAACACATCTACCAGTTGCTTCAGCACCTTTTGACTAAGTTAATCTAGGCTCTGGTGAAAATTCATCAAGAATCTACTGTTGCCTCACTTTTCTTGAGTTTCAACTACTAGTTAATTTTTATTCAGTCCTTTCTTGGCTAATGATCATTGAGTCTATGATAATAATAAATTGGTAATGATTAACAGACTATTTAGAACACAAGATAAAAACCTCACTCTATAGAAATACTTTGGGGAAAAGCAGATGTCATTTCCCCTAACAAAAGTAGACTAGATATATGCCATTGAATTTGCCAAATGTAACCAAAAATAATTTACCTTCATTAAAGTCTATGAAATAGTTAAGATCAGAATGTAGAATCAAAAAGCCTTCCCTGGTCAACAACCAAATTAACTGGGCCAACCATATGTCAATAATATTAAACATTAAACCATGCATTAAACAAATGGTTGTATCACATGGATTTGTTTTGTAGAAATAGAGGGGTTTATGATGACAATTCAAGAGCAGGTCATTGCTATCAGAAGATATAGAGGAATTTTTGTTAAGAAGCCCAGACTTGGCAAGCATGCAAAGAAATAGTTGAAGCTAATGCATCACTCCACTCTGGATTAAAAAATTTAGTTTCTTCTGAATCCCTAGCAAAACATGACTTGGTCAGAATGACATATCAGAAGCTCATTATCTTTCATAGATTATCAGACAACAAATTCCCACTCCACTAATATAGACTTTACAATATCCTGGAGAAGTAAACCAATAAAATAAACCAATAGAATTACATTCTCATTATTCCAGATAAACTATTAACCACAGTCACTGGAATATAACATTGAGCCATAATAACTGCAAAATATGTTTTTGTTAAAAATAGATATAATCATACAAAATATTCATAATCCCTGAACTGCAGGGAACACAAAAAGATTTCAAAATATACACATCAAGTAAAAGAAATAAAAAACATACGGGAATAAATGTATCTTTATTATTCATGTTATTCCATGTTGCAATGAGAATACTTTATTGAATATACAGATGAAAATCTTGCATCCTAATACTTTATCCAACTACAAAAAATAAGTTATTTTATTCACATGCCCTATAATCTTCAGAATATTTAAAAATAAAAGATAATAGCAGGATAGTGACTTGTCACAGGACATTGTCTATCTGAATTCTACAAAACAGGAGGAGAACAAGAAAAATATGAGTTGAGTAACTCCACTTTTCCTTTATCATTTGCCATAATAATACTATTTACTCTGAACAGATGTTCTACCCATTTCTTGATCCAATGTAGCTTAAAACCAGTTTAGCTTCATTCTGAGCTTTGATATTTCTGCTCTTGAATCTATCTTTACATATGTCTTTTTTTAGATCTAAATTGATTTGAGAATGCCTTGTATAAAGAAGAGAGATTTATAAAGATATATGAAACAAGGTAACATAACTACAATATATGGATTAAAACAAAATACTGTACTCTTTTTAAAAAAATCTTTTAAATTTTCATTATCTTTTTTTTTTTTTAGTACTTATTGTGTGCAGGGTATTATGCTAGGGGCAGAAAGGGATATAATGAAGAATAAGGAAGTTTCACCTCTGCTTTCATGGAATTTAGGGATATATTCATATACACAGATAACCATAATACAAAACTGGATAGATTTGAAGCACATTCTAAAGCATTCTAAGGCACCTCCCTTAGGCACAAAGCTAGTGCTATATCTGTGGAAAAACTAAGAGCTATACTAAGTCTTGGGAAAAGAAAGGTCATGGAGGCTGGTATGTTGTATCCCATTAGGCACTTATGTGTCTGATATGGTAAGTATTGAATTGTGCTTTCTAGCAGCTCTCAAGATATTTTGACAGTTGATCACCTATCCTCAAAAGACATTGGACTGATTCCTAGCAGCATTTATGTGATTTTGTATGAGCAAGATTCCTATTTTGGGTATTTTAATTGCTTCTCCTGAGGAACCCTATGAAAGTAAAATGTTGTCTTTTATGAGGTTTTTCCAGGGCACTAAATCTTAAAATAATCAATACTATATATGTTAACTAGTCTCAGTATGTCTGTAGTAAGTATGAATTATTAGATGCCTGCTTAGTCTGGCCTATTTTTCTTTCAGCTATCACTCACCATTTATCTATCCATATATATTATCTAGATGTTTTACAGGAATATCTCTGCTTACATAAATAAATTATGTGGCAGGTGGCAAAGACTGGCTGTGATTGCAGGGCTCTCCTGTGTATTATATTTAACAATATAACATACGATTGAGGGGAATGAGGTGGAAAGTGGACTGACTGCCTTGGGCCCTCTCCATGGTAGTTTATTACTAGAAACACCAAAAGCACTTTCTTTTGCAACGGTTTCACCTATAATACCACTCCATCATGTAGGAAAGCATTTTGAAAAACAAAAATCACAAAAAAGTAAGGCATTATTATTTAATCCAGTATCATCAACTCTTGAAGTTGGAACATCAGAAGCCATCTAGCTTAATGCCTTTTACAATACCCCTGAGAATCTGTCATCTAACCATTGATAGAAGAATTCTAATGTGTAGGGGAATAGAGATGCTACTACCTGCTGAGATAGTACACTGAACTTTAGGATAACTAATTCTAAGGAAGTTTTTTATTAAAGCAAAACTAAATTTGTTTCCTTATTACTCCTACTTTTGCTCTTTGGAGACAAAATAGTTAAATTTCTCTGCCATGTAATAGTTCTTCAAATTCTTGAAGGCAGTATCATACTTCCTTTACAGACTCTCTTCTCTAGACTCACTCTTAGATCCCTAAATTCATTTTTAAATGAAAAAATGTCTTAGCTCCTTATAATCCCGGTTTCTCTCCTCTGAATGCCCTCTGTCAATCAATGTCCTTTCTAAAATGTGCTAACCAGAACTTAATACATTATTATAGATGACATAATGTCCAGTGTAGATTACAGAACTGATAGTCTACCTAATTTTGCACACAATGTCTATCTCAAATCATATTAGGTTTTTCAATTGCCTATTCACACTATTGACTCATATTGAGCTTGAAATTCACTAAAATTCCCATACTGAGGAACTGCTACCTCTTCATCATACCATCTTATTCTTATAAAATTAATATTTTGTACCCAAGTATAATATTTTACATTTATTGCAATTACTTTTTATCTTCCTACATTCAGCCCAGTATTCTAACTTGATAAGAATTTATTTTGATCCATAATGCATTATCTATGTTGGCTATTCCTTCTAGTTTGTGTCAGCTCATAACTGATGAACATGTCATTTCTGTATTCCATAAATGGCAAAAAAAAGTTAAGTAGCATAGGACCAAAGGCAGATACTTCGAATATTCCAACTTGATATAGAAATTTTAGTGTCTACACATGATTTTAAAGCTTTTCCGAATCTACTTAACTATATGATTGCTTAGCTCAAACATGTGGCAATGTGGCCCACAATAGTTCAATCTAACAAGATTAAAATATAATTGGGAAAAATTTTAACAATATGAGTACAATTCAGGAGAACATAAGTGATGTGTGGCTTTCTATGTCCATATGTGACCCATAGGGATATTTATGTATGGTCTAGTGGCCCCTTTCTATTTTAGTTTGCCGCTAGTATAATTCACTGTCTTGTCCGCAAGAGAAGTATAACAGACATTTTCAAATGTTTTGTTGATATTTAGGGAAATTATATCTACAGAATTTCTCTAAGCAACTAATATAGTAACCTAGCCAAAAAGAAAAATGGTGTTAACCTGAAATAATCTCTTGTTGATGAATCTCATCCTGGTTCTTTATGATTATCCATTGGGTAGTTAGGTAGTGTAATGGATAAAGTCAGGAAGACTTATCTTCTTGAGTTCAAATAGAGTTTTAGGTAATTACTAGTTATGTGTCTCTGAGAAAGTGACTTAATCCTTTTTGCCTTAGTTCCTCATCTCTAAAATAAACTGAAGAAGGAAATGCCAAACTATCCTTGCCCCCACCAAAAACAACAACAACAACAACAAAAAAAACAACCTGAATGGGGTTTAATAGTATATTTTAAAGACTTTCTGGTTATAAAACCAACTAGATAGTGGAATAGACTTTTTTGCTAGACCAAATTAACCCATAAAAGTCACCCCAAAAGGTGATTATATTTCAGATATGTATCAATTACATATCTGAGTGTATCCACAAACCAGAAACATGAAAGAATGCTGTCAAAGAAAAATCCTTATGAATTAATACTAGAGAATATAAATTCTTAAGGTTCTATTTTAATACACCTATCACATCAAACTTAATGTAGGAACATACAAAACGAGTCAAGGTTTTGTATCTAAGATTGAATTTGTATTCTACTCCTATTGCAGAGACTATATAACCACAAGATATAGACACTCATTTTTGCCTAATCATATGAGGAGTAAGGAGGGGCTGAAAGTATGTTATCTTTTATCTGGGGCAGCTCCTGGTTTGGGAATTCCCAAAGCTTCAGAGAATTCTATCTAAAACATACTCTCAAACCATTCCACAAAAATAGGCAGATAATAATTCAATCCAGCCATTGAAGGAAGAACAGCCAAGAAAGGAACTACACAGTAGATCAACATTCACGATTGAACCTAGCATATGGGAAAACCAAATGGGCCAGTCCTGTTTCCCCAAGAGGTTACTCAAGGCAAGGACCCAAACTGGCTAACCCTAAATTCCCAATCATAATAAGAGACTGAGTAGGTTTGCAATATAGCATCAGAATTCTACCTCTCAGAAAACAAAGAATCCATAAATGAATGAAAGAAGAATATAATGAAAAATACTGAAACAAATATTTTGCAAAAAAGAATTATTTAAAATCTACCAGTCAACCAATAAATAAACAGAAAGAACTCTACAAATAGAAGGCAGGATGAGCATTAGACCTAAAAAAAGGAAGATGAAATATACCTGATAAAACTCTAGATTGTATAAAATCTCAAAAAAGCATAGAACAACAAGAAGAAATATTATAATGATTTAAAAGAGAAGTTAGATTTATTTTAAAAATTGTCATGAATATATATCAGAATTAATCATAGTCAATGAAGAAATGAAAAAAAATTCAGTAGATTAACCAAAATTTAATTGAGAATGGAGAATTTCCTCAAAGGAGCAAAAGAATAATAGATTTAGAATGAAAAAAGTATTGTTGTGGAAGAAAAAATTTTAAGAATAGCAAAAGGTGACAATGGCAAAAGAATACATGTTTCTACACAAATCACTCACTGACCTGGAAGACAAGATCTGCTGAGAAAATATAGCTATCATATTTTTCCTAGACAACATGGTATGTTAAAAAATAATCTTTAATACCACTATGTAGGAAGTACAAGAAAACTACATGGAACATTTGAATATTGAAAAAAGAACATCAATCTGAAGAATCTACAGATAATTTCCAGAAGAAAAATATATGCTTTAAACTGCTGTACAAAGAATGGCTAAATCAAACAATTTCTATGAAGAACAACAAGTTTTGCAAGTGTCTGGGAGGAAAAACTTCATATATAGAAAGAATTCAAATGATATCATTATCCCTAACTCACTAGAATCCATAATAAAGAATAGTATATTAAATTTCAGAAAGCAAAGGAGTTCAAGTTGCAACCAAAATGAAATGCTTTGTGAATCTAAGACTAATTATCAGCAAAAAAGAGTTCCACAAAGAGTCATTTTTGAAAAATAAAATAAGAACTATTTATTAGAATAGCCAATTTACAAATACCCCGCCCAAAAAGAGAAACACAAGAAAGATAAATGAATATGATTATCAACAAACAAATGAATAATATAATTGTTTACCAAGTATTCGTGCAGTTGTGTTTTTTTCAAAAAGAGAAGGAAAAACACTGACTCTATGGGGCTAAAAACACAAAAACAAAGAAAGAGGGATCCTCAAGAAATTTAGAAAAAATACTAATTATAATAATATTTATAAGTTACTTAAAGTTTTGCAAAGTACTTTACATAAATTAACTCATTTGATCATATAAGAAAACAAAAAAATTAGAAAAGTTAAAGAAAAAATGTAGATGAAGGAACAAAACTGAAGGATCATGGATTAAACCTTATAATCCCCATACATGTGAATGAATATATTTTGTAAAACAAAACTGCCGAGTGGGACAGTATAGTGATGAGGAGAAGCAATATAAAGGGGGAATGGTTGATGCATTTTCTTCAAATCAGTTCAAAAATAGGCATGAGATGAAGATACTTATAGCATTTCTACTAGAAGAATGGCTGCAGGGGAATGGGCAGCAGAAGGCAGGGATCGAAAATGGGGCAATGACAGAGGGAAATTTCATCCTAGCAAGGTGGGAGAGTCCCATTGAGGAGTATTATTCTGCCATAAGAGGTATATATTTATAATGGGAAATGGGGACTTCATTATGAATTTAATCTGGAAGGAGTTGGTACAATGAGAAAGCACATTTTCTGAGAGTGTTGTAATTCAATGAACAACATCCTGGTCTGAATAAGGGAGTATATAAATTCATAGAGGGAGCTACCATCCAAAAGGATAGAACTGGGGGCATTGACTCAGAGTAAAATGGCATGGTCAATGGAAAGAAGAATGATAATGAGGAATGCAGAGGATAGAATTAGACTAAATATCATGAGATGCTGCTTCTATTTGAATTACTTCCCTCTAAGCAGATATTTGTATAAGTGAAGCACAATAGACAGAAGGGATGGTGAGGAAAGTTCTGCAAAGGCAATTAATTGGTCACACAAGAGAGCTCAGATTGGATGCTTTAGGAGTTTAAATCTTTTGAGGAAAACGAAGAAATCAAAGAAGGAATAAATAAGGGTGTAGACCATAAATAAATAAAAAAATTAGAAATCCAGAATATCCTGGAAAGGAAGATAATTAATAGAAAATGCAAATAAAAACTTTTCAGATGAAAACTAACAAATAGAAAAAGATGGAGAGGAGGAAAATGGAATGAGGTGTTTGAACTATTTGACTGACAAGGGAAAAGAAGGAAATACATTTATAACTAAATAAAAGAAAAAGTCATTAAGTAAACACTAAAACTAGAGACTTGAGAAATAGAAGCATTGGATAAAGGAAGAAGAGAGCCTGTAGGTATTGGATGTCATTGAAATAATTTAAACAAATTAATAAAGGGAATTTTTATATCCTAAAATTATATTACAAAAACTCAGAGAAAAACACAAAACTCATTCATCAATTTAAATATGAATGGACTGAACAATGGCTGACTGGATAAGAAAATATAACCTCACAATCTCGTGTTTATACATAAGGAAGTGAAGAGTCATTATTGCAACTTTTTGTTCACATATCACTATACTGTCAATGCAGCCTTGGAAGCTGAGATGCAACTGAGAATGGATACATTCTCTGTTTTTTGTGCTAATTTTTGACTTGACAACTAACACCAAGAAAAAGAGGTTCTCCCCAAGTCAGCACTGTACTTATGTGTGGAACCATTGGTTACTGGCAAATGGAGAAATTTTGAATGCTGTGGATAATTCACTTACCTTTCCAGCATACTTTCTAGGGATGTACACATAGTTGATGAGATGATGATACATGCTTTGCCAGAGTAGCTCAGTGTTAGGGAGATTCCAATATAGATAGACATCCAAATATAGAAAGAGGACCCAGATGTTAGTTGAATATGAAGGAATAATATCTTTTTTTAAAATGATGAAATTAAGCGGTGAGAGAGGAATGTACTAGAAGAAAGGGCAAAGGAAAAGAGTAATGGTACAAGCTATCTGCCATAAAAAGAGGCAAGAAAAAGCTTTTACAATGGAGGGAAGGAGGGAGAGGAGAGGGTAAGTAAGTGAATCTTACTCTCACCAGAATTGGCTCAAAGAAGAAATAACATAATACTCATATGGGTATACAAATCTATTTTGCCCTGAAAGAAAACAGGAGGGGAATGGGATTTGGAAGGGGGCAGGGGAGAGTGTTAAAAGAAAGGAAAAATTGGGAGAGAAGTGGTCAGTATCAAAACAGTTTTGAGAGTAAAAAAAGAGAGAGAATAAATGGGGAGAAATGCGGATAGTAATTGTACAAAGAATTTTGAAGCAAATTTCTCTGATAAGGCCTCATTTCTCAAACACAGAGGGAACTAAGTCAAATTTGTAAAAATTAACAGCCATGCCCCAATTGATAAATGATCAAAAGATATGATCTATGCCCAAAGCATATCCTTTGACCTAACAATACCACTATTAGGCATGAATAACAAAAGAAATTAAAAAAAAAAAAGAAAATGACCTTTTTGTACCAAAAAATAGCTCTCTTCTCATGACAAAAATAAAGGAAATTGAGGAGATTTCCACCTTTTTTTTTTAATCCATCTTTGGGGAATGACTCAATAAACTGTGGTATGTGTTTGTGATGGAATATTATTGTTCCATGGGAAATGATGAGCAGGATGTTCTGAGGGGAAAAAAAACGAAAGCCCTCCATGAACAAAGTGAAATATACTGTATACAAAGTAATAGTAATATTCTAGGATGACCAAGTGTAAATGACTTTGTTACTCTCAGTAATAAAATCATCCACAAGTACTCTGAAGGACTTATGATTAAAAATCCTATTTATACCCAGAGAAAGAACTGACTGTGTCTTAATACAAAGTGAAGTATTCTTTCTCTCTCTTTCTCCCATTCTGTCTCTCTGTCTCTCTCTCCCTCTGTCCTAAACTTAATTTTTCTTGAGGATTTTTATTTTCATTAGAGTGGAAGATCTATGTTTTCTTTCACAACTTGGCATTTATGGAAATGTTTTGCATAACTTTATATGTAGTTTCTTAATTGTGAGTGGGGATAAAGAAGAGAACCTGGAACTCAAAAATTTTAAAAACAAATGTAAAAATTTTTTATTCTGAATGTAATTGGGGAAAAAATTAAAAAATAAATCAAAATTCAAAAAAGAAAGCATATGAAATGAAATGCAAAGAATGAAAGCAAAATAAAATAAATAATGAAAGACCAAAGAATATAGAACTTGTAACTAAAAGTAAAAGATACCTTTTTAAAAAGACTAATAAAATTTATGAAAGGAAAATTTATGAGAGGAAAAAACAAGTAGAAAACTAAAGGATGAAAGAGTAGAAATTATACCACACAAAGAAGAAATAAAAAAAAAGTATGATTAGGACCTAATATATACAATTATATGCAAACAATGTCAAGAATTAAAAAGAAATGCGAATTCTCTTTAAAAATATAAAATTCCCAAATAACAGAAATTTTAATTAAATCTCAAGAAAGAAGGAAATTGAACTATCTAAAAAGGAATTTACTTGTGGTAGTGGATGTGGGGAATAATGGTTCATATAGATTTATAAAAGAATTTTATCACATTTCTTAAAAAATGAATAATACCCTTGCTGAAGAAGTTATTCTTAAAAATTGAGGAAGAAAGTATTCCATTTGACTCTCTTCGTATGACTAATATCCTTCTCACACCTAAATCAGAAAAATACAAATTAATGAAATAATATAAAGTAATCAAATTAATGAAAATAAATGTTAAATTTTAAATAAAATCCTGGAAAGGATTACCACAAGAATTTGCTTACATTATTATTCATTATGATCAAGTTGTATTCATAATAAGTATATTATGATAGTTCAACACTAGGAAAAAATTAACATAATTAATTTTATTTTAAACAATAATATCAAAAACTGCATGATAATTTCACTAGATTTTTAAAAAGCATTTGATGAAATACACTTTTCATTTAACGCTAAAAAGAATATAAAGTGTAAAAATATGAAATTTTAACATAATAATAATTATCTATTTAAAACAAAAACTAGCTTTATGTTTAATAAAAAAAATACCAGAAGCCTTCTCAATAAATGTAGGAAGAAAGTAAGGATGTCCACTTTCCCTAGTATTATTTAACACAGTTAGATTCCCATTAGACTATGAACTTGCGACAAGAGGCTTTTTTAGCATTTATCACAGTGTCTAGTATGGACTTAAATGCTTATTGACTGATATAGTCCTAGAAATGCCACCAAGATTAACAAAAAAAAAGAGAAAGAAAAAAAAACATAAAATTGGGCAAAGTGGAAATAAAATTATCCTTATTTGCTGATGACATGGTTGCTTATATAATCATAAATAATCAGAAAAGAAACTAATTGAGATACTTTTTTGCTCCAGTGAAGTTTCATGCTACAAAGTAGGCCCATAGAAAGCATAAGAATTTCTATGTAATAATAATAATAATAATAAAATTTCAGGATACATTAATAATAAAAAAAGAAATATCAAAACAATTAGAAAATGTATAACTTATATGGTGATTAACTTACCAAATCACAAAGCAATGAAAGAATCCTGAATTTTTTTTTAAAACCCTGAAATATCTAGAGGGATATTTAGTGCCCAAGGCTGGGCTTTATTCATGTAATAAAATGATAATGCTATCAAAATTAATTTATAGATTTAGTGCTAATCAAATATAAAAAATAATGCTTCATAGAGAACATAATAACAAAATTCGTTTGGAGGAAGAGATGACCTAAAACAGGATTTCTTACATATTTGTGTGTCATGGCTCTCTTTGACAATCTTGTGATATCCAAAGACTTCTTCTTAGAATGTGTTATTCTTGTTGTTTTAAATTTATAATTTCAGCTTAGAGGTTAAGGGAAATAGTGTAGTATTTTTTTTTTTTGATCCAAGTTTATGGAACTTCTCAAATATACCTATAGAATCTATAGAAACCCAGTTTAAGAACATCTATTCTATAATATCAAAGGAAAATAATAGAAAAATGTAGGCATGAAGAAGTATCAAAAAGCACAGCTTTGTAATTTTACTTTGTATCAAGAAAATTAGCAAAGAAGATGTGAATCGTGGCAAAAGATGTGAATAGTTAGTGTTGGAGTTATTATGGAAAGATCAACATGCATTATTCTTGTGTTAATTGTGTGAATTACATCAACAATTCTAGAAAGCAATTTTGAATTATATGAAAATAATGACCCCAAATCTAAGGTCTTTCCTTAAAATGATTTTATAAATCAGGAATTACTGAAATCATTTATTACTGGTGGAAAAATAGAAAAGCAGGTCAATGGAACAGATCAGACAAAGAAAAATAGGAATAATCACACTCAATAGCCTCATGCCTGATAAACCAGAAATATCTATTGCCCTATTTAATAAATTGCTGAGAAAATTGAAAAGCACTGCAACAAAAATTAAATTTAGACCAATATCTTCTATAATATATCATCATACTTTTTGAATGTTAAAAATCATAATATGAAAAATAAAGGAAACCATAGTTGAACATAGGCTATAAATCATTACTGAAAGAGATAATTTTGATTACATGGAATTGAAAACTTTATACATGAGTGAAATTAATGCAACTATGAAGTAAGTGGGAAAAGTTAATGGTGGGAAACATTTTGTATCAAATATTTTGATAAGTAGAAAATTTTTTCTATATTTTCATGTCATTCTCACCAAATTAGTGTTCAAAGGCTATAAACAATATCAAGAGAAAAATTGAAAACCAAAAAAAAATGTTCCAAATCAGTAATAATGCAAAAAAAAAAATACAATCCTGTGATTTTTACCCTTTACCCAGAAAATTGGCAAAGATAACAAAAGATGTGAATAGTTAGTGTGGCAGGTATTATGGATAGATGGACATATTATTATTTTATTAATTGTGTGAATTTGACCAACCATTCTAGAAAGCAATTTGAAAAGCAATCCCATAACATATATATTGAGTTATTTGATGTAAACTTGGTTTTCTCTCTTTTCCATTTCAGCTTCCTTTTTCATTATTTATTTTCTTCTTTCATCCTCCAGTCTCTGGTAATGAAATAGCCTTTCTCCTAACTGAGACCAACCATTCTACATGTGCACAAACCTTCCGTTCTTCTATATTCCGTTCTAGATTGCCCTCTTAATCATCTTTTTCTCCTTCTTTCCCTCTCTGCCTGTCTGTCTGTTTCCTCTTCAGTGTCCTTATCTATTTTTTTTTCTGTTGCTTCCTGTTGCCCATTTCTCTTAATTTCAAAAAATGGTCTCTTGATCTTGTCATATCTTCAAGCTTTCATCCTCTGTTCTCTTCCCTTTGCAGCCAGATTTCTAGAAAGTACAAATGATTTCTATGATTTTATTTGCATAGCTTTTTCTACTAATGAAGATTGGCACTTTCTCTGCATTATATTAGAGTTGTATAGAGCAGAAATCAGTGAATTATCGTTCAAGAGATACTGATAGTTTTTTGCATGACCAGCAAACTAAGAATGGTTTTTATATTTAAAAAATATTTTATATTTTATATTATATATAAAATATATATTTATATTTAAAAATATTAATTTAAAAAAATTTTAAAAAGCACTGATTGGAATTACCTGATCTGAGATACTTACTAGCTGTATGAGCCTGGGAAGGTCATTCAACCTCTGTTTGCCTTAATCAGTTGGAGATGGAAATGGTAAATTATCCTAGTATCTTTGTCAAAAAACAAACAAAAAAAGTCAAGAACAAAAACAAACCATTCATGGAAAGTATTGGCTTACTTTGGTGCATATGGTCAGAGTCATGACTGACTTAATAATAACAACAACAAATGGGAATTCAAGGCATATTATTATAGTGTTTGTGAAATCCTCAACTTCTTTTGTAGGGTATTTGGTATCAAGAATTTGAATTTCATTTATTTAATAAGTGAAAAGCTTTCTTAGCTTGTAGGATTACAAAAATAGATGGGAGGTTAATATGGTCCATGGGCTATAGTTTGCTGATCTTTAGAATACTGAGAAATTAAGTACCTTGTTCAGTTATATGAAATGGAACACAAATTGCAGTAGTTCTTCATGGATTCGAAGTCAGCTCTTTGTCTACTCTACGTTTGTAGAGCCTTGCTCTTCATTTTTTTCAAATTATTAGAAATAATTATCTAAACTTAATTGCATTTATTTTTTCTCTCCTCACCTTCTTGTTAACACCTTAAAATCTGGCATGTGACAGTCTTGTTGAATCGAAATAGTTCTCTTCCAAGCTACCATAGCTAGATCCAAATGCCTCTTTTTAGCCCTCATGATTATGATTTTTTTGTTACATTTGATACTGATCACTATCTTCCTGTATATGCTTTCAACTCTCGCTTTCCATTAACATATGCTCTCTTGTTTCTTCTCCTATTCATATCAGGATTTTTCACCATTTCCTTTGCTGAATCATCCTCTTAATCAGCCTGAACTCTCTCTAGCTAAGTCTCTCTTGGACCCTCTGGCTTTTATCTGTTTTCTTCATAATTTGTTCATTTCCCCTGGGCTTAATTATCAGCTTTATATAGTTGACACCTAGAACTCTATAGCTAGCTTCTGAGCTCCAGTTTTGAAACTCTATGTTCTATTGCACATTTCAATCTGTATATCTTGGAAAAATCTCTTAATATCTCCCAAACCTATTCTTCTGTCAAAATTCTCTAATTCTATTGAGGGCATTGCTATTCCTTCAGATTCATAACCTTGGTATTGTATTTGACTTCTTATACTTGAACATATTCAATAAATTGTCGAATTTTCTCTCTTTTTCCTGTAAAATGACTTTCACATCTTATCTCTTTTCTCTATTTTTAGAATATCAACTCATCTGAATTATTGTAATGGTCTCCTAATTCATCTTCTTTTCTCAAGTATTTCCTCAATACATTCCATCCTGAATATAGTCATCAAAATAATCTTCTTGAAGGGGAAGTTTGCCATGTCAAACTCCTTATTCAACAGAATTCAGAGGTTTCCTATTGCCTCAAGGATCAAATTATTTCTCTGATTGATTTACAGTTTTCTGATGATAAAGAAATTTAACTAACTTTTTTTGAAATAAAGTTTTTTCTTTCCTCTTTTTCAACTTTCCATTCATGCAGTCTGATACTACTGCATAAGAAGGAATATATCATTAGTCTTAAAAAATGAGTTTGTTTCCTTAAAAATTCATTTATTTAAAATGCTATATTTCTTCTTGTAAGGATGTAATGGTTTCCTTTATACATGTTATTGCAGAATTATAGATACATACATTTAAGATTAACATAATCTTATTAATACAAGACCTTTTGATATAAAGCAATGTCCTTTGTTTCTTTTAATGTCTTATGGTTTGAATTTAACTTTGTCTGATATCATTACTCATTCCTGTTGTGTGTGTGTGTGTGTGTGTGTGATTTTGACAGTGTGAAGGTAAATTTTCAACCAGCCTGTCATTTTAAATCTATTTAGCTCTTTCTGGATTAAATATGCTCCTAGTAAATATCATATTATTAGAGTCTTATTTTTAAGCCATTCTTTCTGTCCTGCATTTCACTGGGGTGTTCAAACTATTTGTTTTGGCATAATTAATTGCTGAGTTTGTTTTTTCTTCAGTTGTTCTTTTGGAAGGGACCGCTATTTCTCATTATTTCTATCATTAATTTTGGCCCAAGGTAATTCCTCCTTGTTTTGCTGTCTCTGTGAAGATCATATGAGCCTGAGGTGATTCGCAGTGAGCATGCTAGGTGGATTAGATTCTGAAAAGCTTCAACTCCAAGTGACATTAGCTCTAGGGTTGTTCTAACCTCTCTGCTACAAAACCACAGGATAAATGAGATATTGGCTGTGCTTTTCTAAATCTTCCTTTCATTGGAACTTGGGTGGATGGGGGGAGGGAAAGGGTCTGAGAAACAAGGAGCCCAGAGCCAGCATTGCACAGCAGTGTCACTGTGCTAATAGGCGACTATGTAGAGAAATGACATGATCATTCTTACCCAGAATCTTCCACAGATTGTAAACTACCATTTATCCTTAACATGGTCATCATGAGCCAGAAGGATTTAAAACCCCCCCCCAACATTCTTTTGTCCAGGAAAAAGAACAGTGGAAACCCTTCCCTGTCTCTATTTCTTTATAGGATTGATTATGCCCTGAGAAATTCCTCTATTCACACAGAAACTATGATAGAGGAAGGGGGGAAGAGAAGGAAATGAGAGAAAATAATGACAACTGTATTATTTATTTTCATTTCACATTCATGTTTATTTTTACTGTAGTTATTACATGTTTTCTGACTAAATAAATATTGGTACAAAGAAAAGAACTGAGTGAATTACCCTTAGGGTGGAGACCATTTAACTATCATGCTTTCTTTATACTAATAATTCGTTTCTTCTTCTAAAACCTGGCAAAAGTAGCATCCGCAATGAGTAATTGCCAATATTGTGGAGAGCTCCAAGGCTTGTTTATGCCATCTGGGTGGCCAGAGAAATTTTGCACAATGGTCCATGCCACCCTATCAGAGTGGTAGCCAGTTAGGTATTGCAATTGGGGTTAATTTAAACTCTTTAGATTTTTACTTATGTTACATCATAAAGGAGATATGCATCCCAAAATGAATGTCTCAAATTTAAACAACAGAATCATAACAATTATTCTATTTTATGTTGATAACTAACTACACAGACTCTTTTAACTTGGAATTTTTTGTTGTTGTTCAGTCATTTTGTTCCTTGTAGTGCCATTCAGGGTTTTCTTGGGAAAGATACTGGAGTGGTTTGCCATTTCCTTCTCCAGGTCACTTTACAGATGGGGAAACTGAGGCAAACAGAGCTAAGTGATTTGCCCAGGGTCACTATGTCTGAGGTCAGACTTGAATTCTGAAAATAAATCAGCCTGATTCCAGGTCTGACCTTCTATCCACTGTGACACCTACTTCTGGTCATTTGGTCATTGCTTTTGATTTTTCACGTGTGTGTGTTTCTCTGAAATATACTTCTGAAACCTTTAGTTACTTAGCAAATATATCACCATTCCTCAACAGTTTCATTTAAGTTTTTTTTTTTTCATCTCTCTTGTTCCTGTTATTTTCCCTCACAGTTATTCTATAATAGTTTGCTAATTGTATTGACACTCTTATTTGCTTTGCTCATTGGGAGAAATTTGGACTGATTTATACATTTATGTGACTTTTAGGCCTTTTTTCTTTTCCTTTATAAATTTAATGACTAGATTTTTTGGTTTTTGTCCTTTTTTTTTTTTTGGAGAGGAAACAAGAAGCTTTACTTTAATCCTCTTATAGTACATTAATTTTTTATATACCTAAATTTTTTAAAGTTAGTCAATAAGTTTCCTGTGTATACAGATCCAGATCAAGTTAACCCCTACTTTTCTTTCATGACAGAATTGCTTCCTTTGTGGTTCAGAATTTGTTTCCTGAGAGCTTCCATTCTCTTTGGTTTAACTTCCTTTGCGGACCATTACACAACAGGATCTGATTTTTCCTCTGAACTTTTTTGAATCACATTTCTAAAATCTAGGTTGCATATCAGACAATAACTAGCTTTCCTCTCCTCTATCACAAATTTGAACAAAGAGTAGTAACTTTTCCCTCAAGTTTCCATTATTAGGTCTTCTTATTTAGTCTTTCACCTTATAAAGCAAGGCAAGAAATTGAAATCTCTATTAGATTTCTGGATGTATGAAACTTTTCTGCTCCATATCATCAATCCTATATTTTCATGCTAAGCTTATTATTTATTTCCTAAATTTCTCGTTTATTTCTCCTTTTGCCCAGATGGTATGTAATAAACTCCAACAACTGCATTACTTGTCACTTGTTTTTGCTCCCTTTGATCTTCACCCAAATGTCTCTTATCACACTTCCTCCCTTGTCTTTGTACACTTTAATTCCTGGATTTTATGATATGAGTATCTTATTATATAATTTTACTCTAAACTCCTTCATTTACTCTACTGCTTTTGAATAGGCTGATCTTTCTAGAGCAATAGATATATAGATAGTTAATTAGTTAGTCATTATTCTCATGTCATCACATCTCAGAGATCCACAGGAGATAAAATTTGCCACTCAGCATTAGGATTTCTAATTCAGCTTTTTTGGTATCCATATTTTGAGCATCTGTGTGTATATGTGTGTGTGTGTGTGTGTGTGTGAGTGTGAGTGTGTGTGAGTGTGTGTGTGTGTGTGTGTGTGTGTATTAGGTAACTGAAGCCATTAGTTTTGTTAATGGATTTTGTTATGAGAATTTTTGGGTACTTCATAGTCATGTTATTATTTTTCATTTGTTTCAGTTCTGTCCAACTCTTTGTGACTTCATTTGGGTTTTTCTTGGGAAAGATACTGGAATAGTTTGTTGTTTCCTTTTCTAGCTCCTTTTACAGATGAGGAAACTGAGGTAAGCAAGATTAGGTAACTTGTCTGAGGTCACAGAGCTAGTAAGTGTCTGAGGCCAAACTTGAATTCAGCCAGATGAGTCACATGCCCTAAAGGTCCAACACTCTATTCACTGTGCCCAATAGCTGCTCTCACTGTCATATTTGGAAAATTTAAAAATTTTTAAAGATTTAAAAATAAAAAAATACATTAAAATGTATGCATGGCATACTTTTAAGTTTAATCCTTTTATTAATATTTTCTCCTCTTTCTTAAATATAATAAAAAACAATAAATTAAACCCCGATTTGCCAGCTTCTGAGGAATAAATGCCTTCACTGAAAATTTGTTAATCAGCTCTCACTAGCTGGTCCAACTTTGCTCTAGCATACCCTTGACCTATTTTCTCATGATAAATAATTTCTTTATGCATGGGCTAAATGTGCCCAAATATATAAGTATACCCTAGGGTCAATGTTACTACTGGTTTTTTCCTTTCTCTTGGAAAAGTTAAAGGTCATGTTTGCCCCAGTATATACCAGCATATTTTTAGACAAAGCTCTATGCATCCCTTGTCATACATCTACAATATCTAGCTTCATAGCTATTTATACACAATTTTACTTTTTCTTGTCCTCCTCAGGTGAAATCCTTTTTGATTAGATTTGCAAGACTCCAGGAAAATGCTTCCTCATTCTCCCTCCACTTGTTCCCAGTCCTTATTTTATGTATTTCAGTCTTGATCAGGAGTATGCTATTCCTATAATTTAGGCTGTGATCCAGAAATCAAACCTGTTTCATTCTTTATAAAAAATAAAACCAAAACACAACTACCTGTTTATTGCCCACATCTGCTTTTCTCTTCTAAAGTCTTTTGCTTCTAAATGGTAGCAGAGACACTTGTGTCCCTAGAGTATTTGGGGTTTGTTTTTGCTTTTGTTTTTGTTTTCCCCAAGTCTTCATAATCCTCAGGGATGCTTCCTAACTTCCTTCAGGCAGTATCATTTCTGCCCATGTCTATTATGAGAAGTGAGTAGTAGGTATGAGGTTTGACATGTCTTAAGGGACTTTCTATCTTGTATTATATGTTTAGAAATGGAAGGCAGCAGATTCTCCTTTTGTCGCTGTCAAGCCAATAATGAGTTGTTTCAGTTACCCTAAGCATGAATTCACCAACCACCACTATTTCACTTTTCTTCCTCTATGCTTATTGGATGATCTTTCAACTGATGGTGATCAATTTGAGAAAGTCAAAAGGGTGTCATGAGGAAAAACACTTCATTTTGAGTTAGTGGACTGGGTTGGAATTCTACTTCTTCCATTTATCTGACTTTGAGCAAGGAAATTTACTTTTCCACGCTCTGTTTCCTTAAAATCAAAATGATGAAGTTGGACTACATCAGTGTCCTCAATATTTTTTAGCATCATGGATCTCTATGGCAATCTGATGAAGTCTGTGTGATGAAGTCCTGAATAACTGATACACTTGGCAGAGAGGGACTGAAGTATTGATAGAATTGCTTCCTAGGATAGGGCACTAATAGGGATCAGTTTAGCCTAATGATCCTACCCTCTGTGAAGGTCCTGGGCAGCCCTGCCTCACTGTGTCCAGTTAGAAATGCAAATCGTGTCAAACCCCTGAGGTTAAATTTCCCCCATAAATCTGTCCATGGCTCACACCATCTTTGCTGAACTTCTTTTGGGGTTCACCATGACATTCTGCCTCAAGATGTCTTTTCCCTCTCTCTTCCCTTGTGCCTCATGGTATCTCTCCTTTCATCCCCTACTATTCTTTCTCCTTATAGCTGAAGCTTTTAGGATGCTAAACTCCTATATAGATATAGCCTGTCAACTAAAGGCATACTCCAGCCAGTGGTTCTCAAACTTTTGTTTTCAGTATCTTTATCCTATTAAAAATTATTGAGGATCTCTCCAAAGCGTTTTTGTTTATCTGGATTATATTTATAGACATTTACCATAGTGGAAATAAAAACGATTTTTGAATTTGTAGATCCTCTAAAAGGGTTTCAGAGATCCCTAGATCATACTTTGAGAACCACTGCTCCAGCCTCATGTAGTATTACATTTCTCCTGGTTAATTGTGAGTTTTTCTAAGGAACTTATTTCTTTTCCCATCATTTATTATTAAATTCTCCTTCCTTGCTAACTATACACTCTCCCAATTTTATTTCATATTTACCACTCCTGGTGTCTATTGTATCTCGTCATTTTGTCTGTAAACTCTTCTCCTAAATAAACTTTCCTTTTGCCAAAGAGAATAGCCTTTGTAGATTCTTCAAATGACTGAACTACTGTATTTGGTACCAACAATCTCATCACTGGGTGCTAAACCCCAAACACATCATTTGGAACCAGCAATTGCTCTTCTAAAACACAGCATATATATCTCCTTTCAAAAAACTTTTTTAAATATATAAAATACAATACAAAGGATTATAAATAATTATAAAATTATGTAAAATACAAAGATTAGTAAAATATATATTTTCCCATTTAAGTTCATACCCCCCACCCTGAAATCTATCCAGATATTTCATATTAAGAACTCTTAGACTAGATGAGCTCTAAAATCTCTTCTAGTTCTAAAATCTTTCTCCTTATACATCAGGGACCATTTACTTTTTAAAGGTCACAAATCCCTTTGGCAGTCTTTGAAGCCTATGAATACCTGATAATAATGTTTTTAAATTCATAAAATAAGAGACACAAGATTACAAGGGAAGACAATTTTTATTGAAATAGTTATCAAAATATGTAATAAAAAAAAAAGTTCACGAAGCCCAAGCCATGATCTCCTGCTATAATCCACAATTTCTTGAAGAATACACAGCCACTTAAAAAGGAGAAGGAAGAAGAAAGAAGGAAGAAGAGGAGAAAAAAGAATATAATGATGATGGAGGAAGAAAAAAGAAGAAAAAGAAAGATCATAATGATACAGTCACTTCTTCCTCTTCCAAAGAACTACCTCATATCTCTTTGTTCCAGGTTCAATGAATTTTTTCTTCTCTTTCTTTTTTATGTTACTTCCTCTCTCACTGAGATCCTTCTACAAATCAGATTTTACCTTTGTCTCTTTAGAGCTCCATTTTCTTTTGTTTATCAGTGGAAAACCTTCTTCTTCTTCTTCTTCTTCTTCTTCTCCTTCTTCTCCTTCTTCTTCTCCTTCTTCTTCTCCTTCTTCTTCTCCTTCTTCTTCTTCTTCTTCTTCTTCTTCTTCTTCTTCTTCTTCTTCTTCTTCCTTCTCCTTCTTCTTCTCCTTCTTCTTCTTCTTCTTCTTCTTCTTCTTCTTCTTCTTCTTCTTCTTCTTCTTCTTCTTCTTCTTCTTCTTCTCTTCTTCTCTTCTTCTTCTTCTTCTTCTTCTTCTTCTTCTCTTCTTCTCCTTCTTCTCCTTCTTCTCCCTCCTCCCTCCTTCTCTCTCCTTCTCCCTCCTTCTCCCTCCTTCTCCCTTCTTCTTCCTCCTCCTCCTCCTCCTCCTCCTTCTTCTTTTAAATGAATACTTCATCATTCATGTAGCACTGAGATGTTTCTTTAGCTGTATAGCCTTCTCTTCTAGGAGAGAACTACCTGTACTTTGTGAATAAATAGATAGCATTTAACAAACCCCAGGGGGGAAAAAAGGTCAAAAACCACAACTTCTATGTAGATCATTGCAAAACTCTCCTCAATCTACATACTCATATTCTTTTTCTTTCTTGCTAGTCACATGCTACCAAGTAAGA
Organism: Antechinus flavipes; assembly: GCF_016432865.1. Classification (NCBI taxonomy): domain Eukaryota; kingdom Metazoa; phylum Chordata; class Mammalia; order Dasyuromorphia; family Dasyuridae; genus Antechinus; species Antechinus flavipes. Next base: position 119,594,700 of record NC_067400.1, on the reverse strand, counting down.
AGAACTTTCTTGATAAAGATCCAGCTACAGTTCACATCCAACTATACTTGTTTATATAAAACACTTATTCTTTGGTTTGATAATTAAGAGGATTCTTGTTGAAAAGAATTTGCAAGAGGGATTTTTGAATATTAATCATATTTTTCAATTGATTTGAATAACGATATCAGAGAGATTTCATATTTTCTTTGCTTCTTTTGACAGTGGTTCTTAAATTATAGATTTATGTTTTTCATCTCTCCGCCACCCAGTCAAATCATAATCAGTTAAAAAAAAAACACAAAACAAAAACAAAAACTCTTTAAATAGACAAGGGAATTGTCTTGACTGGATTAAATAATTGTTTTTCTTAAAGCAAATAATAAGTTCCTAATTTATTTGTTTTGCACATTTAGAATTTTTTAATAAGTAGCTATTTATCCTTTATTTATGAAAATGTAATGGTAAAACACAATTTGTCTGTCACTGGACAATCTGGGTTCAAGGAAGCACATGGAATTTAAAAGAAGGAAGACGAATGTGGAGAAAAAAGTATTTTTAAGGTATAAGACATGGAGGGATCAGAATGGGTACAGAGAATATTTTACTTTAACTAAAATGTAGTATAACAACTGTTTTTACTAAGGTCTTTCATAGACTAAAATACTGTTATTGTATTTTTAAGAGTCAAATTGACTTGCAAAAAGAGCAGTTTAAAATACAGTTGGGAGTGATACTTGTAATTTTATTGCTACAATGTGCTTTTCCCTATGGACTCTGTGTCAGTCTGTTTTTAGCTTTCATCTATGAGGATATATATGATAAACCATGGAGAAGATAAAAAAGAAAGTGAGGAAAAACTTTTTTCTTCAAAGAACTGTGTTAGCTATTATTTTACAAAGAAATATAATTTTATGAGGAGTGAGTCTGGAGAGAGACTTGTTAAGAGTTCTAGCTTTAGATATGCTGAAGAGATTTATTATCTCTGATGGCTGAAGAAATAAGAAAGAAAAAAAAGATTTAATATAAGTTATTTCCTAAGTGACTGAACTTAACTATATTGAGGATGAATATTAAGACGATTCTTAAGAGACTTTAATCAGTATATGACATGTTCTGAATGATTGAAATTGTATTTCTGAAGGTAAAAAAGTAGTCATCTACTTTCATAGGAAGAGTTTTGAATGACTATGGCCATGAACTTTTTCATAACAAAAATGTTGTAAATAATTATCTAACTTTGTTTTATTATTGCTTTTATTTCTTAAATTATATATATGGTAATTTTAATATTTATTCATAGGAAATTAAAAGGGTTTAATATGTAGAAATGAGAATAATACTATTGGGAATGGAAATTTCTTTGGTTTACTCAACAAATAATATTGAATGAATTGGAATTAATATTAATTAGTGAGAAAGTAATCATAATTTTATTAATAAGAAAATATCAGAATATATCCTTTGATTGTTCTAGAGCTTGAAATGATAAGATTAAGTATGGAAATGAATCAAGGGGCAGGCCAAGGGATGAACTACCAGTGAAAAGTGAACAATTCCTATAAACTTGGCTACAGTAGAATATAAGTAGAGATAGGGATTCTCTACTCTCAGTTTTTTCTGTTGTTACTCTCTTTATGCTTAGTTAGCATTTATGTAATTTGAAGTCTAGTGCTTCTAGTTGATATATTTTTTTCTTCTCTGCTACTTGAGCATATGTGTGTCTGCTCTTGGTGCTTTTAATAATCCTCTCACCAGGGAATAAACAAAACAAAGCTTCTTTTAAATTGCTGATTCACATCATAAAACACACCATCCAATTGCCAGTTAATCGAAGCCATCACTCATTCCTTATGTTATTAGGATTCATAGAAACAGATTTTTAGATGGAATCTTAACCTTTTTACATTTATAAGCAATAAGATGAAGCAATGGATTCTTAAAAAAAAAGACAAAGTAGTACTTTGGAATGGTGGTGGTTGGAGAAGAATAAGTGGTATAGGTACAATCCATGGACATATCAATGTAAGAGAAGTTATGTTTATTCAAAAGGCAGTAGACTAAGTAGAGGGATAACCTTATAATCAAGAGGACCTGAGGTCAAGTGTTTTCTCTGCTATGTATTAGCTATGTGATTAGGCTGAGTTATTCAAACTTTCAGTGTCTTAATTCTTTAAGACTGTAAGTTACAGATGGATTGCTTGTCTGAATCACCCTAATGTGAAGCCACAGGTATGAAAAGCTTATTTAAACATCTGGTTATTTTTTAAGAGCCATCTACTTACTTTACTTTAGATTAGACCTGTGATGTAGGAATACCCAGTGAAGAAACACTTTTTACCAATGAAGATCAATATCTGCTGTGCAAAATTATTGTCTTAGAGAAGTTATGTGTGTCAGACAGGATTGAAAAATTAGTGGCTGATGAAGAATGAAATATTCATATATGTCAAAGATGGGAACTGACCACAGGTCTTACTGACTCCAAAGTGGGTATTTACCCTTTAGGTTATACTGCCTTTCAGAGTCAACTAATTGATTGTTTGAAATGATTTATTTCCCACAAATCCCAACAAATTTGAATATTACGTGCTAATCACCTTATACTTAATTCTCAACTCATCTCTAGCTCTAAATCTATGATTTTATGATCTAGAGTTCTATCCCGTCTTTGTCATGCTGGTCATACATGCAGTTTTTCACCAATTAAAAATTGATGTATATTCCACAAAAATGCTATGTGTGTCCCATTTGAAACTGAAGTAAGGTGTTTACATTAAAAGGTTCCAAAATGGTTCCTCTAGTACCAGCAAAAATATTTTCTCCCTCTAAGGTCTACACACCAACTTTCCAACTTTCTTTTTGGGCTCCAACTTTATGCAGCTAAACCTGGATCATGTCCACTACTCATAGGACTTCAGTGTATCCCTCCATTTGTCATAATTAAGTGAAAGTTAAATCTGAGCACTGGGCAAAGATGTGAATTAATATTTTTTCCTGTATTGATGATATTCATTTTATTTTATTCCAACTGAATGCTCATTGTGTATCTAATAAAGAATCCAGCTTTCAAGGTGAGAGCATCACAGATAAAGAGCTGGAAGAAACCTTGAAGGTCATATAGCCCAACCCCCTCATTTTATTTGTAATTTATAGAATAAAACAAGTAGTTCTATAATATAATACAATCACTTTTAAAATGGAGAAACTAGGATTCCGAATAATTAGATGATTTGTTCAGTCTTCCATCATCCATAAGATTGGTGTTTATGGCATTTCCTTTCAACAGGGATTCAAATTGTTTAATTTTATGTATTTGAGAGAAGTCTAAATTCCCAACTGCTCAATTAGCCCAACAATTTGCCCAACTTTGGGCTAAGGTGCCATTCATGTGGCTTGCAGCCACAAGCAACACTTATGAGGATAGCCCAGAATCAGATTAAAATTAAAATATAATTAGAAAATATTTAATAAAATAAACAAAAATTTAACATAGGATAAGTAATACTAATTTTTGGTTTTCCATGATCAATATGTAGCCTGCAGGCATCCATTTGTATTTGATTATTTGGCCCCAGGTTCTCTTCTTGAAGATGCAAGACCTGGTTCTCCTATCCCACACTTTTTCTTGGGGGCTCCAGGTCTCTCCCTAGATGCCAGCCATTTTTCTATAAGACATTAACATTTTAATGTTAAAATATCATCCATTTGTGTTCACCTCCTGCTCAGGTCTGAGACTCTTTGTATTTATTTTGAAAGTTGGAGGAAGTACAGGTAAGACAGATCTATAGAAATATAAAAATGACTTCCTTAAAGGTTACTCAATGAGTGACTTGATTTCCTAGATCTCCTGACAAACCACATTGACTAATACCAACAGTTCCCTTTGGACTCCATTGTTGTTTTTTAATTTCATTTTGGTGTTCATTATTAAGTCTCATGTTGAACCTATTCCAGTGTGGCCAGGTAAATGTTAACTTTTATTTTGTATATGTTTTTATCAGTCCCTTGGGCCAGTCAGCTCTCAGCTTTAGGCCTTCTTGACAAATGAGGTTGTGTTTCCCAGGAAATGTTGCTAGGGAGCCACTGGTTCCTTGATACCAGCTTTTCACACCTCCCACCGTCTTTCCTGTTTTCCAGATGCATTCAAGCCCAGAGATTAAACAATAGAAAAAAATGAGCCAGAAGGAAGGCATTTTACAGCAATATGTTTTGGTAGTGTTATCATAAACTACTTTTGAATTGGCCTGTTGAAACAGGGAAAAATATATGGATAATTCTCACATCGTAAAATTACCAGAAGTATTTAATTTTCATGGAAAGAAAATACCCTTTAAAAATATCATTAGAAGTCTGTGAAAGTGCAATATAAGAATCTCAAGCTTTCTTCTGGGAGCCCTTTTACTTTATAGTTTGGAGGGGAGCTTCTATTACAATTCCATTTCAGTTGTTTAATAAACTCGACCATGGGCTTATTTTGTTTTCTTCAGAAACCAAGGGGGCTTCATGGAATAAGAAATAATTAAGTGAATAAAATCCATAGGCATGATCAAAAGATGATTTTACCATGGAAGTGAAATCAAGTTGTTATGGCAACTGGATTGTGACAATATCTTCCTATGTGTTTATTTTGATTTTCTATGCCTTTTTTTTTTTTTAAAGGAGGAAAAAAGAGTTATCTTCCATCTGGTTTAATCACACAGTTAAAATACTGATGTCAAGAAAAAGCACCTAATAAAGGATAACCAAACATCTGTTTTCAAGGCTGGGTGATATTTCACCTCAACAAGACTTCCAGAAACAAATAAAATCTCAAGCAAATGTCTTCTAAGAGAAAAACAATATGATTAGAGACCACGTCAGATTTCCAGATAATTCTTGTAATTTTAAAATTGTAATTGTAAAATTTAAGAAAATCTTTAAATTGAATTTAGGTTGTCTGAATCGTTGAACTGTGGAATGGCAAAGAGGTATGCAGTGAGTGTCAGGGGACACTTAGATACACACACACACACACACACACACACACACACACATATATATATATACACACACACAATAATACTATTCTTTCTAAATCATAGTAGCGAATGCTTTTCAGTTAATGAATAATAATCAATAATAGTAGAGTTGTCAAGAACAAAGAAAAGGATAGTCTCGTTGTATTCTGCTACGGTCAATCCACATATGGATTATTATTTTAGGAAGATCATGGATAAACTAGAGTGGGTCCAATGGAGGGCAATTAAGAAGATGGAAAGGTATAAATCAAGCGTCTAATGATTAATTTAAAGACTAGCTTTTAGAAAAGAAAACTCAAAGGGGAAAATGATAGCTTTTCTTCCATATTGGAAGGTTTAAGAAGAGAGGTTAAGTTTTTCCCCCTTCTGCTTAACCTAGCAGAATAGAACTAAAACCAATTTGGGGAGGAAATTTTTGGTTGGATAATTCTTGGACTAGATGACTTGATTTGATTCCCCGCCCCCAAACTCTGAGTCTCTGTGAAATGGATGCTCAAAGAAATATGTTGGTTCATCTCATTGGAAGCTGAATTTACTCTAATGAAAATAATAATAATACCTGACATTTATATAGGGCATGCCAAAAGTGTTAGTTCACTTTTAAATGATTAAAGCTTTTAGGATACCTTGTATAGGACTTTAAAGTTTGTCAAATAATTCTGCTTCACTTGATCATCTTGTGAGTCAAATATTATTAATATCATTTTTACACATAGGGAAACTGAGACTTAAAGAGATTAGATAATTTGCATAGGGTCTCAAAACTAAGTGTTTGAAACAAAAATCCTCCAGGTTTTCTTGAACAGTGTTGTATTTATTGTAATCCTCCATCTACCAATACTTTAATACTCTTCTCCTTTAAATGGATCTGTGAACTTATCAATTAGCCCATCCTACATGACTATCATCCATGTACTCACATACATTTACCATAGTTTAAGAACAACACTAATAAAGTGGAGTGTCCAGAGAAGAGCTACCAAGATGTTAAAGGGTCTTGAATCCATATCATCTGGAAGATCAAAGACTCAGTGGAGATCTGATAGTTATCTTCAAGTATATGAAGATGTGTGATGTGAAGGAGCGACTAGATTTTAGTCCCATTTGGCGGAACCAGAAACATCAAGTAAAGTTACAAAAGGCAGGTTTTGCCTTGATATTAGAAAAAGCTTCCTGACAACTGGAATTTTCAAATAGTGAAATGAGCTGTGTAAGAAGAAATGAGTTTCTTCTCCTTGGAGATCTTTGAATAGAGTCTGGAAGACCATTTTCTGGGAATGTTATCATGGGGATTCTTTAAATATAAGCCTTAGAGTAGTTGGCTGTTGAAGTACCTTCCAATACTCAAGTTCTTTGATTCAACAATAGATTTCCAAACTTCTTGGGGCAGTTCTTGCATTCTCCTAAGATTGTGGAGATAATTTTGGGGGACACAAGCTTCCCAAGGATTGATTCCCACTTTCATTATATAATTGTTTTGTCTTTTTTCTCCAGTCCTACACTTCTCATAATATTTTGCACAAAATTTCTCCCATCCAAATAGCTTTAAAAGGCCCCTCTTTATATAAGCAGACTTTGTTTGAGGTGATAGAATCCAAATTACCTACCTTCATGCCTATCCTGGTGCTTGGTCATTTAATTCTAAAACTGAAATATTTAGGAGGTAGTTTAAAACTGAAATATTTAGGAGGTAGTTTAAAAATGTAAAGAAATAAAAAAAGATCTTTGTTTCTCCCTATGCTAATTACACTCTCCACTCAGTGTAGTTCTTTCCTAAAGACCATATTACTCACCTGTTTCCACCCTACCTGTCCTTGCCCAATGAATACCAGTGACTTCCTCTGGCTTTAAATCTCTTCCTGATCTCATCTGTTTTTTTTCAAACTCATGACTTAATTTTTTTTAAATCTTACTCTTCTCTCCTCCCTGCACTCTATTATCCAAATGTTTACTGTTGCTCCCACAAGACACCACTCCTCCCCTTTACCAAGAAAGGAACAGAGCATTTCTATTGTTTTCTTAGGAATCGAGAAAGGATCCACTGGAAATTGTCTTTCTAGCCAGCATAGCTGCAATTAGTTAATATAAAGGCTTATTAAACAAGGCTAGACATTTTCTCTTTCTCTTTATCAAGGCAAACACTGAATCCTACTAGATAAAGACAGAGTAGAGGGGGGTGCCTCCTGCTGCCTGGTTTGTTTCAAACAATAATAAAATGAGTTTTTATGATATTTTCTATCTTACTTTTTTCTAAAAGAGATATTGATCAAGATCCAATTTCCAGCAACTGACAGTTTATACTCCATAGGTATTGGATCTTCACCTAGAGAAAAAAATGTAAAGGGCTTCACCTAAAGAAAAAATGTCTTTGTTAAGCTTTGTAGTTATACTCATTCAGTTATATACTGAGGATAATGCAATTTATAGTGACATAAATTCAAGGTTTACTCATTGATTCTATGATTATGGTGTATAGCACTTGTTCTTTATATAAGGAAGAAAAAACACGCTGGACTATCTGTTGTGTATGAAGATATCACTATTGACTCTGAACTGATAGGATATATATTTGCTGAATTGTTTTTAAGTATTTTGCAGAAAGAAGATCTATGCAACAAAAAATCTGAACTTAATGGAAATAACAAGTTAGTGAAGGAGTTCTTTTAATAGCTTATGGTATTTTTCATGCCACTACTATGGGAAATTCCTTTTAAATAAAGTCTTATTCAATGAATTCAAGTTGAAAGACTCAAGCTCTTTCCCCAGTGCCAGGAATTTAGAAAACATGATTTTGTACTGGCTGTCTCCCAAATTTGGAATACTCTTCCTCCTCACTTCTTCATTTTTCCCTGACTGAGCACTCTTTAAAGCAATAAGAGGCAATGAGGTATAGTGGGAAGAGGACTAGACCAGGAGAGAGGGGATTTAATTCTGTTTCTACTATTTATTAGACTAGTCATTTCTCTCAAATGCTTCAGTTTTCTTGCTTGTAAAATGAGACTTCGTATTAAATGATCTCTACTCTTTCTGAGAGTAGTTCAATACTTATGATCCTTTGATGGATAGTTTCACACCTGTGCCATTAGAAGAATTTTGGCAGCAATGCAGAGAATGAATCTCTAGGAACCAAACTTGGACCATGTGCATTAAAAATTTGCAAAGTACTTTCCTCACAATAATCCTATGGGGGAGATATTATAAAGATTACTATTTTCATTTTAAAGAAAATAAAACTGAGCTTCTAAGAGTTCAGGTGGCTTTCTCAAGGCCATAGAACTCATCAGCCAGGAAGTTAACAAGCATTTATTGAGCCTCTTCTAAGTGACGGAGATAAAAGAAAAGCAAAAACAGCCCCCACTGTTTTGGGGAACTTAACATTTTAATGGGGGAGATAACATATAAATAACTATTTATATATAAAACATATTGAGATAGAAAATATTCTCCAAAGGAAAAATATTAGTAACTAGAAGATTAAGAAAAATTTATGGTAAGAGAGAGGATTTGAGATGAATCTGGCAGGAAGCCAGGGAAAAATGAAGAGGTGAGAAGGAAGAGTATTCCAAATTTGGAGACAGCCAATGCAAAATCATGGAGAAGGGACATGTAGTGTTTGGTAAGAGGAACAGTAATTAGGTCAGTGTAGCTGGATGATAGAGTGCAGGGAGGAAAAAAAAAGAATAGGAAGATTAAAAAGAATAGGAGGAAGTCTGGTTAGAAAGAAATTAAATGCTAGAGGAGACCACTAGGTTTCCTTGGGCAAGACAAGTAATATGGTCAGAACTACACTTTAGGAAAGAGCTACACTGAGTGCGGGATGGATTAGCATAGGGAGATTCTTCAAACAGGATTACCATACAGAAGGTTATTGCAGTAGAGTAGGTGAAAAGTGTTTGGTGATGGCTTTAACTATAATTAATATCAGAAATGGGATTTCAACTTAAATATTTCTTGACAACATCTTTTCTACTCAATCTGAGTCAAAGGAAGGTATCAGTCAAGAAATGGACAAAAATGAGTAACCAAAATTCAGAATTCTTTCCTCCTATAATTTTTTAGTCCTTTGGTTGAGAATAGTATAGTTAGAAAAATCAATAAAATATTAAATTCAGAGTTCAAGGAAACTGTAGCTACAGAAAACTGTAGCAGAAAGACAACATTTTATAGTCATCATTTTCTTTCACCAATCACAAAATGAACCGTTGGATTTGTTGCTGGGAATTTGTATTACATAGAGGGCCCTTTAATCTTCTCTGGGGCTTGTTCTTGGTATGTTTGTTTTGTTCTTTAATGTTTATTTCTTCTTGATACTGAAAAGCACTTTATTTTCTGAAAATGAAATTGAAATAATAAATAGCTGAAGGGATTCTTTAAATGGCATGTAGTATCTCCCAGTGACATTGTTATGAGAATTCTTTTTAAATGATGTACTCAATGAGCTCAAGTTGAATGAGTCAGTCCATCAAATATAGTATAGTTTCATGTCTATTTCATAAGTGACACACACAACATTGAGCTTCTCCTTGAATTCTGAATATGGCAAAGGAATAGTTATTTTAATTCCATTGGTTTTCTTAAGCATAATTAAAGTAGATTTTTCTGCCTTTCCCAACAGTTTCTTGAAAGGTTAAAATAAAAAAAGGTATAAATTTTAACTCCTGTACAAAACAATCCAAAGTCTCTTGACTTTAATTCAGTTGGGTATACCAAATGAGATATGTGTGGGTGTATATGTGTGTACATGCAGAAATGTAAAATATATATATACACACATACATATATACATACATACATATAATTCTTGGTATACCAAGAAGTTCACTGGAATATGTTGGTTTTAATTTTCATATTATTTTCAAGTTAAAAAATATTTATCAAACACCTACTGTGTGCAATACACATAAATATTGGGGTTACCAGGATGAAATAAGGCATATAATCTCTGCCTTCAAACACATAATACTCTATTAGGACACGGGTGAAGTAGATAGTAAGAAGAAAAATAGGTAACTATAATACTAGTTATAAAATGAGAGATTCCTAGGGGAGATCCAAAGAGACAGAAGAGAAGAAAGACTAGAAATATCACTTTTACCGGGTAGATAGTACATGAGAATATTTGAGGTAAATCATCCTTCCTTTATGGGTGTATTGTAATTTGCTAGGGCTTTATGAATCATTAGATTGTATCCAGTCCAACCCTTTGAACTGCTGTGTGAACATCAGGTATCCAGAGAGGGATAGTATGTGTGTGTGTGTGTGTGTGTGTGTGTATTTTTTTGTATGTATAATAATAGGGGGTCATAATGTGACCTGAAGCTTTTCCCAATTATCAGAATCTTTCCCACATTCCTAAGTATGGTTTCACAGACAATATAAAAAGGTGAGCTAATATAAAATGTAAAAGACAAACAGTCTAATGCAACCATTACTCATTATTGTCATATGGTCACTGATATCTTCTCCTAAGGATTCCTTTAAGAGTCAAGAGCAGTTGGGAAGATGTCCTAGAAGAACAAAGAAATAAAGAGTCTTGAAGTATTAGTGACATTAATGGATGCAGAAGAAATTGGTTTTAAGGCCAAATAGGTAACTATTCTTCTAGTGTAAAAGAAACAACTAATTTGAAAAAAAAAGGGTCAGCAGGTAGCCAACAACATTCTGGAATGAGTTTTTAAGGCTATATTTATAGTACCTTTGGGCAGTTCTAATTACAAGCAATTAGTCTTCCCCTTAAACATGGTCTTATAGACAAAATAAAAGTAATTCAGGTTGATTTTTTTTTTAGTTTTTTCCTCCCTTCCTCTTACCTTAAATAAAATGGTAATAATACACAGTTATTATATTTAAAGCCAAACCTACATTGTTTGATTTTAAATCAAACTATAGGATTTACTATAGCAAGGTCTTATTTTTAATTATATTGCTTCATAAACTAAATATGTTATTTGTGTCTGTGTATATGTCTGGGTGTATCTAATATACACTCAAGTGTGTATGTTTCCTCAACATTCCCCCTCCGATTCTCCATCCCCCCAAAAGTTATAAATTTGCCTTACTAACTTGGAAAGACAAGCCAAATTTGTATCTATGTCAAGATCACAGGTGAAAATGTATATCCACTTGAGATAAGCTCTTATATATATGAGGTTAGATTGAGTCTCAGGCTTGGAGGATCAATTAGCTCACATCAGCTCAAAATTCATCAGTATGACAGAGTGGGAAGCCAGAGAATAGGGGTTCCAATTCTACCTTTGAGGGTTGTTATATTTATGATTGTGGGCAAGATATTTAACCTTTATATGCCTCAGTTTCCACATCTCAGTATTAATGATATTGTGACTACATAAAGGGTGAATATATATATTATATATATAGCATGTTCTTATATGGTTGTACCTCTCTCTGAAAAAATATATCTAAATATGCATATGTGCATATATGCATATATATTACATATGTAATTGGGATAAGGATTATGCCTTCCCACTCTGGGGTTGAGGGGGTTGTTGTAGGTTCTTTTTTATAATTTTTATTTTTATAATTTTTTATATATTTATATATAAAATTTATATTTTTATACTATTTTATTTTTTTCCCAAATTAAAAAAAATTGTTAAATTTTTAAAAATTGAGTTTCAAATTCTACTTTTGAAGGGAACATTCCTTTGTCAAAGCTAACCTGACTGTTTAGTAGTTGAATGGAAGTTGGATGCTAGGGACCCCTAAAATCAGAGAAGTATAATTGGTAGGGGTTTAAGTCAATAGCAGATACTAGATATCCTCAAATTATACTAGAGGATTCTGAGGGAACTGTGAAAGGTAAAATATCTGACTGGCTCTATACCAGTGGGGCAACGTTAACCACTATTATATATGAAGTTTTACCTAGGATAAAACCATGCTGCTTACATTTGGGGGAACCACTGAAGAGCAATTCTACCTGGGACTTTAACTTTTGGATAGTCTATATTTTGAGGTCCTAGAAAAACTGGCAATTGAAAGACCATAGTAGTACATTTGACTTTTCTCTTTTTTTGAAGTTTGTATTCCCTTGTCAGTCTGTTCTCTTTGATGTAATTTTGTAATTTTCAACTTATTGATTATTTAAAAACTGATAGTTTTGGTATTATCAAATCCTGCATTAGTATTGATATTAAGCTTAATGTGAAACATGGAATTTTAAATCACTAGAATGTGACTGCCTAATTATAATGTTTGCATGTAAACAGAGCTAAAATGCTTTCTTGTTTGTGAGCATAAATAGCAATTACTCTGGACAGAAACTTTGAGGTCTTCCCCTCCCATATTGGTAGTTTTTTGTGATGGTAAATTAGACCATCTTTTGTCTTATTTCTTATCTAGCCTAAGTCATTGAATGGACATCATTTCAGGCAAACTGAGACTGGGAAAGACCTTAATTTAGACAGGCAAAAGTTATCCACTGAATCATGGGCCATCACCTATTGTCCTGACCTGTCTTACCACTTTAAATATGAATGCGGATCGAAGCATACTTTTTTCCCCCCATGGTTTTTCTTCCTTTGTTCTGATTTTTCTTTTACAACATGACTAATATGGAAATATGTTTAAAATGATTACACATGTATAACCTATATCAGATTGCTTGCTCTCTTGGGGAGAAGGGCAGTGAGGCTGCGAGAAAGCAAAAAAATTTGAAACTCACAATCTTACAAAAAAAATCTTTAAAACTGGTCTTTACATATAATTGGAAAAATAAAACACTACTGAAATTTTAAAATAATAATAATAAGTTACTATCTAAAGAAAAAAAGTAAATAATCTGATCAAGCATCATGAGTGAGGAATAACTAATGGAAAGCTCACATACTCTACTACAATTTTTAGTGTCAAAAAGAGGAAGGTCATTAAAATGTCAATAATCAGTCAATAAGCAGGTATTCTTTAATCATCTATATGTAGCAGACCTTTTCTAGGAACTGGGGATACAAATATAAAAAAAGAATCCCTACTTGCAATGAACTTATATTCATCTAGAGGAGATAAGCATTTATAAAATATGTGCTGTATAAATATAAAAATAAATAATATATACAAAGTAGTTGAATGCAAGCTAGTTTTAGAGAAAGAATATTGGCCCTTGAGGGAATTAGAAAATACTTCATACAGAAGATTCATTTTAAAAGAAGGAGGAAGGAGGAAGTGCATTCCAGGTTTGACAGGCAGCCAATGCAAAGACACAGAAATAGGATATGACATGATGTGGGTCTAAGATTAACATAGGACAGGTAGGCATGAATGAATTGATATCTGTTTTAGAGGTTCCCAATTCACAAAACTCCTGAGGGATCAGATTAAAATATAATTGGGAAATGTGTAACAAAATAATTAACAATCCAACATAATGTTAATTTGTGGATTTATAAATTAATATATGACACAGAAGATTTGTTTTTATTTGAGTTTGCTATCAATTATCTACCTCATTAGAAAGAATAAATGCATTGCATATATAAGTCCATTGAAGTATTGAAAAAATTCATATTTAACTTGTTATGTCATTTTTTGCATTCAGAAGTAGAAATAATTGAATCTTTTGTCTATTTTGTAATAGCTGGAAGATATTACATAAGACAATGATATTTTAGGTCTGGATTAATGAATGGGTTTTGGTGCATTGGTTACTTTTTTAGAGGGACAGACACATGTTATAGTGCTTAAGTTCTAAAAAGGGAAAAATACATTGAATTTGCACAAAATCATATTCTTTGGTGAGATCTTGTTCTCCTCTACTTTGTCTGTTCTGAATCCAGGCTTGGCTTTGTCTTCCTTACACCTATGAACTCTTGTTATTTAAATAGAGCTTTCAAACTCTGAACCCCTTTAGCCATCAGTAGTCAGCTGTTTGTTTCTGCCATGCTAAAATTACTGTGGCCTCCTGCTGAAGTTTCAGTCAGAATAATTTTAGGTGATAGTGAGAGAAAGGGTTGGAAGATGTTTGGGCAGAAGGAGATCCCAAATCTTGCCTCTGCAAAGCTTATAAAAGCTCTCAATCAACAATAATAACAACAAATCCCAGCCACTGAAGCATCTGGCAAGCAGTCAGTGAAGTGGAAGTTCATTTGAGTAACCCACAGAGAAAGATGGTGAGAAGTTTTGAATAAAGGGAACAATAAAACAAGAAATATTCAATTCAACAAACATTATCAAGTAGTCTATTAATTCTATTTGTGATCTTTCTCATATGTGACCTTTCTTTTCTTTTCCCATTGCTATCACCATAGATTAGGCATTCAGCACTTCATATTTGAACTAGAATAGCCTTCTAATTAATCTGTCTTTGTCTTTTCTCCTTAAATCCATCCTATGTAACCAGTTTAATCTTCCTAAAATACTAATTACATCCTGTCATTCCTGTAACTCCCCATTATAGTATAAGCCCAAATCCCAACCCTTTAAATACCCTTATAGTGACTTCCCCAAACTATAAAACTTTATCTTCCACTAATCCACAACAAAAATCTTCTTTACTCTAAAAAGGATGATCACTGCCTCACATTCTCTACTTTTCCCAACAAAACAAATTTTCTCCAAGAAAATGTCTAAAATTTTTTTAGTGTCAAAAAGGAACTGGGGATTAACTTTTTTCTTAAAATTCATTAACTTTTTTTCTCTTTTACTACAGTTTTCCAATTTATTTCTTAAAACATTCATTTAAATTTTTTTGGAGTTCTGAATTTTCTCCTTCCTTCTCCTCTCCCTCCACTGATAAAGTAAATATATCACTATACATGTGAAATCATGAAAAACATATTTCTATATTAGTCATGTTGCAAAAAAGCAAGAAAAATAAAATTTAAAAAATGTTTTCAATTGGTACTCAGAATCCATGAATTCTTTCCCTAGAAGTCAATAACATTTTTCATTATAAGTCCTTCAGAACTGCCCTGGATCATTGTATCCATCAGGACAACTAAGTCATTCACCACTGATCATCATATAATAATGTTGTTACTATATACAATGTTCTCCTCGTTCTATTCCCTTCACTTTGCATCAGTTCATATGTCTTTGCAGGTTTTTCTGAAAGCATCCTACTTATCATTTCTTATAGCACAATAGTATCCCATCAAAGTCATATACTATTCTTAGGTATACACTTTTCTTCATATTTTCATTGATTCCCTTGATAATCTTCACATTTTGTTCTTACAGATGAATTATATTATTTTTATAAGTATAATATAATTTTTAGGAGTTTGGTTGTCATTTTTTATTATATTGATTGATTTACTTATGAGCAATTATTTTTTCTCTCATTGTTTAGATGTCTTTTTTGTGAAAAGTGTTTGTAATTATGCTATTTTCCTTCCTGGATTTGTCTTGGCAGGCTACTCATTGAATTTTAAATTTCCTTATGCTTCTAGCATCTGGGGTCTTTCAGTTTCTTTTCTGTGTCAATTAATGTAAATTGTTTTAATTTGTGGATGAAATTATTATAGTCAACATTGAAGTAGGAAGGCAATAGGCACCATGAATTTATTAAACACTTATTGTGTTAGATACTGTGGTAATTCTGAGGATTTGACAAGCAAAAAAAAAAGACAAATTCCTGCCCGCAAGAAGACTATATTCTAATAGAGGAAGATAATATATAGAAGGACTAGGCTGATGACCTAAATTGAAGCCCAGGAAGGAATTAATCAATGAGAGAAGTAGAGGTTGAGCAAAAAGATGGTCCTGAGTGAGAAGACCTCAGATGTTGAGGAAAGTTCCAAGGTCATTTGGAGATTGGAGAAAAATTCATAAATTTTTTCTATTGACTATTTTCCATTTTAATTTTCAATAGCATATTAAATAATTTAGACTAAATCTTCTTAACTGCACATCAGAAGTTTTTTTTTTGTCATCATTATTCTCCTTTATTATAAATGCTTAGCTCTGGTGAGTCAATGGTTTGATTTTGCACTTATAACCTATGGAGAAGTCTTTTGCCCATAATCAACAACCAATATGTACACTGATTTATTTGGGAAGGTTTATCAAGATCTTTGAAGAATCTATTGACCTCTTCATTCTCAGAAATAGATGGTACAAATAAATTACAATTATTTTTATACTGTTTTTTTCTTTTGTTTTTACAGTACTTATCATGAGAATTTCAATATGAACTGATCAGATATTCTATGAATTGTTTCTTATTTTCTTTGGATATGTAATAAAAGCAATTCTATCTGTATTTGCCTTCTATTTTATCTCTGTGCCTGCAACTGCCTTTGATCTTTTGGTTTCAATTAGAATTAAACTATCAAAACTGATATAATTCAGATCTTTTATTGGCCATTGGATAAAGACCTCACATTTAGATTACTGACAACTAAGTTAACATATCTGATAATTTTAAACCTGTCCTTCTAAGCACTCTTTGCTCCCTTTTCTGCCATATTGCTATTTGTGCTAAAAGTTCATAGGACTGAAGGGTCATTTTGCCTTTTGTATATTTGTTTTGTGGGTTGTCATGGCCAAACAATTCATCTTCCTGTGGCTAACCTATTTGCATCGAACCCTTTCTCTCTTAGCTAGGCTAATTTCTCAACAAGGTCTATTTCAGGTTCTATATTTAAAGCCTTTTCAGGATGATAAAACCTAGAACTTACATTGTACTATTATAGCTTTCAAGAATCCATCTGTAGTATACTTCACAGAAAATTCACACCTAAAGGTCACAGGTATTTTCTTTGAGCAAAGAATTAAGAAAGTTTGTGTGCTGAAAGCACCATATAACATTATAAAAATGATATTGATCATCCTTTCCATCCTTTCATGGATGAAGAATATTTCATAATTGATAGGAAAAGTCATCTGTGAATCATATGCTTATAAATAGTCAAACCATGGACTTCTTGCTAAACAAAGATAAAAAGAAATTCAAAACTAAAAAGGAAAAATAAAAATGAGAATAAAATATGGGATCCAATCCAAAACAGTTCAACCTAATCTACTTAAATAATTTATTGACATGGAAACATAGGAAATGAATGGAAGACAACACCAATTGTTATAATTCCATTTTGAGATTTAACCAAATCAATTAGTTACCTTAGCAACAAAACAAAAGCAACATAAAATCAGCCATAGCCAACAAATATCTAGTCTACTTCCCAAGCAAGATATGAAGCCAAATAGAATTCTGGAATACAAATTTATTTGTAAGAGCTTATCAAAAATGATGGTGAAATATAATGACAAGTATTACTTCAAACAACAACAATGTGAAAAGCAGTGGATGGAAAGCAAATTTAAAGAAAAATTAGCAGGTAAACTAATTAGGTAAAATATTCTTAGGATATTTAAAATTGAAACTAGAAGAATAATCAATAGAAATAAGATGTAAAATATTTGTTAAGATTTTTATAACAAATCCTTTTTTTCCATCAAGGACAAATGGAATCATTATATATGGACTTTCACATTTTAGTTTTCCATATGCTCTATATGAAAGTGGAAATAGTATTGAAGAAAGTCTGGATAGGAAAAGCAGCTGAACCATATCAAATATATAGTCTAAGACTGAGAAAGTAGCCATTCTCTGTCATACTGAACAGAGGTATTTCCAGATGGAGATAAGGAGGAATGTCTATTTAAGGCTTACTCAACAAGGGTAATAAGTCCTACTATATGCTTGTGAATGTCTATGCAATGGCTGAATAAATCTCAGCCTTGTTAACTATTTAATGACATATATGTGCCTCTTTTTATTCCAACATCAAATCATAATTTAAATTGGGCTTACCCCTAACATCATCTTTCTAATTTAATCTAAAAATGTCTTGGGGATGATATACTATAGAAACCCATTCCTTAGCTATCTGAAGCATTTTTCTGTTCTGAACAATTGATTATCTGAGATTGTTAGATAGTCAAAAGTTATGGTTTATCATTCCTAATTTTGCTTATTTCAAAAAAGAGGCTACTATAAAGTATACTCAACACAAAATTTACCCTAAACCAAATGCAATATTTGTCTAATGATTTATGGTCATAAATATATCCTATATAAATGATATTATTAATAAACAATATATCTTTATATTAATATATGATTAATGAATACTATAAACAATAGTATCTGGGTGATTGATCACTAATCATATTGTGAATAACCTTGAGAAAGTCAATTCACCTCTCAGTTCTGAGTTTCCTAATCTATAAATGAAGAGGATTAGGGCACATGATTTCTAAATATCTTTCTTCTCTGACATATGATCCTATATCTAAAAGCTCTGGTAATAAAAACAGTTTTGTTAACAGAATGCCAGATAGCAGAACCTATATTATATAAAACTTTTGACAAAATCAATTACTACTTTGTAGTTAACTACCATTTACAGTCTTTGCCAGTGTTGTTATCCAGCTTAGTCTTGTATTCCCTTCTTGCTCTTCCTTCAGAATTTGAAGCCTTCATCACAACTTATATCTCCTTGTGGCAATGATTCTTGGAAGAGGAACTGAGACTTTTTTCCCCAGCTGTTACACATTCTCTTTTGACTAAACAGGTCTCCCCAAGGCAAGCATTTTTCTTGAGTCCAGATGACAAAAATACAAAGTGGAATGCAGCCTTTTGGCTGTTTAACCAGAATGTTAAACAATGAGAAAGATGGCTCTCAAAAAAGAAATATGAAGGGAAAGTATTTTCTCAATTATTTTTCTACAGGAACAATCAATTAAAATTTCAATTCCCTTGGAGTTTGCTTGCCACCAAATAACTCTTGATTTTTTTCCCCTTATGTCCCCTAGGAAAGATCACGTAGGAGTTCTGAAGCAAGGGAATGGTTTACTTAATTATGGAAAGGATAGACTGCACATTCGTACATCACGCCTGGATGAAAAGATTTAGAGGGAAAGTTATCTTACTGCAAATCCCTTGATAATCGCCTTAGAGTCTCATTTGAAAACCTGAAGTGTGGAAAAGTAGATGTGCTAAACCTGTTCATATTCTCTTAGTGCCAATCTAATGCTTTTTATAGGTTGTGTTCATTGTGGCCATGATTCTGAGGCTGTTGTGATCTCGCCAAAGTTATGAATAACAATGGCAGAATGGAGCCCAGTGTGACTATAGTGAGGGTGTCTGTGCAGAGAGCCCCCTTTTTCCCCAGACGTGCAACTGAACCAGAGAATGCAAGTGGAGCCGTGTTGATTTTATGTTAATGTATATGTCATTATGCTGTGAGCATGTTTACATGGCATAATTTTGCTCTTATGCATTTAATCAATTAGAATTGTGGCTCCATTTAAATACCGAGATGTCTCCCATCTATTCAGTTTTATTGGAACCAAAACAAAATTTCAACAAGAATGCATGAGTTCCCCTATGGAGTCAATTTGTACCTACTAGTACTTATCTAAGCAGTCACTTAATGGCTACTTGACTAATGTGTACTTAAATTCTAATTGAATAGCAGAGAACTCTGAATGTGTTATTTTTTAAAGCAATAGTATCTTCGCTAGGCAAACCCCAAAAGAGGTCAAGAAGAGGTGGACATAACTGAATAACAATCAATCATTCCCTTGATCACACAGGGCAATGGACAAAAGTATAGTACCAATGAATGGTGAATCCTCCAGAAAAATGGAATCCAGACATAACGTGAATTTTTTATTATCATTTCTTTTCAGTGTTCTTCTTAAGTCCCTGCTAGCACATCAAATTATTTTTTCCTTTTGCTTCTGGTTGAGATAGTCACTCCTGCCTCATTTTGACTTCTCTACTTTAAATAAGACCCTCCAAAATAAGCATCTATGGCCCTAGACTTTTATTATTTTTTTCATCCTCCTTTTAAATTTCCCTATCTTGTGAATCATCAGAGAAGTCCTGTTATATTCCTAAAGTGACAGCTAGCTAATCTAGTAGAGTATTTAGAAGTAATGTGTTAATGGGTACTAATTTTGGGAATAGGAGAAATTAGGGAAGAGTGCCTGCTGGGGAAATTCTCTGCATGTGAATAGGAAGCTAACAAAATTCAGATGAGAAGCTAAGTAATTTAGAGGGAAGCAGGAGGTCAGGTAGTTAGAAGGAATAAGAGGAGGATTGCCAGGGTTACTGATGCCAGTGATACTGGGGAGCCTGGAATGAAACAATGGGTTGGGTAGAATGCTAGGTATTATTTTAAGGCAAATACCTACCAGCTAGCAATTTGCTTTCTCTTACTTAGTTGACTATGCCAGTGGTATTTGGCTTAGCTCAGGACCAAGGGAGATGGCCATAATAAGAAGCCTAACACTCTGCTGTATACTTGTCCCACAAATCAAAAAGTAGAAGTGGAGTGGCCAGAAACTGAAATAAAATACACATCACCAGAGATCCACTGAGAAGAATTCTCTGGTGTTTAGTGACATAAAAGATTACCCAAGACCAGGAATAGGAAAAAATCCTTTGCAAATAATTAGCAGTTAAAAACCTGAATAAATAAGTGGAGAAAATAAAATGAAGAGAACTGCTTTTTGGAACTTTATTAGGAAAAATTGGTTGATGAGATAGAACTCATGAGAAACTTAGAAAGAATTAAGTTCTGTTTTTAGAGAGCACAGATGGATATTATCTGGAACATATCTCAAATCTGGGGAAAGTAGATAGGTAAGATCCATTTTCCTTCAGGGAAAATAAGCCAAAGAGGGGGGAATTTTTCAAGAACAAAATTCTGATGATAACACAATGGCAAAGATTCCATTGAGGAAGAAAATGGGCAGCTAAAAATTTTATATAGTTGCATGCAGAACTCATAAATCAAATTATCTCTTAAAAGGTAAGTAAAACTGATGGAAACAAAAGTATGTATTGGAGAATGAATATGAAAGCATGGTATGGGAGTGCTAGAGCTCACAGTGAGCTGAAATAGTGTAGGGTATGGAAAATAGTGTGTGTAGGGGGTTTCAAAGAACACTGAATTTGGAGTTAGAGAAAAAAATGAGACTGTGGGTAAGCAGTGCTTTAACCCCAGGCATCAATATGGAAGGAAGAAGGGTAATGGCTTTTCCTTTTAGTGGTCTTAATATTGTTCTTATTCCTTATGGACCTGCATTAATCATTTCCTGGTAAAGACCTTAGGAGAGGGTGAGGAAGTGCCTAAAAAATGGCAGGGAGAGATGAGCTGTTCCCTTTCCTGATACAAATGCCCCATAAAAAACAAATAGTAAGTAAGAATGAGGGGACCCAGACAACTTGTTTGCTTGTTCAATGTCTTATCAATTTAAGAACATCTCCCTTCCTGGACCAATGATTGGCTCATCCCCAGAGTCTCTGCAGGGTTAAAGCTCTTTAACTTTTCAGACAATATTGTTGGCTGAAAGAAGAAATTCTTGTTTCTCAAAGAAAACTAAGCTCTTGCTGACAGAGTTCCTGGGGGATACTTTAAACACCCCTCCCCTGTAGGAAAAAGATCCATGGAAATACATCCTCTCTCGATATGTTATGTTTTCTGAAGGTATGATCTTTGAAGTACCCTCTACATGAAGGCAATTCTTTGTCTACAGAAGCACTCTTCCTTCCTCTGAGTGGGGGGAATATACTTTACCCCAAATCCCTCACTTCTAATTTGTTTTTTCCCAACTCTTCCTTCCAACAAATGATTATTAGGAAGGCAAGGACCTCACCTATGTTTGATGTGAAAAAAATTCCTAATTCCTACCTCCCAACATTGATTAGAGAATTTGTTTTTTCTCTCATTTCTATATGGTCTTTAGGACTTTTTAACCCATAAAATGAAGGATGGTACTAGGTATTCTCTAAGGTGCCTTCTAGTTGTAAATTCTATAAATTATTAATACTTTTTTGTTGTTTAGTCATTTTTGGTTAAGTCAGGCTCTTCATGACCCTGTTTGGAGTTTTCTTGGCAAAGATACTAGAGTGGTTTGCCATTTCCTTCTCCAGCTCCTATTACAAATGAGGAAACTGAGGCAATCAATAGTAAGTGACTTGCTCAGGATCATAAATCTAGTAAGCATCTGAGACTGGATTTAACTCAAGATGAGTCTTCCTGATTCTAGGCCTGGAACTCTGTCTACTATGCCATGTAACTGCTTGCTATTAATGCTTAAGAGAACAAAAAAAGACATCTTTTATTAAGCTCATGCAGTATGCCTCGACTTTATTACCATTAATATATGTCCTTGACGTTGTCTTTCTTATATATAAATCATCATTAATAATGTATTGCATTTTACTTAGAGCAAATGTACACTTCTCATTGTCTTATGGGCTGGGGTGGGCTAATAAATGTTTAACAACTGGCTTCTGGAGAAAAAAATGCATGTGTGATACACTCTTAAATTTAATCTGCATTATTAACATTTTCCCCATCCGTTTCTTAAGTCTAGGCAATTAAGAAAACAATAAATCAAACTTTGAATTGTAGTGTTTGCCAATTTCTAAGGTATAAGTGCTCACACTGAAAATTTAACCATTGGCTTTCACAAACCAGTTCAAGTGGGCTCTAGTACATAATTTCTTTGGATGATTCTGTTAGATTGAGTTGTATAAAATCATAGTGTTCCTTAATTCATGCAATGAATCATCCCAGGAAAAATATTAGTGTTCAAATGATGGGCTTTTGTATCAGGGGGAATCTTGGTATAACTGAAAATCCTGTCTATTTTTCCCAATGGAGTCCAGCCCACTATCTATCTTCTGTTCAATTCTGGTCCTAGCTCACTTGCCACTAGTAGGGCCTATCCATGAACTATATACTGGTGGACTAAATTGGTAAGTTGTCCTTCAAAGTACATGTCATTTGGTCATCTGTACAGAAAATATTATTCAATCATCTAAGTGAATTATAACACTGGTATCTTTATAAGGGCTATGGTTTCTATTGACAAAGACCTGGAGTGTTCTTTGACAGAATATCATGTGCAGAAAGGAGAATTTGAAAAGTTTCATTACCAAGGGGAATTTTTCTTCCATTTGGATAATATGAAGGCTGTTCTCTAGAATAGAAACTGTCATAGCCGGTAAAGAGTTGATTCCTTTGAAGTAAGTGATATAATTGCCAAGAGCATTATGATTTCATATGAGAACATGTGAGGCAAAAAACTAGACCTGAAATTTTAGTAAAGATCTGTGTGACTTTACATATTTAGTGCTAAGAATTTAATTTCCTTTCTCCCTCCCTTATTTTCTTCTTTTCTTCCTCTTTTCTTCCCTGCTTCTATTCTTTCCTTCCTTCCTTTGTTCCTTTCTTCCTTAGTTCTTTCTTTCCTTCCTTCCTCCCTTTCTCCTTTTTGTCCATTCATACATATTCTTCTTTTTTCCCCTCTTTTCTTCCTTCCTTTCCTTTTTCTTCTCTTCCTTTTTCCCTCCCTCCATTTCTTCCCTCCTTCCTCCCTCTCTCTTTTTTCCCCTCTCTTTCTCCTTCTTTCCTTCCTTCTTTCCTTCTTCTCTCTCCTTCCTTCCTTCCTGAAAAAAGTAGATTAAAAAAATTGAAGATTAGAGAGAAGTGGGGGGGGGAGGTAGGTTGGTGGTGGTAATGATAGGCAAACTACTAGAGAGCATGGGAGGAGAAATGGCATCAGGTGTACATATAGAGTATTAACTTTGGTGAGAAGAGTCATTTTTTTATCAGAGACTAAAGAAATATATCATGGGAAATTATGTCCAAGGGTTTTGAGATGAGAAGGAAAGAAGAGGGAGTTCATAATAAAGCTTCTATTTTCTCAGCTAAGTATGAAGCTTGTTATTGAACTAAAAGGGTGTTGAAAGAAAGTGGTACCTGAGTTTAAGAAAGAAAATTTTGCAAGAGACTCTGTGGGGAAGTAGCATAGAGATTCATTTATGAAGGTTTAATATGATTGCTTTGCTGTGGTGAGGACCCAGTTGAGATTAGAAAACATACATTTGGATACACTAAGTTTGGTTGTGTGATTTCTTTATTCTGAAGCATGTGAATAGAAGCAGACCAATAAGATAATGGAAATATTCAATTTAGAAGGTTGACAATGAATGGTTCGATAGGACTAAGATTTAAGATATTAAAAAAAACAGTAAGGACAATGAAGTACTGAACTATTTAGCTATAGTTCAAGATTAAAAAATGAGAAAAGTGAAATTTGAGTAGAAGTGCTGGTATGGTATGTAAGTGAGTTCTTTAGGATTAATAAGAAAGAAGAAAACGTTTCAAAGAAGTAAGGCATAGGCAAAGATGAAATTATACAAAACATCTGATAAGGAAATTTCAGAATTTTGATCAATTTGTCATAGCCTCTGTCTTTTTATTTTTGAGGAAATCTAGGTTAAGTGATTTGCTTAGGTTACATAATTAGTAAGTAATTAACTGAGGCTGGATTTTGAACTCAGGTCCCTCTAACTTCAAAGTCAGTGTTCTAACCATTGTGCAATTAGTTGCCCCATAACAGTTACTGTTAAACATATTCTTTCTTTTTAATAAAGTTGTTTATATTTCTATGGTATTTTAAAGTTTACAAGACAATTCATTGACAAAAAATGTTTTGATGCAAGATTTTTTAGCCCATTTCTCAGATAATGAAATTGGAGTGGAAAAACACTGATTTGTCCATCATCACATGACTAGAAGAGAGTATGAACCTCAAACTGGCACCTAAATCTTGATTTAAAATCCATTGTGTCTTTCCACCAAGTCACACTACTCTAGCACAGATTTAACCTGCAGTCAACTTTCAATATATTCTCCTGTTTCATTATTTTAGTAATTAGTAATTAGATATTTAAGTTATTAAATATCTCAGGACCTCTTTGTATAGTGCAAGGAACACGAGTCTGTTGTGAGCCAGGAAACTGAGTGATGTACACTCTATTTAACCTTTTTTTTGGTGACTATCTCCTTATTTGTGGAATATTAAAAAAAAACATAGCATTGTTATAAGGATCAAATGTAATCATCTGTGTTAAAGTGCTTTGTAAAAAGGACAATATTGGTTATTAAAAACAATGTGCTGTAATATAAAATGTAATACAAAGAACACTGGATTTGGAATGAGAATGTCCTTTGAATCCCACCTTTAATTTTGTCTTTAGTGTGTCAGTTAGTTGTTAGTTGTGTGATCCTAAAAATTAATTTTAACATCTCTGAGTATGGTTACTAATAATAAGAATTAATAGTCAATAAAATAATATGTGGTATGGTAGTTGGTACATAGAGAACTAGCATGGTGGAATGGTTAGAAGGCTATCCTCAGAGCAATAAAGATTGAATCCAAGTTTTGTCTCATATATATATTGACTATGTGACCATAAATAAGACATTTAACTTCTTTGTATCCCCAGCCACCTTATAAGCCTAAAAATAATAGTTGAGTTGTAGATCAGCATTGAAGAAGGAATTTTCAACACTGGAAGGTCCCTGCCCTTCATAAAAAAATGAAGAAATCAACAGAGATAATGAAGGATTACTAGGTAATATGAATTCAGAATCTGAATCTGGATCACTGATCATTATTTCTTGTATCTGGAACCCTCAGCATTTGAATACTCCCTAGCTGAAATAGGCATTTCTGGCTAACAAGTCCCTAACCAGTTGGTTATATGCCCTACTCATTGAGACTAATTCAGATTAAATAGTATTTTAAGATTTTTAAAATTCGGTCTTCACGACTATATTGTGAAGAAGGTAATATACAGGTCCATACTATGAGGGAAAACCTTTGAACCCCACTTCAATTCTTGAAAATCCGTGTAAAATTTTTTGACTTTCTCTTTGTATAGAGAAAAAATCTGAATTTTTTCTTTTTCTTTTATAGGAGTGTTTATAGTGTAAAATTGGGGTTAAAGATCTGGTCATAGACCTGTGCTGTCTTCTGTACCTGTGTACCATCTGCATCTTCCACAAAACTATAAAAGAAAATTCCCATTTCATTTCTTATGTCTACCCTAGATATATAGAAATTGGGAGTGGGAAATTCAAGATGTGAAAGGGATAACTATGTTATTTAGTGGCCCCTTCATTTTGTAAACAAAGGAACTGAAAGCCAAAGTCATTAAATGACTTATCCAAGCTATCTCTCTCTCTCTTACACACACACACAATTAATAAGAGAAAGAGTTGGATCTTGATTTTTTTTCAGTTTTTTCAAAGCATGTTGCCTCCAATTTTTATTCTTGTTTATTCCCAGAAAATAATGTCAACATTCTTCCTTATCCTTCTAAATTCCCAGAGAAATCATTGAAAAAGTTCCCTTTGCCTGGTCTAGCAGCTAATTTCTAACTGGAGTAAAAAAAACGTTCAAAATAGCTCTTCCTATTTTTGTTTTGAGGCTGATTATAGCTATTAAATTAAGCTATTCTTATGTATGTAGTAACTGCCTTATGAAATCTCATAATGCAACCTCATGTTAACTGATTCACTAATTATATAATTAAATTGCTAGGACAATTATCCTACTTATATTTTATTAATGCTTAATTAAAGACATAGCTTAAGTAATTATGTCATGCAGTCAGGACTAGTGAACCAGAGCCTTGAAGTAAACAATGGGAAAGCTGAAAATTACTAGGTAGGAGATTTTCATTTGATGGGGTCTTTAGCTACATTAATAACTATATTCTATCATGGCTGAAATTTTTTTTCACACCATATTAACCTTTTTGAATGAATTTTGGACACAGGAATGGCACATTCGTGAAGGTGGCTTTCACTGGTTGTCCTAGAATAGGTATCAACATGACCTTTGGGTATTTTCAGAAATGGAATTTTTAGATCTGATGTCAATAGTGTTTTAGAAATAAATGGAAAGAAAAATCTACAAAAAGTCGTAAATTGAATCACCACAGGGACCTTAGTTTAGAGGCCTCAGGAGATTGTGGTTGTTGAATTATAACCCTGAATAGAGTTAAATAGTTCCTTTCTGAGTGTGTTTTCTTACTAGTCAGAAACATTATAACACATTACATTTTGTAAAATAGAATAAAATGAATAGTTTTACTCCAAACCCTATTCTTTCAGGCTACAACTGAGGGACAATATATGGCCAAATCTGCAGAGGTACAATGAAGTAGGGAATTGTGACAATTTTATAATTAATTGGGAGGCAAAGTGGGGTCGTTACACTTGAATTATCTGGATAATTGCCTCGATGATCCACTTTTCATCTCCTGTGTAGACACAGACTCTCAGTATCTTGATAGTTCTTTAGAAAACTGGAGTTTGTTAAATAGAGAGATGAAAGCATGAGAGGTACCCTTAAGAAGATTAATTTGATAGCTGAGTGGAGGATGGACTGGAGTATGGAAACATGAGTCGGGGAGGAAAACTAACCACTGCATAACTCTATGCCCCAATTTCTAGTTCCTAAATACTGAAAAATGAGTCCATCATGATGATCTCTTTTCTTAATAAGTTTGAGAAGATTAGAGAAACATTGTTTCCCTGGAGATTTAAAAAAGATGAACCAGAAAATTTATAAGGATACCTTTCAACTTCATTGATTGATAACTCACATTTAAAAATGCTTTCACGCATATTATCTCAATTGATCTTCATAATAACCCTGAGGGGGAGGGAAGTAGCACTTGCATTATTATATGCATTTTATAGATGAGAAAACTGGGATTCTAAGAAGTTAAGTAATTCGTGTCTAATAAAGGATAGAGTAGAATCTTGAACTCAAAGCATCTAAATCTAGAGCCCTTCCTAGGACACAAAAGTTTTTTGTGAATTTATACATTTATGTTTCTAAAAGGAGTTTCTTCTTCAGGTTAATTTTTGCTCCACATGGGGCTGTCCTCACTTGCATGAATTTTAAATGACTTATTGCATTCTTCCCATATTGCATGAGAGCACAGAGACATTCCATAAGAAGTATGTATGCTTAATTTTGTGACTAGTCATAATTTATTAAAAGGCATGTGGAGGATTTTTTTTTTAAATTAACATTTGTTTCTTCCTGTAACACATTAAAAAAGACAGCTTTATTGCCTTTGTCTACCCTTAAGAAACAGGGTCACCCATTCCTACTCGTATGTTTGTAACAGGTCATGGGATTCAGTTCTTCCCTTGTAAAATCTCAGCTGAATGTTGGACTGGGTGTGCAGAGAAAGCAGGCTGTGGTCCATGTTTCATTGGTTTAGGTATGTAAGGAAAGAAGCTTATAGTCCATTCTTCACTGATGTATCACAGCAAAATTTTGAAACTCTTCTTTGTAGCAATTGCACAAGATTCTCGTGAAATTGCACAAGCCAAAACTCAGAATGCTGTAGTAAATTAAAAGTTTATGTAGAAATTTGAGAGAAAATTCGTTATTATATATGGGAGTATCAACAAGCATTCTATGGTGGATAGAAAACTGGGCATAGAATCAGGAGGACTTTGGTATGTTTGTGTGATGGATTATTGTAAGGATAACTTTTGATGTCTCCCTCCAATCAGCTAAATATTATAGGTCATTAATTTTGTCAGAAAAGGGTGCCTTTTCTAGACATGTACTCTAGAATTTCATTAAGATGATATGGTGAACTCCTCCTACTGGTACCCAGTAATTGGAGTTGTTTCCTAATGGGTGTTGTCTCAGAGTTATGGTGGGCTGACCCTTGTCTAAGCTCATACCAACTCAATGAGTGAGATATAAAATGGCTCTTTAAATATAATACCAACAACATAACAACATTTATATGACACTTCAAAGTTTATAAAGTACTCAACATGTATCCTCATCAGACTCTTAACAATCATTGTTTGATGGAGGTACTAACATTATCACCATTTTCCAGATTTAAAAACTGCAATTGAGACAAGTTAAATCACTTAATCAGAATTGCAGAGTAGTCAATATGACACACATGATTTAAACCCAGAGTTTCCTCATTTTAAGTTAATTGCACTTTCTCTAGCCATTTCCTTTCCTTTTCTGCCTTTTTCCAAGTATTTTCTTGCTTGCATTTATAAGATGGGAAGGCAATAAAGTAAAGAGTATTTATCCTTTCCACCCCAGCAGCCATGTTGACTTACAGCAGAAATATAATATCATCATTTATGAGATAGGGGAGAAGAGAAAACTCATGTGATTGCTCAGAGTTTCTCCTGAGGCTCCTTCTTCCATTGTCATTCAGTCTCTCTCTCTTTTTTTAATTGTGTCTGACTCTTTGTGACCCTATTTGAGGTTTTTCTTGGTAGAGATACTGGAATATTCTTTTCCAAGCTCTGAAAACTGAGTCAAACAGGTTTAAGTAATTTGCTCAGGGCCACATAGCTAATAAGTGTTCAAGGCAAGATTTGAACTCAGATTTTCCTGACTCCAAGCTGGGCACCTTATGTACTGCACAACTAGCTACCCAATAATTCCTCCATGATGCTAGCAACATAACCATAGGCAAGGCAAGCCATTTAATCATTCTGAGCCTTACCTCATTTATAAAATGGGAATAATAATACTCACACTACTTGTCTCAATTTTCTCATGTGCTAATGTCTATAATGCATTAGACAAATTGAAAAGAATAATATAAATGTCACTTACTATATTAACATATTGTAGAAAGCAATATTGATTGCAAAACTGATGTTGAGTTGTGCCAAAGCTGTGGTTTTCATGTTCATTGTTGTCTTTATTAAGAGTGCAAAAATAAATTCTGTTTTCAAGTCCATTATTTTCTAAAATATTACATGAAAATATAATGTAATGTAAACAGGAAAATCAAGTCAAGAAGCACAAAATAGAGTAGAAGTATTTAGAGATAATCTTCCCTCTGAAACGGGGGGAGAGGTTTTTGTAACTTCTGCAATATTCTCTAGACACCTGTCTACTTGCAAATGGAAAACATAAAATGTCCTAAGTACTAACATAAACAGGAGCTGTAGATTTAACTAATTGGCACCTTCAGAGGATATTATATGTTGAGCACCCTCTCAATACTAATAGCACATTTTATGTTTTGAATTTGTGATCCTTACAAAAAGTTCTTCTATGAATATTTTCACATACAGTGAACCTATATTTGCTAGAATGGCATGGTCCAAGTGCATTATAATCCTTTATGTGGGGAAATAATGGATCTTTTAACTTGCTGGGGAAGTTTGATTGCATTGCTCAGGAAATCAATTAATCAAATGGAATCTGAGAAGACCAAAATTCTTCAGACCCTACTTTTGGATCCACCCTCCTCTATTGGCCATCAATGCTTCTTTCTTCAGAGCCAAAGCAAGAATATTAATATTGTGGCATTACTTTAATTGATGCTTTTCAAGCAGTGACACAGAAAGGTTAGTGAATGATTTCAAAAATTTAAATTTGACCTAGATCAAGTCCCTCCCTCCCTCATCTTGAAAACATGCTATAGGTGTTGACTACATATATATGAATGACAGTTTTCCATTTCATTCAAATTGCTAGAAATAGCTACTGGGAAAACAGGATTTATATATCATTGGTGGGGAAATATGGGATTGAGGGGAAGATTGGAAGAGGGACAAAAATCTCTTTGTCCTCTCTGCTTCCTCTACATAGAGAAAATATGGTACACTGGAAAGAATACTTGTCTTAGTGTATGTGTTCAAAACTGCAACTTTCTGCTAGAGAAGTTTTCTATACCCTTGTGACCATTTTTAGTTGTTTAGTTACCCAGTGATCTATTCCTTTTAGAGATCTCTTCATTTACGAAAGGAAACCATAGAACAGAATATTGGATAGAGAATTAGGATTGGAGGTAGGAAAATCTAAGTTTAAGAGCATACTCTGGCACATACTGGCAATACTTAATTTCCCCCAATGCTACAGACAACTTTTTAAAATTATAAGTGAAAAAGGAAGGGGCTGGATAGAAGGGAGGGCAAAATCACTTGGGGAAAAAGGTAAGAAAAGGAGTAGAGGTAATAGAAAATAAGGTAAGGGGTAGATGAGTTAAAAAATAAAACACAACTAAGGACAGGGTAGAAAGAGAGAACAAAAGTATATACGGGGGAAAAAATAGGATGGAGGGAAATATAGAGCAGGTAATCATAATTGTGAATGTAAATCGATAAACTCTCCCAAAAAATGGAAACTAATAGCATAGTGGATTAAAAACAGAATTCTACAATATGTTGTTTACAAGAAACACATTTGACACAGACATATGCAGAATAAAGATAGGAAGCTGGAGCAGAATTTATTATGCTTCAGCTGAAGTAAAAAAAAAAAATCAGAGATAGCAATTCTGATCTCAGATAAAGCAAAAGTAAAAATAGATCTAATTAAAAGAGATAAGGCAGGAAAATACATCTTGATGAAGGGTACCATAAACAATGAAGTAGTAATAATATTAAATGTATATTCACCAAGTGGTAGAGCATCCAAATTTCTAGAGAATATTTAGCCAATTATAGGAAGAAATAGACAGTAAAACTATATTAATGGGGGACCTCAACTTTTCCCTCCCAGAATCAGACAAATCTAACCACAAAATAAATAAGAAAGAAACTAGGGAAATTAATAGAATCCTAGAAAAACTAGATATGATAGATCTCTGGAGAAATTTGAATATGGAATACATATTTTTCTCAGCAATACAATTTCAAAAAATGATCATGTATTAGGACATAAAAACCTCACAACCAAATGCAGAAAGTCAGACTTAGTAAATAATTCCTTTTTAGACCACAATGCAATAAATATTATATTCAACAAAGGTCTAGGAAAGATAAACTAAAAACCAATTGGTTTAAACCTATTGGATGCAACCAAAACAGTTCTTAGGGGATATTTTTATTTCTAAATAGCTACATGAATACAATAGAGAAAGAAGAGATCAATGAATGGGTATGCAACTAAAAAAGCTAAAAAAAATAACAAATTATGCCCCCCCCTTAAATACCAAATTAGAAATACTGAAACTCAAAAGAGAGATTAATAAAATAGAAACTAAGAAAACTATTGAAGTAATTAATAAAACTAAGGGTTGGTTATATGAAAAAAATCTGACAAAATAGATAATCCTATCAGTGCCATATTTGTATCATAGAAAGAATTTGGCAGTACTCTTTTTTTTTCCTATTTTTTTCCAAAGAGTTTGCACAGTATTGTAATTAATAGAAAAGGCAAGTGGGTGTATTAACTTGCTCATTAAACTCCTCCCCTAACTATTATGAGGTCTGATCTGACTCAGGCCTGGAAGCATAGACCAAAATTTCTTTTTCTGGATGAATTGAGGCACAAGCTTCGTTTTGAATGGTGCTGAAAGTGGATGGGAAGGGAATAGAGAGGATGGCAACAGTAATAGGAAACAATTGTATTTCTTATAAAATTTTTCATGGGAGGTTGGGTAGGAAAGTGGTATTAGCCAAACATCAGAGGAAAAAAAACAAGATAACTATAAAATTAAAAAAAAAACTTAGATTGCTTTGTAATAAAAGAAAAGAATAAAAAAAAAAATTTGTTGTAAATCTTTTCATACAAGGAAGACACCTAAAATCCAGGAGAAAATATTAGTCTTTAAAGTTGGAGATGATAAAATACAAGAGTTCAACCTTAGTTAGAAGTTACCTTTAGCTCAGATTCAGACTGTGTGTGTGTGTGTGTTTAATAAAAAAATGCAAAAAAAAAAAACCCAAAGTATAAATTGCCAAAAAATTATTGATTGGTCTTCACACTATGACTTCCCCATACCACTGACCTCGACCTCATATAGAAAAAATATACCAGCAGGCCATATATAAATTAATAAACCCACAAATTAACATTATGTTGCATTTGCTATTTTTATTTTTATTTTTTGGTTGAATATTTTCCAATTATATTTTTATCTGGTTCTGGTGGCACTGGGAGTTTTATGGGCCATTTGACACCTCTGCCCTACAACAATGAAATCAGAGAACTGAAACCCACTCTCTCAACCCCACTTTAAAATATGCAAACATTTTTAAAAATTATGCTATGTGCTTTTCTGGCAGTGAAGATCTCCTGGCCAATCTACCTCTTGCAAAAGACCTTCTGCAACCCTCTCCTTGGGAGGAGAAGCTAAAACACAAGAAAAAGCATCTGGTGCAGAGTCACAACTCTTATTTCATGAACTAAAGTGCCCGGGGATTCTATAAAATCACACACAAAATGGTTCTCTGTTTTGGATGTTGTACTGGCTTCTGTCAGCCTACTGAAGGAAAGGTGAGACTTACAGAAAGATGCTCCTGCAGGCAGAAGCATCTAATGACTGATTCAGGATGAATGAGAATCTGTAAAGAATAAAATAAATTAGATACAAAAATATAAAATTATACTATGTTATAGAAGTGCTTTATTAAATAAATTAAATATATATATATGTATATACATATACATATACATATATATATATATATATGCGTATATATATATAGACCTTTTGTTTTCACTTTTTTCATTGTATGTCAGTTTACACAAATTTTCCAATATTTCTTTTTAATTCTTTGCATTCATCATTTCTAATCGTACATTTCTTATTATACCCTCTATTCCATATCACTTCAACAAATCTTAGCTTTGGTTCATCTTCAGGGTTTCTTAGAATGGATTAGTAGGGTCCCTTCTAGAAATGTACTCAGTGTGTGTAGTAGATCAAGTATATGACAACTGTTTATTTCTTCCATCATAAAAGAAATGCTTAATACATAAAAGACTCATAAACATACATTGACAAAAACATAAAACATGAAACAGTAACCCACAGCTCCTCTTGTACTCTCCTAGGAGGCTGAAACTTATCACATTAAAACACGAAATACTTTGTGGGACTGATGAACAGCCATTTCATTTTAGGTTTGCACATCTGAGAAACTCACTCAAAGACCTTTTTTCCTTTAGTAAGCCAGGACATGATTTAAGCTTGTCCTTCTCTTGGGTGCCATATTTTTATCTTATACACATTATAGTAGCTTCAGGGAATACTTTATTAACCTATGACACTACACTTCCTTAATATAAAAAGTAACTACTAAGGGTTGGAAGTATCTCTCAGTGTAACTGTTTATTCATTTATATTCAGGAAAGAAGACACAAACCAGAAGGGGTCACTAAGGCTTTGAGAGTAAGCCTCAAGTTCACAAAGACAAATATATAGTTTTACTGACATATGAGAGCTGCTGCTATAGCTGTCAATGGTAGGTTGAAGGAGAATCCCTTTCCTACCATGAGCAGTCCAAGGGAGAGTTGTCTGAGTCAGAAAAGAAGAGAAGAACAAGGGAACAAATGTAAAGTCTATTAAGTGAAAATCCCTCAAATCATTGATAGAAGAGATTTACAAGTGAAATTATTCTGAGGTTCTACTTCATATCCATCAGATCATAGAAATGACAAAAAGAGAGAAAGAAAAGCAAGAAAGAGAGAGAGAGAAAGAAAGAAAGAAAGAAAGAAAGAAAGAAAGAAAGAAAGAAAGAAAGAAAGAAAGAAAGAAGGAGAAAGGGAGGAGGAAGGGAAAGAGGAAGGGAAGGAAGGAGGAAGGGAAGGAAGAAAGGAAGGAAGGAGGGAGGGAGGAAGGGGAAGGAAGGGGGGAGGGAGGGAAGGAGAAAGGAGAGAGAGAGAAGGAGGAAGGAAGGAAGGAAGGAAGGAAGGAAGGAAGGAAGGAAGGAAGAAAAAAGAAAAGAAAGAAGGCAGGAAAAAAGGAAAGAAAGAAAAAAGACATCCAAAGTCATGAAACTCACTCAGATATAAAAGAAAAAAAAAGATCCTTATGTATGAAAATACTTATGGCAGTTCTTTTTGTTTGGCAAAGAACTAGAGACTAAGAAGTTACTCATCTGCTGAATAATGGCTGAATAAATTATGGTATATGGATTTAATAGAACATTATTGTGTTATGAGAAATGACAAGAGGATCAAATTCAGAAAAACCTGAGATTTGTATGAACTGATTCAGTGAGTTTAGAAGATCCAAGAAAATAATTGATAGAATGACTACAATATATGACATGGAAAGGACCTTGGAGTGCCCATTAGAATGTTTCTAGTACTTGGCATATAGATATATATTAAATATTTGGTTGAGACTTAACAGCCACATTTTACAAATGAGCAAACAAATGAAGTATTAGAATAGATTGTTAGATATTTATAAAATAGTTACATAAACCTTTAATGAATACAGAAATTAATTACTTCTGTAAAGGTAAATAATAATAGCATTGCAGAAATTGATGGTGTAGATCAGTGGTGTCATAATCAAATAGATAAGCCATATTCTTAAAAAAAAACTATAGATTAGCATTACATATGTTGTATTATATTTTTCTTTATTTTGTTAAACATTTTTAAGTTATGCTTTAATTTGTTTTGGGGAACCTTTGGGAATTTTGCTGTTAATAGGAAGCTAAGGGATGTGAATTTAACACCTCTGAGGAAGACTATGACTAGGAAAAATTTCATATGAAGTAGGCTAAATAATTTAGTCAAATGATTTAGGGGTTATTTCAAAGCAGTTCTTGCCAGTTCATCAGGAAGACAACCAAACCTACTATGTGTTGGGAGGAGCCCACTGAATATGACAAAAGATATATAGAAATGTTGGTTCCTCTTTCCCACATTCCTGTAATATATTCCACTTTTTTCCAGTTTCACTGACTGCTGACACTGTGGAAACTTCAGCCAAGCAGCAATATATCAAACCAACAGCTCCAGGCACAAGGCTGTTTCAAATCAAAATGGATTTTATATTTTTTAATGAAACAGAAATGGCATATTGTGAATAATTCTAGAAATTTCCCAGTGCTGTGAAACTTGTATATGCTATTTAGATGTTGAAAGATGTACATTTCAATCAGGTCTTTCCATATTTTTCCATGCTGTATAGGATTTAAATGGGACAGAAATATTTCAAAGGTTATTGAAAGAGTCAATTTATTCAGATCCATTCAAATTCATAAAAAGAATGTGGAGTGTCAACATATATCCTTTCTTTTTGAGGACTTTTGCTTATTTGCTCCAAAAGCCAGGTTTCCCAGTTTATCCAGGGTCATCCCAGTTTTCCTGACATGTCTTGCAACTGGATTCCTATAACTCTAGAGGAGAGAGTAAAGCTGTTTGCCTTGCATAACTCTATCTCACTTAAATCCAATTTACTTGTAAATCAAGATATAATCATCCTAATGTCATTGGTTCTCTTTGAAAATGAAGAACAAAGAACAACAAAATAATAGATTGCCTAACGGAAATAGAAATCTCCTCTACAACATCTCTCTCAAGCAGGCATCAAACCCTGCTTTGATTTCCAGGGTTGAGCAACATACTATCTCCAGACATTGTCCCTTCTAATTGAATTAAGTAGTAAGGGTTAGGAGAGGGTCAGTGAGGTGGTAGAGTGGAGATAGTACTAGGGCTAGAATTATGAAGATTCCTTTTCCTGAGTTCAAATCCAGTATGGACTTATCAATTTGTAACTCTGGGCAAGTCATTTAACTCTGTCTCAATTTCCTTATCTATAAAATGAGCTGTAGAAGGAATTGTTAAACCACCATTGGGAATGTAAGCAATTTGATATACAGATATAATCATGCAAAACATTTCCACAATAGTTGTGTTGTAAAAGAAAACATAGGCCAAAAACAAATCTCAAACTAAACAAAACAAAACAAAAACAAAAACAAAAAACAACCTCAAGAAAAATAAAAAAAATGAAATGAAAAATAGTCATTTACAACTGATCATCTGACACTATTTCTCACTCTTTGAACAACAGTACATTTCACTTTGTATCAACTTATGGAAGTCTTTCCAGGTTTTTCTGAGATCCTTTTCCTTTTTTGTAATTTTTTTGTTTTATTTCTTTGGGGATACAGACCTAGTAACAGTATTGCCAAGTCAGAGGATAAAGTGGGATTTTATAGCAATTTAGGCATATTTCCTAATTGCTCTTCAGAATGATTGAATCAGTTCACAGCTCCAGCAGCAATGCATTAATATCTCATTTTCCCCATACTGCCTCCACCATTTGTCATTTTCCTTTTTTACTCAATTGGCCAATTTAATAGATATGAGGTAGGACCACGGTTAAATTAATCCAATCAATGAGTCAGAACCTTTTTTAATGTGGCTATAGATAGCTTTGATTATCTCATCTGAAAACTGTTCATATCTTTTGATCATTTATTAGTCGAGGAATGGCTATTATTTTTTATAAATATGACTCAGTTCTCTATATGTTTGAGAAAGGACTATCAGAGAAACTTGTTTCAAAATTTTTTTTCACAGTTACTCTTGTATTTCTCTACATTCTATTTCTTTCCATCTTTTTATTTTATTCTCTCTTCACTATGTCCCTCCTCAAAAGTGTTTTGCTTCTGATTACCCCTCTCCCCCAAACTGTTCTAGCTATTATCACCTTGTCCCTTCTTTCATCCCTTTCCCCACCTACTTTTCTATAGGGCCAAAGTGATTTCTATATCCAATTCAGTGTATATGTTATTTCCCCTTTAAGCCAATTCTGACAAGAGTAAAGTTTGCTCACTTCCTCCCTTTTCCCCTTCACTGTAAAAGCTTTTTCTTGCCTCTTTTGTGTGAAATAATGTACCCTCTTCTATCTTTTCTTTCATGACATTCCTCTCTCACCCATTAATTTTATTTCGAAAGATATTAATCTTTCATTTTCAACTTACATCTTTGCCCTCTGCCTAGATATATTCCTTTTAACTTCCCTAATGATAAATTATTATGAATTACAACTATCATCTTCTAATGTGGGAATGTACACCTGTTTACCTTGTTATGCTTCTCCTGAGTCTTGTATTTGAAAGTCAAATTTTCTATTTGGCTCTGATCTTTTCATTAAGAATGCTTGAAAATCCTTTATTTCATTGAATATCCATTTTTCTCC
Organism: Antechinus flavipes; assembly: GCF_016432865.1. Lineage (NCBI taxonomy): Eukaryota > Metazoa > Chordata > Mammalia > Dasyuromorphia > Dasyuridae > Antechinus > Antechinus flavipes. Next base: position 119,556,945 of record NC_067400.1, on the reverse strand, counting down.
TAAAGGCTTATACTCAATTTCATTGGATAAGTGATTCTTGATTATAATACTAGCTTCATTGCTTTCAAAAATATCATATTTCAAACCCTCCAATTTTTTAACACAGAAGCTGCTAAATCTTGTGTTATCTTGATTGGGCTCTACCACACATGCATTGTTTCTTTCTGGATGCTTGCAATATTTTCTCCTTGACCTGGAAGTTCCAGAATTTGGCTAGAATATTTCTGAAATTTTTCAGTGGGAACTCTTTCAGGAAGTGATCAGTGGGTTCTTTCAACTTCTATTTTATCCTCTGATTCTAAAATATCAGAGAAGTTTTCCTGCTAATTTCTTGAAATATGATGTCTAGCCTCCTTTTTGATCATGGCTTTCAGGGAGTCTAATAATTTTAAAATTCTCTCTCCTGGATCTATTTTCCAAGTCAGCTTTTTTTCCCTAATGAAACATTTCACATTGTTTTCTATTTTTTCATTCTTTTGGTTTTGCTTTATTGTTTCTTGATTTCTCATAAAGTCATTAGCTTCCATTGGCCCAATTTTAATTTTTAAGAAATTATTCTATTATTCTAGGAACCTTTAAGTTTTCAGTTCTTATAGGGTTGTATGATCTAAGGAGAGGGGCTTATTCTTTCCTGGCATGTTCTCTGGTCTGTGAGTGACTACAAGCACTCCTTTCTACCTGTGAGGAAATTTACAACTCTGGTATGCTACTGCCTCTCCTTGCCCTGAGACTGCCACCCAGGACTATACCCAGATCTGAGTATGAGCAGAGCAGCAGAATTCTTCTAGCAAAGAGATCCCTGTAATCTCCTTCTGACCAGTCCTTCCACCTCCTTAACTTCTCTTGCTTCAGGGCTCCAGAAGCAGCTGCAACCTTCTGTTTCTGTGGCTCTCAAAATCTTCCCCTAGTTTTCTAGAGCTGGATTTATGGGATTGTGCTCTATTCTCATCCATTTGTGACAAACCTTTCCTACTAAACTTCTAAGTTGTCTTGGGCTTGAAAATTATTTCACTCTCTCTTTTTGTAAGTCCTATCACTCTGTAATTTGTTTAGAGCCATCATTTAAAAGTATTTGACTGGATTTGGGAAAGAACTCAGACAGTTCTTATCTTTACACTCATTTTGGGCCAGCCCTTTTAATCATAGACTTTTGAAGAAATGTACAAAAATTCTTGACCATTTTAATGTTCTTAAAAGCCATTGAATAAACAGAATAATGTTGCTCAGGAAGCATGTATAGATTGGTTGAAGGAATGTGATCATTTCCTGTTATTCATAGAACTGAGCATCTGAAAGCACAAAGAAGAGTCCTTCTCAGTCGAGTACCTGAGAAAGAGTCACTTTGGGTTAGTGTGGGGGAAATAGCCTTGGAATCATTCTTCTATTGCCCCCCACTCCTACTTTGCCCTTTGTGAACCTTGGAAGGTCAGAGAATTTTCGACTTTCCATTGACATCTAGGTTCTATCAGTGTCCTGGAAAAGCCGATCTAGCATCTGTACTGAGATCTAAAGACAAGGCACGCCTGAAGGAAAATGGCAGTTTTCTTTTAAGAAAGATTCTATGAAAAGCCCAGCATAGAAACCCTGTCATATCTAAGGGAAATGTCATGACTTGCCTATGTAGGGGAGAAAGCCAGAAGCTTTGAGCTACCCTTTTTTGATACAGGTTCAAATCGTAAGACTATATAAATTTTAACTATGATGATGATGATATACTTGAAGTTAGGTCGACTTAATCTTGAACTCTATATATACTAATGAAAAAGTGTGTCATAGACTTTTTTTTTGAGAGGAATGATTTGTACTAATTATTCTTAGTAAATCATCTTAGTAAATACCCGTTAGTGAAAACTAATTGTTTGACTAGTTGATAATCTTGGAGGGAAAAACTTCACTTGGGGGTTTATAAGTGATAGTATTAGAGAAAAGCTAATCAAATCCTTAATGGTATCTCTAAATTCTAAGGGCATAAGTAGAAGTCACCCACTGGGGATTTGACCTGCTTGTAAGACTGAAAGTTTGATGAGTAGTCTCAGAACATGTGATATGCTTATATCAAGCTGAAGTATTTTTTTTCCTCCAATTTCCACCCATTATTCTTAATTCTGTTAATTGGGGACCAAGCAAAGACTCTCTTCTATAGGACAATTTTTATTGACAGATATTGTGTTTATGTGTCTTTTCTCCAAGTTAAGTATCCTTAACTTTTTAAGCTAGCCTAATAGGCCATATTTGATATGATATTTATTTAAAATATTTACTTCAGCATGGCAGAGTAGACTGAATGTTAGACTTGGAGTGAGGAAAATCATGATTTAAATCCCATCTCAGACACTTGATAGATCTGTGTGAGGTGAGACAAATCACTTAATCTCCTTAAAGCTTAATATTCCTCTGTAAAATGGGAATATTATTAATGTCTACTATATCAGTTTTGAGGAGTATATGAGATTTTATATATATACATATATATGTATGTGTATATATATGTAGTGCTTTTCAAACCTTAAAGCACTACATGTGGTTATTATTATTGATAATCATAATAACAAAACATATTTATCTAATGCTGTTATATATATATGTATATTTATATCTATCTATCTATCTAGATGTAGATATATATGCTAAGAACTTTCCTTGGTATTCTTGTATATTTTCTTCATAGTGGTAACTTTCCTACTCATCTAAAGGTAATTATTTTCCCTAGTTTTATATGTTCACTTTTTATAATATCAGTATTGACCTCTCTGTAGGCATTTCCTAGCAGTTAATGACTGACTAGGTTAAGGGCCCTGGGCTTGCCTCAGGCCCTAAGCCAGCTTCTCGTTAACTGGGAGAAAACGGGCTCCCTTTCAGTTACTTACTCTTATGTACCTTTAATAGAACAGAATCCCTGAGAAGTTACCTAGACTAAAGCAGACGGCTTTATACTTTCAGTGTCTCATTTGTAAATAACCCTGTTATGAGTAATAGGAAGTGATCCAGATGGTTGTAAAAAGACACAAGTTTAATGGGCAACTCCTAGTGGACTAATGGTTTTGCTTGAAAAACATTGCACCTGCAGGACATATTGCTCCAGTTTTTGTTCAGAATATAATGAGCCAATGCTCAAGCAGAGATGCATTCAAATCTCTCTGGGAGTTATAAACCTTGAAATAAATAGAAGAAAAATTAAAACAACAACAACAATCATCTAACCTACTTCTTTCCCTAGTGGCTGACAGGACACTCTCTTAGCACCATTCTTTTCTCAGGTTCAATAATTTCCAGGTGCAAGCAGTCACCACTTTTATGCTCACTGTTATACCCCTTTAAAATTTTATTCACTGTCTCTGTTGCTTAAGAATACAACATAACAGTTGGACCACTACTACCAATAAGCTACAAGTTTCTGTATATTTGCTGATATTGTGATTGTAAGCTCATGGCACCTTTTCCCCCTCTCATCACAGACTAATTCCCAATTCAACTCTATTCCCAACCATTTTACATTTATCTCCTGTTTTCACAATTGCTTTTGAAGGCAGGACAGATTTGACTACATCTGAAATCCCTGGAGAAAAATTAAGAATTAAGGTTGCCTGTCTTTGTCTCTCTGTCTCCTTCTTCCCCTCTCACTCTTTCTTTCTTCTTCATTCTTTCTCTTTGCCCCTCTCTTCCTGTTTCTTTCTCCTCTTCCTTTCTCTTTCCTTCTCTCCTTTTCTTTCCCTTAGGGATCTCATCAAGTTCCTCAAGTTCAATTACGATTTTTATGCGGATGTTTTCCAAATCTCCTTGTTTATTTAGGTGCCCAAGGTCTACTGTATATCCCCACCTGACACTTCATGTCTTAAAATAGAACTCATATTTTCCCCCAAACCTAAATCTCCTTCAAACTTTCCCATTTCTATTGAGGATATCACCATATTTCTAGTCATGTAGGTTGGCAACTTTGAGGTTGTCCCTCTCCTTAGATTGTAAACCCATTGAAAGCAGAAACTGCTTAACTTTTATCCCTAGTATATAGTAGTTACTTAATAAGTGTTTATTAATAATGTTAATATGATCATTAATAATATTTTTTTATACTCTGACTCTTGCAATTAATTGGCAAATCTCAGTTTTTCTTCCACATCTCTCATATTTACCTCCTATGTACTTTACATACCTTATCTAACTCTTACATCTCCCCTGGACCACTGCAATTGCCTCTTAATAAATCTCCCTGTCTCCAATTTGGTCTTTCTTTGATTCACCCTCCATGTATAAGAAAAGTGATTTTCTTCCAACACAGATCTGGTAATGTCATGCCTTGTACCCTGGCTCTCCCCATCCTACCTCCTACCCCATCAAAAATCTCCTATGGTTTCCTCTTACCTCTAGGATAACAGTCTTCAACAATTTGGCTCCTACTTAGATTTCTAATCTTAATTCTTATTACTTCCCGTTGTAATCCCCATTTCAGTTCAATTGACTTGCTAGCTATACTATGTATATAGACTCTAATCTCTGACCTCTGGGCCTTTGTAGAAGTAACCTTTATGGTTGGATTTTATTTATGCTTGCAGAACTCCTAGATTTCTTTTCAAAACATAACACAGCTATAACCTTTTCCATAATAATTCTTCTGATCTGCCTATTATTGCCCTTCCCCTCTTGAAATTTCTTTATTTGGAGTAATAAAAAGCTTATTACCTAAAAAAAGAAATATCCTTAGAAATTACATTGCATTATTATTTAATATAATTATATTATACATATTTCATACTCATGTATATATTGTTCTACTCCGTCTCTTTCTCCCTAGTTAAATAAAATGCAAACTACTTTAGATCGGATACAAGTTTCCTTCTTTCCTTTTTTCCTCCTTTCTTTCTTTCCCTTTTCTTTTCCTTCCTTCCTCCCTTCCTTCCTTCCTTCCTTCCTTCCTTCCTTCCTTCCTTCCTTCCTTCCTTCCTTCCTTCCTTCCTTCCTTCTTCCCTCCCTCCCTCCCTCCTTTCTTTTCCTTCCTTCCTTCCTTCCTTCCTTCCTTCTTCCTTCCTTCCTTCTTCCTTCCTTCCTTCTTCCTTCCTTCTTCCTCCCTCCCTCTCTTCCCTCCCTCTCTCCCTCCCTCCCTTCTTTCCTTCCTTCCTTCCTTCCTTCCTTCCTTCCTTCCTTCCTTCCTTCCTTCCTTCCTTCCTTCCTTCCTTCCTTCCTGTATTTGTAACCCCAGTATCTAGCAAACTATCTAGCACATCATAGGATTTTAATAAAATGTGTTCAATTTAATTTGGGGGAAGCTAGGTTGTATATGGGATAGAATGCTGGGTTTGGAGTTAGAAAGAAGTGAGTTCAAATTTGGCCTCAGATACTTATTAGCTTTGTGAACTTGGCCAAATCATTTATCCTTATTTACCTCAGTTTCCTCATCTGTAAAATGAACTAAAGTAGGAAATGGCAAACCACTGGCAAACCACTCTAGTATCTTTGTTAAGAAAACCCCAAATGTGATCATAAAGGGTAAAACATGACTAAAACAACTGTATTCTAATTTAATTTCTGCACAACAATTAATTTTAATAAAATTCAATTTGAGAAACAGTACACATGCAGTGAATAGAATGCTGTACTTAGAACCCCCCGAAATATGGGTTCAAATCCTCTCTGTTTTTTATTAACTGTATTACTTTGGCATAATAATGTACCATTTCCTATAACTTCTTAAAAATTGATGATAGTAACGCCTAGCATTTTCATCTTGAGGGTTACCCTGAGGTTTAAATAAATAATTTATATAAAGCACTCTTCAAACTTCAAAATATTATTAAAATATTAATTATTATTCATTGCTTACTCTACTGTCTTGAAGCACAAAGAAATTGGCATATATTCTGTGATTTTATCAGAGACAACATGCTATTATATATACAAAACTCATTTTTGAAGCTAGCAAGACCTGAGTTCTAATCCAGTCTCCAAAGCATACTTCCTACACGTACTTGTATAGTTAAGCTGTATACAGAATTTCAGTGCTTCAGGCAACTCTAAAAATATAAATAGCTGGTAAGGTACCAATTTTCTACATTCTTATAAAACCATACCTCAGTCTCAATTTCTAAGTTTTAAATAGGTTTTAAAGATGATTGGTACAGGAGTATGAGTTCCAGAGAAATGTGATTATATTGCATGAGCTCTGCAGGCTGTAGGTCACATAAGATTAGAGAATAAGGTCACAGAACAAGTTGCTGAGTCAAGTTACTAACTGTGGGACACAACTGAATAACAAAAGTAATGAGTACTTATTTGAGACAGAGGGTGGGATTTCATGGCCCTCTGGAGGCTCCTGGTGAACCAATTAAATTGTTGAACAGCCCCTAGTCTTATTACATGCACTCTCCAGGAATGGTAGGTTTTGGTTTTATACTAGTTATATAACTACATGCCTTCATTAATTTATAAGGCAATGTGAAAATTATGATGACATTGGGGGATATCATACATACCACTCACTTTGATTTAGACTAATATTAATGGCTTTTTATGAAAACATATTGAATAACCCATGTCATGAGGGAATAATCTTCCTTTTCTCTCTACTTTAGAAACATCACTGATCATTGAATCACTTAAATTTTGTTGTTTCCACAACAGATTATTTTTTCTTCTTAATTCTGCCTCAGCCAATTTTTCTTTATTGGGTTTTTTTTTTTTTGGTTTTGTTTTATTTTTTGCTGAGGCAATTAGGATTAAGTAACTTGTCCAGGTTCACACAGCTAGAAAGTGTTAAGTGCCTGAACTCAGATTTGAACTCGGATCTCCTGACTTCAGGACTAGTGCTCTATCCACTGTGCCACCAAACTGCCCCCAGTTGCTCTTTTTTGATATGTCATTAAATTTAATGGGCTGAAAAACACAAATATAACTACTGTTTGTTACCATCAAATAATATTTTACCATATATGACATAGTGACAGTAGTTGACAACTATATGGGATTTTATAAAGGATTTTACATACATGACTTCCCTGAATTCTAATGAGATTTTGTTGTTGTTCATCCTTCATTCACAAAGACAACCAGTGATGTCTTGTCTTACAAGTGAATTTTAACTTTGTGATAGAGGTAGTAGAGTATCACTCCTTTAAAAAAAAATGAGGAAATGGAGAGAAGTTAAGTAATTTGCAAAAAAGTCACCTAGTGAGTAAATAAAAAAGAAAATTTTAACCTAGGGCTTCCTTCTCCAAATTCAAATACCTCTTTCAATAAAGATTTTTTTTTCAGTTTCTAGGGATTAAATATTATAATTTATCATATTTCTAAAAGATAAAAAAGTAGACCATAATTAACAAAGTATTATATGGATCTGTGTATAGTCCTATAACAAATTACTTCTCTCCAACTATAGCAAATAATGATAGTTATAGTCTGATGTATGTGTGTATATATGTGTACATACACATATACACACCACATATACATACACAGTTAGCTCTATGGCAGTTGCTAGTGCATTTTACTTAAAAACAATATTGTAAAGGACTTCCAGAGTATAACTTAATAAATGTATTTTGAGACAACAAAGATTAGTTATTAAAACAACAACAGTAAGAATTAACATTTATTGGGTAGTTAAAGGTTGCAAAGTGTTATGTTAGATATTTTGATCCTCACAACAACCAACAATTTAAGAACTTAAGTACTCTTAGTATACTCATTTTACAGATAAGAAAATAGGTAGAGAATAATAAAGTGATTTGCCCAGGATCACACAGCTAGTGTCTGAGGTAGGATCTGAATTCAAGCCCTCCTGATCCTGGGTTCTACATTTTATCTACTATACCATTTAGCTGCCTATAAACCAATAACACATTATTTTGATATTTTCTATTTTTAATTAAAATTATAATTGTAATAACTACAACCCTAACTTAGATCTCTTTAGTACTTTATGTACATTACCTTGCTTTGCAATAATATAACAGTGAAAAAAATACAAAATAATACTTCATCTTGAATGCTGCATATCTACTGTAGTCACAGTATCAGACTGGGAGAAAGGGGTGTAGAGGGTGCCAGAAATACACCATTTTTTTAACATGAATGTGAGAGATTCTTGCCCAAGAATATTATTGATTGAAGCATTCTTGGTATAAGAGAAATTAGGAAAGAACTTGAAATTAAATAAAAGGATTATTCATGAATTCTCTTTGGAGAGGCAAATAAAGGCAATGCTAAAATTGATCTTACTATATATTCAAAGGCAAAAGAAATATCATTTTGACATATTTGATCATTTCTTATTGAAGTGTTTATTTGTAGAAATGATCATTATGAAGATAATTACAACTTATACATCAAAACTTATAAAAGAGGAATCAAACATTCTAGTTGTTTAGATCTTATTTGATTTGTGTGAGATAAAGAATCAGTTCTTAAGAGATATCAAGGAGAAGAAAGTACCAAATGATTGGAAAACATCAGATGACTGCAAAAACATTAAAACAAAGCAAAAAAAAAAATAAGGCTACTGACACATATAATTTTTCATCCACACAAAATTTAGAAGAATTAGCTAGATATGTAAAAGCTATCCTTATGAAACTATGAGAAGTAAACGGGTAGATCATTATAAATGCTATTTTTTGATAGACCATATTTTTATAGGCACACAATTGAAAAAGGCTTCAGAGAATACATGAGCTTTTTCTATTTATTATTAATTGACTTTTAAAATCTAACTTTGTAGAAGACAAAATGACACCTTATAGTCTCTATCTCATCAAGTTGTTTACCTTGTATATAAGTCAAGGTTATATGGTAGTTCTTAAAAGATCTAGTAACTGAGATTACTTGGTGGATGCCCTTTAATTATTAATATGTTATAGAGATAGAGCTAAAACAAGGAGCTATATTTTTGCCAAATGATATTTGCCAGTATCAAGAAGGATGCTCTCTGAAGAGTTTAAATTGAAAAGGTATTCCTTAATGATGATTGGATTCTCCAGATCTTCCTGTGTGCAGATAACATTAAGCTGATTGTAACAAATCTTATTGTCTTGCAGAACTTCTTGAATAAGACTCAAATTCAATCAAGTATTTGACCTAACTATCCATATAGGGAAAACAAAGTGGATGAAGAATGTTCATGGTCCAAAACTAAAATATATAGTCATATGGACAACTCAGAATGCTGATGTATATATCTAAGGCAGACATTGTGTATTGACAATAAATTAGGCTAAGAATTATATAGACAGAGGTGAAAGAGCTGATTGCATTAGGAAATCACGTAGTAACTGTGACAAATGGATAAAAGTTGAAAAGACAGTCATGGGGGAAACTTCCAAATTATCACTATTGGACAAAACTGGAAGGGGTTAATATAAGAATAGTGAGATCCATAATGTTAGAAGTCTTCAAGTAAAGGATAGATGACTATTTGTCAGGAATTTAGACAGACAAACAACAAGCATTTTCAAAGCACTTAATATCAACATCTCAGAGCTATTCAGAGGTCCAAATGACATTTAATTTGTAAAGTGCCTGGAGTGTAGTGGATTCTGTAGGAAGGCTAGCTATTGTTATTGTTTTTATGATTGTTATAGACTTTCAGTTTTTTAAGATTCATGCCATGCAATTATTATCCTTATTTTGCCAAAGTAATTACCTTACTTGCTTAGGGTCCCACTGCTAGTAAATGACAGCCTTTGAATTAAATCTAACAAATATTAAATAAACATTTATTAAGCATTTACTCTATTTAAAGTACAGTACAAAAGTAAGTTGCAAAGAAGGTACCAATCTTTATTAGGAGAGGGAATTCCTCTCTGGGAACCCTATATACTAATAGATCTGATTTTTAAAAGTATGCCAGATCTATCTATCTGTCTATCTATAGCTATATTAGTATCTGGATACTGCATTAGATAAAACCCAGATCTGCCAATTCTGAGTTCAAAGTTCTATTACACTATGATTTCTTTAATGATGTTAAGCATCTTTTAAATTATTTAGTTGTAGGTTAGACTTCTTTGAAAGTCTGGTTAATTATCTCTCTAACATCTTTGGAAGTTACATTTGTTATCTCAAATGGATAAATCAATATACTGAATAGCTTATACTAATACTGCTTCATTTTCTAGGAATTATTCTTACTTTATTCCTGTAACTGAGACAAAAGTCCTATAGAAGAGGTTGGGGAAATTGTTTCCAGAAAGGATTGATGATATATAATGACAATATAGTGTCATGCTTCCTGATTTGGAGCATGTGTAGACATTCTGTAACTGGTTCTGGTTGGCTAACTATGTAGATGGAAATGGGGAACACTCAAAAGGCACCAAATGGCCAATGAGGTTGGTCCTTATTTCTATCTGGATATAATCAAATAAGGAGTCAGAGATTATGCAAAAAAAGTAAGACTCTAGTATCTCTCTTTTACCATCCCATATTACTTAAAAGGAATGTTGCTAACTCATAGAAAAATTATAATAGAATGTTTTTTTTACAAAAAGTTTTTTTTATTTTTAATTTTACACATTTTTTCAAATGTAGCCACAAATGTCGCTTTGCCTATGAATATTATTGATGAATGATAGTGGAACAAATTAGCAGGGTTTTCATTTTAAGTAAATCATGGTGTTAATTGGGGATCAGGTGGTGTGCTTCCTGAAGTAGACAAAGGGAAAATAGTATTTATAGGAACTGTCAACGCATACTCCTGTCAAAATGGCAGATGGTGTATTTCAAGATATATTAGAAAAGTAAACTCTTTTTAGGTTAGCAAACTTGTCAAGTTGGAAGACTTCAAAGATAAAATACAAAGTAGATTTTCTCTACAATTGAAACTGTCCAAGTTTGTATAGTTATATTGAAATTCTAGTGTTAATGCTGTAGGATGTCTTTCTTGCTATTTAGCAAATGGATTTTTCCAATTATAGTATTAATCTTGTGTCTTTGTATAGTAGTTAGAATGGATTTATTTAATTGGGAGAAAGAATGATAAAAATGTGTTATTTAACCTTAACAAGTCAATATAACTTGACAGTCAGGTCTCCATGAGGGTAAGTGGGGCATCCCAACAGATAGCCCAGATATTTCTGGGCCTAAGATGAATGTTTTTAGCCTCAGTGATTTTTGTCTACATAGAGTGAATTTGTTATATAATTACTCAACACTCGACTTCATTTTCACTATTGAGACTTGGTGGCCTTTGAGCTCTTGGCATTTTGTTTTCAGGAAGGAGCCATACATGTATTCTCTGGCCTGATAAATGTAATAGCACATGATGGTGTGAATCCTAATTAGACAATCTCACATCTTTGCTATGTGAAGGTCAAGAGCCTTTAAGTACCAAAGGAGTGTGTTTATCTCATTAGTATATGCTGCTTCGGAATGGATTATTGCAATAATAATATAGTTTTAGAAAATTAGGGTAATTAAAATATGCAGTGTTTCCTTTATATGTTGTGTAAACGTTTGTTTTTTTAAGCTACTTAATTTTAAGTTGCTATAAAATGAGTCTTTAGGGTTTTGTGTTCCTAAAATTTGTAGCTCTTCCCTGCAAATAGGCAGCTCTTTGGGGAAAAGCAAAGCATTTAACAGGACTGTGATAGCAGAACTAGAAAAGGAAAGAGTCAAGGTTTATTATGTTAAGCAGAGAATCAACTTTGATACAAACAACTTTTTACCTGTGATAATTGCCTTCAAAGATGTTTTTTGTACAATTTTTTTTGCTCTGAATTTCTCTAGCAATAGCTTCCCACCTTAACTGAAAAACTAGATAGTCTGGTGGTTGTATTTACTAATCATCGAGAATTGTTTTAGTTTTAAGTTGCTGTAAGGTAAAGGTGTGGACTGAATAATAATAACAGCCCCTAGCTGTAGCATTTTACAGTTGGCAAAGCATTTTTCACATTGCAATCATCAAATACCAGAGAAGTCCATGTGTTTACTAAAGTGCCTGCCATATAGTCCTGTCATAAGAGAGTTTCCATTAAATTTACATAGATCACTCCTAACTCTCTGGGGCAGGAATAAGGAGTAACATTTAAGGATCAAATTGGAATGCATAAAAAATTTCAGTTTCATTAGAAGGAACTTTAAACATGAAACAAATATCAATGGCCCTAAAACAGAATGCAGAGGTAGAGCTAGACTTTAATAACTAGGTAACAACTTTCTATCAATTAACTGTCCAAAAGTGGAATGGGCTGTCTCCAGATTTAATGGGTTCAGGACTAGAATGCTCACTGCAGGTCTTTGTATAAAGGTTGGATGATGCTATGTTGGGTATGTTATAGTTTCCTTTAAAATTGACCTCCAATGTCACTTGTATATGAAACCTTTCCAGATCCACACAGGTGTCAGGACTCTCCATCTCCCTCTCCATCTCCCACTATTATCCTGCACTTGTTTTGTATGAGAGGTCATCTCAAAGCAAGGAAAACTTGGCTCTAAGTCTTGTGTTTAAGGTATGTTTGTGTGACAATGGATAAGTCACTTTACATTGTAGTATGTAATATAGGTTACTCTCAAAGATCCAAATTGCAGAAAATTGTTGTTTTGACCTGCATTGTTAAAGGGAATTTCTTTGTTTTGGAGTTCCCTATACCAATGAATTCATAGATCTTGTTCCTGTTTATATGTTTTATATGTAACTATATGTCAAGAAATTGTCTCCTTTATTGTAATGTAGCTTCTTATGGACAGGGTCTTTTGTATTTTTAGCTTTGTATTCCTAGGCTCTGGGAATACAAAATAAATGCTTATTGATTGGTTGAATGATTAATTGAAGAGGTTATTTTTTTTTTAGAGGTACAGGAATATGGGTTGGATTTGTTGATCTTAGAAATCTTTTTTAACTCTTTATTCTGTGACTCAATAAACCTATAAGATACACAACTTCAATTTTATATTAAATCAAATGAGTGAATGAATGAATCAATGAATCCCCAAATTGAGTGGATGGAGTTGTTCAGTGCAAGAGCTCTAGAGAACTAACAGTTTATAGGATGGAGAAGTAAAGAAAATTGAAAAAAAATGGGTGAATAATAGCTGGATAGGATATGAAACAAGCAAAATATTTTCAGGATTATTTTTAGAGGTGTTTTCTGATCATAAATACACGTTTTTTTTTTTTACAGAGCATAAGGTAAGGGCATATGAGCAGAATGAGAGTTCAGAATTGATAAAGGATTTTACGTGTGACAACCCTGTTAATCATTTAGTACAATTATGCTTATTCCTCTTTTGCAGGCAAGAAGACTGAGACTCACAGGCAGTAAACGGCTTGACCACGGTTATAAGGCAATTTATAAATTGAGTCTTCTTGGTGCTTGTCCTAGAAACTTCCAATCTAAATTCATACGATTATAGATTTAAAAGAGATTTTAGAAGTCATCTATTTTGCCCTGTCCCTATTTTATAGATAAGGAAATGGAAGCTTCTAGAGGTGAACTGATTCATCTAAGGGCATATAAATAATAAGCATTAATGAAAGTATTTGCCTGGGACTTTTTACTCCAAAGATTGAAATCCTTCTCTATGCTACTGCCATAGATGAAGCCTGAGAAGACAGTAAAGTTCATCTATGCATTTAGCATGATAAAGGCTGAGACAAGCATTTGAAAAATGAACATTTATATGGATATTTCCAGAACTTGTTATTTTACTGGTATCAGATCTTGGTTACTTCATTCCTTAATAACAGATGCTTTTGGCTAATTGTGATCAAAAAATTCATTTTTTTTTTTTGGTAGCTGCCCTTGTTGAATTTAACTATGGTGGTTTTTAATCAGGAGACATGCAGTCTGTTGCTGCACATGTACTCCATATTTCCAGAAGATATGGCTTGTAATAGCCACTGGCATAGGCTTGGAGAAGTCAGGGTCAAACTGTGATAAACCATTAAGACTTTAATAGAGGACAGAAATTAATAATTAATTATCAGTACATTTTTAAAAATTTAAATAAATTCTCCCTTATTTTAAGACTCATTTTGTTGCTGTTGTATAGTCATTTTTCAGTCATATTCAACTCTTTGTGACCCCATTTGAGATTTTTTTTTGTAAACACTTGCCCAGTGTCACACAGCTATTAAGTGTCTGATTCCATATTTGAACTCAGGAAGGTGAGTCTTCCTGATTCCAGAATTGGCATTCTATCCACAGCACCATCTTATTGCCCTAAAAAACCCCTAGGATTAGGTAAAACAAAACTACATAATCTCATACATCTCAAAATTACACTCTATTTGTGATGATGGATTCTAGTTCTGATTGTATTTCCTTATGGATCAGTTTCCTAAACTGTAAAATGAGGGATTTGATGGCATAGTGAGGGATCATTAGATTATCAGAAATATTGGCAATAGTCCTGATTCTGATATAAATTCAATAGTTGACTCTGAGCAAACCACTCTGGTCAATGGTATCTCTATTTTCTCATCTATAAAATGAAGAAGAGAGTCTAAATAAAGAAGTAAGTTAGATTATCCAGGAAGAAGGATAGAGAGCTAGGGAAAGAAATTACATGTTTTAATTTCAGTTGTCTTTGATAAGGCATTAACCTAGATCCAAGTGAGGACTGTGATCCCATTGATGATGGAGGGATTGGAAAGCAGGATAAATGGTTTGAGGAATGTTTCCACTCCCAGTGTTCTTCACTTAATTAATGCTTCTTGATTGGTTGATTGATGTTGCCAGCTAAAATAAAGACTATTTGTAGTTTCATCTTTTTTAAAATAAATTATACATATTATGAAAATGTTTTGTTCCATAAATTAAAAATAAAATATTTTATAAAAGAAAGCCAGCACAGTAGAAAATAAAAGTATCACATTCTTCTTTAATATAAATATAAAGTCTATTTTACATTTAATTTACATTTAAAAGTATTACCTTTAACATTTGAGCACTATATTGAGGACTTGAGGACTCAATTCTTCAGTTTGAAGACATTTCTCAATTTTTGTGAAAACTTATTTGCCACCCAAATTTTTAAGTCCTTAGAGAAAACTCTGAGTTGGAAGTGAAGATTTTATAGATTAAAAAATCCAGAAGATTGAAACAAGTAAGCCTAGAGCATTTGATTTTTCTATGAAATTTCGAAATACTATAGTAGTGGACTTTAAATAATTGAGGTTGCTTTGCAGAGGAGGTTGGGGAGGAAGGGAGAGAAAAGGCTTTGGATATATTCTTTAAAAAAAGAAGTGAAATTTAAAAAAATTGAGAAATGATGATGATCTTAATCTCTTTTGGAAGCTAAAAAATCCTAAACATTTGAATATTTGCAAAATTTGGATTCAGTGACAAAGATTTCATAAGGTTCATGGTTCATAATACTTATTACATATTTGATATTATTACAAATGAAATCTCATTTTGGATTTTGACAATAGTAAGGTTGATATAAGATGAGTTGTGTATCTGTAGCAATATTTATTATTAATAAGGGAATTTTTCAGAGATTATTTATAGGAAAATATCTATTTAAGTTTGTTATCATATACAAATGGCCCTTCTGATAATCATTAAAGTCAGAAATTGAAGAGGACTTTCTTTCACGATTTTAAACAGAGCAAATTGTAAGGAAAGAAGACTAAATTTGTAAAGTCCATTTAGATAATGAATATCTGTCCTGGATATTCATATGCTCATAGAGATCATTGAAGTTTTGTGTGTACATAAGTCAGGAAAGTTGTTTTAGGATTTTTTTTTTGTTTCCTTCCTGCTTCCCTCCTTCTCTCCACCCTTTCCCCCCTTCCTCCCATCCTTCCCTCTCTTCCTTCCTTCCTTTTCTCCCTTCTTTCTTTACTTGCTTCCTTCCTTCTCATGTAGAGTGGCACTTTCAATTTTGTTCATTCAGCTATCTCCTACTTTTCTGATATAGACTCCCCCTCAAAACACACACACACACACACACACACACACACACACAGCCTTAGAAAAACACATAAACACACACAGAGAGACACAAATAACATAAGCAGTAAAGCTGGCTAGCAAGGTACACATTGTAAAAATTATGATTTATTTTTTCAGTGACCCTAATGATAGTTTGGTGTAGTAAATTTTTTTATTAGAGTAAATTATTTATTATAGGAGAGACATAGAAGCCAACAAGTACTGTAGAAATAACAATGTTGAAATTTATGCCATATTTCTGAAGGAGTCATCTTTTCTTCTTCATCCTTCTAACAAAATGAGTTCTCTTATTTGAAGTAAATGCTAAAAATAACAATGAGATGGGCATCCAACACTTATACAAAGAAGAGACAAAGAGTTCAATTCATGGCTTACTATGGTTTTTCAAGGACTCTAATACCCATATTATCCCAAACCCAGTTTTGCAATTATCCTCTTTTTGAGGTGATGAGGAGTTGGCACTACTTTTCAAAGCCATTATTTTATATTTATCAAATTGAAAAATATATTATTGTATTACTCTTCTTTTATTGGCTGACCGGTGAGTCTATGCAACCATTCCAAAATCTGGAAAAATCTAATTTTGTTTAAAACACCCTTTACAAAGCAAAACCAGAAATTATTTGAATAATGACAAGTGAAAGGAGTCTTGCAGTGGTCCATCTTTTGAGAGCCTCATGGCTGTCTTTTTTTATTTGCTTTATCATGTGTTATTAGAAATCAAGATTAAACAAACTCTTTACATAAGATCTATCTATCTATCTATTTATCTATCTATCCATTTCTCTCCTTTCCTTTACTTACCTAGTTATAGAATTCCAGGAGTGAAGACAACAAAAATAATCTTTGATTAGAGTGGCCATAAGTTGTTGCAGTGTTGGTTTATTAGTGGGATTTATTTTGCTTTCATTCAAGGAACTGAAAACCAAGGCATGATGGAAGTGGGAGGACATAGGGAAAAACACACTAAAGTCCAGAAAAAAATATCCAATGCAGTTTCATTTTAAAAATCTATAAATTCATTTTTATAATTATAATTATTATACTGGGAATACTTATAATATGAAAATCTTCAGTTATTTTTGGAACTGTGTCAATTTAGGAGTTTAGAATTTTGTTCTAGAAGAGAATTTGGAGATCATGTGCTCTCTCTAATTTCAAAGATGAGGAAGCAAATAAAATAATTTGCCTTTTGTCATATGGACAGGAAGGAGAAGAATTAGTATTAAGACCTGGATCAGGTACTCAGACACTAAATTCGATGTGGTTTCCCCATGTACCCTCTTCACCCTACCCCAAGGCAAGCTGTATCCCTTTATTTTCCTTTTATGACTCCATTTAGAGCTGTAATTAGAGTGAAGTGGTAAGTAGGGTTTTTTTCCCCCCGGGCACCAAAATATATACTAAGTTGTTATTCTTTCAGCAACATAGGTACAACCAAGATTAGCACATAGTTAGCAAGAATAATTAGCTAAAATAAAAAGATACCAAATGGCAGGCTTCCCCACTCTTGTGAATAATTTCTCTGGACATCACCATTTTTATTTAGGATGCAAATATCACACCTCCCCCAAACCATCTTATATCATTTCTTTTCCTATAGAAACCTGAGAAATACATATATTGTACCACACATCCCAATACCTCAAAGTTTGTACAATGGTTATTATATACCAGCAAAAAAACTTTTAGTTACAACAAGCATCTGAGGTCAAATTTGACACAAATGTAATAGTTTTGCCCCAAGGTTCTTAAAGTTATTTACAATTTCAAATCAGAATCTAAGGCACCTGAATTGATATTTGTTAACAGTACACATAGCTAACTCAGCAATTTCTGATGGATGTGTTCCTTTTAGATGACTTGATCTATTTTCACACTCATATTAACTACTTCAGCAAAGGACTCTGAATTAGTTCTCTGAAGGTGGAACTTCATATTTATGGCCTAGTTTCTTCTTCACACCTTGAGCTAGAGTGCTATTTAGGCAATAATAAGTGTTTTGGTTTTGGCATCAAAAAGCCTATGTTTGAGCTGGGTCCACCACTTAGTAGTTTTATATTCTTGGAAAAATTGTTTAATCTTTTTAAATCTTAATTTCCACTTCTGTAAGATGAAAATAATACCTGAATTTCTATCTTGTGAGGCAGTTGTAACAAAAGTTGTTTATTTATATTTATTTAAAAATATTTTAAGACATTTTTATTTCTATTTTTAAAATAAATATAAAATAAGAAAAAAACAAATCAAAAATAAAGACAGTGAAAAGAAAAGGAAAACAGAGGAAATATAAAAAAATGGAGGAAAGTTCTTTTAAAAACAGTTCTGTATGAATGTGAATTGTTATTACTGGAGAAGAGCCCAAAAGTTTCCATCCTGTTCTGCTGTTAATGACTAATTCTCTTAAAGAGAAGCATAGATCTTGCTACAAAAATAATGAAGTAGAAGATTTCTTTTCTAAAGCAAATTCCACTGTTATGGCTTAATTACTTCTCAAGGAGTGAGGTCAAAGATCAACTATATTTATGGCTCGGTCAACTATATCTAACAGAACATAGCAAGTTATGGGGTATTGGTCCTTGGTGTTCCTTGGTGGTGATATACTACATACTCTGAATTTGATTTTGAAATGACAGTGACTAGGGTTACATAAAATGGAAATTAATGTATGGCACAAATCAAAAGAGGATGCTTGTGTTTTACATATAAAATAGCAGACATATGTAAGGACAGTTCATAACAATAGAAAGAAAAATAATTAAAGCCATTCTCCAATGGATAAAGAGTCAAAGGATATAGATAGGTAGTTTTCAGAGGAAGAAATCAAAGCTATCAATGTCCATATAAAAATATACTAAATTACTAATAATTAAAGAAATGTAAATTTAAACAACTCTAAGATAACACATCACATACACTAGCTTGGCTAAATGACCAACAAAAAGTGACAAATACTGGAGAGGATGTGGGAAAACAGGCAAACTAATGCACTATAGATAGAACTATGAATTAGTCCATATATTCTGGAAAGCAATTTGGAAATGGATCCAAAATGCTGTTCAACTACTAATACCATTTGACCCAGCAACACTAGGACAATATTCCTCAAGAAGATCAAAGAAAAAGGAAAAGAATCCATGTGTACAATTTTACTTAATAGTAACTATTTTTTGTGGTAGCAGAAAATTGGAAACTGAGGGGATGCTCAATAACTGGGAATGGCTGAACAATTTGTGGTACATGACTGTGATGAAATACTGCTGTTGTTAAGTTTCTCTGATTGTGTCTAATACTTTGAGTTCTCCTTCTAGAGTTTTATTACAAAAGATGTTAGAGTAGTTTGCCATTTTCTTCTACAATACATTTTTACAAATGAGAAACTGAGACCTCAGGTCCTCAGGCAAATATAAAATGACTTGCTCAGGTAACTGAGGCCATGAAGATGAATTTTTCTGATTTCAAGCCAAGTATTTTATAGACTAAGCCATTTAATTGCCCTGGCGAATTACTATTATAATGTAGAAAATGATGAAGACTATTGTTTCAGAAAAATCCAGGAAGACCTGTATGAACTGATGCAAGAGTGAAGTGAACAGAACCAGAATAACAAGCCAAAACAAAAAAAATAATAATAATTAAAGAATTAATTTTGAAAGACTTAGTAATTCTGATCAACATAGTAACCTTCCATTTCAAAGGATTCATGATGAATATTTCTATATGCCTCCAGAGGGAGGACTGAAGGACTCAGATGTCAGACTGAATCATATCCTTTTCTCTTTTTCTTTCATAATCCAGACACACATCATTTATAATGGACTTCATTTTTCTTCACCTCGCATTATAAGGGAGAAGAGAGGGAGAATTTAGAGCTGAAAAAAAAAGATTAAAACTGTCTTTGTGCTTTAACACAAATAAATGCTCATTTCATTTGATGTTTGTTGAGAACAGAATGAAATAATAAAAAAGGAGAAAGAAAAAACTATAAAGCTACATCTTAAAACTGTGACTTTATATAAACCCCATTATATTATATACTTTAAAGATGTAGTTTGGGGTCAAAATGAGCTATTGGAACTGAAAAGCTTTCCTTTTTAAAATAGTTCTGACATGTTAGATGTTCAAACCAACTTCCAAGATCTGCTCTTCTTGAGTATAGGAGATAAAGAGCCAGGATTTATGAGCCAAGAAGTTCCAGTTCCAACAATTTCTGGAAAGCAGTTTCAGAGGAGCTTGGCCAGAAATTGTGTAATGGCTTTTGTCCACAAAAATGAAGAAAACAGACAATATACCATCCCAGACTGAGATTGGGGTGGGATAGGATAAAAGTCTTATCCAAGTAAATCAAATGAGATATCTATAAGAAGCATTTAGCACAAAGCTGGCATGGTACATAGTAGGTGCTAAATAAATGCTTATTCCCTTCTCTCTTCCCTTTCCCTATCCATGATCAAGAACAATCCAACTAGAAATAAGATGATAAAACGAAGAAGACATTTGTGATGAAAGGCAATATATCTCTGTTGTTCAACAAAACAAAAATAAACCTTTTGAATATTAAATAGTAAAAAGAAAATCCAACCTGCCACTTAGAATATAGTCTAAGATTTTTTGTTTTCAGGGATTTCCAATTAGGAAATATTTACTTTTAAATGGCTATTCTATGTAAAAGACTCATGAAACTATCCAAAATTCAATGAATGAGAAAGCACACCCACCCATGCATAGCATCTTTTCTACCCATTCCCAGCACTCTAAGCGTCCTCCATCCAAAAATGCACATAATCACATGTCTATTTTTTTTTTTTTTTTGCAATTTGCAAATAGTTATGCTAGGGTAAAAGTCTCATGCTTTAGACAAACTAACCACTTGCATGTTGGGGCAGCTGAAAAATCTTGTTGATTCAATGTTTCTAAACAACATGGTCAATAATTTAGCACTTAAGACAATATAAAATTTTAACAGACCCCCCCCCCCATATCCTAATAACATGGCTTACTTGGGATAGTAAATCAATATTTTATGTATATTACTTTGCCTACTGGATTTCTGTGCTGGAAGCAAAGTGTCTTGTTTGTTTCATCCTTGTTATGGTTCTAGGCATTAGATTAAATTCAGGAAGTTGGAGTCCCAAGTTTTAAGTTTCACCTAGAGAGAGAGGTTTATTGAACAGTTGGGTCCCATTTTATGACACATTACAAACTATTTTGGGTAAAGGAAGCAAGTACTTTCAAATAATTTATTGGCTCTTGTAATGATAGAAAAAAGAAGTGATAGAAATCTGGGACATTTAACTGAAGAAAAGGGAAGTACTAGTGAGAAGTCAACCATGTCACTGTAATCTTAAATAGTTTCATCTGAAAATTTCTCTGTTATTTTATTATTGAAGCTGCCTCTGTGAATTATGAATAGTACTATGTCAGGGTCAATGTGTTAACAAGATGCATAGATCTAATTTTCCCTACTCTAAGATTCCTCCAGCATTCAATTCTTAGTTTGGTTTAAATCCATTCTTTTTTTTTTTAAACTTCGGTAAGGATTGCTCTGGGAAGGACAAAAATGTTCACAATGGGACTGTGAATGTTCGTTAAAATCAGACAGCTGGCTAGAAGAGAAGTAATTAAAAAGAAAAGAATGGCATAAAATAAACATAGACCTACAGGAGTCTGGATTAGAAAATAATGAATTGGAAAAGTTACAGTCCTATTGAAAGTAGAATGACTAGCCCAGTTATTATTCCTTTGACTATAATCTGGCTCTTTCTCTAGTAAAATGACAAAAAAAATAATTACTTTAGATTCAAATATCAAGATACCGAGAAGAATGTTAGATACTTTGAAAGTTAATTATTCCTTCACAAAGTTTATTTTTATAAATCTTATTCAAAGATACCTAATGGTATCACCTCCATGTGGCATTTCCTTTGTCAGTTTTCATGAACTAAATGCCAGGAAATCATCATTAAGAAGTTTCATGAAAATCATATGATGTAATATAGAAGAATAAACAGATTCTTTGTTTAACTCACATGTATTATTTAGAAACAACAAGTAGTAAACTAAATTGATAGTAATTTAGATTGCTACAAAAAATAGAACAATAGAAATAATTCCATACAATGTAATCTGAATATAGGATAGTTTACCTCTCAGATCTGTGGAGAATGAAGGGAATTTTGTCCAAAGAAGAAATGGAACTCATAATTGAACACCAGATAAATAATTTTAAGTTAAAAAGGTTTTGTACAAACAAAACTAATGCAGACAAGATCAAAAGGGAAACAATAAATTGGGAAATCATTTTTACATTTCAGGATTCTGATAAAGGCCTCATTTCTAAAATATATAGAGAATTGACTCAAATTTATAAGAATTCAATCCATTCTCCAATTGATAAATGGTCAAAGGATATGAACAGACAATTTTCAGATGAAGAAATTAAAACTTTCTAATCATATGAGAAGATAATCTAAATAACTATTGATCAGAGAAATGCAAATTAAGACAATTTTGAGATACCACTACACATCTCTCAGATTGACTAAGATGACAGGAAAAGATAATGACAAATGGTGAAAGTGATGTAGGAAACCTGGGACACTCATACATTGTTGGTGGAATTGTGAATATATCCAGCCATTTTGGAGAGCAATTGGAACGATGCTCAAAAAGTTGTCAAACTGTGCATATCCTTTGATCCAACAGTGTTACTACAAAAAGAGATCTTAAAGAAGGGAAAGGAACTTGTATGTGCAAAAATGTTTGTGGCAGCCCTTTTTGTAGTGGCAAGAAACTGGAAACTGAATGGATGGCCTTCAGTTGGAAAATGGCTGCATAAGTTATGGTATATGAATGTTATAGAATATTATTGTTCTATAAGAAATGACCAGCAGGATGATTTCAGAGAGGCTTGGAGAGACTTACATGAACTGATTCTAAGTGAAATGAAGAGCACCAGGAGATCATTGTATGTGGCAATAACAAGATTATATGATGATCAATTCTGATGGACGTGGTTCTCTTTAATAATGAGATAACTGATGCCACTTCCAGTGATCTTGTGGTGAAGAGAGCCATCTACACCCAGAGAGAAGGCTGTGGGAACTGAATGTTGATCACAACATAACATTCTCACTCTTTTTGTTGTTGTTCGCATGCATTTTGTTTTCTCTTTTTTATCTGGTTTTTCTTGTGCAGCAGAGAATTGTATAAATATGTTTACATATATTGAATTTAACATATTTTTAACCTGTTTAACATATACTGGATTGCTTGCCATCTTGGGGAGGGGGTTGGGGGGAAGGAGGGGAAAATCTGAAACACAAGGCTATGCAAGGGTCAATGTTGTAAAATTATCTGTGCATAAGTTTTGAAAATAAAAAGTTTTATTAAAAAAAAAAAAAACAATGTAACCTGAAATGACAGCATAAAGTTTAGGAGGAATTGAATTCCCTTATGACATCCCAGACAACGAATTGTTTCTTCCTCCATTTCAAGTTTTGATTATAATGGCTTCTCTCACCTTTTATCACCAGCATGGATTCCCACCCCAACCACACAATTGCTTATATGTCCCATAGAGATGATCACACTTTTAATTTTGCCATAATTCACAAGAGTTGGCTTCGATGACCCAAAACTCTAAAATATAGAAATCAGATCATTATTTCCTATTATTAAATCTTTCTTTGCCAGATTTAACCTGAAAAATACAGGAAAACAAAATAGAATTAGACTCATGGAAAAGTAGATATTTAAAATGTATTTTTATTGGGAATAGGAAATAATATGCCAATTTCTCAACATGACATAGTATCTTTAAAATTGATTATGCAGTAGAGCTTAAAGAAATCATAAATTATGATCAATTATGGACATGGCTCTTTTCAACAATGAGATGATTCAGACCAGTTCCAATGGTCTTGTGATGAAGAGAGCAATCCAGAGAGAGGACTGTGGGAACTGAATGGATCACAACATAGTATTTTCAATCTTTTTTTCTTGTTTACTTGTATTTTGCTTTCTTTCTCATTTTTTCCTTTTTAATCTGATTTTTTTTTATGCAGCATGACATTTGTGGAAATATGCATAGAAGACTGCACATGTTTAACATATATTGGATTACTTGCCGTGTAGGGGAAAGGGTGGGGGGAAAGGAGGGAAAAAATTTGCAACACAAGGTTTTGAAAGGTGAATGTTGAAAATCATCCATGCATATATTTAAAACAAACAAACAAACAAAAAAGAAATAATAAATTAAAAAAAATGGTAGAAATAATAAACACATCCTTTTTAGACACAATGCATTAAAATCAGTAAGTAATATAGGGAAGAGAAGGAAAAAAATGCAGAATCAAATCACAGACTAAATGATATGCTTAAAAATAAATGGAAAAGAACTAATAGACTCAATTAGTAACTATGGAGAAGAAATAATAACAATGAGACAAAATATTATTTTGTGCAAATGCAGCTCCATCAGTCCTCAGAGGATTTTGAAAATAAGAATGTTGCTTATCTTACAATTTAGATACAAAAATAAAAGGCAACAAAACTCCCCAAAAGTAAAGAAATAAAAGAAAGAAGAATTCCACCATCACCAAAATTGGTATTCATTATAGGAATGATAGATGCATTTTATTTATTTTTTCATTCATTCATTCATTTATTTATTTACTTATTTGCCCATTTATTTATTTATGCTGAGGCAATTGGGGTTAAGTGACTTTCCCAGGGTCACACAGCTATGAAGTGTTAAGTATCTGAAGTCAGATTTAAATTTAGGTCCTCCTTACTTCAGGGCTGGTGCTCTCTCTACTGTGCCACTTAGTTGTCCCAGATAGATGCATTTTTATAGTTTCATTAATAGCTTTAAAAAAATTATTTAATATTTGAATTTTCCCCACTTACATTAAAATAATTTTTAACATTAGTTTTTAAAACTTTTGAGTTCCAGATTCTCTCCCTTAAACCCACCCTTAATCCCCATTAAGAAAGCACATGTTAAAAAATAGATTAAACCCCCCACAGTTCCCCCACATACATAAAACAAGCTTCAAGAAAAACAAAGTAGAGAAAGTAAGCAAGGGAGCCTCAATCTGTATTCAGAAACATTCAGTTCTTTTTCTGGGTATGGACAGGACTTTTCATCATTAAGTTCTTCAAAATAGTCGTGCATCATTGTATTGCTCAGAATAGCAAAGCCATTTACAGTTGATCATCCTAGAACATTGCTATTACTCTGCACACAGTACATTTCACTTTGCTTGAGCTCATGAAGGACTTTTCATGTTTTTCTTAAGAGCATCTGCTCATTGTTTCCAATAGGACAATAGTATTCCATCATAATCACATATCAGACATTCCCCAATTGATGAGCATTCACTAAGTTTCCAGGTTTTTTTGCCTGAGAAGAGCAGCTATAAATATTTTTTGTATAGATAAGTTTTTTTCCTGTAAAAAAAAATCTTTTGGAATTCATGCTGAGTAGTGGTATCAATAGATCAAAGATTATGCATGATTTTATAGCCCTTTGGGCATAAATCACATATTTTGATCATTTATCTATTGGGACATGGCTCTTATTTTTTTTTTATAAATTTGACTCAGTTTATAAAGTTGACTCAGTTTTATCAATTTTCCCTTAAATATTTGAGAAATGAGGTCTTTTTGGAGAAATTTGCTTCAAAATTCTTTTAAAATTCCCATGGCTAATTCTATTTCCCTCCATTTATTCTATTCTCATTCTCCTTTACCTTGTCCCTCCACCAATATACTGTCTCTTCTAGCACCCTCTCCCCTTCCCATATCCTATTCCCCTCTATATTGCTTCAAGGTAAGATGGATTTCCATATCCATCTTGAGTATTTATCTTATTTCCTCTCTGAGCCAATTCTGATGAGAGTAAAGTCCACTTATTCACCTTTTATTCCCCTGTTCTCCTTTACTGTGAAAGCTTTTTCTTGCCTGTTTTATGGCAGATAATTTATGCCATTGCACTTCTACCTTTCTCTTTCTCCCTGTACATTCATCTCTCACCCCTTAGTTTTACTTTTTTAGATATTATCCCTTCATATTCAATTCATACCTGTTACCCTCTGTCTAGATATACTCCTTCTAATTGCCCTAATAATGAAAAATTCTAATGAGTTACAAGTATCATCCTCCCATGGAATGATGTAGACAGATAAACCTTATTGAGTCCCTTATGATATCACTTTCCTCATTACCTCCTTATTCTTCAAAAAAACTGTTCAAGTTCATGTTTTTGTGTGTTCTGATGCTCTAAATTTGTCTAGAATCATTATTTAAAGGAATTTAGAGTGGTTTTGGGAAGAGCACAGCTAGTTCCTACTTTACTCCACCATCTTCGCTCTGCTTCTGCTGGACATCTTTTGTTTTTAATACCATTGCCATTTTATTGATGTACTACCCTACAGTGAACTCTTCTTTATAACATAAAAAGCAGATATATATATATATATATGCAACAAAACCACCCAATGCAGTGAAAGCATCTCACAGCAGAAGCAACATTTTTCTTCTTTGTCAAGAAAAATGAAGTGAGTTTTATCATTTATATTACAGGACCAAGAAGAGTCATTGTAATTACCTAAATTCAGTAGTCTTATAGTGCTGTGATAATTTAAGCATCAGAGTTATTGTATAAATTGTTGATCTATTCCTTTAGTTTGTGTTTATTCAAACAATGTTTTTTTTTTTTTTCATTTTTCTCTGAATTTCTTCCAAGTGTCTGAGACTGTATTTGAACTCAGATCTTCCTGACTCCAGGCCCAATGTTCTGTATCACCTGGCTGCCTCTAATGCATAGAAAAACATCAGTGATTAGAACATAATCCATTCATCATCATCATCATCATTATCATCACCAGCACTACACTCATCAACATCTTCCATGTACACACAGAATATTCCAAAAGTATTAGGGTGATTCGAAAATACTAAAGATTTATTTAATAGCTTAAAATTGCACTAAGATTTGTAGGACATCGTGTACTTGTCTTCATCACGTTACAAAAACATTTCATTATATTCCTATACTGCAGGTTGCTCAATCATTCCAGTTAATTGGCATCCACTTTGTTTCTAGGATTTTGCAAGTGCATTAAGTCTTGCTATTTATGTTTTGATATATATAGTAGCTTTCTTCCTGTCTTTTGCCACCTTGTTATTTATGCCCAGCTATCTAAATGCAAGGTCAATGATCACAAACAATTTAGTGATATTCTTCAGATAATTCTGAATCATGTTTCAGAAAAGTTGAATAAACCCACAGTTGTACCAATACTTTGTTAGTATGCTTGTGTTTCCACAATCCCTCCAACATAGATTATTTATTTTATCATTTTTACCAATTTTTAGGTATGAGGTGAAACTTTAGAGTTGTTGTCATTTTAATTTCTTTTATTAATAGTTATCTGAATATTTTATGTGGTTAATGATAGTTTTCATTTCCCCTTTTAATGATTCATTGCCATTGATTTCTTATTTCTTAGGAATGATATCATGGTTTTATAGATGTGTCAAATTTCTAAATATATATCTTGGATATCTGGGAGCTTATGATAATGGCTTGTTATTCATTCTGAGTGTGCACAGAAGATGTTGATGAGTGGTACTGCTGCTATTGATAATGATAATAATGAGTGGATTATGCTCTAATCATTGATGCTATTTTGTGCATTAAATATTAAGTTACTCATGTTTAATACAAAGTTGAAAAGACAGCTGAAAATAATCAGATTTGAATGAAAACTCTAAATAAAATGTAATGTTTCTTCAGGTTCATTATCTCAGAGCAAGACTTATTATTTTTTTCCTTTAGACACCCCTCAGGAATTGGATGTTACTAATGCTATAGCCCCAATTCAGATGCATCCCTCAACTCCATTAACCCAATTAACAAAGGTATATTTACTTCACAGCTATAATATAGACAGAAATACAAATATTTCTGTTCCTCTCCTCCCCTGCCATTAATGTCCAGGGGATACATTCTATCCCATGTCTCCCTGGGGACAGTGGACTCAGATCTAATAGTTTCTATACAGTATTGGTCCCATTGAACTTACTTCCAGATATAACATATTTACTAGAATAATACACATTTTAGATAGAGCTGTTGATATAGGCAAGTCATTTAACCTCAGTTACTTATTTGTAAAGTAGAATATTCTAGACCAGTTAACCTTTTAATTCCTTTCTATCTCTAAATCTATGATTCTATAATCTTTATGATCCATTTTAGTTCTAAA
Organism: Antechinus flavipes; assembly: GCF_016432865.1. Lineage (NCBI taxonomy): Eukaryota > Metazoa > Chordata > Mammalia > Dasyuromorphia > Dasyuridae > Antechinus > Antechinus flavipes. The sequence goes on along the minus strand of NC_067400.1, from coordinate 119,528,783 downwards.
TTATATGATCTTTGACTTAGTACAGTTATTTGCAAAAGCTATTGACCTTGCACAGGAGACTAACATTAGCTTGAACAATGGAGAGCATTGGGCTTGGAACTTTCTGTTTATTATTTTCTGTCTGGCCATATTCAGTATTAAATGGGTAGATAGAGTTCCTCTTATGAAAAAATGAATAATTTGATACCTTACATTCACACAGAGAAACTGCTGTTGCCACCCAGTAAACCTACCTGTGACTAAAAATATAACCTGTGAAAAATCAATTCAAAATGACATAGCAAAAGAGAGACTTTTACAATACAAATTCAAATAGACTAATCGTGACTAGCTCTGAGTCATAAGGGGGGGAAAGTACAATAATTTAAAGTCAATATAATTTTCATCAAGTAGTAGAAACCCAAGTTAACACCATTTGGAAGTGGTAATAAGGAGCACTAGTAAGTGTATTGGCAATGACAGCTACACAAAAAAAGAATGACATTGATATAGAAATAATTGAAGAAATTAGTTGCTTGGCATCCATAAAAAAACATTACTTCCAATAAAGTTAAAAACACAATCAATCAACTGAAGTCAAGACATTCTCCTGGGAGGGATGGAGAGCCTATTGTGAGAGACATACTAATTGACCTAGAGAAAAATGATTCATTGGATGAGCATTTAAACAACGTTCATGTAGGCTTGGATGTCATCATTGATTGTTAGGTTATAACATGAATTACTTGGGTTCCGAGCACACAGAACATTTATTTCAAAATCTCTGTGAAAGGTTTCAGTGTGGTCATTTTTTGCAATCTTCATGCAAAATCTTGATATTTTAAAAGAATGCTTTCAGTTGTGTACTATTTGTGGAATAAAATAATGGAATATTCAAATCTCACTTTGAAAGCAAAAAAGAAATGTATAGTTCATCTATCAAAGTAGTTCTATCTAAATGACTAAGTTCTGGTGAACACATTTGAATCATAGCTTTATCTTATCCAGAGCCAACTGAAACACCCACGTTGTTTATCCTAGAGATACCAGTATTTTAAGATTATTTTCATAGAGGAGGCACAGGGTAATGAGTAGAACACTTAGAATGAGTTAGATACAATGAGTTAGAATGAGTTAGACTGAAAATGAGAATGATTATTAGAATGAGAAAGATACAAGTTCAAGTCCTAATTCTCATATTTATATTTTGTGATCAAAGTCAGGTCACTTAATGAGGATATCAATATCCCTAGACAACTCTATGACTCTAGGTTATAGAGTTTGTATTTTTTTTTCTTTTTCTTTTTTTTTTTGGGGGGGGGAGTGGGGGAGTGAGGCAGTGTTAAGTGACTTACCCAGAGTCATATAGCTAGCAAGTATCAAGTCGTCCTGAGTCCAGGACTGAGGCTCTTTCTACTATACCACCTAGCTACCCCTTAAAGATTGTATTTTTGAAGGAAATTTTCTTAGCCTAATGAAATCAGATCCATAAAACCCAATCCCTACAAAAAGAGGGTGGTGGCTTATAGACAGAACAGTTAGTAAGAATGAACAACTAGACAATTCAAACAATTTTATGACAAATCTTTCCTCCCTTCCTTCTATTTTCTTTCCCTCCCTCCTTTTTTTCTTCCTTCCTTCCTTCCTTCCTTCCTTCTTTTCTTCCTTCCTTCTTCCTTCCTTCCTTCTTTCCTTCCTTCCTTCCTTCCTTCCTTCTTTCCTTCCTTCCTTCCTTCCTTCCTTCCTTCCTTCCTTCCTTCCTTCCTTCCTTCCTTCTTCCTTCCTTCCTTCCTTCCTTCCTTCCTTCCTTCTTTTCTTCCTTCCTTCCTTCTTTCCTTCAACTCCTCACTCTTATCTTCTATCTTCCTCTCCCTCTCTTTCCATCTCCCTGTCCTTTTCCCTTTCCCTTTGTTATGTCTCTCTCATCCATCCTGAAAGTCCAGTAGGCACTCAAAAATCTTAATCCTAATACTAATCATCAAGGAAGCTTAAACTAGCTCTATATTTCTTATTTAGGTCAATTCAACCCCATCTTAGCAAGCAGCCTATTGGCTTATCCATATTATGGGGCTTATCATATTCTTAGAATCAATGCAGATATCTGATTAACTTTGACCCTGCTGCAGCCTCAGAACTCCTGAATACAACAATCCACATTATGTGCTCATATAACACATATCATATTATAACATAATAATTGTATTATGCATATATCATAACTATATTATATATAACATAATAAGCATCTTAAGTGCTCCATATATACACAGGAAGAAATATTTGGGGCAAGTTCAAGAAAGAGTGTGAAAGGTTAGTATGGACTTTTGAATGGCAAACAGGGAATCTCTTAGAAGATGGAGACATGTGATGAATCTACCTCCTCTCTCTTCCTACTAGGACCCTTGATTTGCATTGCATACAACCATGAAAATTACAAAGAGTGGACTCTCTTCAGTGAGATCTGTTTCACCCTGAGTGAATCATGAACTTACCTCATTCTCAACTGAAGAACATATTGAATCTTGCATAATCATTGGTCCATTTTACACTGTATAACTCCCCAAGTTTCTGTTTATTTTTTCCTTTCATAAAGAGATTTGTTGGCAATTTGTGGTGGTCTTTGCATACTAGCATTTGGAAGTTAGTGTTAGTAAGCTTAAAAGTTATTCTCCTCTAGAGTTTTGTAAGGGGAAGTGATTATGCCATTTGACTAAAAATATTTGAGGTATAGTAGATCATTGTAATTTGAGCCTGCTACTGCTCTTGGAGGTAGAAAAAGTGAAAGAGAGATTGAACAACTATGGCAGTCCTCAATCTTTCCTGTTTTCTTGTTCTGCTTGGAGGTATAGGGATGACTCTCTTCTCTCTGTGAAGATGGAAATTCCAATTTTCCTTGGGAAAGAGTGAAACAGATTCCATCTCAATCTCTATCCATGTCATATCTACAATGATATATATTACAATCATATCATAATCTTATATATTAGAGTCAATTCAATAAAGTTTATTAAGCACTTACTATGGGCAAGGCATTATACTAAATCCACCAAATACATATATTGCTTTTTAAAAGTTATTGAGGAGAGATTGACAATTATTCCTAAGAATTTTAGAAGGTCAAAGGCTTCTGGATAATAGTGAATCATAAGAAAGAAAATTGAGTTTTTGCCAGGGGAAATGGATAAAAGCTAACTCAGAAATTTCATCTTCTCTCATTAAATTCAACTCTTTAATAATGTGATAAAAGCATCAAGGAATAAAGGAATGAGCCTATTTTATTTGAAGTTTTTTTTTTTTTGTAAACACACACACACACACACACACACACACACACACACAGAGATTTAGTCCATCTAGATAAGGCCATATTGTTCCTTAAATCTCCCTGGGCTCATCCCAGTAAAGGTCTAGTCTGTAACTTTTCAATTTTCATATATCCTTTCAATTCTTATACAGCCTACACCCTTCAATCCCTATAGATATTTCCACAGGAATTTGTAAAGGCTGTCTATCTCGTTGAGTCTCACCTAATCAGGACACATTGTTTTATCAAAATACCTGAAGGTAATCGTTGGGAATGAGAAGGCCTAAAAATGTGAGTGTGAACATGAAACCTATCTTTAAACATCTAAAGTACTGTCATATTGAGGAGAGATCCAATTTGCTCTTCTTGGCCCCAGAAGAGAAAACTATAAGTGCTAGTTTCTTTTTTATTTTCAAAACACACACGTAAATAAATTCCAACACTCACCCTTGCAAAACCTTGTGTTCCAAATTTTCCCCTTCCTCCCCTTACCACCCCACCAACAGCAAGTAATCCAATGTATGTTAAACATGTACAATTCTTCTGTATATATTTCCATAATTATCATGAGGCACAAGAACAATCAGATTAAAAAAAGAAAAAAATGAGAAAAAACAAGATGCAAGCAAACAACAATAAAAAGTGAAAATTATGTATTAGTTGTATGAGTTTCTTCATTGAAGTAAAACATTAAGAATTAGAGTAAGCCAAAAAGTGCAATATGCTAATTTGAGAGGGAATAGGTTATAGTAAAAAGGGAATTCTTTCTCAGAAATGAGTTGGATTAGTAGTCCATTGAGGTTTCTTCCAAATTGGAAATTCTATGACCCTGATCTATCAAATTTTCTTAAATTTTTCTTAAATCTTTTTTAAAATTTCACTTAAATCTCATTTTTAGTGAGATTTTCAACACACCTGGACACAGAACTGCTTAGCTCTAGCACTTTGGAGTCTAGTTGTTCTATTGGTTTTGTGATGTTCCTTGAGGGGATCTATCTGTAGTGTGAATGATTGGTTTGGATTCAGCTTTAATATACTTCTTCCTATAGTCTACTATGTGTCTGTCTCCTCTTTATTCTATCTTTGGTTAAAAAATTGACTTGTCTGCTTCACATTCTCTTTCTCTTCCATGTTATGTCTCAATTGTTAGAGCTGAGCTGATTTGATCAAGTGCATTTGGGAAGGAGAATAATTGAATTGAAAAACCCAAGTCAGGATGTTTCTATATTAGGTTCAAATTGTAAAGTTATTTCCAGGATCAAATATAACATCTTCTGTTAGTATTTAAAGCTCTTCACAACCTGGTTCCCTTTTTAACTCTTTTTTGCTTGTTTGTTTGTTTGTTTGTTTGTTTTTGTTCTTTTCACTTGACTCCCCTCCACAAACTTTATAACCCAGCTATGTTGGACTACATGCTGTTCTTCATACATCATGCTTCCTTCAGCTTCTGAATTTATGTACTTTGGACTAACTGTTCTAATAGTGTGCTGGTAAATATTTAACAATTGGCTCACAAAAAAATGCATATAATTTAGGAGAAAGAAGGAATTTATGACCAAAGAAGAACTAGAGAATGTAATAAAAGGCAAAATGGATAAGTTTGATTATGTTAAATTAAAATGATTTTGCATAAACATAAACATAAACATAAGCAGGATTAATAGGGAAATACAAAGCTAGAAAAAATTTTTACAGCCAGTGTTTTTTATAAAGGTCTCATTTCTAAAATATGTAAAGTATAGTATCAAATTTATAAGAATACAAGACATTCCCCAACTGATAAATGGTCAAAGGATATGAACAGACAATTTTCAGATGACAAAATTAAAGCCATCTATAGTAATATGAAAAAAAGTTTCTCTAAATCACTATTGATTAGAGAAATGCAAATTAAAATAACTCTAAGATATCAACCCATACCTCTCAGATTGGCTAAAATGACTGGAAAAAATAATAATAATTGTTAGAGTGGGAAAATGGGGCACTAATGCATTATTAGAGGAATTGTGAAATGACCCAATCATTCTGGAGAACAATTTAGAACTATGCCCAAAAGGCTATAACACTATGCATACCCTTTGACCCAGCAGGACCAGTATTGGGCCTATATCCCCAGGAAATCATAAAGGACCCACATGTGCAAAAATGTTTGTAGCAGCTCTTTATATGGTAACAAAAAATTGCACAATGAGTGAATGCCTAACAATTGGGGAATGACTGAATAAGCTATGGTATATGAAAGTAATGGAATATTATTGTTTTATAAAAATAATGAATATGCTGATTTTAGAAAGGCCTGGAAAGATTTACATGGCCTGATGCTGAGTGAAATAAATAGAACCAGAAATATATTGTCCATAGTAACAGCAAGATTTTGCCATGATCAACTATGAAAGACTTGGTCCTTCTCAGTGGTTCAGTGATTCAAGGCAATCCCAATAAATTTTGAATACAAAATACCATCTGCATCCAGAAAGAGAACTATAGAGATTGGATGTAAATCAACATATCCTAAGTTCATTTCTTTTTTTCTGTTTTTTTTTCCCATCTCTCATGGATTTTCCCTTTTGTTTTGATTTTTCTCTCTCAATGTGATTCATAAAGAAATATGTATTTAAAAAGCTAATATGCATGTGCAACCCGAAAAAATAAAACAATTGATAAAGAAAAAAATATACATAATATGCTTTTAAAGTTTAATCTGTATCATTCACATTATCTTCACCACTTTCTAAAGTATAGACAATCATCAAAACAGGAAATCAAGACTTGATTTGTAACTTTTGCTAATTTCTAAGGTATAAATACTTGCATTGAAAATTTAACCATTGACTCAAAAGACAGTTTCTACTGGTTCCAAAAGATCTTGACTCTACCTCGTTCCTAGAATAGCTTCCCTCCTTCCCTTTACTTCTTAGCTTTCCTGCTTTTCTTCATGACTTAGTTCAAATCCATTTACAGAAATCCTTGCTTTTTTTTTTTTTTAAAGATCCTTAACCCTCACTTCCGACCCAGGGTGGTCTTCTCTGAAATTACCTTCCATTTATTATGTATACATCACATACAATAATATGTGTAACACAGAATTATTTATACATTATTTCTCTCAATGGAATAGAATTTCCTTTTTTCTTTTATAATTAGATCTTTTTATTTTCAAAACATATGTATAGATAATTTTCAACATTAAATCTTGCAAAATCTGTATTCCAAAATCTTTTATCTCCCTTCCTCCTACCCCCCCTCTTAGATAGTAAGTAATCCAATATATGTTAAATGTATATAAGCCTTCTGTACATATTTCCACAATTATCATGCTGCACAAGAAAAATCAGATCAAAAAGGGGAAAATGAGAAAGAAAACAAAATGCAAGCAAACAACAACAAAAAGAATGAAAATACTATGTTGCTGTCCATATTTAGTCCCCACAATTCTCTCTCTGGGTGCAGATGGCTCTCTTCATCACAAGACCATTGGAACTAACCCGAATCATTATTGTAGAGTCACAATCTTTTTGTTACTGTGAACAATGTTCTCTTGATTCTACTCACTTCATTTAGCATCAGTTCATCTAAGTCTCTCCAGTATTTTCTGAAGTTATCCTTTTGATTATTTATTATAGAACAATAATTTTCCTTAAAATTCATAAAACATAACTTATTTAGCCACTCTCCAACTGATGGGCGATCACTTAGTTTCCTCTTTCTAGACACTTCAAAAGGGTTGCTATAAATATTTTTATACACATAGGTTCTCTTTCCTTTTTTGTGATCTCTGGGATACAGATCCAGTAAAGACATTGCTGGATCAAAGGGCATACACAGTTTATTAGCTCTTTGGGCATAGTTCCATATTGCTCTCCAGAATAGTTGAATCAGTTCACAACTCCACCGACAATGTTTTAGTGTCCCAGTTTTCCCATATCCTCTCCAACATTCTTCATTATCTTTTCCTATCATCTTAGCTAATCTGAGATATGTGTAGTGGTACCTCAGAGTTGTTTTAATTTGCATTTCTTTAATTTAAGCACTTTTCATATGACTAGAAATGGTTTCCATTTTTTCATCTAAAAATTGTTTGTTCATACTCTTTGATCATATATAATCAAATATATATGTATATAAATATATAAAATCAATATAATCAAAATTATCCATTTTGCATTCCATTATGTACCCTAGTTTTTCTTTGACCATAAATTCCTTTCTTCTCCACAGATTTGAGAGGTATTTTTGTTTTTATACTATCACTCTTTATGTCTAAATCATGAATCCATTTCATCCTTATTTTGGTATACAATGTTAGGTATGGGTCAATGCCTAATTTCTTCCACACTAATTTCCCAACAATTTTTCTCAAATAGTGAGTTCTTAACCCAGAAGCTGGGATTTTGGAGTTTATCAAATACTAGATTATTATAATCAATATTATGTCTTGGGAGTCTCACTTACTCCACTGTTCAACTACTGTATTTCTTAGCCAATATCAAATGGTTTTGATGACTGCTGCTTTATAATACAGTTTTAGGTTTGGCACAGATAGCCTACCTTCATTTGCATTTTTTTTTTCATTAAGAATGTAGTTTCCTTGGGAGTAGATTCTGGTTTTTGCCTTTTATTTATTTTTAGCATCCTTAACACTTAGTATAGTTATTGATACATTGTAAGTGCTTAATAAATGTTTATTTACTAACCAAATATCTAATATATATATATATATATATATATTATTTTAATACAATCTGATTTGCTGTAAATATGCTTTCCCTTCCCCCACAAAATTTCCTCCAAATTGCCATGAAGTTTTACTTAATATTTCAACAAACTAAGTACCTAGGGGAAAAAAATCAAACAGCTTACCCCTATCCTCAAAGAATTTATATTCTACTGGGAAGAAACAATGTATACATCAATATTCCAAAAAAATCTATCTTTCATTGATGTAGCTGTCCTGCTACTTATATAAAGACAACATGATGTACTAAGTAGAAGATTACACGTGGGATTCAGAAGACCTAGATTTGAATCCTGCTTTTGCCATTGATTAACGATGGATATGTTAATATTTAATAACCTCAGAGTTAATAATTAATAACAATAACGATGTACAGTGGAAAAGATTTTGGGCCTAGAACAAGAAAGATCTACTGTCCTCAGACACTTAGTAGCAGATCATTTAATCTTTGGTTGCTTTGTTTTCCTCAAATATAAAATGGGATTAATTATTGCCATTTATTTATTTATTATTTATTTGTTTCCAAGATCCTTACAAGGATCAAATGAAATAATATTTGTAAAAAGTGTTTAGCACAATACTAGCACATAGTAGGCACTATTTAGACACTTATTATTTTATTTTCCTTTTTCCTTTTCCACCTAACATCTCTAAACCTCAGTTTCATAATCTTTGAATAATAATAGAGATATACATGGGTAAGGTAATAGACTCAAGAGAAGAGAAGAAGACTTCCTGGGATCAGGAAGACCTGAATTTAAATTTTACCTCGGCCTCTGCCTGACCATGGGCATAATACTTAATATCTATGTATCTGTTTCATAATCTTTAAAATGGAGATAATAAATTCCTATGGTACTTCACAGGATGTTTGTAAAACTCTATGAAATAAAGTACATAAAACACTTAGCAAACTATAGTATGTCTTTTTCTATTATTACCATCCAACTTTCAGTAAACTAGTCTTCCAGAGGTACAACAGCTAGCCTGATGTTATAAACCTCGTAGAACAGAGTCTGGACTTTGGAATATTCATTCATCACTTGACTCATACTCAAAGACTAGTCAAAACTGACTAGTTCTTACCTGGTCAAAGAACTAATCAAAAATGGTGTTTAGCTAGGTTCATTTTTACCTAGTCTATCCCGACTCTAAGATGAAATGTTTAACTGAATCCAGCCTGGAGGTATGGGGCTGCCTATAGCCATCATTCTTAATAATACCTCACATTTATATGATACTTCATACTTTTTCAAAGAGCCAAATACATTACCTCATTTATTACAGTCTAAGGCTCTGAATAGGAACAACATGAGATTGCTGGGAAATGTGTCTTTAAAAAAGACCCAGTCTTAGTAATGGAGCTTGTGTAATAGATTACTAGGAAAAATATTCCAATTTAGGTGTATGAGGCAGAGCTAGATTAGTTAAAAATATATTTATACAGCTAAAGGTATCAATATCCCATCATTTTTATGTCAGACTGAGAGGTATTTCTCTTAGCAAGGTAGTGAATCTAAAAAATTTGGTGAGCTCCTACCTGATTTAAGCCCTGTTGTAAAGGCAAAACACTTTTCACATTTGTTTGATATTTATTATAGCATTTATATTCACTAAACATTTATAATATTTGTAAATGGAGATGAATTTGAATGCAGTGACACATTATGCATACTTTGAAATTATAATACATTTTTATCATGTGGTTTAAAAGTCAACACTGAAATCATTTTTCCTGAGAAACGTCTGGGTGCAATGTGAATAAAGATAATATTGAATAGTTGATAGTATATGCATCTTTCAAATAGGACTTTCAGCTGTGCTAAATGCCCATGTATGAGGGATAGATGTGCTTTTATAGTCTCTGTGAGGAGCAAAACCTATTTGCCATTCTCTTCCTAACAGAGAAACTATCAGTTCTTTGCAAATGGTCAATCACCTGACATGAGGGGGGGGGGGGAAGACTTGATATAAATGAAAGCCTTTAATGCTTAAAGAGTGATGTCCCATAAATGAAAATGGAATTCACCTTTATTGATGTGGATCCTTTGTTGAAAGAGAGATAGGTGACTTAAAGGAGAGGGAAAAATATCACAAGTTATCAAACATCTCAATGCCTTGATTACATAATGGAAACCAAAGTCATGATGAGAAAAATCCCTAAATATTAATAGACACCATTTTCTTTCTTCAGGTGTCAGCCACAAATACTCTCTAAACTTAATGTATAGGACAACATATGAGTTGCTTTGTGGAGAGGTTTTTGGGAGAATGTAAAAAGCCCCTTAAATAAACTTGATCATTAAGGAGAAATGGTGGAAGAAAATAGAAGAGGAAAAAAAGCAGAGGAAAAAAGAAGTTATAAATCCAATAGATTATCTTATTTGTAATAAAGATAAATATCAAAATAGGTAATGTGGTATCAATAGATAGATAAGTAACCTCAGAGTCAATAAATCCTAAGATACTGGCATTGTGTAGTTGTTGAGTCATTTCAAACATGCCCAATTCTCTGTGACCCCATTTTTTTTTTTGTTGTTGTTGTTATTTTTTTGTTTTGCAAAGATAACTGAGTGGTTTGCCATTTCCTTCTCCAGCTCATGTTAGAGATGAGGAAACAGCCAAACAGGGTTAGGTATCTTGGACAGGTCATGTAGCTAGTAAGTGTCTGTGGATGGAGTTGAATTCAGATTTTCCTTACTATGGGCTGGTACTTTATTCATTGTACTACCTAGCTGCTTTATTGGCATCGAGACCCCAGGCAAATAACCTCTGAGTGCCCCCAAGCAAATCTCTTAGATTATAAATTGCAGAAAAGAGGTTTATTTGACTTGAAAGAGGAGATTTCTCACTAGGAATTACCTATATCATGAGAGCTCATGTCCCAACTAAAAAGAAATGTAGAAAGTAATTTGATTTACATTTGAATCAGGTAACCAAAAATAACAACTAGGAATGAAATAAAGTGAAACCCAAAAATTTCCGTACAAAAGAATGCCTGCCCCTTAATAATATAGTAAAGGTCACTTAGGATCTAAGGCCAGCAGGAAATAGGCATGAACACAACTTGGAAAGGAGGACTGGAACAGTTCTTTAAAAAAAATAAAACTTTTAATTTTCCAAACACATGCATAGATAAATCTCTGCATTCAACCTTGCAAAACCTTGTGTTCCAAAATTTTTTCTCTCTCTCTCCCCCAACCAGGAACCCAATATATGTTAAACTTGTGCAATTCTTCTATACATATCTCCACAATTATCAAGCTGCACAAGAAAAATCAGTTCAAAAAGGAAAAAAATTGAGAAAGAAAAAAATGCAAGCAAACAACAACAAAAGGAGTGAATATACTTTGTTGGGATCTATACTAAGTCCCCACAATTCTCTCTGGGTGTAGAATCATCTCGTTGTTGAGAAGAACCACGTTCATCAGAATCAATGATCACATAATCTTATTGCCATATATAATGATCTCCTGGTTCTGCTCATTTCACTCAGCATCAGTTCATGTAAGTCTCTCAAGGTCTTTCTGAAATAATACTTCTGATCATTTCTTAGAGAACAATAAGGTTTTGTAACATTCATATACCATAACTTATTCAGCCATTCTCCAGCTGATGCGCATCCACTCTGTTTCCAGTTCTTTGCCACTACAAAAAGAGCTGCTGCAAACATTTTTGCACATGTGGGTCTCCCTTTTTTTACGATCTTTTTAGGATACAAGCCCAGTAGAGACACTGCTGGATCAAAGGGAATGCACAATTTAATAGCACTTTGGGCATAGTAGAACAGTTCTTAAATTATTGATATGGGGAACAGTAGTGATGAGAAGTAGGAATTCCAAAGTTGAGTCATTATCACCTTTGTATTGCTAATCCTGGGCAGCAAGTTAGCTAAATAGTAGATAACTCTTGGAAGAAGTTACTAGCTTCACCAGGATCATCTGGAAATAAGCTTTGAGGTGACCTTCCCAGGAAAAAGTAAAAGGACAACTAGTTCATTAACCAACCCAAGAAACTGAAAGACAAGGACATTGCTATAGTAACCTGTTAGGTTGGTGCCATTTGTTTTCCTGTCAGCTGTGATCATCAATTATATCTGCTACAAGGATAAATTATTCTCCCTGTTAGCAGAATAAGTGAAATGGCTTGAGGAACACCTGTCTATATTTGGTCATTTCAGTCATGTCTGACTGTTCTTGATGCTGTTTAGAGTTTCCTGATGATACTGGAGTGGTTCATCATTTCCTTCTTCAGCTCATTTTACAGATGAGGAAACTGAGGCAAACAGGAGTAAGTGACTTGCCCAATGTCACACATTTAGTAAGTATCTGAAGTCAGATTTGAGTCTTTTCTTCTTCAAGATCTGGCAATCACCCACTACATAACCTAGCTGCCTCAAGGCTTCTCTATGCTGGGGTTATTAAAAGGAATAAAGGCTTCTGAGAATGGAAAACGTATTATTGTGTACAATGATCTCTTGGTTCTGCTTATTTTACTGAGCATCAGTTCATGTAAGTCTCCCCAGGCCTCTCTGAAATAATCTGTTGATCGTTTCTTATAGAATAATATTATTCCATAACATAGGATAAAAGAAAAAAAAAACTTGTAGGGAGTCTAAAGTCCCTTTAGGAAACTAAAATCAAGAGTTAGACAAGTAACAGAATGTGACAGAATGGGAAAGGTAGAGAAAATGGTGATGTGGGAGCTGGAGTTTGGCAACTTACTATAGAGAAATATAAATCTGGAAAATTGTGCTTTATTTTCTTTCTAAAGTATATAGCATAGATGTGATAGAGGGTCTGCCCAGTAGTCTGTGAATCTGAGTTCAAATTCTGTTTCTGCTATTCATTACTTCTGTGACAAAGACAAAAACTTAAATGTTTTCTGAGCTTCAGATGCTTTATTTAGAAAATAAAGATACTGGATCAGCTGACCTCTAAGGCTCCTGCCAATACTAAATCTGTTGACTACACTTTCCTTTTGGCTATTGTCTATTCTGTATTTTTCAGGTGTAGTTCTTTTCTTATTTTTGTCACAAAACCTTCTTTGTCTCCTCTGAAAGACAGTCATTTATGTCCTTGTACCTAACTATGGATGTAATGTCCAAATCTTTACCCTGAACCTTTTTATTTCTTCTTTATTTAAATCGTTTTTCAATGGTCTTATTAGTTCTTATCAGTTCAATTTCTATTATCTATCTGCCAATGATTCCCAAATTTACCTTTCCATCCTCCATATCCCCTGAGTCTCATCTTTTCAATTACCTACTTAAAATCTCTACTTGGATGCCTCTCAGATATTTCAAACTCAATATGCCTAATACAGTCTCATTATCTTCCCTTTTCCTTCTATTCCTTTTAACTTCTTTTTTTCTTTTTTTATTCCTGCAGTCACCCAATTTTGCGGTATAAAAGTTTTCCTCAACTCTTCCCACTCCCAATCAAACTGTTGCCAAACCTTCCCAATTTTATTTCTGTAATGTCTTTCACATCTGTTCCCTTCTCTACACTCATATCACAACCACCCTACTTTGTGTCTTTATCACCTCTCACTTTGTCTATTATAATAGTGTCTTCCTTTCTCATATTCATAAAATTGGCAAAGAGAAAAATGGAAATAGTACTGCAGGAGGTATAAAAAGATAGGTACGAATACACTGTTGGTGTAATTGTGGATTCTTGAATAATATTAAAAAAACAAAATACCCCAAATGCCCATACCTTTAAACGTAGGGATCTTATTGTGAGGTATATATACTGACACAGTCCCACGGAAGTCTGAGATGAAAGGAACATATCAAAGTGCATACCAATTTTTGCATGTAACTGAGGTGTAATAAAGTGATACATCATGAAAGTTATAGTAACAAATTAAAGAATGAATGGAAAATCATTTGTTAAATATTCCATGGATTGTGTTTCAATCCACCTCCTGCTTCTCATAAAATAGTATTACAGGAGGTATATAAAGATAGGTACTTGTACCTAATATACTGTTGGTGGAATTGTGGATTCTTGAATAATGTTAAAAAAAAAAAACCAAAATGCCCCAAATGCCCATACTTTTAAATATATGGATCTTAGTGTGAGGTATATACACTGACACAGTCCCAAGGAAGTCTGAGATGAAAGGAACATATCAAAGTGCATATTAATTTTTGCATGTAACTGAGGTGTAATAAAGTGATACATAATGGAAGTTATAGTAACAAATTAAATGATGAATGGAAAATCATTTATTAAATATTCCATGGATTGTGTTCCAATCCACCTCCTGCTTCTCATAAAAATATCAATGGAAACAGTTAGTAGCAGAATTTATGGAAGTCAGAATGTTTCAAAGAAAAATAGAAATAGGAAAACATGTTGGATTAAAGAATATAAGGAATGCTAATGAAAAATGATGAATTTGGGGGATAAATTAATGAAAAGAAACCTCAGGATTATTAGTGTCCTAGAAAATATTGAAGAAGAAAATAATCTGATCACTATTTCAGGAAATGTAGTAAAAGGCCTATGCAGAAATATTAAAGACAAATAACATCCTACAAAATAAAGAGTTATTAGAATGTCAACAAGAAACTCAAAATTCAACTCACTCAGACATGTTATCAATGTTAATATCCGAGCTATAAAGGGAAAAGTAAGCTTATAGAAGGAAAAAAGACATTACCTACACACAAAAAATCAATTTGGTGTTTTCTAAAATTTTCTTACAAAATTATCAAATTATATAGAATAAAATTTTGAAACACTAATCTTGGTCTTGGAATTTAAGGATGAATCTAAGGATTCTGTTTTAAAATGAAATAGAAACATGAAATAATAAAAACTGTGGATTTTGTATAGGTGAACATAATTTTCCATTAATTCTATTAATTTCTTGGCTTATTCCTCTTAATCTGTCAAATACAATCACAAATATGCCAGGTAAGTATAAAAATGAATTATTATTTTCAGACAGATTTCTGGCTTTTCCTTTGCAAACTACAGGTTGGAAAAACATAGTTCTTTTGCCTACTATCTATGTGACCTTAGGCCTTACCAATTTACCACTGGTAATTCCTTAATAAGAAAAATGAACCTGAGGAATACTTTTAAAATTGCTTTCCAGGTGATCCTGAAAATGGGTAGATATTAACTATCACTAATGAAGTTTTCAAAAGAAGCTTTGGCTTGCTACAGTCATGAATTAAAGGAGATGCTATTTACTTTAGAAAGTTTCAGAATGCTTTCCTTCCATGGGACCTTGATCTTGGATACAAGGATTATTGGAACTTGGAAAGAATGTACACTTCATGGAAAGGGGAAAGAGATGAAAAATGTGGCACTGGAACTCTGAGAGTATTCCTAGATGAGAAGATAATGGGGCTCAGTTTATGAGGAATTAGGGAATTCCTGAATTACGGTGAGTAGAGAGATCTTCACTAGAATACAACTGCCAGATGGAACTGCATGAAGAGGCAGAGACTAAGAGACAAGTACAGATGAAAGGGAAAGGCTCCCATTCCCAGCAGAATGGAAAGGAGCCAAACCTGAAGGATTCATTAGATGTTAGCCTGTTCCAAGAGATGATCACATCTTTAAATTGCTTACTAAAAAAGTATGGATTTATTGACAATTTTCTCATCCTATCTGTCTATGTACAAAGGAGAAAATTTCCCTGTGCATTTGAAGGTTTTTCTTTAGGAGATTTTTATCACAGCCCTTATATTTGGAAAATGTAAGATTGTGCCCATTTGTACATGGAAAAGAGATTGATACTTAATTCATTGTTCTTTACACTGCTTTTTACTTCTAAATTAATGTTTTTTGTTTTCCCTCTTGCATCACGAGTTTATTAAAAAGTATTAGAATTGAATATGAGCATGGACTGTGTTTTGCCAATCTCTTGCTGAAATTCACTAAATTCACTAAAACATGTAAAAAAGTAGTCAAATACTCCATAGTCCAAAGTTTCTGACATTTCAGGGGCTCATTGTTATTATCTTATGAAAGTAAGGGCACATTTTAAAAAAAATTAATGGAAAGAAAAATGAAGCTGCAAAAATACTTGACCTGGAAAAAATACATAAGAGAGTCAAATCTTTATAACAATAGATTCTTTTCAACTGTGATTAACTAGTTTTTATCTTAATGTAATCACCATACAATGATGATAAAAATAACTCTAGTTTTGTATTGGCTAATCATTGAATGAACCGATTTAGAAAGGCAAAAAAGAAAGAAGCAAGTATTATTTAAAGGACACTGCAGATAAATAAAGACAAGGAGGCAGGTGAAGAGAAGGGGCACAGGATGATTCTAGAGCCATATTTTTTTTTCTCTATTAAAAATAGGCAGGTAAAATTTCAGATAAGCTTGTAGAGGCAATAGGAAACTTAGTTAAATTTCTCATTATATTTTATATACTTTTAAATTTACCTAAAGAAGAGAAATATTTAAATAAGTTCTATTTTGGAAAATCAAATCTGTTCCTTAGCTTAAGCTTTTCTTTCTTTTTTTTTTTTTTTAACCATGCCTGGAATAGATTCCCTAATCTTAAATGGTCATACATTCTCAGACAAGGCAAATGTGTTTAGATTATTTTGCTTTACTATACATATTTGTTAACAGGGAGGGTAAAGAGTTAGTGGATAGTGATAACCATGGAGAAAAAAAGCATCAGAATGAATGTTTTTTGTTTTTTTCACACACATTCATTCAATTACCAATTTTTTTAGCCCATGTGCTATATACTATATCATTCAACTGCTTCTTTTCAAGACAAATTTTGTAATGGAAGTTTAGTTTCTTCTACAATTATCAAATTCTATTAAACAAGGGATTATTTCATCTTTATTTTTGTGTCTCCAGAATCTTTCATAGAGTCTTATACACAGGTGGAGCTTAATAAATATTGGATAAATTAAAAATTAACCATTTTAACAATTGATATTTAATGAGATCTTCAGGTTTTTTTCCCCACAACAACCTCATAGTATATCTTACCAGTGCTATGCCGTACAAGAATTATTACCCCTATTTTATAGATGAGGAAGAGATTAAATGGTAGAGATTAAGTTAACCTTAGAGAAGTTAAATGATTTGCTCATATTCATCCAATTAGTCAGTAGCATTATACAACTATTACCCCATATAAAGGAACCAAACTGTTTCCTAAAATGAAAAATAATAAGGGATTGGATTAAATTAAATCTAACAAACCACTATCTATAGGAAATACATCAAACCTGTGAAAAATGTGTAGAAATATGGAAAGAAAGGATGTACTGAAATTTATCATCTTACAGCTAACTCAAGAAAGTCTAGAGTTCAGTGATGATATCTAACTCAAATTCAAACCTGGAGGCATTAAGAGAGATAAATAAGGAAATTATATCATGCTTAAATGCACCATTAGTAATGACAGCTTATCGATTTTAAATATGTATGTGCCAAATTATAAAGCAATTGACTATGTAAAGAGAAAGTTCACAATTGCATAAGTGATATATAGTAGTATTGAAATAATCTATTAATTTTCTATCAGCACATAAGAAATTTTTTAAAAGACATAAAAAGTTGAGTGTTTAAGAAACTAAATGTAATGGATATATCAAAAGAACTTATTAGAAAAAGTAGAAAATGTACTTTTAATTTCTAAATACACATGGGAATTTCACAAAAATAGACAATATTGTAGGACATAAAGAATTTTAAGTAAATTTCAAAAGGCTGCAATGTTAAATACTACATTTTGTTACCATAACATAAAATTAGACATAGTGATAAACATTTATTTATTTATTTATATGCTTAGTTTGCATAAGGTTACATATGTATATTTTGTTCCTTTCAATTCAATTTGAGCTCTCAGAGAGTAGCGATGGCTTCATATTTTTGTCTTTCTATTCTTAATACCAAATATAATTCTTCTGTATAATTCTTACATAGTATGTGCTCAATAAATGCTTGTTGATTGAGTTATCAAAATGATGAAAAGTTATAAGCCTACCTAAAAGTTTTTAAAACAAATTATTGAACTCTGCCTGGGTTAAAGTCTAAAATAGAATCAAGTAATAGTATTATCAAACAATACTAATCAAATAATAATAATAATTTTATAACTAGTATTTATATAGTACTCTAAGTTTTGCAGAATGAAAGTGTTAAGTCTTTTGTATAAATAATGATATATGATGATATGGGTTCCCTCTTCTCTCTCATTGTCTCAAATATTTTATTTATATATATATGTATGTGTGTATATATATGTATATATATATAAATCTATGTGTATATAAAATGATAATAGAAGTATAACTAATTTAAAATTTGCAAGTAGCTACCAAAGGAGTACCCAAATACAAACTGATAGCACTTAATAAAGATAACAAGAGAAAAAGACTAATTTGATAAGTTGCAACTGCATATGAAGTAATAAATGAAAAAAATCAAATATTGAAGATTTTTTAAAAGATTATCATGATCAGAGGTAAGAAAAATTGTTATTACTCCAAAACCTGTGAAAATTCTAATAACCAGAGAAATCAAATGAAAACAATTAGGATGTATGACTTTGGCTAGGTTAATTAAAACTATAAAATTAAATTACTGTGGATCTATGGGAAAATAGGCATGCTATTACATTGTTGGTGGAGTTGTGAATAGATAAATTCATTTTAAAGAATAATATGTCAGTGTATAATAAAGATTATGACATTGTTCATAATTTTGACCCATTAATTCTATTAGAATGTTAATAAGGGGAAATGATCTATTATATAATATCCATATGTTTTATTTGGAATAGCAAGCAAAACAAATGGATAGAAATAACCTCTATTTCCAGTAATTGAGGAATGTTTGAATAAATTGTGCAATATTAAATTAATGAAATATTATCACACTTTACAATTACAACTTTCAAGTATAAGGAAAGAAGACTTGTGAAATAACAAAATAGCAGAATAACAGAAAAACATATTCATTGCCTTCACCTGCTAAATACTAAAACAAACATTTTCAGTATCCAATGAAAAAAATCAGAAGTCACAGAAAAAAAGATTTTTAACAAGTTCAGAGGAAAGATAAGTGAGATTTCATGATGAGAAACTAAAAAGAGAACATGATTCATGAGGAATGGCAAAGAAATCTATATAATTCTATATTTTCTCTCTATGTTTTATATAAAAGGAGATAATTCCCTAATGATACCAATACAAAAGAATAGTGTCAAAAATGATAAAGTTAGGATGATTTGCAACAGAAGTGACTTTTTAAAAGGTATTTTGCTAGTAAGAAGAACAAGAAAGTGATATAGCCACCAGATAGGGCATGTGGCATAATGCTAATTAGTGACTGGAAGAAAGCAGAACAATAAAAAACAATACTGGACACATAACTGGAGCCAGTATTTTCTAATCCCTAGTCAAACAGTCTAAGTTTTTAAAAATGAATTATAAATCAACTTGTTTTTGTTTCCATCTTCAGTAAAAAGAATAGTCTTCAAGCAAACTAAAGGGGGATTTGCAATATATTATTTGACTGGATAAGTGAGGGAAATGATCTCTCATATTAAAAAAAAAATACTGTTGGAGAGATACAGGATTTCCTCCCCCCCCTTCTCTTTCTTCATTCTCTATTAAGTCAAATCAGTCTCTGAAGAATTAGGCTGAAAATTAGATTGCATTTAGTATTCTCCTCAAACTTATTCAGACTATGCCCAATTGGGAAAATTTCAATGTTACCAAAAGGTAAAGAGATCTTAGCTTAGGTGGATTCTGATCCTTTGTGTTCTATTCATATAAGGCTAAGTGATCTAAGTCACCCAGTTTTTTCATTAGAATACCATTCTTCTCATTCAATGTTAATCAATCAGAGTTGATTGTCTTCTGTTGGGAATACCCATTCTTCCAAGGGCACATAAACATCAATAGACCTCCATGATCCATCTTTGCTTTACAGGGGTATAGTGCCTGTCATGTTGCAAGTATTTAATAAAAATTTTTTGACTGGACTTGTCCACAGTTCACATTTCTAACAAAATAATTTGACAATATATTAAGTCCCAGAAAATTAGAAGAGCTTTGAATATGGACCTTAAAAAGGACCGTATCTGTTGTCAAGTTCTGGACAAAGGGCAGAAAAGCTCATTATCAAAAGTCTGGATATCAGATAATGATTTAAGAGGCAGAGTTGGATGGATGCTATGGCAATTAGTGAAGATTCTTGTAAATTTAGAGGAATTGTAATCTGCATCAATGGAACAGTATGCAATGAAGAAAGATTCTAGAATTGTAAATTATTAGGACCAGTTCTTTCAGATACATTGTTTAATGTTCACAACCATCTGGTAAACCAGGCAGTGTTATTCTTAATCAAGGAAACTAAGGCAATCCCTTTAGCCCAGTGTTACAAAGCAAATAAATAACAAAGTCAAACTTTAACCAAAATCTTCCAACTCCAAATTTAGTACTTTTCCCTCTGCATCATAGTATCACCAGATGAGGAATGTGAACTCTGGAGAAAGTATGACAATTAATCCTTAGTAGTAGGAAAACAACTAAAATTCACCTTGATTACTAATCACCTGACCTACAACAAAGTTTTTGTTTTTTGTTTTTTAAACTGTGGGTTGTGAAGAGTTATGTGACTGAATGTGAGAGTTGTGAAATTAACATTTATTATCAGTAAATATTGGATTTTATACCAATTTTGTATATTTATATGCCCAAATTTCTTGGGTGGAAAAGGATTCTGAGTGGAAAATTTTTTAAGAAGCCCTGGATTATGAGATATATGTTAGTAGGTAGATTGAGATATTTGGCCATTTTTGTCAAAACCAGATTTTCATTCATGTCTTCTGCCTCCATGTTCAGTGTACTTTTTAACTACCTGTATGTAGTATCATGAAAAGGGGGCTGGAATTGGAGTCAGGGTAATACCTGGTTCCAAACCTAGTACTTCCCAGAAGTGTGATCTCAAGCAAGAATTGCAAACCGAGTCTTAGTTTCCTTGTCTGAATAATGGGGATAGCACTGCTAGCAATATTTTCCTCTTAGGGCTGTTGAGAGGAAAATGCTTTGAAAACCCTTAAACATGAGTTATTATATTAAGAATATTTGTGGTATGTGTGAAGCAAATGAAAGTTTGATATTTGTATGAAAAAGTGTGGAAAAAGTCAGTGATGTGATTAATCCACAAGTATTTATTGAGCATATTAATTTATTAAGCTTTTATGTCTCAGGCACAGATGAAACAGTTCCTATCCATAGGTAATTTAAATTCTACAGGAAAAAAGAACTTATTTGCCCCTGAATGACAAGCTGATTTTCAAAATTACTTCCAAAATATGGTTAGGGCATCTGCTTTATACCTTGAAAATGCCTTCAGTAGTAGGTGATCTGAAGAAGCTGATTGGACCATTGCCTCTTCAACTAATTTTGCTGAGCATATGTGTATATGTATGTTTGTAAAGTGGATTGTATATGGAAATGCAGTATGGAAGACAAAAACACTGGGATTTGAATCAAGAAATATAGAATTGTGGGCTAGGCTGATACTTGCAATTGTATGATGATAGACAAGTCAATTTGTTTCAGAAGCCTCAGCTCTCTTCTTTGTAAATGGACTTTAGAATATTTGTTCTACCTACCTCCCAAGTCGTTATAAAGGAGGTCTTTTGTTAACGTGAATGCATTGTGTTCATGTGAGTTATTATTATTCAGTTGCTTCAGAAAATGTTGACTAAGCACTAGAAAATATCATTCTTCTCCACCTTCCTCCCCATTCAGACAGTAACTATTATGAGGTTGAAAGGTCATAGTGCTGGTCTCAGTTAAAGAACAAAAAAAGAACCATAGTTTGTTCTTTCCTGGGAGTTGCTTTCATTCTCTGTCAGGCTCTGGCTCAAGAAAAAAAAAATCTATACCCATTTGAAATAACATTATTTGAAATGCAAGCTGTTTGCATACAATAAATTTCTCAACATAGAAGAGATATTATTATGTAGTCTTTATTATAAACTGCAGGGTGTGACCTACAGTAAAAAGCATATTTTTCCTTGTCTTATTTTATACCATAATCAGTAGATTTAAGTCACAGAGTGAATCCTGAATATCAATCTGGTTAACATGGCTCTGCTTAATTCACTAACAAAATAAAATATATGTGCATTTGGCAGTTGAAATGAGAAATAATGAGGCACTTAGAGGAATTAAATTTCCACATTATAATGTAATAAGATTTTAATGACACAAGAAACATATACCATTCATACATTTTGGTGTTTGGGAAACCACGCGATATTAAAAACTATGAGATTTTCTTCCATCCCCTGATGATTTTTGGTTGCCAGAAAGTGTTCATGTGATTTATGTCTTGATGTAATAATGTTGCCTATTGGGACAAAATCTATTATGACATTATATACAGCTTTTATTAATTCTATTCTATTGCATAATTGGAGACCTCCTGTGTTTTTTAAAATGACGGAGTAGAAACCTCAGCTCATTTTACATTTTTTAATTTCATGCTTGTCTTCTACAAGATCTTTTCCATAAATTTAAATTCAACAAAACATAGATACAGCACTAGAGAGGAGAGATCAATAAAGTGGTTAGAATTTCATCCAGAATTCAGAGAAATTGGAATTTCTTTTTCATTTCCATGATTATATCCCAACAATGTAGTTTGTTCGAAGAGAGTAAACATTGAGTAATTATTATACCATCAAGAATACTAAATATATTGGAACTCATAGATACCGAGATATAATTAATACAAATAATTTAGAAGAGATAGCCAATGTTAAAATCAGATATGCAAAGTTCATTCAAATAATTTCTAATTAAAAAAAACACTCAGAAATGCAAATTAAAGAGAGGCAGTGGACAGGAATACAAGATTTAGAAACATTAACAAACTCAATTTGCTGTTTGCTATTTTTGTATGCAATGTTATTTACTCATAGTGCCTTGCATGCAGTTGGTGTTTAATAAATGTTGAAGTGAATTGCATGGTATTAGTTTGTTAAAGGCTTTAGTTTATTGTGTTACATGAAAAAATTTCTTTTAATCTCCTAGTGACATATTATACTTAGCTGAATTCACCACTTTGGATCAACATTTACTTTGAGAATATTAACTGTTCCCATAAATATGCATTTTTTTAGACTTTTATGAAAATGTTCCATCCTGTAGAAACAAAGATGGAAACCAATTAAGAAAACCATTAAATTAACAATTATGGTCTAACAAAAACAAAAGGATGGCAATTCCTCCCTAATTTGAAAACCTACAATTCACAAGTCTCAACTCAGATAAGAAAGTTTAGGCTGAAAGTGAGGGGCATCTTTATTCTATAATTTGAAACTTAAAATTTTTCTTTATAGGCAACATTGAGCCAGAGGGAAACAGTTGAGAATACTTGCTTTGTTAAATGAATTAAGGCACAGCTAGGCACTTCAAAATGAAAATTGCTTGCTGGCTAATCTGCCATATAATCTGCTAGCCACAAATCTCTTCCCACTCTTCCATGACTTCTTAAGCTTTTCCCACTGCAGATTGCTTTGGGCCTAGCATATTTTTACATGACCCCAGGTCTTAGGTATATAAAATAGCATACAAATCAAACATTTACTGATAATAAATCATAATTTGGTGACCCCTCCCACATTCAGTTAGGATACCCTATGTGGGGTTGTTGACCCACAGTTTAAGAAGCTGAGTATCCATTCTTTCAGCTGTCAAAGTGTTCTTTCTGAAAGACCTTAATTATATTTCTTTTCTATTTAGTAAAAACTAGTGGCTCCCCATCAATCTCCATGATCAAATACAAAATCCTCTGCTTGATATTCAAAGTCCTTAATGGCCTTCCACCCCTTTTTCCTATCCAACGATGCTGAGTTTTTTGCTTTTCCTTGCTCAAGATACTCCTCTTGAGTCCAGGCATTTTCCTTGATTTTTTTTTTTTTTTGTGCTTGGAATTCTCTTTCTCCTCATCTTTGCCACCTGGCTTTTCTGGCTTTTTTCAAGTCCCAGGTAAAATTGCACTTCTATAAACAACTTCTATTTAATCTTCCTTCTCTTTTTTTTATTAATTTATTATTTTATTTATTATTTATTATTTATTAATCCTGTTTGTACAGAGTTGCTTGCACGTTTCCTTCCCCTGTAAAACTGTGAGCTTCCTGGGAGCAAGGACAACTATTTGCCTTTCTTTGTATCTCCAGTATTTTGCAGAGTTACTGGCACAAAGAAGGTATTGAATAAATGTTTATTGACTCACTGATTGTAGACACAGAAGAGTGCATGGGATTTGAGGAAGCAACAGGAAGCATTTCCCCCAGGGATTTAAGGAATTTATAGAGCCTAAGTAAGACAATAGGTATTGATCAGGTACTCCCAAGAAGGATTTCCAGAGAAACACAAGAATTGAAAGAGAAGGAAAGGTAGAAATCAAGTCACAAATCAAGAATCAGGAAGAGAAAGAAATTGAGGAAAAGTCAAAGACAGTAATTTAAAAGCTAAAGATTCAGTCATAAACCAGGAAAAAGCAGGTTCTAAACAGTGAGGCAGAGCTTCAATAAATAAGCAACTTACTTTACAGTGGAGAACTGGGTGTTAAATGTGCTTCTGACTCAACCAGGAAGTTTCAGCCCAAGGTAAATGAATCAGGGCTACAGGTGCAGGATTGCATATTAAAAGGATTATCTGTGCAGGTGATACAATTTTCATAAATATTGGATGAGATCTGATTTATTTTATTGGATTAAGAAAATCTCACTAAGGAAATTTAGTGTGGAGCTTGGTTCCATCATGGATAGAATCTGTTTTATAATCTGTTTTCTCATCTATAAAATATAATAATAACACCCATATGCTGAGAGTTGTAAGAAAATACCAGCACAATATTCTTTGACCCAGCAGTGTCTCTACTGGGCTTATATCCCAAAGAGATATTAAAGGAGGGAAAGGGACCCACATGTGCAAAAATGTTTGTGGAAGCCCTTTTTGTAGTGGCAAGAACCTGGAAAGTGAGTGGATGCCCATCAGTTGGAGAATGGTTGAATAAAGTGTGGTATATGAATGTTATGGAATATTATTGTTCTGTAAGCAACAACTAGCAGGATGATTTCAGAGAGCCTGGAGAGACTTACATGAACTGATGCTAAGTAAAATGAGTAGAATCAGAAGATCATTCTACACTGCAATAGCAAGATTATGCAATGATCATTTCTGATGGTCATGGCTCTCTTCAACAATAAGATGATTCAAACCAGTTCCAATTGTCAGTGATAAAGAGAGTCATCTATACCTACCTGTGTTTTCCCGATAATAAGACCTATCCCGAAAATAAGCCCTCCCCTTACTGTGTAAGATTCCTCTAAAATAAGCCCTCCTCTGAAAATAAGCCCTATTGAGATTGCTACTGTAGTGAAGGTGATCCCCTGCGCTACACGCTATATTACGGTACCCTCTGTATACACCGTCCCCCTTCTCCCTCTCCCCCCCCCCCCGGGTGAAATGCATGCCGTGCTCCAAGCTGCATCCAATCAAAGCTGCAGCAGTGAGCGCGTCATCCTGTTCTTCCCCAGTGATTTGCTTGCTGGCGCCATTGAGAGCAGTGCCGCGGAGGAGAACTGAGGCAGGACAACATAAAAACTCAGTATGTAAGCGGGAGTGAGGGGGCATGATGGAGGATAAAAGGGGCATGATGGAGGATAAAAGAAAAACTCAGCCAGCACTCACTGTGCTAAAGAAATGAAGAACTTCCTTGCAGAGAGAAGAATAGATCAAGTAATGCTTCCTGAAGGAATGACTGCCTATCTCCAGACCCTTGATATTGCAATAAGCAAGCCACTCAAGGACCATTTGTGCATGGAAGTCAATGACTACATTGAAAATAGAATGGAAAGAAATTAGCGTGGAAACTTTGTGAAGCCCTGTCTGCAAGAAGTTGTGGCTTGGGTGAAGAAGTCATGGGATAAAATTACTGACAGCTGTATTGCCAAGGCACTACGAGCAGGTGACCTGGACAAGACATGTTCATTTAAAGAGAGCTATATTGCTGGACATGACAGATTGGGTTCACTTCTTCTGAAGGAAATAGAGGTGCAAGACATCCAGGATGGAATTCAGGGTATGGACACTTATGACGATGTTGTTGAAGAAGATGACATGATCATTATTGAATAAAGGTACTTTTTTTTTGTTCACATTTACCTGTTTATTAAAATTGCTGTCAATGTTCATTAAAATA
The DNA here is from genome assembly GCF_016432865.1 of Antechinus flavipes. Lineage (NCBI taxonomy): Eukaryota > Metazoa > Chordata > Mammalia > Dasyuromorphia > Dasyuridae > Antechinus > Antechinus flavipes. The sequence continues at coordinate 119,502,520 of NC_067400.1, read as the reverse complement.
AGCCCTCCCCTGAAAATAAGCCCTCTGGGGTTTTTCTGTCAAAAAAAAAAAAAAATAAGACAGTGTCTTATTATCGGGGAAACACAGTAGAGAAAGGACTGTAGGAACTGAGTGTGGACCACATCATATCATTTTCAAGCTTTCTGTTGATATTTGTTTGCATTTTTGTTTTCCTTCTCAGATATTTTTTTCTTTCTAGATATGACTTTTCTTGTGTAACAAGATAACTATACAAATATGTATACATATATTGATTTAACATATATTTTAACATATTTAACATGTATTAGACTAACTGCCATCTGGGGGAAGGGGAGAAGGAGGGAAAAATTTGGAACAGAAAGTTTTGCAAAAGCAAATGTTGAAAAATTACCCACGCCTATATTTTGTAAATAAAAAGCTGAAGAAAAAAAAAAAAGAAAATACCAGCACATTCCTCAAACCTTAAAGAACTATATACCTGCTAACTAATTATTAGTTGGTGCATATTGTCACCTGCTTTGCAATTTATAGTCTTAAAGAATTTCCTGGACACACTAAGAGATTAAGTGACTTTGGAAGAGTCACATAGTCAATATGTCTCAAATTTTAGGTCAGCTCTAAGCTAAGCAACACTGCCCCATATATATTTATATACAGAAAAACTATCTATCTATGTATCTATCTGTCTAATCTATGCAATCATACACATATCTAAATCTGCATATTTGGTGCTGTGTGTATGTTTATATTTTAGTTGTTCAATTATATTTGCCTTAGTTTCCTCATCTGTAAAATGAGCTGGAGAAGAAAATGGTAAATCACCCCAATATCTTTTCCGAGAAATCCCCAAAGGGGATTGGAGAAGGAAATGGCTGTATATATGTTTATATTTTTTGGTTGTTGTTTATTCATGTCTGACTCTTCTTGGTCCCATTTGGATTTTCTTGGGAAAGATACTGGAGGTATTTGACATTTTCTTCTCTAGCTCATTTTACAGGTGAGAAAATAGAAGCAATTAGGGTTAAGTGACTTGTGCAGGGTCATAAAGCTAATAAATGTCTGAGGATGTAAACTCAGATCATCCTGAGTCCAGCAGTGGTGTTTTAACCATTGTGCCACCTAACTGCCTGTGTTTTATAGACACACATATATTTCTATGTATATGTGTATATAGCTATATGCATAAGCATATGTGTATGCATGTGGTATATACATACATCTATATGTCCTATCTTTACAGATATATGTACATAAATAGGAACTGGATCTGCTACTTCTTTTTTTAGGGAGCTCCCAATTGAGGAACCTTGCACTTGCAATGTAGATGGCCATCTTGTGCAAAGTACCAGTCTAAGAGACCATTGGTTCTCAAACTTTTGTTCTAAGCATTCTTTTATAGTATTAAAATTATTTAAATTTTAATAACCGATTAAAAACAGATTTTGAGGATCTGTCCAAAGAACTTTTTGGTGGATTATATTTGTAGATATTTGCTATATTAGAAACATACTATATTAAAAATAAAACTAATTTTTAATTTGTAGACCCTCTGAAAGGGTTCAGAGACCCCCCAGGATTTTCTGAACCATACTTTGAGATCCACTATTAGAAGACTAAAAGTTAAATGACTTGCTTGGAATCACATGACCAGGAAATAGGATTTATACTCAAATCTTCCTGGCTTTGAAGTCAGTTCTCTTTCCCTTAAGAGACCCAAGCAGTGAGTGTAGGAGAGGTGGGGTGAAGTGGTCCCAGAAGATATTGTAAGAACAGTTGATACAAAACATTCCACTTGAAATCCTAGATTTTATTCTTCTACAAATAAAATGTAATCTGTAGGAAACGGAAATATAAACTTGGAGTATTAGGGCAGTGAAATAATATAGAAAACGTGCTTGACAAAGTGTTAACTCATGCCTTTTGTGTTAGATATTCTTTTATGAAATTTCCTTTAGATATAGAATTCATCTATGTCTCTGTGTCTTTGCATTAGTTATTCCTGGAATGTATTACTGCCTTATCTCTACATGAAAGATTCTTAGTGTCTTTAAGACCCAATTCAAGTAACCCCTTTCCTTATTTCTCTTCAAGGGCTGATATTCACCCTTCAGCATCTTTGTATTAAAATACTTTGTATTTATTTTGCATTAGTCTGTATAAATTTATATAATGTACATGTTATATACCCCTAAGAGAAAATTAAATACTTAAATGCAAGGTATGTTTCAATTTTATTTCTTCATATCTCTAGCACCTAGAATAGTATCTATCACATGGTCAGTGCTTAATAAATGTTTATTAATCAATTACTTGCTTTTGTTAGTACTCCCCATAAATCCCACTATTGAGAGATAGGTTGTAATGTCTATATGGAAAACAGCAAGATGATATATAGTAAAGAGAAAACTTATATTATTCCTGTGGTCACTCTTTTATTGTCCTGAGGCACAAGACCCCATTGTCCTTATCATTATCTTGTGATGAAGATCTATAAATACACTTAGTGACCAGAACGTTATCTAGTTCATTCTCAAATCCATTGAGAGCCTTTGTCCCTCTGACCTTCCTGTGGCAGGCTTCCTTATGTGCCATTTCGAATAGCCTTTCCTTTTTTATCGGTTCAAAATGGGTTGTAACGCAAGTTTTGTGGTTTAAAATCACTCATGCTTCTTAAAATGTCAGACTTAGGCTATGTGCCATTTATCTCTAGAGGAAAATAGCCTGGCCTATTTCTAGATAAGAGAGACTTCAGACTGTAACTATTTTTTAGGAATGGAAATTCTGGGGTCAATATGTCACTCAGTTTATCCCCTACATAAGATAGAGACTGAAAGTGGTGCTATTCTCAAAAAACAACCATTCCTTTAAGTATGGGTTAAATAAGGGCCCCTATCCTTCTCTCTATACCAGAGTGAGGAGGCTTCTCTACCACCCTATTCTGGGAGCCAAAAGGAGCTTTTTAATGAAAGATAGGAATTGGCTTTTAGTTTAGCAGACCTGCCACTGATGTCTCTCCTGCCTCCAAATTCCTCCCCTTTTTGGAATCTTTTTACTTCAATTTAATATTCTTTCTAAAATTTCATCAGAAATATATCTGGATTAGTGTTTCACAAATCTAAACTCCTTGACATGAAGTCCTGAGAGTATAAAGGGTCAAGATTTTTTTTTTCCTGAGGAAGGAGAGGATGGAATTTCCCTGATTTGGACTCAGTGACTTCACCCAGAATCACAAGACAATCTGGTACTCTTACAGCACAACCCTTCCATGTGAGCACACAAGACCTAGTTAAGTAAGGTAGATTTACTACACAGACATCACAAAGGAGAATGAAAAGGGGAATCTACCAATGGCCTTCTATGTTTCATGCATTCTCCCTATTCCAACTCCATAAGATTCTGAAATGAGTACCTCAGGGACAGCTTTCTCATAGGAAGCAGCAACTGAGCAAATTGAACTCAACAAAGCTACTTATACATTGTCTCTGGTCTCTAACTGCAACCACTTGATTTCTCATTTCCGATTCTAATTGTCCTAGGATAGATTTACAAATTTACATTGAATTAAAAAATTTCCCAAAAGTCCATGTGCATGCCAGTTCTCATTAAGGACTTAATAAATATTTAAATTTATTTCTTGCTTCTGAATGACATATAACAAGAAGTTTTGAGTTGTTAATATAAACTGAATGTTGTCAAAAGTATCAATGGAAAATTCAGAGCATTAATGTTCATGAAGATTAGATTTCAAGAATTGAAAAATCATAGGATTAGAATGAAAGAGGCTTACAGATGAAGTCTACTTAGTAAAGAGAGAAAACTTTTAAGAAAGATCAAGAGGAGAGGATTCAGAAGAGAAATTTAATCAAGTAAAAGAGAATAATCTCTTACCTTCTAAACTTTTCTTTCTGGTGTCATTTCTTAACTTAGAGAAGATGTGGACTGGACTTATGACTTTACCTAGCAGGTTAGGTCCTTCTTTGAAACGGGTAGTACTACACAGTAATAACAAAATTATATGACGATCAACTGGCTCTTTTCCACAATGAGGTAATTCAAGGCAATTCCAATAGATTTTGGATGGAAAATGCCATCACATCCAGAGAGAGAACTATGGAGACTGAATGTGAATCAAAGTATAAGATTTTCACCTTTTTGTTGTTGTTGTTATAGTACTTGTTTAATCTATATGGGATTGATTGCTGTCTTGGGGAGGGGGGTGGGAGGAAGAAAGGGAGAAGATTTAGAACATGAGATTTTGCAAAGATGAATATTAAAAACTATCATTGCATGTATTTAAAAAAATAAAACATTATTAAAAAGAAACTTGTAGTACTGGAGAGTTCTCTAGAGCAGAAGTGTTATGTTCCACTCTTAGTTCTGCAGAGGACCAATGAGATCAGGAGAGTGTTATCTTCACTTGCAAGTGAACTGGATTTAAGTAAAGCAGGTCTTGTGCAGAGTCAATAGCTTGATTCTGTCTCCAGAATCAACAGAGTCCAGTAGCAAAAATATAGTCAGGATGACTGGAGATGACTATGGATGCTGTAGGAGACCTTGATCTTTTCTACAACACTATCAAACACAAAGCCAATTAGCCACATATGGCTCATAACACTTTTGAGAGGTCCAAACCAAATAAAACATAACTGGAAATATTTATTAAAATAAAACATAGATAATATTACACTTTAAATTATCAATATGCAGCCCATAGGCATCCTTATGTATAGTCTAATGGTACCCATGTCTATTTGAGTTTGGTACCACTGCTCTAGTTCACTGAGAAATTTAATAACTTGCCTCAGGTTACACAGCTAGGATGTCAGTCAAAAAGTCAATAAATGTTTATTAAATGTTTACTATGTGCCATGAACTGTGTGAGAGATGGGACCCAAATCCAGGTCTTTCTCTCCCTGAAGTCAGTTCCACAACACTATAACTGCCTGTCTGTAATCCTTGGGTGGATGGTCTTTTTTTTCTGCATGATCTTCATGATACAGCTTTGCTCTACTAGACCTATGATTCTAATATGAGATTCATCTTTTTTTTTAGGACTTGGATTTCATACTCTTTCTACCTACACTTGTGGCAACACCTAATTGATATTAGGTGACCTCATCATAACTCCTTTTACTGTGTCACTCAGAAGGGAAGGTTTTAACATACTCTGGCAAGAACATGGACTTTGGGAAAAATTTCTAGTTCAATAAAAACCAGTAAGTCTATTAAAACTTAATTCTATGTATTTATAGCAGTAGGTTTTAACCTTTTTAGAGTCATGGACCTTTTTGGCAGCTTGATGAAGTCAATGGATCCCCACTCAGAATAAAGTTTGTTTTTTTTTAAATGGGTAATTAAAAAAAATACTAGATTTCAGTTAGAAGCAAATGCAAATTTTTGTTTTTCTTCCCGGGTTATTTTTACCTTCTGAATCCAATTCTTCCTGTGCAACAAGAGAACTGTTCGGTTCTGCACACATATATTATATCTAGGATATACTGTGACATATTTAACATGTATAGGACTGCTTGCCATCTGGAGAAGGGAGTGGAGGGAGGGAGGGGAAAAGTTGGAACAGAAGTGAGTGCAAGGGATAATGTTGTAAAAAATTACCCAGGCATGGGTTCTGTCAATAAAAAGTTATAATCATGAAAAAAAAATAAGTAAATGCAAACAAAGATGTAATCTTTAAGTTATTCCCCATATCGGTTCACAGACTTCCTGAAATCTATCCATTGACCCATTATGAGGAGTTCTATGGGCCACAGGTTAAGAAGTGCTGATTTAGAGCATTTTAAAAGAATAACTCTAAAGTTATAAATCTATATAATTTCCTGCAAATATGATGGAGTTAGATGAAAAATTAGTTTCTCTCTTGACATAAGACAATAAGAAAGAAATGGTGAAGTTCTTGATCTAGCTACAAGAAAATAAAGAGCACATACTTTGCTTTTTTTGTGTGTCTATTCAAACTGGTACTAAAATGCACTACTTTTCTGGCCTTAAAGCCATAAGGTTTACTTTTGGGGTATACTACTAAAATCTTTTCTCCCTTTGCTGAATACTTATCTCTGTTTTTGAGCTAGAGCTTGAGTTGGATGCAAAATTTGCAAAATTGCCACTCCCTCCCAAAAATCTCTAATATTTTTTCCTTCTCCCTCTCTCTCTATTTTCCCCTCCTTTATTTTCCCTCTTTTATTATGGAAAATTGCATTTATTCAAAATAGAATGCTAAATATAAAAAAAAAAAACAGGAAAAATGGATCAAACCACACCTGTGCCTTCTATTTCCCAAACTCTCAGAGAATGTAGGTTGTGAATCTCTGATTTTTATTTCCTGAAATGGCTTATTAACCTGGCACCATAAGTTAATACAAGAAAAAGAGCTATAAAAATCTATTCTTCTGTATTGGTTCACATCCATATGCTGTGATGGCAATGCCCTAACACAATTCAGCAAAGGGGGAAAAAGATTTTAGTAGAATACCCCCATTATGATTATGATTTTAAGGCCAGAAAGGCACTTCATCTTAGTACCAGATTTCTGAAGAATGGAAGTCTTGAAATTGTATCTACTTGATACAAAAAAACTTGATCTGGGAGGACATCTGCTGCCATTATTTCCTAATATGGAAGATCCAAATCTTCCTGATATCAGCATCAAGTATTAGACACCATTGCTTGAAAATCACCAGGTTCCCACATACATTTCCTTTTCTCTCTTATGGTGTATGGTCTGCTCAATTTTACCTGAATCCCATCTCTCTCATGAGAATTCATGACCAGCTTTCCAGTAGGCATGCTGCCATTAGGCTCCTACCAATGGGAATTCACAATGAAGGAAAAAGAAGGAAGAGAAGAGGAAGGAAATGAGCATTTATTAAGTACCTACTATGGAACAGGTACTATGCTAAATCACAACTATTATCTAATTTGTCATCATCATCTACTCTGCTTCTAATATATTTTTGGAAGATGTGGGAGTTCAGAAAACCTTCTTTCTCCCATTCTAGGTTTTGCTACTTACTATTTTGAGAAGTCTGAAAAGACTCATATGTTTTCTCTTCTCTAGCATTCAGCATAGTGATCTTCATAGAATAAGAATTAACTATTTATAAAATTCACTATTCTTTTCACAGGGATTTAGTGCAAAGTGGGTCTTGAGATAGCCTGATGAGAGACCTGGAATTTGACTTTCATCTCATCTATTTACTTTTGTGTGTAGTGTCTGAGAAAGGCCTTTTTTGGCTCTAAGACTCAGTTCTCCCTACTATAAAATAAGGAAATTGGGCTAACCAACATTTTCTTATCCATTATGCCCCAAAGTCTATAGAACCTATCAATTTCCATACCTGACAGACAACTCTAAGATGCAGAAGGAAGATACTTTCTCATTTAGCAGGTTGAAGAAGTATTTGGCCTTAACTACCAAATGTTAAAGAAAATTAGAATCTTAACTAAATTTTGCATAAAACCTTCAACTTAAAAGAATTGTTTGAAATCATCTTTCAGACCCAGGCAAGATATCTAGTCTCTCAGAACCTAAGTTTCCTCATCTTGGAGTGAAATATAATGATACTCTTTTTACTATTTACCTCCTAAGGGTATTGTGAGGAATAAGGTTTTGCATACTTCAAAGCACTCTAACAATTAGAGTTATTAGCAATAATGACTTTGTTTATTGATTTTTTCACTTAATAGTATTTTTTCCAATTATGTTGTAAAGGTAGTTTTTAACATTTATTTTTGTAAGATTTTGAATTCCAAATTTTTCTTCCTTCCCAGGACAGCAAGCAACCCGAAATAGACTACACATATATGTACAGTCATGTTAAACTAGAGCACATAGGAATAAATGTAGTTTTCCTTAAAATAGTAAGCAGCCTCTATCTAAAACAATTAACAGATATTTTATGTAATGGGTTTAAGTTAGAAGCATTTCCAATAAAATCAGAAGTGAAATAAAGATGCCTGTTATCATTGCTCTCAAAATTATTTGATATTGTACCAGAAATTTAGTTTTAGCAATAAAAGAAGAAAAAGAAATGGAAATAATTAGAATGGGTAACAAGGAAATGTAATTGTCACTCTTTGTATATTTAGAATCATAGAGAATCGCCTAAAACAACTACTTGAAACAATTAACAATGTTAGCAAAGTTGCAGCATATAAGATAAATGCACACTCTCAGAATTAGATAAATCAAACCAGAAAATAAATAAGAAAGAAGTTAAAGAGGTAAACAGAATACTAGAAAAGCTAGATATGATAGATCTCTGGAGAAAATGTAATGGAGACAGAAAGGAATACACTTTCTTTTCAGCAGTTCATGGAACCTATACAAAAATTGACCATATATTAGGACATAAAAACCTCAAACTCAAATGTAGTAAGGCAGAAATAGTAAATGCATCCTTTTCAGACCACGATGCAATGAAAATTACATTCAACAAAAAAGCAGGGGGAAGTAGACCAAAAAATAATTGGAAACTAAATAATCTCATACTAAAGAATGATTGGGTAAAACAGCAAATCATAGACATAATTAATAACTTCACCCAAGAAAACGATAATAATGAGACATCATACCAAAATGTATGGGATGCAGCCAAAGCGGTAATAAGGGGAAATTTCATATCTCTAGAGGCCTATTTGTATAAAATAGAGAAAGAGAAGGTCAATGAATTGGGTTTGCAATTAAAAATGCTAGAAAAGGAACAAATTAAAAACCCCCAGTCAAACACTAAACTTGAAATTCTAAAAGTAAAAGGTGAGATCAATAAAATTGAAAGTAAAAAAACTATTGAATTGATTAATAAAACTAAGAGTTGGTTCTATGAAAAAACCAACAAAATAGACAAACCCTTAGTAAATCTGATTAAAAAAAGGAAAGAGGAAAATCAAATTGTTAGTCTTAAAAATGAAAAGGGAGAACTCACCACTAACGAAGAGGAAATTAGAGCAATAATTAGGAGTTACTTTGCCCAACTTTATGCCAATAAATTCGACAACTTAAATGAAATAGAAAAATACCTCCAAAAATACAGCTTGCCCAAACTAACAGAGGAAGAAGTAAATATCCTAAACAGTCCCATCTCAGAAAAAGAAATAGAACAAACTATCAATCAACTCCCTAAGAAAAAATCCCCAGGACCAGATGGATTTACATGTGAATTCTACCAAACATTTAAAGAACAATTAACTCCAATGTTATATAAACTATTTGAAAAAATAGGGATTGAAGGAGTCCTACCAAACTCCTTTTATGACACAGATATGGTACTGATACCTAAACCAGGTAGGCTGAAAACAGAGAAAGAAAATTATAGACCAATCTCCCTAATGAATATTGATGCTAAAATCTTAAATAAAATATTAGCAAAAAGATTACAGAAAATTGTCACCAGGATAATACACTATGACCAAGTAGGATTTATACCAGGAATGCAGGGCTGGTTCAATATTAGGAAAACTATTAGCATAATTGACTATATCAATAACCAAACAAACAAAAACCACATGATAATCTCAATAGACGCAGAAAAAGCATTTGATAAAATCCAACATCCATTCCTAATAAAAACACTTGAGAGCATAGGAATAAATGGACTTTTCCTTAAAATAGTCAGGAGCATATATTTAAAACCATCAGTAAGCATCATATGCAATGGGGAAAAACTGGAACCTTTCCCAGTAAGATCTGGAGTGAAGCAAGGTTGCCCACTATCACCATTATTATTTAATATCGTATTAGAAACACTAGCCTCGGCAATAAGAGTCGAGAAAGATATAAAAGGAATTAGAGTAGGCAATGAGGAAACCAAACTATCACTCTTTGCAGATGATATGATGGTATACCTAGAGAACCCCAGAGATTCTACCAAAAAGCTATTGGAAATAATTCATAATTTTAGCAAAGTAGCTGGCTACAAAATAAATCCCCATAAATCCTCAGCATTTTTATACATCACCAACAAAACCCAACAGCAAGAGATACAAAGAGAAATTCCATTCAGAATAACTGTTGATACCATAAAATATTTGGGAATCTATCTACCAAAGGAAAGTCAGGAATTATATGAGCAAAATTATAAAAAAGTCTCCACACAAATAAAGTCAGACTTAAATAATTGGAAAAATATTAAGTGCTCTTGGATTGGCCGAGCGAACATAATAAAGATGACAATACTCCCTAAACTAATCTATTTATTTAGTGCTATACCAATCAGACTTCCAAGAAAATATTTTATTGATCTAGAAAAAATAACAACAAAATTCATATGGAACAATAAAAAGTCGAGAATCTCAAGGGAACTAATGAAAAAAAAATCAAATGAAGGTGGCCTAGCTGTACCTGATCTAAAATTATATTATAAAGTAGCAGTCACCAAAACCATTTGGTATTGGCTAAGAAATAGATTAGTGGATCAGTGGAAAAGGCTAGGCTCACAAGACAGAATAGTCAATTATAGCAATCTAGTGTTTGACAAACCCAAAGCCCCTAACTTCTGGGAAAAGAATTCAATATTTGATAAAAACTGCTGGGATAATTGGAAATTAGTATGGCAGAAATTAGGCATGGACCCACACTTAACACCATATACCAAGATAAGATCAAAATGGGTCTATGACCTAGGCATAAAGAACGAGACTATAAATAAATTAGAGGAACATAGAATAGTTTATCTCTCAGACTTGTGGAGGAGAAAGAAATTTGTGACCAAAGATGAACTAGAGACCATTACTGATCACAGAATAGAAAATTTCGATTACATCAAATTAAAAAGCCTTTGTACAAATAAAACTAATGCAAACAAGATTAGAAGGGAAGCAACAAACTGGGAAAACATTTTCACAGTTAAAGGTTCTGATAAAGGCCTCATTTCCAAAATATATAGAGAACTGACTCAAATTTATAAGAAATCAAGCCATTCTCCAATTGATAAATGGTCAAAGGATATGAACAGACAATTTTCAGAGGATGAGATTGAAACTATTACCACTCATATGAAAGAGTGTTCCAAATCATTATTGATCAGAGAAATGCAAATTAAGACAACTCTGAGATACCACTACACACCTGTCAGATTGGCTAAGATGACAGGAAAAAATAATGATGAATGTTGGAGGGGATGCGGGAAAACTGGGACACTAATGCATTGTTGGTGGAGTTGTGAACGAATCCAACCATTCTGGAGAGCAATCTGGAATTATGCCCAAAAAATTATCAAAATGTGCATATCCTTTGATCCAGCAGTGTTTCTATTGGGCTTATATCCCAAAGAAATACTAAAGAAGGGAAAGGGACCTGTATGTGCCAAAATGTTTGTAGCAGCCCTGTTTGTAGTGGCTAGAAACTGGAAAATGAATGGATGCCCATCAATTGGAGAATGGCTGGGTAAATTGTGGTATATGAATGTTATGGAATATTATTGTTCTGTAAGAAATGACCAGCAGGATGAATACAGAGAGGCTTGGAGAGACCTTCATGAACTGATGCTAAGTGAAATGAGCAGAACCAGGAGATCATTATACACTTCGACAACGATATTGTATGAGGACATATTTTGATGGAAGTGGATTTCTTTGACAAAGAGACCTGAGTTTCAATTGATAAATGACGGACAAAAGCAGCTACACCCAAAGAAAGAACACTGGGAAACGAATGTGAACTATCTGCATTTTTGTTTTTCTTCCCGGATTATTTATACCTTCTGAATCCAATTCTCCCTACGCAACAAGAGAACTGTTCGGTTCTGCAAACATATATTGTATCTAGGATATACTGCAACATATCCAACATATAAAGGACTGCTTGCCATCTAGGGGAGGGGGTGGAGGGAGGGAGGGGAAAAAAATCGGAACAGAAATGAGTGTCAATATAATGTAATTATTAAATAAAAAAACTTAAAAAAAAAAAAAGATAAATGCACATAAATCATCAGCATTTCTCCATATTACTAACAAAGCCAAGCAGCAAGCTCTAGAAAGACATATTCAATTTAAAATAACTATAGACAATAGAAAATATATGGGAGTCTACCTGCCAAGACAAATCCAGCAGTAATTATGATTATTTTCTCTTCTATACCTTAGTTCCATGTTTAGTGACTGATGAATTGAGATTTTTTGATGATTTGCCTTTAAATTCAGCATTCTTTCCACCCTACTAAGCCTTTGGGATCAGGGCTCTTCTATATGTATAGCACAAGTTCATCAATACCTGAGGTATCACTTGAAGCCAATTTAAAACAATTTTTTCAAGCACTTATTAAGCATTCTATATTGGGCACTCTATGGTATTCTTAATATATTGAAATGTTTGTATTTGTTGGTGATACTTAAATTCACAAGTAATTAAAAAAAAGATTAGACCTACAACCTAGACCAAAATGGAACAAAGATACACTTCTCTTTTCTGTATTGATGGAATATGAAATTTCCAGAGGTGTTGATTCCAGATGCATCATACATTCTGTAAAATGCTTTCAGAGGAGGAAATAACTTGACAACCAAAAAAGGGTCCTTGATATGCAACATTACCTTTAGTATCTTTTTTTTTTCCCCAATAGTATTTTATTTTTCCAAACACACATCTAGTTACCAATATTCGTTTTTGTAAGATTTTTGTGTTCCAATTTTTTTCTCCCTTCCTTCTTTATTTCCCTCCTCCTCAACAGCAAGCAATCTGATATGTTACATATGTATAATAATTTTAAACATACTTTGATATTTCATGTTGTACAAGAAAACTCAGACCAAAAGGAGAAAAAACACAAGAAAGAAAAAGCAAACAAACAAAAATAAGTGAAAATGCTATGCTTCAATTCACATTTAGTCTCCACAATCTCTCCCTGAATATCAATGGCATTTTCCATCCCAAGTCAATTGGAACTGTGAACATATTTAGCCATTCTGGAGAGCAGTTTGGAACTTTGCTCAAAAAGTTATCAAAATGTGCATACCCTTTGATCCAGCAGTGCTACTACTGGGCTTATATTCCAAAGAGATTTTAAAGAAAGGAAAGGGATTTGTATGTGCCAAAATGTTTGTGGCAGCCCTTTTTGTAGAGGCTAGAAACTGGAAACTGAGTGGATACCCATCAATTGGAGAATGGTTGGGTAAATTGTGGTGTATGAATGTTATGGAATACTATTGTTCTGTAAGAAATGACCAGCAGACTAATTTAAGATAAGCTTGAAGGGACTTACATGAACTGATGTTAAGTATCATGAGCAGGATCAGGAGAGCATTGTACACAACAAGATCATATGGTGATCAATTCTGATGGATGTGGCTCTCTTCAACAATGAAATGATTCAAACCAGTTCCAATTGTTCAGTAATAAAGAGAGCCATCTACACCCAGAGAGAGGACTATGGGAACTGAGTGTGGGCCACAACATAGCATTTCTGCTCTTTCTGTTATTGTTTGCTTGCATTTTGTTTTACTTCTCAGGTTTTTTTTTTCTTTGTAGATCTGATTTTTCTTGTGCAGCAAAATAACTGGATAAATATGTATACATATATTGGATTTAACATATATTTTTACATATTTAACATATATTGGACTACCTGCCATCTAGGGGAGAGGGTGGGAGGAAGAAGGAGAAAAGCTGGAACAGAAGGTTTTGCAAGAGTCAATGTTGAAAAATTTCCCATTCATATATTTTGTAAATAAAAAGCTACAATTAAAAAAAGAGAGAATGGTTGACTTAGGTCAATTCCCTGCAATGAAAGTACTAGCCACCCACTAGGAACCTGGCCAACAATATCAGTGATGAATGGAGGGATGAGTTTCTATTTTAGTTCAGTTATATTACAGGTTAAGCAGACATTTATGAGTTGGGCTAAATTGGGAAGTCTACCATTTATAATGTTATTTTTGAGACAAAATATTTTTCAATTTTCACCCAACTCTTGAAACACAATCCATATATAGACTGGTTGAATGACAACCTGTTCTTCAACTTTTTTTTTGTTTTTTTCTTATTAAAATATAACAAAGAGTGAGTGATTTGTCTATACCTCACAAATGCCCATGATGCTGTGATGTGATTAGCTACAACAAAGTTGAAGTTTTTCCTCAGAAGGTTGAGGTTAAATTATCATGATATTTGAATGACCCCTCTTCTTTACAAAGTAGAATCAAGTCAGGTTTCTAGACAGTTTTTCTAAGGAAATTCATTTTGTCTCTGCTTGCTGGGTAAACCCGGAATAGTTGAATTACTTCATCATGAATTACCTATAACAATTTAAAGGAGAGAGAGCAACCCTTTTGGCACATGACCTCAGAGTTCACAAATTTCTTGGCTCCATTTCCTCTGTATAAAATAATCTTGGAATCTGTTGTTCAGAATCTTTGCTAGAGATCACTTCTATATTATTCCCCTAATGGAAAGTCATTTAGTTAGCACTTACAATGAAAATTACATGTAGGAACTTGCAAGATAAATATATTGTTAAATAGGTCTAAGGAGCTTGAGAGTGCAGAATCCTTAAACCTATCAAGCTTATGTAATCACATAGGCCTACTGAAATTCCTGCCTCCAGTCTCAAATTGATGGAAATAAAATGTTATAAATTTACCTTCTTAACTTTTTAATAATGTTTGCATACCTCTTAGGTTATTTGCAGAAGTTACTCTGGCTCTAGGAGCCATTAATGTTTAAATATTCTTTGGGAAAGATTTTCAGAATTGTGTATTTTGGACTTTATGGGCATTTTAACCTGTGTGGATTTATATTGAAGCTAGCATGCCTCGGAAAAAAAAAGCACCCCTACAACTCTTTAGCCTTCTGGACCTTAGGATAGATTAGCAGCAGTAAGTCCAAGAAACTTAAGGAAGTGCCTGCTCTTTTGGGACCCTGAAAAAGTTATTAGTCAATAAACATTTATTAAACACCTACTGTGTGCCAGATATTGTGTTAAGTCTGAGGTCCCTATCTACTCTGAAAATATACTGAGATGGAGAATAATTCTGAGGCTGAAAGGAGCTAAAGAGACCCAGTGTGCACCTCTCTTGTCCTTCATGAATCTAGTTTTGCTCAATGTACTGGACCTTTAATTAATGAATTGTGAAATTGTTCAGAAATAGGCCTCTATTAGCAAAACTGGCCCATCCTTGGGCAGTCTTGGCTGTTACTTATGACCTCAGCCCAGTTATTTCCTCTCAAACTTCTTGGCTTTTCCAATTCTGAACACAGTCTGTTAACCACCTGTCTATACTGTTTTTTCTCTGCCTTAGTTCTTGCCGTTGACCTTTCCCCAATCTGGTCTGCTGGCTCTGCTATGAGGTCGTGGTTTACATGCCTCCTTCAGACTACCTGAGTAGCCCTCTCCTTATATTTTTCTTATATTTTTCAGACTTTTTCCTTTGCTCCCAAAACAAGCATTACTCTAGTCCTCTGTTCTGATCAAACATCATTGCCATCTGCTTGCCTGACCATTCTCCACACCTGAATATTCAATTATGGCACCTGCTGGCCTGATACCTGTTCCATGACTGGATGATGGCATGTTCTGCTCAGATAGAAATTTGGTTTCCAGATTAGTTTTTACAATCTCACTATCCCAATGGTTCATCAGAGCTCCTAAGTGACCTCAACTCAGCTTTTCCAACCATATCTATTTTATATTATGAATCTCTAATTTCAAATCAAGTAATTTCTTTTCTCTCTCACCCCTATGGATTATGCTTCCCATTCCCACGTCCTTATTTATGCTATCCCCTGCCCCTCCTATCTGTCCTCTCTGCTGAAACAAATCTTCTCCATCTCATTTTCAAAATAAGTTGAAAGTCTAACATCATTTTGTATCAAAACTCACAAAACAATAACAAATCTGAGTGCCCCCTACCCTAAAAGGAACTATAAAAAGATTAACACTTTCCTGCCAAAAAGGAGAAAGAGAATTAATAGATGCTTTCAGAGCAAATGACAAACATGAAAAATCTGCAAAAAATGCTTTTGGAATCAATAAACATCACTAACAGGCAACAGGAAAGACTGATAACAGGTAACCACCTTCTTCCCCCTTTGGTCAAATATAACAAAAAGTAGCCTCCATCTAGATGGAGCCTATGAAATGATTATAGTCCAAGAGTGGAATAAATAAAGTCCTTTTATGGATACCATCTCCACCAACTCGGGCAACCACATATCACCAAAGAAGCTCTTTATAAATGGAGAGGTTTATTGACTGATAATGGTGATTCAGGACCAGGCTTTGCTTCCAGAAACTACGGAAAGGTTATTTTTAAGGAACCCGGACTTAGTGTTCAATGTAGTTGATTCAAGGAAATGGTGGGACAGTATAACGTGTCATAGTAGACTGTAAAACTTTATTATCTTCTGAATACCTGGTGACTAGTTATACACCAGAAGTTAGTTACCTTTCATGAATTGACAGATGACAAATGTTTAGGCTTTAAAGGAGTTAACTGATTAAACTCTATTAGGACTATATTATCACAAACTGAATCACAATCATCAGGAAATATCATCTTGATTCATAAAAAAATTAACAACTTCTTTAAGAATATCACTTTATCAAATCCTCATAATCTTCAAAATTAAGCCCATCTCTAGGTCTAGATATATAAGAGAAGAGATTTGAACAGAAAACTACTTGGGCGTTTTGAGCTCTTTGAGAAGGAGGATCACTCTTATTTCTTGTGTCTGTCCCAGAGGTCAGTCGGGGAGGAAGGAGCAAGAGTGAACCTTGGGGGAATGACACATTCTCCCTTCTAACTCCCTACATTGACTGTGTCTTTAAAGATACTAGTCCAGTAATATAATGCATCCAGCTGGGAGCTGGGAATTCGCAAATCAGATACATCAAGGAAAAATAGCTTCAGGGAGCATAATCACTATAAGGTAGAAAGACATATAGATGTGGAAGACAAAGATACCAACTTTGGTGCCCAGAAGAGAGCTACTCCATTGAGGGACATCATGAGAACTCCACGAAGAAAGAAAAGAGATCCAATAAATACAGAGATGTGAATTTACTGTTTGGTCACAAAGTTCTCTAAGCTTAAACTCATTTTCCCCTGGTCTCTTGTGGGAAAGCATGCTTCCAGTTTGGGGGAATATTTTATACCAACTATTCTTACTATAACATTTTAGTAAACACCTATTTTCAAAAGTTAATGAACTCAAGCTGGCTAATTAATCATCAATGAGGCAGCACGTTGATGGAGGTTCAATTCCTGCAGCTATGCTTGAGGGGAAAGATTGAAGGGTAGTGAGTACTTGGACAGAATAGCTTGGCCCACACTAGCCTTAGAGAAATGAGTGAGTGACAGACAACTCCTTATTTCTTTAGCAGAGTTTTCCACCCTCGACCCTCTAATATACTAATGATACTGACATTTATGCAATGACTCATGATTCACAAAGCACTTCATATAACGCTGTAATAGTCTTTTACTCAAAATAAGTATGAAAAGACTTTTTCATAGTATCCAGTTTCAAATGTCACTGAAATTGATTTCGTTTTTGTGGACTTGAAAACTGCTTTGGTAGAAGCCAAAGAGAAATTCTGAATAACAGAGCTTATCCTAGAATAAGCAGAATATTATCTACGGTTCTTTATATTGTTAGTTTCATTATTATCATTCTCTCAGGTCCTCCTGGATGAACAAGTTTTGTTCTTAGAAAGATTTCCTTTTGAGGAGGTTAACTTATTTTCTAATGGAGAACTTTTTAGAAAACATGACTACTTACTATGACTCAACATAGCATACATAATGCCCATTTCACCAAATATCAAGTAATATAAATAATTTAAATTTCCAACAAAAAGGTAGTCATGAATGGGAAGAAAAATAACCATAGCTAATTATAGCTAACATTTATATTTCACTTACTATAGGCCAAGTATTTTGTTATGTATTTTATAAATACTATCTCACTTGATACAACAATCCTGGGAGGTAAATGCTATTATTATTGTCCCCGTTTTGTAAATATGAAAACTAGAGCAAACAGGATAAGTGACTTGGCTAGGGTCACAGAGCTAGTGTCTGAGACTGGATTTGAATTTGGGTTTTCCTGACTACTGGGCTGTCACCTAGGTTACCCTATGGTTCAGAGTCTGCACTAGGTAACAAATGAAGGCAAAAGTTCAGTTAGAATGAGCAGCCTAAGACAGCAGGAATGAAAACTTGAATCCATTACTTGCCAAGGCTGATCTTCAGGCTGGTGATCCAAGTCATACATAATATTTTATATGCTGCCTTTCTGTGACTTCCTCACTTTTTTCACTTTTTATCACTGATTAAATAACAAAGGGGGAATATGATGAAAACTAGTGGGAGGCAAAGTCAATGAAAAATGCAATTGTTTCTCTAGTGCCCCCGGCACCTTGCAAGGACTGCAATTCCAAAAGGGCCAGGATTCTTATTGCCTCCTGAGGAGATGGAGGTTTGTTGGCCTGACTCCCTGTGTCCGCTTGAATGACTTGTGAAGAGCCTCTGTGTACCATTCTGGTGCTCCAGGTCATCTGTTTCATATGCCTCCTGTGGGAGAAGAAAAAATATGGGATGCACTCTAGAGGAGCTGGAAATGACGGATGATATCGTTACATTGCCTTGCTTTGGACAGCAAATTAGGTGCCGTGTCTTTCTTTTGTTTCTGCTTTCTACTCATCCCTGGTATAAGAAATTCAAATTCAGATAATACAGAATATCCTTTTTAGGGAGCAAATTTAAAATGCTTTCTGGTTAAATCAGCTTTGATCTTACTGGAGAGAGTAGAAATGAGCTCATCATAATGGGGGCTCTAAATTCAGGCTTTCCAGGACAGCCTCTTTATCTGTGGCTCTCCACATGGCTGCTTTGGGGCCCTTAGTTTCTTTGAGAAATGCATTTTCCTTAATATGGGGCCTATACTGCCTTTTCAATATTACATGTTCTTTAATGTATAATGTTAATATCAGATTTTGTAGCTAGACCTATTGTGTTTCATGAATAAATTTATTTATAATTCAGAAACAGTATCTATCATTTTCTTATTGTTTTACAGCAAAATAAGTATTTAGTCCCAAACTAAAGTGTTATGAACCTTCCTTGAAAAGGGGTTGGGATAAGTGGGAAACTCTGTAAAGGCTTTGCCTGTGCTAAAAGCACTGGGCATTTTCTGAGGATTGATGGCTAGCTAGGAGGAGTTGATGGTCCTTGGCTGTACCTTGGGCCATTAACCCCAACCAGTCATTAATTGCCTGGAAATGTCCTGGGCTGAGGTCATTATTGCTATTATAAACTGAATTAATGCCCTGTGCATTGGCCAATCAGATTATTTGAATTATCTCTACTTTCCATTCAATTTATAATTTTAAACAGTACCACAGGCAATCAGACCAGATGATAGATTAATCACATGCAAAATTACATTTTAAATGAGTTGTTTTTGATTCATACAGATAACCAAAGGATTTGAATGCATTAATCTTGTCAGTATTTGGCATTTATGGAAGTTGATTGGCCATTCCCCCCACCCCTAACATTTCCTTTTCCCCAACACCACATGTCCACACTATGAGGAAAACAACAAAATGAAATGATCTTTTGCTTCAAATTGAGGGGTTTTTGGCACTTCTCTTCCTAGAGAATGTTTGCATGCAAGGTTTTCATATTCTGGTGCCAGGGAATCAGAGTGGAAATGGTGACGTATATACACTGTGTCCAAGAGTTGGTGCCTCCCAGATGAAGTCTGAAGTGGTCTGTTCATGTGATGATATGGGCCAAAGACTCATTGCTAATTTTTTTCTCCCAAGTTGGTCTTTGAAGCATTATTACTGGGATTTCAGAAAACCATTAGAGTCTTCTTTTCTCTTCCTTTCTAGTTTTGATACCATTAACAGTTTGCTCATATTTCTTCTCCAGAAATACATTTAGTATATTAATTTTTGGATCACTAGAAGCCTTCTATCATCTCACCTGTTCATTTTCAAAAAGGAAGTTCTTTCCTTCCTTTTTCAATTTTCTTTTTTCCTTATCTACTGCTCTGATTCTCTCAAAATATTTCTCTCCTTGGGATATTTTAAAATATATTTTTTCAAGCTTTTTGGACTAACTCAAGCTCTTTGGAGGAAAGGTATCTTCTATTTATGGGGCAAACAGAGTTTTGTCATGCCCTGACTAAATAAATCATGTAGATAGATTTGTTGTTTTGGCTTCTAGAGTTCAAGATTGCAATTTGGACTATATTTCTAGATCACATTTGGTTGGATCTGCTGTCTAGTTAGATATTTCTTGACACTGTGTAAAATACAGATTCAAAAGCAGAGGTAAATTAAATAATATGGCTTAATTATTTAGACTTCATGCTTTTGTGAGATGGAGCCATGATGCAATAAAATAGTTGGAGAGGGGCATATTTGGAGTCTAGTCAGGTCACTTGTTTAGAAAATCATAGTATCTCAGGTATGGTAGAAACCTAATTGGATATCTAGTCCCCAGCTTCTAAAATTGTGGTTAAGGATATATTATAGGGTCTCATAATCAAATGTAGAGGTTGTGAAAGTATGATTTATTATCAATAAATATTTGATATATACACCTATATTATATACCTATATACTAAATCATACAAAAATTCCTCAGGTGAAAAAGCTTCATGAGTAGAAAAAGTTTAAGAATTCTGTCCAATTCTAATTGAAATATTGGTGAATCATTATATCAATAAAGTCATTAAGTACTCAACTAGTATCTGGTTGAGGATCTACAATAAGGAGAAATAGCATGATGTAATGGAAAAAACTACTCCTATCATTTGCTGTGTAATATTGTCACTGAACCTGTTCCATATCTGTAAAAAATGAAGAAAAAATATATATTTTTTCTGCTTCTTATGGTTATTATGACCTCAAATAGGACAATATAAGTGGAGTGCTTTGAAAACTCCACAGAGATATGTGTCAATTATTGCTATTATAATTTCTCTCCTTCTTCCTCAATGTCATTAATTATTGCAATACTAGATTTTAAATCTTGATTCTTCTATTAGCTACTTATGATTTGGGACAAATCTCATCATTTTCATGTGTCTCTACTTGTGAAGACCGAATTAGCACCCTGGATATCTTAGAATCAGCCAGAGTCAGGATAAGCAAAAGTCCTTAGTCTTTATTCTTGGTTTTTAGGGATAGAAGTGAAGGGATGAACACAGGATCTCTGTGACCTTCCTTTTCCACCTCCACTGCCAAAGTGACTCTGGCTTGTCTTACTCTACCCCCTAATACTTCCCACAGTTCTCTGTATACACCAAAAGATTAAACCAGCATAGAATAGTGAGAAGAGCCATTTTCCAAGTATATGCTAATAGAGTATTGTCCAATTGGTAGTTAGCCTTAAGTGCTCGGTTGTCTGACTCTAGTGCATAATTCAAAGTTTCAGCCCTTTACATCTACTGTTTCAAATACTGAAGCCAGGGCTAGATGAGCTCTAATTTCCTTTCTGATGCAAAATCTTTGATTCTTTGAGGATTTCACTAGTTCCTAAAACATTCCATTCTACTCTTAGTTAACTCTAAATGTTAGAATGTTTTTCCTCATATTGAACTGAAATCTTTTTTCTAATTTTCCTTACCCATGCTTTAATATTCTGCAGATTGGGAGTGAGGGGAGAAGGGAAAATATATTTCTGTTTTAGAAATATCTAGGACATGAAATATCCTTGTGTCACATCACCATTCAACAAAGAAAAATACTAGAAGAATCAATCAAAAAGGCAAGATCTTGCCAGTTCAAGAAGATGGGCAGAGGATGCAGTGTTGAATATGGAAGCAGGAAGTTTTAGATTGATCTTGCATCAGACACTTAACTCTAATCTAGGCAAGTCATATAATCTTTCTGAGTTTAAGATTCTTCATCCAGAAAAAAAATAAAGATTATCATAATAGTTTAATTTCCAAAGTTGTTGTGAGGATCAAATCAAATGTCTCTTAAAGGTTTTGCACACCTTAAAGAGCTTTTTAAATCATAGCTATCATTATTGTCATTTGCCATGTTCTTTTCACTATATAATTTTTATTATCATTATTATTTAATAATAGCAAAATTCTTTCTAGGTTTGTGAAGCACTTTACAGCTTAGGGTTGCAAGACCCTAAGGAGGCAAGAATCATCAGGAGGATGTCTAGAAAAGTGCAGAAGGGAACCTTGATCATTTACATCAAAGATTAAAGATGGAGACCACAAAGAAGAGATTGCAATAGAGCAGGCAAGAGTTTTCAGAGACTAAGTGTTATGTTTTTGACCATAGAGGGACATAAGTCCAGCACTTCCTGAGTTCTCAACTGCAGAAAACCAAAATACTCCATAGTTTTGAAAAGATTAGAAATTCTTGTCTTCCCTGCTAGTTTATTTTGATATCACTCTTGATGACCAGTGTAAATGTTGCGCAATGGTGATATGGAAGTGTTGTGATATTTGAACAATCAGAAGATGAAGGGACTACATTTTTCTGCAGATCATCTCTTCATGTTACCATGTAAAGAGTTTTTCCTCCATTGGATATAGCTACTTTGGATTAGGAAAAAAAGTTGTGAATATTAGCTCAGCTGGGATTAATATTTTAAAATGCCTAATAAAATAATGAATAAATAGGAATAGTTTTCTATTAAATTGTTTCTTCAGATTTTTAGGCATATTAGATAGTATTTAGATCAATTACTTTGTTAATGTCACATGTCCATCATTCAAAGTAAATCTAACATTGCATATGAACATTCTACTTGGAGGAGAATTTATTTTTATTTTGATATTTATTTTTGGTTTGGAAATGTGACAGGGATGCAAGTACAAGGAACTCCCAGTAAAGAAACACCTCCTGCCAATTCAAACTGGCATGTGCTCTGCAACATGGAAATTTTTTTTATTTTGAAATTTATAATTTTAATGGTATTTTTAAAATTACATGTAAATACAATTTTGAATATTTGTAAGATTTTGAGTTTCAATTTTTCTCCCTCTTCCTCCTCTCCCTCTTTCCTAAGACAGTAAGCAGTTTGAAATAGGATATTTGTATCTGTATCTATCTATCTATCCTAATCTAATAGAGGGAGACAAGATACAAATAAATACAAATTTATAAAATTTATATAAATTTATAAAAACAAAAGATACAAATTATACAATGTAAGACACACACACACACACACACACACACACACACAACCATGTAAAATATATTTCCCAAAATGGAAATTTTAAAGAATTGCCTAGCACATTGAAATTCAGGTTCATGCAGTCAAGATGTGTTGGGAATGGCACTCAACACAAGTCATCCTAACTCTGAGGCTCTTTCTGGCCCCTATACCATGAATTTCTTAACATTGGAGTACTGTAATACTCCTAACACATTTAAGCAAACACTCTCATTTCTACTTCCTAAGGTAATATTAAAACCATCATTAAACAAGCATTTCTGATAACTCATTATCCAGTTAATTTCCTGATAATGCATATACTTCCCCTCAGAACACTCTTTCCTCTCTATTTGCTAATCTCATATGGCAATTTATTGGTTGACTTTTCCATAATTTTTCTTTGTTGGAAGCAAGTCCAGGGCCTGGTTAATTCTGATATAGAAGTCCTATTTCTCCTGTGTCTATGGCCTCCTCTCTCTTTCATGAACAGTATATACACGTTTTGGGAGTGTTCCTTGTTTTGTTCATTTATGGTAAAAAGCACCCCTTTTATTATTCAGAGCTCATAACATAGAGACCCTAATAAAGTGCCATGTACCCTTTGGGTGATAAGTATTAATAGGCTGAGAATTGAATGACTCCTAAATATCTTTTTCTCTTCACAGAATCACTCTATCCTACAGCTCTGTTTGTCAGAGCCTCTGATTATTTCCAACACGTTAAGTCTCTGTTCATCCTTGATGTGACTGTTAATCTTTTTGTTATAACCTCATTATCTTTCACTCTGCTTGGATCATTGGCACAGATTCCAGATAACCAGGCCAAAATGGTTTAAAGGAAGAATAAAGAGAAGGCCCATTGTATTTCTCTTTCATAATGAAGGATGCATCTATCCAGAGACAAAGAGAAACCTTGTCCATTTGCTACCAAGGTAGAAGACTAAGAAAATTGAGCAAAGATTCCAGGGAGGATAAACAGAGAAGAGTCTGTAAAGAAGTCATTGTTTTTGTTTGCCCAGAACACGAATTAATGTTGATCTTTGGCAGGTGCAGTTTGTGCATGTAAATGGCCAGGCACAATTATGCTGTTTTTTTGTCTCTTCTGTTCATCTTTATGATGAAAACTCTCCCTTGTTATTTGAATATTTGTCAGCATTTCTCATTAGAAAAACTTAATCCATCACATATTATTATTTCAACAATACTATTTGACCATACTCCTGGAAACTTATTTTGGATGTCAGGTGTTTTAAACAAAATGCACTCGACATTCACATGTGTATATGTTTATGTGTGTACATATACATGTATACGTATATGTATACATGTATATGAGAAGCAGCATGATTTCTTGGTTATAAACTAGCTATAAAATCAGAAAGAACTGGATTCAGGTCTTGCCTCTAACAACACTAGTCGTGTGACCATGGATAAGTCACTTAACCTCTTAGTTTTCTAGGAAATTCAAAGGAGGTGTTAAACTTCAGTTCTCCTACATTGATGTAATCACAGGTTCAGTCTCCATCTCCACTCTAACCCCACGTTTTATATTCTCCACAAAAAGACGCCTCATTATGGCATGGAGAAGACCCTGGTTATTCAAAGGTTGTGCCTACATGTCATTTGCTCTGGAATTGACAAATAGACAAGATTTGTCCTTCAGTGTCTAATTGTTGACTATGCAAAAACTCTTTGAATCTGCCTTGGATTTCTCCTTTGTTGTGGACTGAAGGGTTCCCCAGATTTCATAGTGACCCAGGCTCAGTGGTTAACAAAGAAACCAGAAATCCTTTGTTGCTTTGACCAAAAAAAAAAAATGCCATGATACAAAAAATTTTCTAAAGGGATATGTGTGTGGATATATACTAGTAGAAATGTCTAATGTGTGTATAAATTTGCATAAAACAAAACATCATTCAAAATAACTCTTTAGTGGTATGATTAAATATTATTGCTGAAATAATCACATTCCATGAATTAAGTTTTCCTAAGGGAAAACACACATATAGTGTCAACAATGACTAACACTGTCACCATCATCATCATCATTACCTTCACCATTACTTCACCATTACTTTAATTACTACTATCACTGTCACTATCAATCACTCTCACTATCTATATAATTTATCTCTATCCATTCATCCATATATTCAATAAACATTCACTAAGTGTCCATTATATACCAGGCATTGGTTCAAGTGCTAGAGATACAAAAGAAACAAAAGAAGAAAAAAGAAACAATCTTTGCCCTCAAAGAACTTACAATCTAATAGAGGGAGACAAGATACAAATAAATATATACAATGTAAGATACACACACACACACACACACACACACACACACACACAGATATGATTTTAAAAGGTAAAGCACTAGATTTAAAGGAGATTAAGAAAGGCTTCTTATCGAAGGTAAGATTTTAGTTAGGACTCAAAGGAAACCAGGGAGGTTAGTAGTCAGAGTAGAGAATGGAGAGTGTTTCAGGTATGGGAACATTTCTATTTTTAAAACATATATCACAGACATTTTAATATATGACTATATTGTATATTAATTATATCAATATATTAATTATTATATTATGTAATATTGTAATACCAATTATACTTTATATGTTAATTTGTACATATATACATGCACAGATATATACACATACAAAAAGAGTTTGATTTCTAGTTTTTTCCTGCCTTTTTTTTTTTTTTTTTAGCTGTTGACATATAACTGAATTAAGAAGTATGTGAGGGGCACTGACAACCTGACTACAATAACTCTTTTTTAAAAATATTTTATTTTATTTTATTTAATAATAACTTTATATTGACAGAATCCATGCCAGGGTAATTTTTTTTACAACATTATCCCTTGCACTCTCTTCTGTTCCGATTTTTCCCCTCCCTCCCTCCACCCCCTCCCCTAGATGGCAAGCAGTCCTATATATGTTAGATATGTTGCAGTATATCCTAGATACAATATATGTGTGCAGAACCGAACAGTTCTCTTGTTGCATAGGGAGAATTGGATTCAGAAAGTAAAGATAACCCGGGAAGAAAAACAAAAATGCAAATAGTTCATATTTGTTTCCCAGTGTTCTTTCTTTGGGTGTAGCTGCTTCTGTCCATCATTTATCAATGAAACTCAGTTAGGTCTCTTTGTCAAAGAAATCCACTTCCCTCAGAATACATCCTCATACAATATCGTTGTCGAAGTATATAATGATCTCTTGGTTCTGCTCATTTCACTTAGCATCAGTTCATGTAAGTCTCTCCAAGCCTCTCTGTATTCATCCTGCTGGTCATTCCTTACAGAACAATAATATTCCATAACATTCATATACCACAATTTACCTAGCCATTCTCCAATTGATAGGCATCCATTCAATTTCCAGTTTCTAGCCACTACAAACAGGGCTGCCACAAACATTTTGGCACATACGGGTACAATAACTCTTAAAAACTATTTAGCACATTAAAATGAGGTTAGTGGAGAGAATCTCCACATTGATACTCATAAACCCTTGAAATGCTTTTTTAAATATAGTGTATATTTCATTTCTCATTCTTCCTTCAAATTAACAATAAACATTTATTCTTTTCCCTTACCAAATGTAGATCATAGAGCTAGAAGGGACCAAAGATCATTGAATCCAACACCTCTCCATTCCGTGTAGAAAATTGAGATGCAGAGAGCTTTCATGACCGACTTAATGTCATACAATCTATTCATGGCAAAACTGGCACATGAACCAAAGTTTTCTAAGTTGTAAGCAATGGGCTTTCCACTCTATTATACTGCTTCCTACATGTGTATGGAAAGCTTAGGGCCCATTCAACAATTCAGTCTTTGAAATATCCCTGTGAGAAGACATATTTGAATTAATTCAAAGTGAAGTAAACAGAACTATAAAAACAATTTACATAATGACTACAGCAATATAAATAGAAAGAACAGGAATAACAAAAATCAAAACTGAGTACCATGAAATTGTCCTGACCAAACTTGGTCCTAGCCAAGAGATGTAAAAATGTATCTCTCTTCTTCATTTGCAGAGGTAAGAGATTAAGCATGTGAAACATTACATATAGTGTTGGTTTTGGTGAATGTTGGCTAATTTTACTGAACTGTGTTCTTTCTTCCTTTTTTTTATTCCTAGTTATAAAGGAATGCTTTCTAAGAAAGGAAAGGATATATTGAGAAATAAGTATGATATAAAAATAAAGCAACTAATAACTATTTTTTAAAGCAATAACCCTATTCCTTATTTGAAAGGAAAGTCATATTCTACTGCCAGCAAGGTACACACCAGCATACTAAGACATTGCTGTACATTGTTTGGAGAGTGATATAAAAGAATAGTGGACCAATGCCCATACAACCATTTCTGGGTCTCTAGAACATTCCTGGGAACACAGTTGTCAATAATTCATCCAGTCAGGGACTTGTCATCTAGAGAAGAAATGAATTGAGTGGCTTCAAAGAGAAGTATTTACTTATATACACCTTGCTCCCTGCTTCCTGCATGACTACTTAGAGAATAATCACAAACAGACTGTTTTATTTAAATCTGTTCTCTGATCTGTGGGTGAGATATTGAGTTAGTTAAGGAATTCATTCAAAGAGTCACTTAAATCAATGTTTTCCTATTCATTTAAACGTTCAAAAAAAAGCTGGAACTCAAATAATCTAATTATGCATTTTCACTTGATTTTAGTATTAGATGTTGGTTATGTAAATAATTAGTAAGTAAATATATACCTTTTGGTGACTCCTTTATCAATGAGGGCAGAAAATCTAATAATTTTCAATAGACTCTTTCTTTAATTTTACAATTATTAGTGAAATATCTATTGAAAATGGAGTCAGAATGAACTCTGCAATAGGAAAGTTCAGAATTATGTGCTTATGTATTTTTTATCATAACATTTAATTGTGTATTAAAAATGCATTACCTTTGACAGAAACAAAATGAACCCTGGGGAATAAACACACCAAGCTGTTCCGGTTTTCTTAAACTGAATGGAATTTATAATTTGAAAATTATTGTGCATCTTAGAGATTTGGGAAATTGTTTGCCTTTGTTGGACAATTGAATAGTTCTTAGGGATTCAATGTCAATCTTTTCCTGCATAAAAGCAGTCATCTGGTCTGATGCAGAAGACATTATAAAATGCTAATTAAAAATAATCAGGAGAGTATCCATCGACTGTAACTTATTGGCTAAATGAATAAATGATTGGATATCCTTGCAGCCATATACCTGGGGCAAATATCTTAGCAAATCTTAAAATCCCCTTGGGTTATAAGTGGGGTAAAGTAGAAGATACAGTTGCTGGGGCAAATAAGTGACATGAGAGAATACTTTGATCAGTCCATTAGAATATGAACCATGTTCTACTGAAACAATCTTAGTAAGGATTGTATCTTGAATGTGGCTGGGATAAATGGAGGTATTATCTCTTGGATGCTTTACTTCTGCAGAATCACAATTTTGGTATTGAAAGGTACCTTTGTGGATATTAGTCCAACCTATGCTGGAAAATTTTATTTCCAGTGTAAGATAGCCATTGATTGGTCTGTGCTTGAAGATTTTCATAGAAGAGAAACCTATAGCCTCTGGAGATTTCTTAGTCCACTTCTAATCTAATTGTCAGAAAATTTTTCTTAATATCAAGGTCCTGATAAGAAAGTAATAAGATATCAAAAAACATTTTCTTATGCTTCCTAACTTCAAATATATTTTCAAACCTATTTTCAACACGTAGCTTATACTATATACTGTTCTTACTTGGGTATTGCTTTGAAATACTCTCTAGTTGTTTCTTATATAGATAAGATGTCTTCTTGTCTCTGAGCAAGAATTCTATCTTCTATTTTCTGGTATTTCCTCAAAATATCTAATAAAAAGTAGGCATACATACTAAATGAAATGCACACACTCACACACGTACCCAAAATTATTATTATCATTGTATTATTTCTGGTATAGTAGATAGAATATCTGCCTCAGAGTTGAGACAAGTAGAGATCAAGTGATCCTGTGTGTGACCAGCTGTGACCCTGATTAATCATTTAATATCTTCTCATCATTCTAGACTGTGTAACCCTGATTAATCATTTAATATCTTCTCATTATTCCAGAAAGACTCTTCAATAATACTGTAAATTTCAGAATAGTCTTCTATTTACAATAGTAAAGAATGTTTTCTTAATGGGAATTCTCCATACCAATGAAATCATGGTTTTGCAGGAACAATATCAATAATAATAGAAACAGCATTGCTAGTGTGAAGCAGAATCTTTGGAAGTAAAGCACAGCTTCTACTACTAAATCTCAGTGGTATGACTTTAGAAGGTTGCTCACTTCACTTGTTCTCTCACTAGTGACCATGTTTGAAGGGAAGCTTGGGCCTTTCTTCACAGAAAATTTATACCAAGAGAGTTTGAGTGTGTCCTGTCATACTGGTGACTGTCACAATATAGTACAGTGATGGATTGGTATGGTCTCTATTAATTGGCACAAGGCTCAGTGTGAAAAAAAAATTGGAGGAGTTTTGAAAATGTCATTGAATTTAGTTGTCCCCTTGGTAACTGGGAGACTAACAGTGTGATTTTCCTGCATTGTACAAACACCGTAGAAAAGTGGTTTCTATTTATGTGAGTGTGGAGTTGAGATTCCCACACACACTCATTTCAATCCATGATTGCCATTCAATAGAGACTTATGCAGGCTAGCTTGCCCATACAGAGAAAAAAAATGAATTCTACTAAGTTAAAAAAAGGAAAGAATATAGTATTAGTGGAGAGAATTAATCTCAAAGTGAGGAAAGCTCCAACCTACACTAGTGGAAGGAGTTCCCTTATCTGGGAGTTTCCTTTTCTATTGAAATCACTAGTACAATTCCTATTTCTATCCCTAAGTTAAACAAATCTTTATTTTTTATTTGTGATTATGAGAAACACTAAAGTGCTCATTTTTGAAAGGAAAAAAAATTTAAGTGGGTCTTGAAATAAACTTTGAAAACTCCTTCATTTAGATAATAGATTTCCAGGTTTTTTGAGAATAGTTGATATTTAATAGGAACCAAATAAAGGAATTATTTAATAACTGAATCTTCAAAATAGGATCACATATTTAGTCAGAATAGATAGCATCCCTTAAATTTTATAAATAAAGAGACAGGCTCAGCCAGGTTAGGTAGCTTGGCTAAGGTCATATAGGCAGCAGTGTTAAAGGTAGGAATCAGAAGGCTCCAGAGTGCACTGTATCATATTGTTGTTCAGTTGCTTGTGGGGTGTATTCAGTTGCTTGTAGAGTCTTGTTGGCAAGAATGCTGGAATGGCTTGCCATTTCCTTTTCCAACTCATTTTACAGATGGAACAACTGAGGTTAAACGTTAAGTGAATTGCCCAGGTTTGCATGGCTAGTAAGTATCTAGACCTGGATTTGAACTCAGGTCTTCTTGAGGTCAAACCCTGTGTACTATCCACTGTACCACCTAGCTGCCTATAGATGTCCTAAAAACCATAAATAACCAGTCAGAGCTAATAGCGCTGAGATCTTTCTACTTGGTGTCTCCAAGTGGGGCACAATCTCTGATTTCCCAGTACAATTACATCCTTGTAACTTTAGTGAATTGTTGTTGTTGTTGTTGTTGTTGTTGTTGTTGTTGTTGTTATTTTCAGAAGAAAAAGCAACAGACTTCCCAAATGAATGATGGATATCCACTGTAGAATATTTAAGCCATTTTCCTGACACTTACAAAGCCCAATGCACTTCAGATTTCTTTGGTCCAAGAGTTTATATATCCTTTTCTGTTTGATCTGTAAGTAGAGAAGAGGCTGTGCCTTCAGAGAGGAAAAATAATAAGCAATATTCCCCTTTGAGATATCAACATAGAGGAGGCACTGGTCAGCAGTTATACACCACCATTTGTTTTCAAAAGTCCTTATCCTCTAAGTAATGACATTTCTTTATTTAGGGACTTATTTACCATGCTAGCCACACAGTTTTCTCTTTCTTGGGCCCCAGAGCCCCCTGAATTGCCCATGATTAGAAGTGATGAGCTTTAGTTAACCAAAAATCCCAGAGGTGATAGGATTTCGCTAAGTGCTGTGATCAAACCCTGGCTATCTTATTCTCCTCTTATTCTATATTCAGTGTCAGGCTCTTGCTGCAAATCTTTGTTACTTTATGATTGGATAGTTTTCTCAGGAGACCTAGGCTTCCATGGAAAGAATTAAATGTGCATTAGCTAGTCTGACCCTTTAGGGTATATTTACCCTAAGACTATTGGTTCTTGGATAAAATCTGTATGAGTCAGAGCAGGAATTAAGATTTCATATATAGACCTCATTCTCTTAGGGCAATGTTAATCATTAAAACTTTCCTCAAGGGTGGGGTTGGCTGGTTGGTCTAGAATCTGCCTATGATTCCATCAATTTATGTGTTTGTGGGCTAAAGAAGCCATTATAAATTTTACAGGTGAGGTTTAGATATAGATATTCCACAAAACATGTTTTTTGTCCAGGTGACATATTTCTTAACATTTACTAATTGTAATTATATAAAAATCAATAGCATATCAAGGTAAAGCTCATATCTACTAGATGTGTGACCATAGATAAATTGCTTAACTACTCCATAAGTCATTTTCCTCATCTTTAAACTGAAGATGTTGGTCTTTATATCTATCTTGGGCCAAGCACAGGTTGGTCATTCTGAGGGCTCCTCTGTATTTGTGTGAATTATATGTATATTATAAAACATTTGAGTGTGAGAGGTGGTCTAATGCTTATTTTGACTCTATTACTGTATATACACAGTTGTGATTGTAGCCATAACTGTAGTATACCAGTAAATAGATCCCAACCTAGTGGAATTAATTGGAGTGCTATGTAGCAGAGAATCCATTGGCAGACTAGCCCCAAGTGATTATGGAGAAATGGGCCTTGAGTTACAATTCACTGTACAAATATGATAAACTTTCTTAATCTATTTTGTTTGTACTCTGACTAAAATCCATAGTCTGGCTCATGTTAAGTACTACATTGACCAAATATATCATATCAATTACCAGAGGAGACTATGTAAAAGTTGGAGAAATGAAATGATTTGGCCAATACAGACATAAGTATACAAAATTTAGATTTATATAGTGCCTAAAGATCTACAAAACACTTTCCTCACAACAACCTATAACATTAGCAACTTAGAACTAGTAACAAATTTTATAGGTGAGGAAGTTGAGGATAAACTAGTTTATGTGACTCATCCATGTTCATACAATTTATATGTGACATATATACATGATCACATAATTTTAAGATCAGAAGTAGATTGTGAAACCCAATCATATCTGGTTTTCTATATTTTATTTCCTCTTCAGCTAATAATGGGTAAAACCAGAAGTCTAACCTCATCCTGATTTAACACAGTATTCTTTTCATTACAACATGCAGTTTTCATATGAATGCAGGAAGATGTGTTCCAAGAAAGAAAAGAGAATACTTACCCTATGTGTCTAGTTGGATGTTACTATCAATTGCTCAACAATCATTAATATGTATCTATTATGGACTGGGTAATATATTGGGCATTGGAGGTACCAAGACAAAAATTTAAAAAAAAAGTTTATTCATATTCTTGGGAAAATAACATGGAAAACTCACACAGGGCAAGCATTTACAATGTAGTCAGAAAAAGCAATGCAAGGACATTTTCAAGATCTCTTTCAAGAACTTTAGAATTGATTATATGATATTATGATTATATGATATGGAAGACATGTGACTACCCAGCATGGTATGTCATATCCTCATTAGAGAAGGTATTGTGCTCTATGAGCAAAACAGAATTAAATTAGCTCAAAAGAAATGTGAAGTGTGTAAAGTCAGAAAAGCCAACCCAAATGTTTATAGGATCTGATCAATCTCAGTTGGACACATTGTAACTTGACTGTAACACAGTGGTATCATTTTGGTTCTCTTCGAGAACAAAGAAAACAACCAACCAACTAATCAGCTGGGGAAAACAACACGTACATACATAAATGTAGAGACAATATATATGAAATAATTAGAGGGTGATTTTGTGAGAGAAAGCAGTAGTAGCTGAGTAGGAAAGGCATCTCTTATAGGTAATGCCTGGGCTGAGCTTTGAAGGAAAAAAGGGATTCTAAAAGATACAGGGGTAAAGGGAATGTATTCCAGAGATGGGGAAGAAAGGGAAACTTTTACAAAGGCAAGGAGATGGAAATTAATGATATTTCTTGTGTTAGGAACATCAAGAGCAACATATACTGGATTGTAGAGGAAGTAATGAATAAGAAGACTGGAAAATTAGGTTAGAGCTAAGGTGTGAGGGGTTTTAAGTACCATGAGTTCTTAATATAATTAGCATTTAGGAGTTAATATGATATGAACTTTATGATAGGGATAAGGAGCCACTGAGACTTATTAAGCAGGGAATAACATAGAATATCTGTATGATGAAGATATTTTACACAAAAGGTGATTTGCTTTTTATGTTAAACAATAAATTATCACACCTCTTAGGGACATATTTATTATTCCTTATTTCTATTGTTCCCTATTGTTCCTTATTTCTTTTCTTCCTCCCTTTCTTCCTCCCTCCTTCCCTCCCTCCTGTCTCCCCTTCCTTACTCCCTTTCACCATCCCTTTCTCCATCCCTACTTCCCTCCCTTCTCCAGTCCTTCTTTTCTTACTTCCTCCCTCCCTCTTTCCCTACTTCCTTCCTTTCTTTTCCCCTTCCTCCCTTCCTTCTCTCCTTCCTTCCTTCCTTTCTTCCTCTTTCCCTCCCTCCCTTCCTTCCTTCCTTCTTTTCTTCCATCAATTGAGCCTTCCTTCCTTCCTTCCTTCCTTCCTTCCTTCCTTCCTTCCTTCCTTCCTTCCTTCCTTCCTTCCTTCCTTTCTTCCATCAATTGAGCTAATTGACCTGATTCCAATACTAAACCAATCTCAGTTTTTTTTTTTTCCCTGATCTGAACTGCTACAGGCTTCCTTTGGCTATACAGTATACCTCTTCTCTTAG
The DNA here is from genome assembly GCF_016432865.1 of Antechinus flavipes. NCBI lineage: Eukaryota > Metazoa > Chordata > Mammalia > Dasyuromorphia > Dasyuridae > Antechinus > Antechinus flavipes. The sequence continues at coordinate 119,468,336 of NC_067400.1, read as the reverse complement.
AAATTCACCAAATTCATAAAAGACTTAATACAGACCCCTTCTTGCTACTATGAGGTGTGTTAGCTCTCCCCAGCTTAAAAAAGTCTTTGTTAAAATTGTTAATATGATCATTGATATTTAGAAGTTGACTCTGCTAAAAATCAGGTCTAGATTTATTGTTTGCTTGATTTTCTAAACTTCAGAAAGTGTTTAATACTAGAGATTAAACTTTTTTTTTTTTAAATTTATTTTAGAATAACTTTTTATTGACAGAATCCATGTCAGGGTAATTTTTTACAACATTATCCCTTGCACTCACTTCTGTTCCAATTTTTTCCTTCCCTCCTTCCACCCCTCTCCCCTAGATGGCAAACAATCTTATATATGTTAAATATGTTGCAGTATATCCTAGATACAATATATGTATGCAGAACCGAACAGTTTACTTAAAAGTATACGTGCATACATCTTTGCTCTTAGAGATCTAGTTGTTAACCAGTTAGCACCCAACTCCTATATTCCTCTATAAATATCCCTTCAGGTCAACAGAAATGTCATAAAGGACTCTGGGAATGAAGTCATCATTAGTCTGAATTTCTGGTGACTGTAGGTTAATAATAATAATAACCACAATAACAATAATAATAAGTGGAACTTAATAGTACTTTAAGGTTTGCAAAGTGCTTTATCATTCATTATCTCATTTCAGTCTCATAACACTTCTGCTTGCTGCATCTCAGAACTCAAAAGTAAAGCAACTCAACAAGCTCTCCTTCAGCAGCAGAGATTACAGGTAAGTACCTCCATGTCCATCTCCCCTTTTTAATTTCAAATTTTTCTGGGCACTAACAATCTGTTTTCTTCATTCTAACAGTGATATCAAATGTAAAGAATTGGTTTTGAGTTTAATGTCTAGTGTTCTCTTTCCCATCTGAAGAAGTTAGAAAACATGGGAAGAAAAGCAATATTTGAAAAAGCAGACTATAATACTCACCATCTTGTTGCATTTCATTGTGCAGGTTTTTTTGGACCACTTACTACAGAACATTTTCCCACAGCACTATTAGAGTTGAAATGTAGATTCAGACTCTGGTGAAGAAGTGCAACTGATAGGACTGAGCATTCTAAGCAACAAAAGAATAGAATAAAAATTGAGCATTACTTTTATCAACCAGAACAAGAATTGAATACTACTGTTAATATAGCTAGAATACAGAAACTACATTGGTTGTGCTCTGAAATCTTATTTCCCATAAAGCAACTGAGGCTGCGATGACATAAATGTATTGCAAATCTGGAAATCTTAAAAAATGTTTTTTCCCCCCTTTTCTGAAACATCCTCTCCTTTTTGCATGCCATTACCCTGGCAGCTCTAATGCAAGCATAAATTGGACTCTCCTAAAGCAATGTGCATGTTCCTCTGTGTGATCTCCCAATGCCTGTAGCAGAGTTCTTTTCCCTAGGGTAAGGAGAGTGAACTTAGCTGACAAATCAGATATGTAACTCTTAGAATGAATCTGGGATGTGGCTCATCTTCACTTTTGATGACATCTGTGTTCAGGATCTGTAGCAGCATAAGCTCAGACTCATACAAAAGAGGGAAATATACATGTATCATCCAAAGCAGAAAGGGGAATAACCAGGAATCCCAGATCACTAGCACCATGCTACAGTGTGCTTCTAGAGAGTCTCACCTAATTACAAATCAATCAGAAATTGAATGCCTTGCCCCTTGAGCTATCACTGTTTATTCTATTCTATTCTATTTATCTATTCATTTGCTAAACCATAGTCGAAATTGAAAAAAAAAAAAAAAAAAAAAAAACAGACCGCTCATTGCTCTACATTTACTCACGGTGCTGCCAGATGGAGCTAATGTTATCCATCTCCAACAGAGACCCCACTGAAACAAAGAAGTGCTTTTATTCCTTTTTACCTATTTCTCTATCTCACACCCCAATAGAAACTGTTTCTATTCTTTTTTCCCCTTGCATCTTCCCATCTGCATTATTTTTCATTTCTTTCAGTCATAAATCTGACTCTTCATGACACTCATATTATTGGAATGGCTTGCCATTCCTTCTCTAGCTCATTTTATAGATGAGGAACTAAGGCACAAAATCACACAGCTAATGTCTTGAGGTAGGACTGGAACTCAGGACAATGACATTTCTTGACTCTAAGAATGATCTAACTGGTTATCCTTCTACCTGTGTGGTTGTTCATTCTCATTCTTACTTGCTGTCTCATCCATATCATGTTTCCTATGAGTGTTCCCTTAAAGTTTTGTGCTAGGTCTTCATTTATCTCTTTACACACTCTCTTTTGACAACTTTTTCAGTACCCATGGGTTTAACAATCATCTTTATACAGACAAATCATAAATCTACTTTATAACCTCAGTTTCTAACCTGAGCTTCACTTCTGAATTGCCAATTGTGTATGGGACAATTTTCAATCTGGATATCTCAGAGCTATCTCAAATTCAATATGCACATAACTGAACTCATTATCCCCCCAAACCCCCAACATTCCCCTCTTCCAAATTTTCCTTTTTCTGACAAAAGCACAATCATGTTGCCAATATTTCATGTTACGCTGGAATTAATGCATTTAATCCACATATCATGGTTGCCAAATCTTGCCATTTCTGCTTCTCTTGCATCTGACCACTTCTCTTTACTCACAATTACTACCCCAGTTTAGACTTTCATCACCTCTTAACTATATTATTGCTATAGCTTTATGACTAGTTTCTCTTCTTATGTGCAGATTTGACCTTGACACTCCTTTACTCAACCACTATAATTATTCCCTTTTGTTTTTAGGATGAAATATAAATTCCTTTGCTTACCTTCTAATAGCCTTTACAAACTGGCCCCATATTCATTCCAAATTCATCAAATATTACTCCTTCCTCACATTCTGTAATCTAGTCAAACAAGCTTATTTGTTCCTTAGACATCAAACTTCTATCTCTGTGCCTTCACATTGATCATCCTTCTTATTTGGAATTTATTCTTGCATTATCTCCACCTCCTTAGATAATTTCTCTTCCTTAAAGACAGGACTCTAGTACCATTTTTGATTTTCTCAACTCTGAGTTCTCTTTTATAAAACTTACCTTGTAATTTTACTATCTTGAATTTATTTGTATTTATTCCCTTATATTTATTCTGTATCAATTAATCAATAAACACTTATTAAGTGTTTGCTCTGTATTAAGCATAGTGCTAATTTCTGGGGATACAAAAAAAAAAAAGCAAAATACAGATCTTTCCCTTCAGGACCTCAAAATCTAATGAGGAAGACAACATGCAAACAAATATTTGCAAATCAAGCTATATACAAGATAAATAAGAAATAATTGATGGGGAAAAGGCACTAGAATTAAGCATGAATTAGGGAAGGCTTCCTATAAAACATAGGATTTTTGTAGAAGGAAGAATCCTATAGAAGATTAAAGTGGAAGAGGGAGATGTTCTAGGCACAGAACTACAAATACTGGGAGTATAACAAATTACATCTATAAAATGAGCTAGAGATGACACTCTCTCTAGGGAGAGTCGGAGAAAATGCCTATAGCTTCAAGTTGGAGTGACTTATTTTTGAGATAGCCAGGAAGCCAGTGTCATTAAATTAGAATAGTTATCAGGAGCATGGCATAAAAAATGTGGGAAAGTAAGGTATGGCTAGGTTATAAAGGATTTTAAATGTCAAAACATTTTATATTTGCTCCTAGGCAATAGGAAGTCAATGGAGTTTAATCAGAAAGAGACCTGATCAGATCTGTGTTTTAGGAAAATAACGTCATTGGCTGAATGGAGAATGGATTCAAGTAGAGAAAAGACTTGTTGAAGGCAGACTATTATAGTAATCAAGCAGAGGGATGTTGAGGGCCTGCACTAGAGTGGTGACAGTGTCAGAGGAAAGAAGGGGGAATATTTGAAAGATCTTGTAAAAGGGAAATTTATAAGCATATGGAAGGGCAAAAAACAATGAAGACTCTGTCAATATAATTATATGATTTTAAAAACTTTTATTATTGACACAATTATTTATGTTAATAGTTTTGCTTCTGCTAAACCATCCCTGCATTCCTGATATAAATCCAACTTGGTCACAATGTTTAATCTTTGTAATATACTGTTGTAATCTTTTAACTAGTATTTTATTTAGGATTTCGCATTCAAATTCATATTATTTACTTTTTCCTATTTTTACTCTTCCTGATTTAGATGTCAGTATTATATTTGCTTCATAAAAAGAGTTTGGTAGGTTCCCTCCTTTATCTATTATTCCAAATAATTTATTTAATATTGGAATTGCTTGATCTTTAAATGTTTGATAAATTTTACTTACAAATCCATCTGGTCTTGGTGTTTTGTTTTTTTTTCCTTAGGTAAGTCAAAAAAAAATATGTCCTATTCAATTTATGTTTCTAAAACAGGTCTATTTAGATATTCTATTTCCTCTTCCTACGTCATGAGACTGGGGGAGCAGGAAAATGGTTTTTCAAGTAGGGAAAAGACTTGTTGAAGGCAGACTATTATAGTAATCAAGCAGAGGGATGTTGAGGGCCTGCACTAGAGTGGTGACAGTGTCAGAGGAAAGAAGGGGGAATATTTGAAAGATCTTGTAAAAGGGAAATTTATAAGCATATGGAAGGGCTTATAGAGAACAGAGAAGGTAGGAGTAGGAGGAGATTTAGGGGGAAAAAACAATCATACTGAGTTTAAGATGTGTACAGGACATCCATTTTGAGATTCCTGAAAGGCAGCTGGAGATGTGATATTAGAGGTCACTAGAGAAATTGGAGTAGGAAAGGTAGATTTGAGAATCATCAACATAGAGATGGTAATTAAATCCATGGGAGTGGTCACGGTCGTCAAATAAAATAGTATTGGAGGAGAAAAGAAGAGAGCTTACAGAGCCCCAGGGAACACCCACTTTTATGGACATAATCTACAAGAATATCCAACAAAGGCGACAGAGAAGGAATAGAAATATAAGAGGAAAACTGGGAGATGGTAATGTCTCAAAAATGTAGAGAGAAGAGTATATCAAGGAGGAAAAGATGGTCAAAAGTGCCCAAGAATACAAAGAAGCCAAGGATTGAGAAAAAGCCCATTGGATCTAGCAACTAAGAGATCATTAATGGGCAGAGCCAAGATGGTAGAGAAGACACATGTGTCATTCTAATCTCCTCTCCTACCCTCACTACTAATTACCAAATTCAGCCTCACAAATAGTGCTTGACTAGTAAAATCTACAAATACTGGGAGTATAACAAATTACCAACCGAGGATAATCTGGAAGATTGCCAGAAAAGGTTTGTCCTGATCAGCAGGAGCAGGCCAGCACAGGCAGGGAGGTAGAATGCAGAGGCTAGTACACTGAGTGGATAGGAGCGGGGCCAGTCTCTGTGGGTGAAGATTTTGCAGGGAGGACTTTAGCACAGGTTGGCTGCTCTGCTTTGGTTGCACAGCAGTATACCAGCAGAGAAGTTACAAAAAGGGCAAAGGCAGGGTATACTCCAAAAAAATGCCAGAATCTAACAGGATCTGGCTACACTCATCCAGCACTGGAAGTGACTCAGCACAGACCACAGCACAGCAGTGCAGCTGCATTCTGCAGCACAGGGCTTTTGCCTGGGGCAGTCACACTTCTGTATAGCAGGAGAACTCTGCCTGGGACAATAGAACTTCCATAGCTCAGCTGTGCTTCCCAGGGCAGAAACACTGACAGTGTGGGGTTTTTGCCAGGGCACTTCCACAGCTCCACTGCTCTTAGCAGCCCCTTTGCAGGACAGCTACTGTCCATATATCTATCCCTGCTCTGCAGAGGAAGCTGGTAATCTTGCCCTGAAGGCAGACCCTAAGGGTTTTTTTAAAAAAATGAGTAAAAAAGTCAAGCATACACTAATAGTCAATAGCTCCTACACATAAAAAGAGCAAGTTTTCAAGCTTGAGGAGACTAATAGCTCCAGACAAAATCCCAAAGGAGGATGTAACCTGATCTCCATCACACAACGCTCTTCTTGAAGAAATTATAAAAGATCTTAAAAGAGAGCTAGAAAAAAATGGGGAAAGGAAAGGGAAGCTCTGCAAGAGAGTATGGAAAAAGGATATAATTCACTTAAAGAAAAATTTGATAAAGTGGAAAAAGAAAACAACTTCCTGAAATGTGAATTGGAAAAGGTAAAGAACTCCCAGAGAAACAGAATTTGTGAACTGGAAAAGATAAAGAACTCCCAGGAAAGTAGGATTTGTGAATTGGAAAAAGAAAATAACTCAGTAAAAAAAAAAAAAAAATTAGTGAAATGGAAAAAAAAAATTCCATAGACCAAAACAACTCATTTAAAAACTCAATTGGACATATACAAAAAGAAGTAAAAAAAAAAGCTAATGAAGAAAATAAATCATTAAAAATCAGAACTGAACAAATAGAAATGAATGATTTGTTGAGACATCAAGAAAAACATCAATACAGTCAAGCAAAACAAAAAAAAAATGAAAAATTAGAAAAAAATGTTAAATATCTACTTGAGAAAAGAACAGATCTGGTAAACTGATCTAGGGGAGATAATCTAAGGATTATTGAACTTCCTGAAAATTATGATGAAAAAAGTACCTAGACACTATTTTACAAAAAATCATCAAAGAGAACTGCCCAGATGTAACAGAATCAGAAGGTAAAATAGGCATTGAAAGAATTCATTGAACACCTTCTGAAAAATACCCTAAAATGAAAACGCCAAGGAATATTGTGGCTAAATTTCAGAACTATCAGACTAAGGAAAAAATATTACAAGCAGCCAGAAAAAAAAATTCAAATACTGAGAAGCCACAATAAGGATCACTCAGGATCTAGCTGCTTCCACATTAAAGGATGAAAGGGCCTGGAATCTGATATTCTGAAAGGCAAAAGAACTTGGAATGCAGCCAAGAATAAACTACCCAGCTAAGCTGAGCATTTTCTTCCAGGGAAGAACATGGACATTCAATGAAACAGGTGAATTCCATTTATTCCTAATGAAAAAACCAGAGCTAATCAAAAAATTTGACCTCCGAGAGAAGCATAAAAGATAAAAAGAACTCTTGAGAATTGTATTTCTGTTATGGGCATACATAAAGAGTACATGTATAATTTGATTTTACTATTATAATACTAAAAAAAGGAAGTAGAAGTGGAGAGGGGATAGTATCAGAAAAAAAGGGAAAAGGGGAGATAAAAAGGGAAATTACATCCCACAAAGAGACAAAGGAAATCTATCATATCTGAGGAAATTTAGGGAGGAGGAGGAACATTGTATGAATTTTACTCTCATCAGATTTGGCTCAAAGAGAAAATAATTGACATAATTGGTGTACAGAGAAACTTCTCTCACTTCATTAAAAAGTGGGAGAGGAAAAGGGAAAAGGAAAAGAGTAATAAGGGAAAGGAGAAAGGGAAAGGATTCAAAGGGGGTGGGAGAGATTCTAAAGAAGGAGAATTGCGTGAGGCAAGTAAGGTCCATAAGTTTAATACTGGAGAGGGAGGCAAGAGAGGGTAAGAAAAAGAAAAGCATAATCTGGGGATAAAAAGATGGCAGGAAATACAGAATTAGTAGTTTTAATCAAAAATTTGAAAAGGATGAACTCTCCCATAAAGCAGAGATGGATAGCAGACAGGATCAAAAGCCAGAAACCTACAATATGTTATTTACAGGAAATACATTTAAATCAAGGAGAGATATACAGAGTAAAGGTAAAAGGCTGGAGCAGAATCTATTATGCTTCAGGTGAAGTCAAAAAAAGCAGGGGTATCTATTTTTATCACAGATCAAGCAAAAGTAAAAATTGATCTAATTAAAAGAGATAAGGAAGGAAACTATATCTTGCTAAAGAGTAGCATAGATAATGAAGCAATATCAATACTAAACACATATGCACCAAGTGGTATAGCATCTAACTTTCTAAAGGAGTAGTTAAGAAAGTTGCAAGAAAAAATAAACAGCAAAACTAGAATAGTGGGAGATCTCAACGTTGCACTCTCAGAATTAGATAAATCAAACCACAAAACAAATAAGAAAGAAATGAAAGAATTAAATAAAATATTAGTAAAATTAGGTATGATAGATCTTTGGAGAAAACTGAATGGAGACAGCAAGGAGTACACTTTCTTCTCAACAGTTCATGGAACCCATACAAAAACTGGCCATATATTAGGACATAAAGACCTCAAAATTAAATGCAGAAAGGCAGAAATAGTAAATGCTTCCTTTTCAGATCATAATGCAATTAAAAACCACATTCAACAAAAAGCTAGGGGAAAATAGACCAAAATGTAATTGGAAACTAAATAATCTGATCCTAAAGAATGGGTGAAACAGCAAATCATAGACACAATTAATAATTTCACCCAAGAGAATGACAACAATGAGACAACGTACCAAAATTTGTGGGATGCAACCAAAGCAGTAATAAGGGGAAATTTTATATCTTTAGAGGCTTACTTGAATAAAACAGAGAAAGAGAAGATCAATGAATTGGGCTTGTAACTTAAAAAACTAGAAAAAAGCCAAATTAAAACCCCCCAATCAAATACTAAACTTGAAATTATAAAATTGAAAGGAGAAATTGATAAAATTGAAAGTAAAAAAAAAAAACTATTGAATTAATAAATAAAACTAAGAGTTGGTTTTATGAAAAAAACAGTAAAATAGATAAATCTTTGGTAAGTCTGATTAGAAAAAGGAAAGAGGAAAACCAAATTGTTAGTCTTAAAAATGAAAAGGGAGAACTTTCCACCAATGAAGAAGAAATTAGAGCAATAATTAGGAGTTACTTTGTTCAACTTTATGCCAATAAATTTGATAGCATAAGAGAAATGGATGACTACCTTCAAAAATATAGGCTTCTCAGATTAACAGAAGAGGAAGTAAATTGCTTAAATAGTTCCATTTTAGAAAAAAGAAATAGAACAAGCTATTAATCAACTCCCTAAGAAAAAAATCCCCAGGACCAAATGGATTTACATGGGAATTCTACCAAACATTTGAAAAACAATTAACTCCAATGTTATATAAACTATTTGAAAAAATATGGAATGAAGGATTCCTATCAGACACAGATATGGTACTGATACCTAAACCAGGTAGGTTGAAAACAGAGAAAGAAAATTATAGACTAATCTCCCTAATGAATAGTGATGCTAAAATCTTAAACAAAATATTAGCAAAAAGATTACAGAAAATCATCCTCAGGATAACATGACCAAGTAGGATTTATACCAGGAATGCAGGACTGGTTCAATATTAGGAAAACTATTAGCACAATTGACTATATTAATAGTTAAATTAACAAAACCCATATGATCATCTCAATAGATGTAGAAAAAGCATTTGATAAAAACCCAACATCCATTCCTATTAAAAACACTTGAAAGTATAGTAATAAATGGACTTTTCCTTAAAATAATCAGTAGCATCTATTTAAAACAATCACCAAGCATCATATGTAATGGGGACAAACTAGAACCACTCCCAATAAGATCAGGAGTGAAACAAAGTTGCCCATTACTATCACCATTACTATTCAATATTGTATTAGAAATGCTAGCTTCAGCAATAAGAGTTGAGAATGAGATTAAAGGAATTAGAGGAGTAATGAGGAAACCAAATTATCACTCTTTTCAGATGATATATGATGGTATAATTAAAGAACTCCATTGATTGTACTAAAAAGCTATTAGAAATAATCCACACCTTTAGCAAAGTTGCAGGATATAAAATAAGCCCACATAAGTCACCAACATTCTTATATGTCATTAACAAAATCCAACAGTTAGGGTTACAAAGAGAAATTCCATTTAAAGTAACTGCCAATAGTATAAAATATTTGGGAATCTATCTGCCAAGGGAAAGTCAGGAACTATATGAGCAAAACTACAAAACACTTTCCACACAAATAAAGTCAGGTCTAACCAATTGGAAAAATATTAATGCTTTTAGATAAGTCAAGCAAATATAAAGATGACAATACCACCTAAACTAATCTATTTATTTAGTGCTATACCAATCAGACTCCCAAAAAACAATTTTAAGACCTAGAAAAAATAACAACAAAATTCATCTAGAAGAACAAAAGGTCAAGACTTTCAAGGGAACTAATGAAAAAAAAATCAAATGAAAGTGGCCTAGCTGTACCAGATCTAAAACTATATTATAAAGCAGCAGTTACTAACACCATCTGGTATTGGCTAAGAAATAGACTAGTTGATCAGTAGAATAGGTTAGGTTCAAAGGACAAAACAGTCAATAACTTTACTAATCTAGTGTTCGACAAACCCAAAGACCCCAGCTTTTGGGATAAGAATTCACTGTTTGACAAAAACTGCTTGGAAAATTGGAAATTAGTATGGCAGAAACTAGGTATTGACCCATACTTAACACGGTACACCAAGATAAGGTCAAAATGGGTTCATGATCTAGATATAAAGAATGAGATTATAAATAAATTAGAAGAACATAAGATAGCTTACCTCTCAGACCTGTGGAAGAGGAAGAAATTTGTGACCTTCAATAAAGAGAGCTAATTCAGTTTCAATTGATCAAGGATACAAAAGCAGCTACACCCAAAGAAAGAACACTGGGAAATGAATATAAACTGCTTGCATTTTTGTTTTTCTTCCCGGGTTATTTATACCTTCTGAATCCAATTCTCCCTGTGAAACAAGAAAACTGTTCGGTTCTGCACACATATGTTATATCTAGGATATATTGTAACCTATTCAACATGTAAAGGACTGCTTGCCATCTGGGGGAGGGGGTGGAGGGAGGGAGGAGAAAAATCGGAACAGAAGTGAGTTCAAGAGATAATGCTGTAAAAAATTACCCTAGCTTGGGTTCTATCAATAAAAACTTATTTAAAAAAAAAAGAAATTTGTGACCAAATTATTGATCACAAAATAGAAAATTTCTATTATATCAAATTGAAAAGGTTTTGTACAAACAAAACTAATGCAGACAAGATTAGAAGGGAAGCAACAAACTGGGAAAACATCTTCACAGTTATAGGTTCTAATAAAGGCCTCATTTCCAAAATATATAGAGAATTGACTCTAATTTATAAGAAATCAAGCCATTCTCCAATTGATAAATAGTCAATTTTCAGATGAAGAAATTGAAACTATTTCTAGCCATATGAAAAGATGCTCCAAGTCATTATTAATCAGAGAAATGCAAATTAAGACAACTCTGAGATACCAGTATACACCTGTCAGATTAGCTAGGATGACCAGAAAGATAATGCGGAATGTTGGAGGGGATGTGTGAAAACTGTGACACTGATATATTGTTGGTGGAATTGCAAATACATCCAGCCAGTCTGGAGAATGATTTGGAACTATGCTCAATCAAACTGTGCATACCCTTTGGTTCAGCTGTCTTACTACTGGGCTTATATCCCAAAGAGATTTTAAAGAAGGGAAAGGAACCTGTATGTGCAAGAATGTTTGTGGCAGCCCTCTTTGTAGTGGCCAGAAACTAGAAACTTTGTGTATGTCCATCAACTGGAAAATGGCTGAATAAATTGTGGTATATGAATGGTATGCAATATTATTGTTCTATAAGAAATGACCAGACGGATGATTTCAGAGAGGCTTGGAGAGACTTACATGAAATGATGCTGAGTGAAATGAGCAGGACCAGGAGATCATTATATACTTCAACAACAATAGTATATGATGAGCAATTCTGATGGATGTGGCCATCCTCAGCAATGAGATGAACCAAATCAGTTCCATTTGTTCAATAATGAAGAGAACCAGCAAAGGAACTCTGGGAAATGAGTGTGAATCACATAGCATTTCCAATCCCTCTATTTTTATCTGCCTACATTTTTTATTTCCTTCACAGGTTAAGTGTACACTATTTCAACGTCTGATTCTTCTTATGCAGCAAAATAATTGTTTGGATATGTATATGTGTATTGTATTTAACATATACTTTAACATATTTAGCATGTATTGGTCTACTTGCCATCTGGGGGAGGGAGTATGGGGAAGGAAGAGAAAATTAGAATAAAAGGTTTTGCAAATGTCAATGCTGAAAAGTTACCCATGCATATATATCTTGTAAATAAAAATCTATAATAATAAAAAAAGAGGTCATTAGTAACTTTGGAGAGTGAGTATTTTCAGGAGAATGATAAAGTCAGAAGAGTTCAAGAGGAGATTGCACTTTTAATATGTAATCGTTGCTTCCTCACTAGGGTGGGTAGAGATGATTTTGTTCTTCCTATTTGTATTTCCATGCCTATCTCAGCACTTGGCATGCAGTATGCATTTAATAAATATTTGTTAGTTGACTGACAAGAGTACTTATTAAGCATTAATTGAAGTGTCAAGCATTATATTAGGTAGGGGCAAAGGGTAGAAAGACAAAAATAATGAAGCATATCTGGTTTTCAAAAAGCTAATAATCCATACCAGCTCTAACTAGTCTTTAAAAGTCTTGCTTTATATATTGGAGCATGACAATTTTCTGGCATACTCTGTGCTCTTCAATGTTTTTTTTTTTTTTTTGCTTAACTATTTATACTTTTCCATATTCCATATACATTTCCAATTCCATATAGGCTGTTTCCAACAATAAGTTTAATTTTCACTTTTCCTTTAAAAAGCCATTACATTGTTCTAATCATATGATTATGATTAGAATTTTTAAAAATCCTAATTTTTCTCAGAAATATTTGTGCAAATTCTTCTTTGTCCAACTATAGAACAATGAGCACTTACATATAATTACTATAATTATTTTTTAATCTTCTATTATGGATAATAGTCTATCAATCAGCATAGTTTGTGCATTTAGACATTTAATCAAAATGTTCTGTCCAGTAAATTGGTTATGTTATATGTACATATTTGGGTGGTTTAAGATAATTAAAGGAGATCATGATAGATCCCTGTTCCCCTAGCTACATTTCAACTCTGAAATAAACCTTTCTGCCAATATACTTTTGGACCATGACCTGCAGTGATCAAAGGCAGATAGCAATGCACTCCTCTAGCTAAATGGAATTGCATATTAGAATTTTATTAATAATGGACAAATGCAGGCCTCTGACTTATCCTTAGAGTGATTGAGTCAGAGGAAATTGAGGCAGGGCAGGAAAGCATGGCAAGCTATGTTTAAAGCTATAGATATATTCTATATCTATATAGCTATCATCTAGTAGCAAATGTCCTCTGAATGAGTGATTATATGGTAATAGTGTCAGTATATTAGAGAAGTGGAACTACAATGCATATATTGAATTTACATTTATAAGATATTAATTCATATATTATCACAGTTGGTGGGCAGATGGTACCAAAACATAGAGCACTGGGTTTAGAATCACAGAATCATCTTCATGAATTCAAATATAGCCTCAGACACTTACTAGCTATGGGAGCCTGGGCAAATCACTTAACACTGTTTGCCTCAGTTTCCTTATCTGTAAAAATGAGAGAAAGGAGCAAATGGCAAACCACTTCAGTATCTTTGCCAAGAAAAAAAAAAACCCAAACAGGATCATGAAGAGTTGGACATAACTGAAAATGACTCAGCAACAAAAATCACAGATGGCCAGACCCCATGACGATGGGGCAAGGATGTAGGAATACAATTGTCTCAAAAATTCCTCCTGGGCCTCCTCAAATCGTTAATTTGGTTAATAGACTATTACTCATGTAAATACTTGAGGATGGTTTGGACCAATCTGGTGTGCTAGGAAGAGTCTCAGGAACAGATTAGTATATAATTATCTAAATACTACCCTTTGCTAATCCAGTAATTCTTGAAACACTGAATTCATGAACATCTGAAAAAATGTTGGAACACTATTCAATTAAATGTCATAGCCTCATAATCATAAAGGTCACAAAACATATCTAAAAAGTTATCTTTCTATTATGCTTTGAGATCTGAACTGCGTTGTATGTGACTTGGAAATCCATTCTTTTGAATATTGCCACTGTTGCAAAGTGACTTAGATGAACCATTTAATTTACAGTTAAATAGGGTATATAAAGGATATTGGTTCCAATATTTAGGTCTCTCCATTTTTAATGAATAATAGCAGAGCTCCTACATGAGAGGTAGAAAATTGGATTTAATTCTTTTTTGTTTCATTCCCAGGAGCTCTCAGAAATATTGCCTTTAACTTCATTGATGATGCAGGCAACTAAGGCTAGGGACTCCAGTACCATCTTATTTGGGCTTTATTTAGGCTTGTCATTTTGTCCACTTATTCTGATAGAGCCTTACCTTCCTGGGTCATGGATATGAACTAATTTATTAGCTGTTATAACTATCACTGAAGGAATATGAAAACTCTGAATCACTTATCTTTCAGTCCACAAAGTCAGGCTAAATCTCTGATTTTGCTGTAAAGCCTTAGGAAGCTCCTCTCACTAGAAGTTATCCAGGAAAGTTATCGAGAACAATTATTTACCGGATATTTTAGAGGAGAACCTTTTGATATCTTCTTCTCCTTGAAATAACTTGAAAAGCAATTGCTCTGTAACAATGCTTTTAAGCTGTTTGGCTCTCAGCATGAGATTCCTTAAAGTGTTATTTTTTTAATTATTGAAATTTTATTTGAATTTTAAAAGTTTCTTTGGGAGGTAGATTTAATGACACAATTCCAGAAAAGAGAAATACAATTTTCTTAAAACAATGTCTTAAAACTTTCCTTTCAACATTCTATATTTATGTAGCTCTAAATCTATAACCCTACCTTTGACCTTTCAATTTTGTTGGGATGATTTTATATCAGCTTATTTGAACTTTTCTTGCTTTCCACTTTTTCAAACTGTTCATAATATTCTACCAGCATCTTCTGTTTTAGTATTTCATAAATGAGTTTGTATTCTAAATAGATGCTTCCCTTGACTGTCATATTTCTCCTCTTGGTGAAAAAGAAATCAAGTGTATGTTCTTTAGTGTTTTCATCACAGAGGCTATTTATGATAATTAAACTATTTAAAGAATAGTGATTATCAAGATCAAAATTTTTGCTTTTTAAAATTTTGAATTTTTACTATTGATAGATTCCTTGAATCTGGCAGATTAAAGATATTACCATTATTCTTAGTGTCTTCTTATTTTTATCCTTTTTTAAATTGCTCAATGATTTTGGAATTTATTCTCTATAGATGAGAATCTGATTACACAAAAACAGTTTTTACTACTTAGTAACATAGTAACATTAGTAACATACTGTTACTAATATGATTCTCACATCACAACTCGTTATTCCTTCTTTAATAATTTTTAGTCAACTTCATTTTTACTGATGGTGTTTGGTTCTCACCATGTGTAGGGACTTTGGCTTGTTTCTATGCAGTACATGCTCTGGACTTTCTCCCCCAATCCATATTTTGATTTTACTTCAGGTTTTTAGATGTCTGTCAGCTATATTTTTCCTCTGAATTCAGAGGTAGTCCTAGAAGTGTTTTTTAAAAAAATATTATATTTATTAATTTATAATTTATGGAATAAAATAAACATTTTCACAACAAAGTATAATCAAAAGGTTGGATATAAAAATGCAAATCTATTATGTACATTTTGCTAATCCTTTTAAATATATAATAAACTTATCATATAAATCTTTTCTTTCTTTTTTTTTCTCCTTTTTTTCTTCCGTACCCCAGGGCCATGATAGAGATGGCTCTCATTACACACACACACACAAAATAATATATATGTTTTATATATATATATATATATATATATATATATATGTATGTATATGTATATATGTGTATATATACATATGTATGTTGTGTATATATGTGTGTGCAAATATCTATCTATCTATCTATCTATCTATATATATACATATACATATATAAAATCATTCTACACATAGGAGTGGTTTTCTAATATTCACAAAGGACTCAAATCCCCAGTGACATACTCCTTACATGGTAATCAGTTGATTTCAATTAGTCACAGATTAACTATTTAAAATAGAACTTCACTGAGGTGATTATAATTAGTAGCAACCCCCCCCCCAAAAAAAAAAAAGAAAAAAAAACTCTTCCTAAGCAATGACCATACGCTCCCACAAGTAAATATGGAGTCTAGAGGAAAAATGAACTCAAGCCTAATGAGAATGATGCAACTTAGAAGTAACTCACAAATTCTGGTTGCTGGAAGTTTCTTCTTAGGGATGGTCCTTAGACTACGTTCATTAAAAATATTATCGCTTTTTTGCTACGTTCCTTTAATCTGCCTTTCCTTATTGCACTCCATCTATTTTAGGTTCATGATGTAGATATGACTGCCAGATGCTGTTATTTCAGGAATGTTGTTTGTACAATGAAGAAAATTCTAGGTACTCCACCTCCTTTGAAGTTCACTTGTTGCTGTTCTGCCTAAGGTAGAATGAGCAAGACAGAAAGGGAAGGAGATTGATGCTATTGGCTGCTGTTGGTTTTTTCCTTCTCCCCTTTCTTCCCCCCAACAAGCAATTTCTTCTCAGAAACATGGCTGGAAGGTTTCTATGTGGCTCGGACCTTGCTTGAATCCTTCAGTTGCAAACTGACTCACTATTTTATTGAATGAAAAACAGGGCATTTCCAATCTCACTATAGTATGATTTTAAATGGCTTTTAAAGACAACTAAATACATTGCCAACTTTTCACACTTAGACATACTCTCTCACTACTTAAAGTATCAAGACATGATATTTTACCATTTACTTGAATTCAAGTGAGGTAATTGATGGGTTGACTTAATGATCCCCTTTCTGATATCTAAAAGAAGCATTATGAAAAATGGACATGATCCTTCTGAATAGTCTACAGTTTTAAAAAATCGTTACATATTATCTGGTAAAGACAATAATTTCTTAAAATTTCTTTTGAAACACTTGCCTCAAATATTAGAGCAAAATAGATATTTAGAGAACACATTTAAGAAGTCATGGTCATGCATTTGTTCAGTGATTACATTTTTTTAATGACCTTAATGAAATATCATCTACTCTTGTGTACAGGAATTGTATCAGTTGGTCTGGAAATCAGTTACATAGTACTTGATCACTACTTTCTGTTAATCATATCTTTGACCAAAAACAATAAAATATGAACTATTTACAATAAATAAACAAAAAATCTCACCAAACCCAAAACCCAAAAAACTCAAAGTCCAGGATAAATGTCCATTGGCTGTACAGAAATGTTTACTTTGATTTATTTAAAAGCAAATTGAAGTGTCTTTAAAGCTTTTGTGTGTAGCCTTTAATTAATTGTAGTTAAGATCTGATGTTGTATTCTAAACACTTGATCTTTCTGCATTTAGTTTGCATCACTTAACTCCTACTAAAGCAAAAACAAATGCTACATGGCTTTAAGATGAATTGCATGGCCTTGTGTGTGTTCACCAGTGATCTTGTAGAATGGTTGCTTATTAGCTGCAAAAGATTAAGTGGTAGTTTAAAAAAATACTTCTTGTATCCATCTCAAGCCATCCCATTAGAAGATAAAAACACTGTACTTATAACAGTTGAACTGAAGATTTTTTAAGTAGATGATTATATGTGTGACAGAGTGACCTTCTTCAGCAAAAGAAGTCTGGGAACTCTGATATAATTAAAATGTAAGAGAAAACTAGAGTATCTAAGGAAATCTCTGCAATGTATTAGGTTAAAGATCAATTTGAATGAGACATCTGTAAGCATTATAGAACAGCCAAACTCAGATTTATCTACCTGAAGACAGAGAAGGCAAATCTATAAAAATTTTGATTTTGATCTTTTTTTTTTAATAACTTCTTATATGGTCTTTTCTTTTTAGAATCAAGAGCTTTCTGGAAGATAAAAAAGGAACATTTTCTTTAGTTTTTAAAAACTTTTTAAGAATTGTCCTCATCATAATAGTTGAGAATATTTTAAATTTTAAATTATTTATCTAAATGCTACAACTCCAAAATTTCTAGGAAACCAAGCATCTATTAAGAACTAAAAAATAAAAATTTTGGATTCCTTCTTTCCCCCTCAATTTTTATAAGTATTTTAAGTGGTCCTTTTTAAAAAGAGAATATGTGTCAGGCACAAGATTCTTCAGCAATACTATCCATCACTGCTATCATCATCATCATCATCATCATCATCATCATCATTACTATAATCATCAGTCTCACTAGTTACTGGCTGCTCTTCACTTTGTTCCTGGAGTATTTTTAATGTCTGAATAACTAACTGAAATGAACTGATTACCATGGAAGGAATGCATCACTGAGGACTTGGGTCCTTTGTGAATATCAGAAAATCACTCCTATGTGTAGAATGATTTTATATGTGTATCTACATCTATATCTATATCTATCTATATACACACATACACGCACATATATTCACAACACTGACATATACACCTATATATTATTTTGTCTGTGTGCTTAATGAGAGCCATCTATATGATGGGTCTGGGGTAGAAAAGGAAAAAAAAAGAAAAAAGATTTATATGATAACTTTATTATCTATTTAAAAGTATTAGCAAAGTCTACATAGCAGATTTGTAATTTCACATACAACCTTTTTTATTATACTTTGTTATGGACATTCTTATTTTATTCCATAAATTTAAAATGAGTAAATATATTTTATTTGCAATATAAATTATATTTTATAATAGGGAGCTGTTGTTTGTTTTTGTTTTTATTTTTCTGTTTGTGTTTTCTGATGTAAAAGAAGCAGTACCTGATTATATAAGCTATTAATGAATATGACATGGAGAACCCAGGATCTATTTTTTTTTTCCTACTGTGACTTATCTATTTATTCTGCCTACAGCCAACAGGTTAATCCCTAGAAAAAGTGTAGTCTTAGGGTTTTGCTTCCTGTTTACAAACCTCTAATGGCTTAACCTCCCTCCCTCCAACTAGGCTCTACTTATCTTCCTAGTGTTATCTTCTGTAATAATCTATTTGGCTTCTAGTCTTATAAACTTCATTGCTGTAGCCACTTAATCTTTAGCTATTAGCTTCCAGGATCTTTCCTTGAGCAAAAGCAATAGAAGGAACCTCTGTCAACAGCTTAAAACTAAGTCAGAGTTCAGCTATGATATAGTCTTACTACTAGTTCTATTCTAACTTGATATTCCACTAACCAGATTTTGTGTTTTCCCTCTGTGATCATTCTCCAATTTTGTGGTGTGATTTTAATAACTGCATCTTAGTTATGTCCCCTTATATCTGATATCTTGGTGGTCTGCTAATTCCCCCCTTAGCTTTCTGAGATACCTTTCATGGCACTATTAGAATTCAAGCTTCTGGAAAGAAGGGATTATTTTATCATTGGAATTTGTATCCCTAGAGTCTGGGTACAGTTTGTACTTAATAAATGCTTTCAGCTTGATTGGAATTTTGTCCTTGAATCTCAATACTTATTGACAGATATCTCAGATTTTTACTTTTCCAGGATGCCTAATGAACAAATTTCTGGTTCCCTCCTGTTATCCCTGCTCAATTCACATTAAGATTTATTTGATCTTTGGGTCCTGGCTTTCCCTATTCTGTTCAAATAAAATCATTGTGTAGATAACTAAACTCTGATTAAAACATATATAATGCAGCCAGTAGTCTTATTTAGATTCATCATTTACTAAATCACTCAAATGTAATTCAGAGAATGCAGAATTTTGACATAAAGATAGAAGTGACCGCAAAAAGATTCTTTAAATGCTGACAAAGATATGAGCTTTAGAAAGAGCTTGAAAGGCTAACCATTTGATTGTAAAACATATCTATCAACATTTCATCATTTTCCAACTCACATATTTTAGCATCATCCACATGTTAGTTATCTCTCCTAGCTTTTTCTTATCTGAAAATTCAATAAGCATTCCACCTATGCCTTTAAGGAATTGATTTTTTTAAAAAAGTAGTGAACATACCATAAACTAAATATAAGTCTCTATAGTATTCCCTTGGAGACTTCCTGCCATGTTGATGTGAAACCATTAATGAGCACTTTTGGTGTCCAAACATTAAACCAATTCTGAATTCATCTATTTAAATTACTATGTAATCTACATCTTTATTTTCCATATAATAAGAAAAGTATTTTATGTTATCGAATAACTTTGCTAAAATTTAGGTAAACTGTATTTCAACATCTTCCTGATAACTTAGGGAAATAGTCTAGGACTAAATTTTGTTTTTATGATCACTATAGAATTTTTAAAGAAACCAAAGTTAAATTACTGGCTTGAAGTTTATAGATGCTATTTTATATCTTTGTTTCTATCTCTTTGTCTGTCTTTTCCCCCACACCTCTTTACACTGGATTTCCCTATCTTGCCTAAACAAGAAGTACAGCAATAACTCCACAGCTAATCTCCATTGTGATTGCCAAGAAAACTTTGAAACATTCTCTTTCTGACTTGGGTTGGTATGTCCCTCTTTAAACAGCCTCTCCCCATCCCAAAGACTCACCTTTCTTTTATCCAACAGTGTAAGACTTTAGACCTCCAGGATCTCCAAGACCTCTTGAACTTAACAGATGACTAGTCTCAGTCTCTCCTATTCAGGCCCAAACTTTCTTCAGAATTTTGGCTTCTATTCATCAACTATTGAATATTTTGAACTGAATGCTCTGTAGACACCTCAAACTCAATATATATAAATAGGATTCATTATTTAATCCCCCCAAACCAGCTTTCTTCTGACCTCTCCTATTTTTGTCAAGAGGACCACTATTTTTCCAGTTACCTTATTTTGATTCATCTTACATTATACAATTGGTTGCCAGATCCCTATTATCTTTAAAATATCTTTTACATCTATCCCTTTCTCTTCACATATATAGCCAACACCTCAGTTAGATCCTATTCACTTGTCCCTGAACTTTTATAATAGTTTCCTAATCAGTTATCATGCCTCAAGTTTTTCCCTATTCTAATACATCTTACATATCATTGTCAAAATGATTTTTTAAGACACAAGTCTAATATTATTATTCCCTTGCTCATCAAATCCCAGTAGCTCCACATTACTTTTAAATGTCTAACAGAATAGTTTGTATATTTTCCCAGAGGTTATAATGTGCCACTGGAATTTAACAGGTGAAAAAATAACATGATTTTATACATGATTCAAGAATATAATTTTGTGCAAATTAAGACAACTCTGAGATGTCATTTCACACTTCTCAGTTTGTCTAGGATATCAGGAAAAGATGATAAATGTTGGGAGGGATTTGAGAAAACTGGAACATTAATACGTTGTTGGTGGAGTTGTGAAATGATCTTATCATTATGGAGAGCAATTTGGAACTTTACCCAAAGGGCCATTAAACTGGGCATACCCTTTGATCCTGTATCCGAAAAAGATCATATTTGAGCCTCTATCCCCAAGAGATAATAAAAAAGAGAAAAGGATCTGTGTATGCAAAACTGTTTGTAGCAGCCCTTTTTGTAGTGGCAAGGAACTGGAAATTGAGTGAATGTCCATCAGTTGAGGAATGGCTCAGTAAGTTATGGTATATGAATGTAATGGAATATTATTATTCTATAAGAAATGATGAACAGACTAATTTCAGAAAAGCCTGGAAAAACTTGCATGAACTGATGCTAAATGAATAGAACCAAGAGGACATTATTTGCAATAACAACAAGATTATGTGATGATCAATTGTGATGGATTTGGCTCTTTTAAACAATGAGGCCATTCAAGGCAATTCCAATAGATTGGTGATGGAAAATGCCATCTGTATCCAGAGAACTATGAAGACTGAATGTAGATCAAAGCATAGTATTTTCACCTTCACTTTTCACCAAAGTTTTTTTTTTTTTACTTTCTTGTATTTTTTTTCTCCTTTTGACCTGATTTTTCTTGAGCAAAATATGGAAATTTATTTAGAAGAATTACATGTTTAACATATCAGATTGTTTGCTGTGTTGGGGGAGAGAAGGGAAGAACATTTGAAATGCAAAGTATTGCAAAAGTGAACTATTTCCCATGTGTTTTGAAAAAATAAAATACTATTAAATTTTTTAAAAGAATATAATTCTGGCAATTGTGTGGAGCTTGTACTGGAGAAGGGAGAATCTTTAGGCAATGAGATCAATTTGCAGACTTTTACAATAGTCCTACTTACAAAGATAGGTGGCAAGGTGGCTCAGTGGATAGAGGGCTAGGATTTGAGTCTGGAAAACCAGAATTCAAATTTGACATCTGATACTTACTAGTTGTGTGATCCTTAGCAAGTTATTTAATCTTTGTTTGCCTTAATCCTCTGGAGAAAGAAATATCAAAACACCCCAATATCTTTGCACAGCTAAAATAGAGTGTCAGGCCTGGAGTCAGGAAAACTCATCCTCCTGAGTTAAAATCCAACCTTTGTACTAATTAGCTGTGTGATCCTGAGTAAGTCACTTAATCCTCTTTGCCTCAGTTTCCTCATCTGTTACATGAACTTCAAAAGGAAATGGCAAACTTTTCCAATATCTTTGCCAAGAAAACTCCAAAAGAGAACACAAAGAGTCACAACTGAAAATGGCTGAACAATGATACAATACAATAGTACAGGTGAAAAGTCTTGAAGGAAATAAAATGAGAGATGTTATAAAAGTAGAATCAATAAGACTTGAATGAATAATGCATGAGTATATCTTCCTAATATACTTTTTACCTATCATATTTCTTTTGAATAAGGTATACACATCCAAAACCTTATTTCAGTTACTAGTTTCATCTACCAATATTGATTATATCCATGAGATCAAATTTGTTTTCTTGTGTTAATATTTATAGTTTTTCTTGATTCCTGATTAAACTTTTGGTATTGTACATAGAGATCATAGATTGATAGAATAGTTATTGTGCTTTTTAAGCCCTAGGTATAAAAACATAAGCGAGCAAGAGAGTCTCTTCTCTCAAGGAGCTTATATTCTGATAGCAGAAACCAAATAGTCTGGGGAAGGGGAATAATAAGAAGCTATGTCTTCTTGTTTGGAAATGGATCCAGGAAAGAAGATAAAAACTTGGATATGGGAAAGGTAAGATTCATGTATCAAACCCAGTGGGATTCCAGGGGTAAAAGCCAAATTTGACAGGATAGTGAGACATAGTCTGTCTATAGAGTGATACCATAAATTTTAATACTGTCTTCTTTCTTGGATTTTATTCCTTGTGAACTTCCTAGTGTCTCAACCAATAGTTCGTCTTCTTTCATTTTCGTTATTCTCTCCAATATCCACTTGGAAGAGAGAGACACGAATATTTTTCTTTCTGCCACCTTTTTTTTTTTTTAATTTGCAAGACTCCAAACAGTTACATTCATTTTTCCTCTAGGTAATTATAATTTTAATGAATAATTAATAAAAAATGGCTATTTGGGTTTCTCCTAAACCAAAGATGAATTTTGGAGGCTTCTCAATGTTTATATCCCCTTGGAAGAGGGGTATTTCCAGCAAGTAGTAATCATTTCTGATTGGTGAACAATTAATGAAAGAATATTATAATGAAAGATAGACCTAATCTACTAAAAGATGGTGACTTTAATTAAGTCATTCTTACTCCTAGTTCACCCCTAGGCTCAGGATAATTTAGACAATTATATTTTTTATCAGATTTTGTTAGGCACACTTTTCCCTTGGCCAAGAGTTTTTCATTCCAGTATCTTAAGTCCAAATTCCCATTCTCAGATATAATCTTATTCCAGCTATTAACTTGAAAAATCACTTTTCCCTCCTTTCTGCATCCCTTACCTTTATTAGACAGCAATGAGGAAAACATCATTTGTACCCTATAGTTTTCAGTTTCTTGCCCAAGACTCATAAATTGGGAATACTTTCTAGATTCTTTCTCTAAGAATAATTCACCAGGAAGAAATATTAGTCATTTACTTTGACAAATCCCATTCATCAATCAATCAAAAAACATTTATTAAGTGCCTACTAAGTCCCAGGCATTGTACTTATCTGGAGCACACAAAAATATGCAAACCCTTTTCTAAAAGTACTTGAAATCTAATGAAGTCATAATAATTACTCTGTTATATCTTGGATACAGGCTCAAGAAGACAAAAGATCTCTCTATTATCATCAGAATGTTTTCCTGAGCAAAAAGCATTCTTTTCTTTCTTTAAGATTCTTACTAAATTATCTTTTTTTTTAATCAGGCAGTCAACAAGTGATATGTCCCAAGCACTGTTAAGCCTAATAATACAAATACATGACTGAGTCAATTCTACACAGTAGGAGCTTACATCCTATGTGATAGTTTCTGTGGCTTTACTTTATCATTCCTTGAAAGGCAAACAACAGCCTCCTGAGATCTCAATCACCTCTTCAGGAAGAAACTGAAATTTATTTTGATTTTTGTTTTTTTAGCTCCAAGGAAACATTTTCTTTCCTACTCCCCCTCTTGGACAGTTTTCTATTATCTCACTTCTCAAAGATTATTTACAATCTATGAGTTCTGTTCTTTTTCCTCCCCTCCATTTATTCTAGCTTTATTTTTTTTAAGTAAAAGAACACTTCATTGCATCATAACTGGAGTGTGGAAAGGTATTTCTTGAGTCACCTTACTATCTCTTCTAGGAATGTGGCCAATCTGCACTAGTAGCATAGATAAGCAATCACTTGGTTATAGCAGAAATACAAACATTGAATACTCAATGCAACTCACTTCAAAATTTATCATACTCCATAATAAAAGAGATTTCCAATTTTTTTAAGAAGAATTATTTGGGGGTGTTTATGCCTCATTTATCAACTATAACCTTAAGACCTTTTTAACTTCTTATCACCTAAAAAAATTGAAAGGCACACCTAATGTTCTTTCTTTGAATTCAACCAAGTCTTACTTCATTTTCTCCTTGTTTCTTCTATTTATCAATTTACTTTGCTTTCATGTTCTACTTAGTTTTCCTTATTTTGTCAACTACCTTTTCTCCTTCTATCCACTCACCTTTCCCTCAAAATCTTTTCTTCAGGTGTTTAATCTCTACTACTTTTCTTCCATCATTTTGACGATTCCTAGAGGTTGAATTCTTTTTCAGTTCAACATTCATTCACCTAATCCTCAAATTGTCCAAGGTTTCTTTTCACTTAAATTCATTCTCTAAATTTATTCAAGAGTCTAAAATCTTTAATAATCACTTTCTCAAATTTTTTTCTTCTACTTATTCAAGGTAAGTCTTTGTAACCACTTTTCCTCCTTTTTCTAACCTCACAAAAACTAGAAATAAAATCAAGTAGATAGTTCTCCTTCATTTTCTCTTCATTACCCTATATTTCTCCTCTGTCCTTCTTTTCACTTTTACAATTTCATTTTTAATTCAGCTCAGAGCTATCTTTTCTCTCACAAAAATCAAAAAGAAAATGACATCTTCCTTTAATTATTACTCTGGATTGCCAATTAATTCTATGTTATTTTCTTCAGATAGCAATGTTTAGTATATATGTCATCCTTGTATTTCTGTAGTTTTTACTTTACTTTGCATTATTTCATAAAAGTCTTATTCCTCATACATGTCTACATAAATTGCATATAGTGTTCTATTATGTTAAGATACATCTATGTCCCATGATTTACCTAACTCTTCCTCTACTGTTAGATATAGAAATTACTTCTAGGTTTTATTTTTGATTGCTATGACAATATTTGAACAGACAACTTTTTTTTTGTTTTGTTATTGAAAACACTGTCATACTATAATAATAACAATAGAATTAGTGGCTAAAAGGGTATAATTATTTTTATAACTTTAAATACATATTGCCTGATTGCTTCTTAAAGAGTCCACATTTGCAATTTTACCAACAGTGAATGAGTATACCTGTTTCTTTAGAGCTTTTTTACTCTCAGTATTGAATATCATTAATTTTTGTTATTTTTCCCTTATTTAATTGGTATGAGTTTATAGACTCATAGATCTATAACTGGAGAGGACTTCTGATGCCATCTATTCCAATCCCATTTTGTGCAGGTGAAAGCTCAGGCCAAGAAAAGCTTAGTGACAGAGGTAATAAGGATTAGCTAACTTCAATCATTACTTCTCCTATTTGCTACTTCCTCAGATGTTTTTTCAAAGTTACTTTTAATCTCTTATTAGTGAATTTGATCATTTCCCCAAGTAATTATTAATAATGTATTTAAACTTTTGAAAATTATCTGTTTATATTTCTTAGTCATTTATCTGTTAGGGACTTGAAGTTATAACTCTAACTACATAATAGTTTCTTATATATTTTATGCATCAATGTTTAATTTATTATGTTAGGCATAGATTTTCCTCCAATCCATTCTTTTATTTTCTTTTAATTGTGTTGTTGAATATATTTTTAATTTTCATGTAGTCAACCCTAATGATCTTGTTCCCAATAATTCCTTTCATTTGCTGAATAAAGAGGTGCCACTTCACAATAGAGAAAAATATTTCCTATTTTTCCATTTTTATAGTTCTTTGGAAAAAAGTTTTGATTTCTCATTCTTATGGAATTTAGTGAGGTAAGTGATATAAGATTTGGGTCCAAATTTTTTTCCCATCAAAATTGCAAACCAATTTTCTCAAGTACATTTGTTAAATAATACATTTTCCCCACTTAGTTTTTTTTTTCTAAAGGTTTGTCAAGTTCATACATTTTGTATACATAGATGGGATGTTATATACATATTATTATACACACACACACACACACACACACACACACACACACATATATATATATATATATATATATACAAACTCACATACACACTTATATAGTATATATTTAGTATATATGTTTTATATATATATACTAAATATATAGATAGCAAATATATAGTATATATTTAATTTAATTGATTTTTCTATTTCTTCCCTAGTACTAGATAGCTTTAATTATAGCTATTTTGTAACATGTTAAAATCTAATAAGACATAATCCTCTTCATCAGTTTTTCTTTTCAGTATAAAATTTTGTAATGGGCTGAGGCTCGAGTTGATGCACTGAGGTCCCAAGCACGTGAGGCTAAATAGTAATTGGACCATACTCTATTAATATATATGCTTGGAGAAAGATTGGCCCCCGCCCACTCTTTGTGCAAGTCCTGATGTGTTGTATAGGAAATGATGTTTTTGGTGGGTGGAGGCAAGGGAGTGAAAAGGGCAGCGGAAGGAGAGACTGCTGGCTGGCGTCTTGACACAGCTGCTCACATTGCCTTTGCAATGGCCCTTCAGCTCAGACGTCTCTCTCTGCTAGCTGGCTTCCTGTCGCAGCTGCCCATATTGCTATCACAATCTTTCTTGCCCATATTGCTATTGCAATCCTTTTTTCACCTCTTCATTTCAATAAAGATTGAAGATTTTCCCCTTAACCTGAATTCCTGACTCTGGCTGATTTTAAATATGCAATCATCACAATATTTAATATTCTTTTGATTCATTTGTTTTTCAAATAATTTGCATTATGAAGACCTTTGGTCTTCCATGGTATTACAATAATCCATAATAAATATAGATTCATTTGGAATAATATTGCCATTTTTACAGTATTAATGGAATAATGGATAGATCCAACTTCACAATCAGAAACACCTGGGTTCAAATAATTCTGATAAATACTGACTGGGTGATCATGTCATTTAACTTTCAAAGTCCAAGGTGATTACTACAATTGTAAATTTCAGGGCAGCTACTAATCTACATTGGGTAAATAAGATTTTGATAGAGGAATTTCCCTATACAAATTAAATCTCAGATTTAATTGGGAAAAAAAATCCAACCTTTTAATGTGAATATTTAATGTGTCTCCAGATGTTTAAGTCTTTATTATGGTCATTGTAGTTTTTTAATTCTTTTTGTCCTACATAGTTCTATATAGGTTAATTTCCAAATGTTAAAGCTTTTGTTGTTCTTGTAAACCTTATTTTTTTTAAGATTACATCTTTTAAAATTTTATTATGATTAATGAATAATGCTGATTATTTTTTATGTATCAAACTTTTATTTGGTAACTGCTGAATTCATTTACTGGGTCTTAATCTTTTAGGCTGAAGTGATTGGCTTTCCAAATTATACTACCATGTCATCTGCAAATAATGACATTTTGACATCTTTATTTCCAATGTTAATCCTGCTAATATAGTTTTCCTATTTTATTGCCATTGCTAGAATTTTTAATACCATATCAAATAAAATCAGTGGGTGTAGAAATCTTTACTTTGTACTTATTTTTAGAGGTACTGCTCCTAAGGTTGCTCAACTGCATATAATATTAGTTCTTGGATTAAGGTTGATACATTTTTCATTATATTAAGGGAAAAAATCCTCAATAAAATAGCTATCAGTTTTTGTCTTTTATTATGAATGAATATTGAATTTTAGTAAAGGCTTTCCTATATCTTATGAAATATGACCTTTTAAAAAGTTTCTTAGTATCTTTTTGGGGGGATTATATTTATAGTCTTTGATTTGGGAACAGTGTTGCATGTCTGATTTCAACTCTAATCATGAGGAATACTTTTATTTATGCATTGTTATATTCTATTGGTAAATATTTAGCTTAATATTTTTGCATCTATATTGGCAGCATTGTACTATAAGTTCTTCTAAAGTTATTTTTGTCTCATTTTAAAAATCAATGCCATATTTTTCCCCTTGGCTTTTTCTACATTTATGAATAATATATGTAACATATGGATATTATTCCAGGTATTTCTTTTTGCTTAACATGGTAATTTTTTAATGACTTGTCTTATTTCTTCCTAGAGATCAATCTACTTAGAAATATTCTTTTTCTGTGATGTCATTTGGCAGTTTATATTTTTTGTAGTACCATTTCCTTTAAATTTTCCTAGTACATTAGAATTAGAATATGCATAATTAGAATTAGCTGTGAACAGAAAGTCCTTTATAATTTTAAAAATTCGATTTCAAAAAATTTTACTTAGTTTCCCAGAAGTAATTTTTCAAATTCACAATGTTCTCTCTTTAAAAAAAATAAATTTGTCAATGGCTTATCAATTTCATTGGTCTATTAAAATAAATACTTTGTCAACCAAAGTATTCTTTTCCTTTCTATTTATTTCTGCTCTTATCTTTATAATATCTTTTTTACAAATTAAGCCTTGTTTGAGATTTCTTGAAATATAAAACAATACAAATAACAACACTTTGAATAATACTATTAAATGTTGTATGGAATAGAGATATATATACTTGAAAGAGGGGTTTGCTACTGCCATGGAGGAAATCTAGGATTCATGTTAAAAAAGATTTTCTAATAAATGAGTGACTACATAGATTCTTGTTTGCAGATAGTGTTCTGCTGATAGCACAAGATCCAGAGATAGTACAGAGCCTCCTAAATAAAAACTATAATTATTCCAAGACATTTATCTAATTATCCTCATGGGGAAATAAAACAAGTGGATAAAAAATATCTAATGTCTAGACCAAAAGTGCCAAATATTCTATGGCCCACAATACTTCATTGAGGGCTGGACAAAATTAAAATATAATTGGAAATACTTAACAAAATAAGTAAAAATATAATAAAACATAGAAGATGTTAAGATATGGTTTTTCTAAGTCAGTATGCCACTTAAAGGGGATCTCTATGTATAATTTAATGATTTCCAGTTTTTCTATAAGTCTCACACCACTAGACTACATTATGATGAATAATTGAATGGACAACCTTTAGTTTGGATCTGTTTATCAGTATGTAGCAACACACACATATAAATGTATATGCTCATGTGAATGTATGGCTACTTTCAAAAATATTAAGGAATAATTCTTTCTGTTTTTTTCAGTATAGAACACTGAACACTGAACAGTAACAGAAATAAGTCCTATGTTTTGTCAAAGGCTTTTTTGTAACTTTAGAAATATTCATTTGGTTTTCATTTTTGTTTTTGATTCATATTTTTTATTTTTCTAATGTTTCTAATTTTAATTTTAATCAAATCTGATCATAAGCAATATTACAAACTATGCCATTCTCTTTTATTTTACTTTTACTTAATATTTTATCTCAATATTATATTGTGATATTGTTGATAGCCCTTCTTCTTTGCTTTATTCTCTCTGGTTTTATAGCAAAAAGATATTTGTCTTTGTAGACAGTCTTATAGAGAATCTTAGAAGGTATTTTTTTCTCTCCTTTTATGAACAATGTATAGAGTTAATGATTCTTTGAATGTTAGAATTCAGTTGTGAATATTTAAGGCTATTTTTACTTTCCCTATCCTTTTGGTGTTCCTAATTTATATTTCTAAGAGTGTTATTTAGTTCACCATTTTAAATTTTGTTAGTATAGATATTCAATTACTTATATTTCATTTCATTTAAGTTTCAGTTTGTAAGCTATATATTGGGTATAAGGTTTTTCATAAATTTCTTTATTTCATTGTGTTTTATTGTAAATTTTGCTTCCTAACTTTTCTATTTCTGTCATAGGAATTTTCATCCTTTTAGGCATCCAATTGAGCAGCACTGGAGTCATCCCCACCTCTTCAATTGTTCTAACCCTGCATAGCTAATCCACTGTCAAAGTTAAATTTTTTTGTCTCCACAATATTTTTTGTACCTTAACTTTTCTTTCCCTTCAGAAAGTCACCATTTTTGTTATTATGTTATATTATGTTAATTTATGTTATCATTATTTGAACTATTGTAATAGTTTCTTAATTGATTCTCCTGCTTCCAGGCTCTTCTAACTCCATTTTCGTATCCATGCAGCTACTAACTGATATTCCAAAAATGCAAGTACGACTATATTACTTCCTAGTTCAAAGATTAAACTACCATCATGAAAGCAGCTAAAGCAAGTGCTGTGGAGCACTTAGAGATTGTTCAGACATCAAACATTCCCAAATTGTCCAATGCATCCTGATTTATTGCCCGGACTTGACTTTTGTATTGTCATTGGACTTCATTGGCTTTGGAAGAGTGAAGCTGGGGACTTTGTATGACTCTGTCTCACTTAAATCCAAATCACATAGGAATCAAGACATCAGCCATGGTATCAATGGTCCTCTTTGAAAACAAAGGATGAATATTTTGTTTGGCATTCAAAGTCTTTCAGAATCTGGTTCCATTCTCTATTTTCTGACCATTTTCCCTTTTTTCTTCCCTCATGTTATCTACATTTTAATCAAAATGACCTACTTTCTTTTCTTTAACTCAAAAAGTCCATCTTGGTACTCCATTCTTTTGCACAAATTGTTTTTCTCCTTGTAAACTCTTAGGTCCAATTCAGGTGCTTTTTCTGAGCACTGTAGTTATTAACACTCTCTCCTTTACAAAATTTCTTTGTATTTAAATTGTTTATATGGTATTATTGCAAGAATGTATTAGAT
Source organism: Antechinus flavipes (assembly GCF_016432865.1). Classification (NCBI taxonomy): domain Eukaryota; kingdom Metazoa; phylum Chordata; class Mammalia; order Dasyuromorphia; family Dasyuridae; genus Antechinus; species Antechinus flavipes. The sequence goes on along the minus strand of NC_067400.1, from coordinate 119,437,018 downwards.
CATTTATATTAGTTCAAAAACTTTTTACAACCAGAAGCATCAACAATTTTTACTATGTTCTATTCATATTTTTATTTGCTAAAGCACAGGAAACAATCTTGATCATTGATTAGAATGTAGGAATTAAGGAAATTTTGGGTGACAAAATTATGGAATAAAAGTAATCTGGTCTTCAAATTCTGTTGTAATTATGTTAGCATTGACATTTAGGGGTGTAACCATAGAGTAACCACTCTCAGGCTCAATTTCCTCATCTATAAAAAGGTCACAATAAGGTAAATAAGACTTATACAATCTGCCTCTTAGGAATGTTGTGAAGATAATGTTTTGTAAAATGTTATATAAATGTAAGTAATTATTATTGGTTTTATTTGTTTTATTGTTCAGTCATCTCTGACTTTTTGTGATCCCATTTGGGGTTTTCTTAGCAAAGATGTTGGAGTGATTTGCCATTTCCTTCTTCAGCTTATTTCATAAATGAGGAAACTGAGGCAAATAAATGATTTGTAGAGGGTTACATAGCTAGTTTAGTGTCTGAGGCTAGATTTGAACTCATGAAAATGAATTTTCCTGACTTCAAGCCTGGCATTCTATTCACTGTACCACCTAGCTGGCCATTATTAAATGTAGGCAGACTCAGTGAAAAGGTTATAGGTATCCATACATTCAAGGACTGAAAAAATATGTACACAAATAATAATGAATTAAAGCAATTAGTGTGTACACATCATCATGATTCCAAGTCAGCTGTCAATCAACAAGCATTTACCATGTGATTGTCATTGACCTAAGTCCCAAGGGTACAAAGAAAAGGCAAAAATAGTCTCTTTTCTCAAGGAGGCTATATTCTAATGGGGAATATGACATAGGTAGATGTAAGCTACATATGGACTAGATGAAGATATGGTTGGAAGGCAAAGTGGCAACTAGAAGAACTGGGAAATGCCTCTTGCAGATCATTGAACTGATTATTATTAAAATTTTTTGAAGATGTAGCATATTCTTTACAAGTAACACTATAGTTATCCCTTCCATATTGCAATATACATATACATACATATATACATATATATACACATATGTGTGTGTATATTATAAAATTATACAAAAATTAAATGGGATTTGGATGGAATAAAGGAAGTCACAAATGACATGCAAAGGCCTGCAGATGATAGAGAACATGTCTTTTATCACTTAACCCAAATTTTACTATATGACACTGAAAACACTCCATAAAAGAAAAAGAAAAGAATCAGATTTCTTCTATGGTACAAGAGGAGAGCCAAAAAATTTTACGTGGATTTTCCAGATCAAGGGGGTGTATGCTCCTAATCCTCATGATGTGAAAGGATAATGGTATATCATTTGTGTCATTTTTGCTGACTTGAACAATTATCACTATGGCTGCATGGCAGTTGAGAGTCACAAATAAGATCAACACTAGGATTACTGTAGAATATATTGAGTAGGAAATATTGGCACATATGATAGCCTCTGATGACATAACTTATACCTGCCATACTGGGCTTGTAAAACTAGCGGTTCCCTGGGACATGGTCCAAAAGATATCTAAACTAACTGGACTTATAATAGAATAGAGTTTTCTATGAATTTCACCACCTTCCTGATTGAAAGTCAACTAGGAAAAGGGAGAAGCAAAGATTTTGATCTGAGTCTGATTATGATGGTAGCCTCCAATGATTGAAAATTTAGATTTTGCTGGAAAAGAATAATAATTCTATTTAACCCAACTAGAATCTATTAAATATTTATTGGGAGGCCAGGACTTCATTCTGTGCTGTGGAAACTAAAAAAGAAATGGTTCACTGTCCTTAACCCCAAGGAATATGTCCATGCATACATACAAAATAGCTAGAGAACAACATATTATTAACTCTGGCTTCTAACTAACAGAAATGTCATAGGATTTGAAACTCAAAAGGGACCTAAGATATTAATGACTCCAATCTCATTTTACCAGGGATCTCTGCTGCTGACTTTTTTTTGTGACCCATATCATCATTCAGTGAAGTCTTTTGCCCAAGAATACACAGGAAATCAGTAGCAGAACAAAGATCCAAATGTAGATATTTTGACTAGAAATTCAATGTTTATTTTAAATCTAAAAAATGTTTAATACTATATTGTTGTCCTTCTAGTATAATATAACTCTATCAAGCATGGGGATTGGGGAAGGGGGGATTAATATAATAAAAAGCCTAACATCTCATTTCTGTGCCAGCCAGTGGCATAGTAGATAGAGCGACAGCCCCAGATTCAGGAAAATCTGAGTTCAAATCCAGCCTCCTAGATTTATCCTGAGAATTAAATGAGAAACTTGTAAAATGCTTAGCATAGTGTCAGGCACATAATCTATATTATATAAAAGCTAGGTAATCATTATTATCATTTTTATTATCATTATTTCTTCAGATCATTTTTGCAAAGTGGAGGAAAGGGATGGAATAGAGCTGAGATAAATAAATGGGCTTCCTGAGAAAGTCAGGAGGGTCGATGGGAAGGACTCACTGGAGTCTAATGCCAGGAGGTTAATGAGAGACTTCAACTCAAATGATCTGTTGCAAATAATTACTCAAAAAACAACAAAAAAAGAAATTATCATGAACTATTCAGCCAGAACAAGGTCAGTGATTTGGGTATTTGATGAATCACATCATATTGCAGGACAAAGCAGAATAACAACAACAGAATGTAATAGTAATAATAATAATAATAATAATAATATAATAATAATAATGATAATAATAATTTACACATTGAATAAATAACATAGAATAAGCAGATACCAACATTTATATAATGCTTTAAGATTTCAAAATGCTTTACAGCTATTTTCTCATTTCTCATAAGAATGCTATTAAGTAGGTGCTATTATTATTCCTGTTTACAGATGAAGAAATTGAGGCTGGCAGATTAAGTGACTTCCCCAGGCTCACACAACTAGTAAACATCTGAATTCATATTTGAATTTCAGTCTTCTAGACTTCAAGGCCATCACTCTATTGTCTGAACAACCTTACTACTTCTAGTATTAACCAAGTAGAGCAAATATGTGGGAGAAAGGGTGTAGTGTATTTATTCAACTTTTGCTATTTCTGGAACTTCTCATATATCAGTTTCTTTTTTCCTCTGAATGTCTTTTAATATTTAACTATCCTACATGTGATAAAATAAGGCAAGGAGATATTAAAAGATTTAAATAGCCCTGATCTCCATCAATGGGTACAGTTGAATGTAGACTGTTTCACCCCTAAATATATTGGGAGGAGAGGACTTCTTGGACCTTTTGACTTTGGATTTGACATGCCAGCAAAGCTAAGCCAACAAAATCACTACACAGTGTTACCCTATGCAAGGGAGAGATCAAGTCCATAGATTATGAGATAGAAGCTCTTAATGAGGGGACCTGTGATTTTGTTTATTTAAAATATTCTGATAAATGGATTTCAATAAAATTGATTTCTTTTATAGCTCTGTATACTCTATTTTATGCATTTAAAACCCTCACTCTAATAAGGGGCCTATACATTTCATTAACTTGACAAAGAGGTCTATGATACATAAAAAAAAGGTTTAGAACCCTTTCCCTGGAGGGGAATTCTTAGCTCGGTAATGAATCTATCAGTCTTAAAGGAACTGATCAATAACTATGTGCTAACTATGACATTTTGGAAAAATAGTAGAGCTATAAATACAGCTATAAAGGGTCATTTAGTAATGGTGACATTACCAAGCAGAATGTAGAACTGGGGACATCTTGCGACCCTCCTCTCTCTGATAGATGCCCATCGTTATTTCCACCATACTACCAAGGATGGGCAGATGGAAGGGTTCTTTGTACTAGAAGAGTATAAACTCTAAAAGGGATGGCATGTAATTTATTCATTTTCATATCCTCCCAGTAGCTAGTACAATGTCATACACATAATGGGCACATAATTATTTGTTTTCTTTAATGGATTTGTCCAATATCATATAGTAAATCAATAGTGGAGGGTGAGTTAGGAGTAGCCCTAACTCTTCCCAGTATTCTTTCCACTAGACCGTGCTAAGCCAATTTAGCAATTTATAGAAAACAATTCTAATTTAGAGGACATCCATAATTAAAGATTGGCTATATCTTCCGTATCCATAATAATGAAAGGAATAACTTTATATATATATCATAATGACCAATTACTTAAAGGAGCTCTATTCTGTGTGTTGAACATGAGCCCAAAGCTCAGCTTACAAGGTTGATGATGGGGATAACAGACCATACAGCAATGTGGAGTCAATGATCATTTTAAGTGGCAATTTTCTTTAATCATCTACACATATAGGAAGAGAGAATTAAAGGCTCCACAAGCTCTTCTTGCTTCCAGAAGAAAGTGGTTAGGGTTGGGAGAAGAGAATAAAAAAAATGCATGTGATATTACACATGGTAATTCAACTCTGTAAAAACACTCCTTGATTAATCTCTGTTATTTAAGCACCTAATCTGGTACCTTTTGTATCAGTTTTTTTAGGTTGATAATGAGATAGGGCCTCCTTAAAGACTAAGTAGTTGAAAATACTTATTGAAATTATAGCGCCAATTTGCTATTTATTAAAATTTTGAATTCTAATTTAAATTTAAATTCTAATTAAATTAAATTTAAATATAATTAGATTCTAATTTATATTTAAAACTGTGCTTTAATGTTAATTGGAATATTGCAGTGCAGCGTAAAACTGTGGAAAAGCAGGCTAGATTTGGAGTGAAAGGATCCATGTTTGAATCCTTCATCTATCATTTATTATCTTTATGATCTTCAGCAGCACTTTACTATAATGTGCCTCAATTCCCTCATCTATAAAATAAAGGATTGGACTAGATACTCCCATAGCTCTCTTGTAACTCTTAATCCATTATCCTAGATACCAAAGAATTTCCTGCATATCAGAGGATTGACTTAGAATAAGCATTAAATCATTATAATCTATTGAAAACCCAGAAAGTAAAATTTTGAATATCTTTTTTAAAATTTACTCATTAGAAATCTCATTCCAAGTTCCTCACACAGTACCATCCCTAATTAAGAAAACACAGAGACTTCAGTCATTTTCCTTGGTCTTGTCATGGGGAGGAAAGAATAGGGAGAATCTGTTTAAGAAAGAATTGCTTACCTATTAAGGAGAGAAGGTCACTGGTGACTGAGCTAGCCAGTCACTGCATTGTCAGTAGGTGTGACTGAGACTCACAGCTCCCTAATGACTAACTGCCATAATGCAGGTTACAGAAGCCTCTAGAAATATGGGTAACAAGGTAAAGGGAGGGGGAGGGGAAGGCCAGAGGTAGATCAGAGGGTCCCTTCGATAAATCATGAAAATTGGTCCACAGATGAAAGAGCAAACAGCTTTTGTTTTCTAATGAGCTCACTGAATTCTGAATTAGAGCCAATGCAAGCAGAAAGACCCTAGGTGGATTCAGGAGCTCTCCCTTATCTGCCCCCTAAAACATGTTTTTAAGCTGTAGTTTAGTTTTATACATGACAATTATTTTCTAAATCTCCCGTGGATGATACAGTTTCATTATGCAAATAGTCTTTGTTAAAGTATTTATTTTATAACCCATCCAGAGGCTAAAATTCCCCATGGTGTCTCAATTCTGATATTTCTAAAGAGGCTCTCCTTCCAAGGAAATGCCAGACCCTGAAACCCCACTTTGGCTGGGTTTCACAGAAGAATGGAGAGAGATGCTGCGTGTGAAAGAGATGTTTCCTACCTGGACCAGAGAACATGAACATAGCTTTGAGCATAAAGCAGGGACCGACCCCAGGGATTCATCATTTGCAGACTGATCATCCAACTGCTTGCTTAGCTGAGTTCATACACAGCGTGACAAATGAGTGATTCTGGGGGCATGGCAATGTCAACCATTGTTCAGAATACTCCATCCTTTGCCCCCCATCTACAGTGAACCTGTTCACTCCCCCCCACCCCATCTTTTCATAGACCATATGGAGAGGAGCATTACTAAGCTAACAGATGTGTCCTGGCAGTGTCTGGGATCTCCAATGCACATAAAGGTGTCAGGAGTCCATAAGGGGAAGTGGGCGGTCTTCAGAGTCCTTATGCTGGCTTTTTTCTGCCCTGCTCTGTGTATTAGCATTCTGGTGGTTCTCTTGGAACCTAGAACGATATATCTAACCAGAGCCACATTTTTATAATAAGAAATACTGAGAAGCAGTCATTAAGAGTCCTTGATTTATTGTCTCTTTATGGGCCCTTTGCTCTGCTACCACGCTGGATACCTTGGCAGTCCCTTTCATTAATATCCCATAATAGAGTATTTATGGTACTACTGTTGACTCATAGAGATATATTTTACATCTCTGCATAGTAAGTTAAAATGCTGGGTGTAGAAAGGAGCTTTGGGTTGGGGACTAATTAAAAAAATGTGATTGGTTACAATTATGGCAATATGATTTTTGTATACAGTAGGCTATCAAAAAGCAAACCAGGGGAATATAAAAAGTCTATAGAAAAATACATAGGTAACAAATCTGGCATTAGGATGTTTCCTCAATATGAATGATAATAGATAAATTCTCTGCCAGTAAGAGATGCAGTAAAGTAAGACTTTATAGTGCAGAACAGTTAGCATGTGGAATCAGGAAAACACTTAAAACTTCTGCGGTTATTGATTCTTTTCCTCTGAGGAAAAATGAGTTTGGAATCATCTAGTTAATAATTTCATTGTCTGAGGTTTGCATCCTTTTTCTTCTGCATATTTTATTATTTTTTGTTAAAAGGAAGTCACTCAGAATTAGCAGCTTACATTCTTCTCACTTTTGCAAAGCTGAGTTGTTATTGTTGTTTTAATTCTTATTACTTTTTCTGGAATGATTTGCCAAGCTGTGATTCACTTCATTAGGCCGTTTCTGTGCCATCACGCCCCAATAAATTCAATTTAGAGGAAAAAGAATCATTTACATGATAACACTTAAATTACCTCTGATGACAGAATCATTAATTGCATATGTGGCCTTCAGAGCCATGCAGAACTATTGATGACACTTCAAAAAGGCTATTTGTTAGGTACCCGTTGTTTAAATTTATTTGTGAAATATAATTTGCCTTTTCAGGAAGCAATGTGGAAATCCCAATAATCCTGAAAAATATAAGTTCTAAGTCCAAAATGAGGAGGTTGACTCTCACATTCCTCTTGGGTCTAAATCTGTGATCCTCTCCAACACAATTTTGACAATAATAAAACATTTTATTTTGAATAGAATGTACAGGTCATGATGAAGGAGAAGTATCATAAAAAGGTGTCATCAAAGAAATATGGAGGTACAAGAAGATGGTCACATAAGCCAAGTAAGGAATGGACAATTCATAAGCTCCATTGGGAAGCTCATGATATTAAAAGGAAGTGAGGAAAGCCCCCAGCACAATAAATACATCTTATTATGGCAATCTTATGGAAGGACATAGACAAGGATTGCACAACATGGGGAATCCTAGGTAGGTTGTGATCCACATTACCGGTAGAAACTTCCAAATAAATAAGATGACAAATCTGTGTGAGTATGTAAGAGTGTGGCAGTGTGCTATATGGAGATTATGTAAGTAGACATAAGTTTTTCTAGAGATGGCTTTCAGGAATATAAGAATAGACGTTTCCAGCATCCCTTCCCTCCATCCTTCTACATGCTTAATTCTCGCCAGAGTGCAAAGCAGGAGATAAGGTACCAGAAGCTGGTCATTCTGCTCTCCTCAGAGAGAAGGAATACTGAGCTATAATTCTGTCTATCTGCTCCTTTAAATATTGTTAATTTAGGAAAAGCAATTTTTTAAGTTCATGGTGAATTCCTGACTGCTAGTCTTTAATAAGGATGGGATATCCCAAGGTCTATATCCAAGACTTGATCTCTTTCTTATCAGATGTCAGTTTTATAATGAACATACATAACAAATAGCAAAATAAACAAAAACATAACAAAACACATTTATCTCAGTCAACAGAAGTCAGAAATGTGTGTGTGTGTGTGTGTGTGTGTGTGTGAATTCAACAAAAGATAGAGTTCTCATATTCCATGAAGTATCTAGCAAAACAAACAGGTTGGAAATAGGACATGATTGAAGTTCTAAATCTTGGTTTCTTCCTAGTCTTTCTTCTTTCAAATTCCCATAGACAGGTTAAAATCACACATCTTTTTTCTTGAAGTTGGAAGCCAGAAGAGATCAGGTCCTTGTATTCGCCTGCTCTAACACCACCTTCTCTGAGAGATATTGAATAATCAATCTCCATCAGTGAAGAGAAGCTTATACAACTAGCCATTTTTGGCCAAGCACTACAGGTATTCCAATATTTTCATTAACCCTTGTAAGTTAGTGAGGAAAGGTATTTTAACAATTTATGCAATGGTGAAACTGAGCTACAAAAAAATGAAAAGAGACTTGGCCCGATTACCTGATAATCTAAGTGAGATAAAGAGCCATGGACCTGGTCTGGCTTCCCAACTTCCTAGACAGGTCTATCTCCACTGGCAAAACTATATCGATTATCCCAAGCACTTTACTACAGTTACATGAACAAAAAATCAAGAGATTGCATATGAGTTTCTAAAAGTTATTAATTATGTCTTTTTTCTCCTGAGGCTCTTGGGATTAAGTGACTTGCCCAGAGTCACACAGGGAGGAAGTGTTAAGTGTCTGAAGCCATATTTGAACTCAGGTCCACCTGACTTCAGGGATGGTACTCTATCCCCTGTGCCACATCTTGATAGATAATTCTTCCTAAGAAAAACCCTACTGGGGCAAGATTCTTTCTTAGCAGAAAATAAATTCCTTTACTAGTTTATATAATCTCTGTGAAACTATGCACATGGAGCCTGGCACATAATAGGTCCTTAATTGTGGTAGTAGGTTTATTAATTGATAGACCACATGATTTCAGTCAGAAATTGAAAATATATAGGCTTTGTGGAGTCATATTTATCTACCAAATGAATGGTACAAGACATCAAGTATTTTGAGAAAGGTAAAATTCTTAGTCTTTTTATCTCCCTCTGAACTTCTCTAGAATGCATTTCATAATTTAGGACTCCAATAGACCATTAGTCAAATTAGAACAGTTATCTCATAAAGACTGCATAAACTTTCAACCAAAGCTCAACTCCATAGAGCAAAACCATTTCATCTGGAACAAATTATTTTCACTCACCTTAAATCATTGATGTGGGGGTATGACTTTTGAATGTCTTCTCTTCTTAATTGTCTGCAATCAGAAAAGTTTCATTTCCAGGCTTTATGTGTCTTGTGCACACATTGGGGTTGGCCATTAAGTTGTCCTATAATTGTGTCCATCTAATTAGGCAAATTAGTCATTCATTCATGAATACATTTATGTATACACACATACATACATATATTGCACAGGTTTATATCCATGCTTATATCTATGATTATGTATCCATACATATTCTCCTGAAATAGAGGATCCTTTATCTTTGAAGTTTTAAAAATATAAATGATGAGTAATGAAATGCTTTTTGAAGTTGGAGTTCCTGAATGGATGTTGAAAGGGATTTGAGAGGTCATTAATTTAACCTCTAACTGAATAAGGATCCCCTCTCCAACATATCTGGAAAATTCTTAGCCAAGCTTTGCTTAATGCACTCCTTTTAAAGGAACCCAGAGGAAATCCTTTAGTAATGAAATTTGAGAGAATAGAAAACTCCCACAGGAGGAGAATGTTTGCAAGGTTCATAAGTAGAAATATCCAACTAAACTTTGCCAATATGTATAGAATGCCAACTACAGTTATCCCTTTCATATTGCAGTGTTAGGAGCAGGGTAATTTGAAAATGTACATAAAATTTTTTGGCCCTAATTTCATACCAGAAACAAATCTTAACAATTAGGGCATTTAAAGATAAAATATGTTGATATTATACAATATTATACATAATGTTTATGTATTTCTGAGTCTCTAAACTTTTTCTGTACTGTCTGCTGGCCATTGTGCTCCATCTGCAGCTTCCTCTAAACTCTCTCAAAATTCCCATTTAATTTTGTATACTGACCTGTGATACATAGAAATCATATACAGATAGTGAAAATTGTGTTGTAGGAGAAATAATCATATTTTCCTTTGGAAATAAAGGATATAATATTAAATTGCATAATTCAATTCATCTCACAAGCATTTATTGAAGGCCTATTCTATTTACACATCTCAATGCTAGTCCTAAGAATTTAAAGACTAAACTAAATCAGTGACAGATATTGATGGCTTTACATTTCCTGGAGTAAGAAGAATTAAGAGAATACTACATGCACAAAAATAAATACAGAAAAACTGAGGAGTAAGAAAGCACTAACATCTTGGAGAATTAGGGAAGGTTTTATGTAGGAAATAGCACCAGAACTGAACTATAAAAGATGTCAAGCATCCTGTTACACATAGATGAGGAGTCCAGGAGGCTCCTTGTCCTAATGTACTAAGGCAGGAGAGCAAATATTGGGAAGAACTAGTAGTGCACGTTGATTGGAATGTAGAATTCATAAAGAGAGGAATGTGAAATAAGTTAGGAAATGTAGTGGGAGAGGAGTATGTCACTTCATAGCAGGACTTAAATTTTAAGTTCAGGACTTTATGTTTGATCCTGTTGTTGATAGGAAGTCCCAAAAGTTTTTTGAGGTAGAATGGTATGGTAAGAAAATTATGACTTAAGACTTAAAAAAATTATGTTGGCAGTGGTGTGGAAAATGGATTGAAGAACAGGAGAGACAGGAAGCAGAGAGACTAATTAGGAGGCTATTATGATAGTCAAGAGGAGAGTTAATGAGAAACTGAGATAATAGATGACTCAATGGAAAGAAGGGACAGGAAGGGATGGATGGAAGTGTTTTATTTAGGAGATGTTTCTTCTGGAATAGATAGAAGATGGCTTCTAAATAGAAGGCTAAAAAGAATAAAACTCAGAAGTATAGCTAGGCTTTTCAAATTAGCCTTAAAATTATCTATAGCTTTATTAAAATGAGAACAAAGTAAAAATGTACTGATATTGTACAGTGTGTATAAATATACAAATAATGTTCATATATATTAAAAATATCTGTTTTATTCACCAGTTATTTCTCTTCTATTCCACAGAAAAAATATACGGCTTATTTCTGAGCTCTAAAAATATAGATAGATATCAAGAGTAGAGCTGGTCAGTGATAAACTCCACTAACAAATAGGTTACCGCATTATTTCCAGGTAGTATAGGTATGGAGATCATGACTGGGCATCTTTTTGCATGCAGGCAAAGAAGAAAATACATTGTGATCTAAACAGCTATTAAAAATATCTCCATTATATATTACCAACTAAGTCCAATAGCAAAAAATACAAAGAGAAATTCCATTTAAAATAACTGTAGATAATATAAAATATTTGGGAGTCTACTTGTCAAGGCAAAATCTGGAACTATATGAACACAATTACAAAACACTTTCCACACAAATAAAGTCAGATCTAATCATCTGGAAAAAATGTCAAGTGCCCCAATCTTTCTTTTGAGCTACCCTATTGTTAATACCAATCTAAAACACATGGTACATATTTCCCATTCACCAAAAATAAATAAATAAACAATTTGTCCATATTGAATTTCTTGAAAACTGATCCTTGATATTGGCTTTTACACGTTAAATTTTCTGTTAAGTTCATATTTGGTTGATAGAAAGCCCTGAAAATCTGCAAGTTCATTGAATGTCAATTTTTTTCTCATTCAATATTATGGATAATTTTGCTGGATATGATATTTTTGGCCATTAGCCTAGTTTTTTTGGTTGTCCAAGACCTGTAATCTTTTATTGTGTCTGCTAAGTCCTGTCAATTCTAATTGTAGCTCCAAAAAAAAAAAATTGAATTGCTTTTTTCCTTTTTCTTGCAAAATTTCCTCTTTGATCTGCAGATTTTGAAATTTGGCAATAATGTTCCTATGTGTTATCCACAAAGAATCTCATTGAAGTGGTCATCAGTGAATTTTTTATATTTCTACTTTCCCCTCATGTTCTATCATTCCAGAACAATTTTATTGGATTATTTCTTGCATAATTGTGTCAAGATTCTTTTCTTGGTCACAATTTTCTGGCATCAAATTATTCTTCTATTTTCTCTTCTTGATTGTTTCTCCAAATCTAATTTTTTTTTATGTTTTACATTCTGTTCTATTTTTTCATTCTTTATAATCTATTTTTTTTTTTTTTTGGATCTCTCATAGCTTTATTGGCTTCCCCTTGACCAATTCTAATTTTAAAAGAATTATTTTCATCTTTGAAACTCTGGTTTGACTTTTTTCCTCCATAATCTTTCTTTTTCTTTTTTTTTTTTTTAGTTTTTAGTTTTTCCTCAATGTCTCCAATTTGAATTCTATAATTCTCTCTGGGCAGAGAGCAGTTTTACATTACTTTTTGTAGAAGCTTTTTTTTTTTTTTTTTTTACTTCACTTCAGTCTCTTTCTCTGAAGATGAACCCTGGTCTTCCCTGTTCCTATAGTATGTTTCTAGAGGTTCTTTCATCTTCATTTTTTTTTAAATAAGAGATGTTAATGTAAGCACCTCTAATCAAGGAGTGGGAAGGGATGGTGTCTGTGCCTTCCCTTTAACTCTACTCTCTGACCGGGAACCTCAAACCGAGAGTTCCACCCTTCTGCAAGTGCCCATAACCAGCAACATCTCTAACCACTACTCTACACTCATCAGGTGCTAGTTCCTTCTCACTCAAGTCCACCTCTGTAGCACAGGTGGGCCAGGTATTCCCAATCAGTCAGGATTCCTCAGGCTTCAAGTACCCCAAACCCAGATTCCACAAGCAGACCAGGAGGTGAAAGTGTTTGTGGTTCGTGCTGGGGACCCAGCCAGCTCATCCCAGCACTCCTTGCTTGACTTTTGTATGGAACTAGTCCATAGATATTTGCCCTTCACACAGGTTAGTCCCAGCCCCAGGTCTTTCTTCAGATCTTTGTGAGTTTTATCAAGACCACCCATGTTCCAAGAGCATAGGATAGTTTACCTGTCAGACCTGTGGAAGAGGGAGGAATTTATGACCAAAGAAGAACTAGAGATCACTATTGACCACAACATAGAAAATTTTGATTATATCAAATTGAAAAGTTTTTGTACAAACAAAACAAATGCAAACAAGATTAGAAGGGAAACAATAAATTGGGAAAACATTTTTACAATCAAAGGTTCTGATAAAAGCCTCATTCCCAAAATATATAGAGAACTGACCCTAATCTATAAGAAATCAAACCATTCTCCAATTGATAAATGGTCAAAGGATATGAACAGACAATTCTCAGACGAAGAAATTGAAACTATTTATAAACATATGAAAATATGCTCCAAATCATTATTAATCAGAGAAATGCAAATTAAGACAACTCTGAGATACCACTACACACCTGTCAGATTGGCTAGAATGACAGGGAAAGATAATGGGGAATGTTGGAGGGGATGTGGGAAAACAGGGACACTGATACATTGTTGGTGGAATTGTGAACACATCCAGCCATTCTGGAGAGCAATTTGGAACTATGCTCAAAAAGTTATCAAGCTGTGCATACCCTTTGATCCAGCAGTGTTTCTACTGGGCTTATACCCCAAAGAGATACTAAAGAAAGGAAAGGGACCTGTATGTGCCAAAATGTTTGTGGCAGCCCTGTTTGTAGTGGCTAGAAGCTGGAAAATGAAAGGATGTCCATCAATTGGAGAATGGTTGAGTAAATTGTGGTATATGAACATTATGGAATATTATTGTTCTGTAAGGAATGACCAGCAGGATGAATACAGAGAGGACTGGCGAGACTTACATGAACTGATGCTGAGTGAAATGAGCAGAACCAGGAGATCATTATATACCTCAACAATGATACTGTTTGAGGATATACTCTGATGGAAGTGGACCTCTTTGATAAAGAGAGCCTTAATTGATCAAAGATGGACAGAAGCAGCTACACCCAGAGAAAGAACACTGGAAATGAATATAAACTGCTTGCATTTATGTTTTTCCTCCCGGGTTATTTATACCTTCTGAATTCAATTCTCCCTGTGCAACAAGAAAACTGTCTGGTTCTGCACACATATATTGTATCTAGGATATACTGCAACCCATTCAACATGTAAAGGACTCTTGCCATCTGGGGGAAGGGGTGGAGGGGGGGAGGGGAAAAATCGGAACAGAAATGAATGCAAGGGATAATGCTGTAAAAAATTACCCTGGCATGCGTTCTATCAATAAAAAATTATTAAAAAAAAAAAGACCACCCATGTTCCACCCCAAGTTTTCTTGATTTTTCTCTAGTCCATATTTTCCCAGAGGCACAAATTTATTCTATTGTGGGAGAAATCTAGAGAGATTGAAATTTACCGCTCTACTCCCCATCTTCCCAGAATCCTCCCTAACTCATCTCTTATAACCTCTTCTTCTCTAGAAATCAGAGAAATTTCAAAGTGTTCTCCTTACTCTTGACTCTCCAAGAGTCTAGCCAGCATAAATCAATAACATAGTTTCCAGTTACAGGACTGCCTATTCTGCCACATACCCCATACTACTATTAAATTAGGTGCTTTATTCTGAGACTTTGAACTAAAATATAGAAAGAGCAGTAAAGTAGTCTTGTGATTCTTAGCTTTAAGACACAAGGTTTTTTTTCTTTTCTTTCTCTTCTTTCCTTGCTTCCTTCTTTCCTTCCTTTTTCTTTCTTTCTTTCTCTCCTTTCTTCCTCCTTCCCTCTTTCTCATTTTCTTTTCCTCTCTTTCTTTCTCTTTCCCCTCTTCTTCCAACATAGTCCAGTTTATCTAATAAAAAATGAAAATGATAAAACTATGCCCAAAGGGCTATGAAACTGCGCATATCTTTTCATCTAACAGTGTCACCACTAAATCTATATCCCAGAGACATCCATTTTTTTGGATATTTATTATAGCTTTTTTTTTCAATGGCTAAGAATGGATAATTAAAGGAATGTCCATCAATTGGAGAACAGCTAAATAATTTGTGGAATATGATTATAATGGAATAAATACACTGGATGGAATTGGCTTTTAACCTGTGGATGGCTGGAGCCAAACAGAACATGCTAACTAAAGGAGGGTCAAGATTCAAACAGAAATTTAATTTAAAAAGGAAGGAAACATCTTGCAAGCAAGGCTCCATCCCATGTGCTAGTCAGTAAATATAGTGATACCTAAATTAATGAATCTCACAGAAAAGAAACTTCCTCAAAGTAATGTAGAGGGAATGGATGTAGTCTCCTATAAAGCACAGCAAAAAAAAACATTATCCTGAAATAGTGCCATATGGAGGGAAACCATATCCTGAATCTTATTCAAATATATTTTCTATCAGACAATCAGAATGTCAAGGATATACTTGGTAGAAAAATCCCTTCCATTAATGTAGATAGCAAGATATATGACTTGATAGGTAAACTTTAGGGAATCCCTAGAGGATAAATGAATGCAAATGACCTTCCCAGGAACATATAGTCAGTAGATATCAGAAGTGTGCTTTAAATTCAAGTCTTTCTGTTTTTTTCTTACTTCAAGCCTAATAGAACACAATCCAACATGCAACCCCTGAAAAAGAGAAACTTCTGACAAGCCAATATGTAATTGGATTACATCTTTAATCAAGCAATAAGAAGTGATTAAATTCTTACTGCCAGCCTACTTTATAAAAGGGGAGACAACATCTAATCCAATAATCCAATTCAATAACTACTATGTGCCATGCACTGTGTTGAATGCTGGGAATACAATAATAAAAAGGAATTTTTGCCCTCAATGAGCTCACAATCTAATGGGAAGGGAATTGGGAGTGGGGAGAGAGCCTAGAAAAGGAAGGAAGCAGGTTATGGGACTGTGAAGGTATAGAAAGGAAGAGAGATGGGAGCTCCTGGAGGGAGGTGTACGGGAGCATCTTTTTTGGTGGAGTTGAAACCAGACAGAGCATCAAATGCAGAAATGTACTGATCAAAAGTTATTTCTGCTCTTTATAAAGGAAAGTATTAGGAGAAGTTTAATATTCTCCCCTAGGTTCAACTTTTTTGAATGGAACAAATTTGTGTTCTCTTTTTGGGAAAGAATATTTCTTTCTCCATTTGTTTGTTTATTTCTTTTGGTATCTAGGTTTCTACTTTGGTAACAACCTTCAGGGCAGCTTGTCTTTTCTGAAAAGAACAGGTACTTTCATCAACAGAGGGATCAACTGGAAAGCTTAGAAAACTTCCTGTCCATTTGGTATCCCTGGGAAGCCTCCTGTACTAGCAAATAAGGTGATAAGATGGATGGATAGATACCACAATGGCATCCTGATGCTGAAGTTTATTTTTAAAAATATAATAATATTGTCCTTGGTCTAGGGCTTTGCTCCACATTTAGACCTGGTGTTTGAAGTAGCATTGAAAGCAGTTCAAATGTTGCAGTAAATGTTGGAAAATGACATGGGTCAGAAATGGCTCCACATTTCAAAGATTACATGATTTTGGCACAGCTAATGCCAATGTAGCTAACATTGGAGATCTAGAAGTTTTCAATTTGAGCTTCATGGATAGATTTCAGAGGATTTTTGGACTTGGATGATTAAAAAAATGCATCTTAATTTCAATACAATTAATTTCATTTTTAATTTTATACATTGCAATGCATTTAAAAACAATATTTTAGAGGCAGCTATATGGTACAGTGAATAAAGTACCAGTCCTGAAGTCAGAAGGACCTGAATTCAAATCCAGTCTCAGACACTTAACACTTATTAGCTGTGTGACTTAGCCTTGCTAGGTCACTTAACCCCAACTGCCTCGCCAAAAACAAAACAAAAAACAATATCCTGAGATGTCCATCACCTTCATCAGATGATCAAAAGGATACATGACAGAAATTACAGAAAAGAATCCTTGGGCTCTACACCTTTGGGTTTCAGTGTATTGTTTTAAGGCTCAGAGTTAGAACCCTTTCTTTTGTGTAGAGATAGTATCACTTGGACTCCTTTAAAGGATTTTGTTCTTCTTTTAGATTTTGAAAACATACTGGACTTGCTCCATGGCAGAGATGAAGAGAAAGATCATCTGATTATGACATCCCAATAGTCTGTTATTTAACTTCAAATTGAAAGGAGTAGCAATGAGCTATAGTTTCCAAAATGAATTTAAATATGTGTTTTTTTAAACTTCTAGTGATTTTGTGATTTTTTTCTTAAACTTACTATTCTTTTATTATGTATATTATATAATTGCCTGTATTAATAATATAATATATAATACATATTCTTTCTTATAGAATATGTCTTTCAAGAACTAGAGCTCAAACTCTCAAGTCAAAGACTTTTTGGATTGCTCACACACTCAACATTGACATAAGAGATTTGTGTGAACTTACAAAGAGGTCTTTTAGGGGTGGGTTGGAGTGGGGAGATCTTGAAGCTGTACTTTCATCACTGTACAGAACTTCAAGGGAAGAAACTCTTTCTTCCAATGGACATTGGCAATTTTCTACAATTTAACAAACTTAGAGTGTTACCTGGAAATACTAAGACATCAAATGGCTTTTCCAAGATCATACAGCTAATATGTATCAGAGGCAGGACTTAAAAACAGGTCTTTCTGACTCCTAAACCAGTTCTCCAAAAACTAAATGAGACTACTTCTCACAGAGGTGGCCCAGATTAGGGAAAAAAAAAAAACATGGTAATTGTAATTAATTTATAGTTAACAATGAAAGTATAACTTGATGTTTCTTTCTTCCTTTCTTTCTTTCCTTCCTTCTTTCCTTCCTTCCTTCCTTTCTTCCTTCCTTCCTTCCTTCCTTCTTTTTGTTCTTTCATTCTTTCTTTCTGTCTTTCTGTCTTCGTTCTTTCCTTCCTTATCATAACTTGATATTCCTTCCTTCCTTTCCTTTTTCTTTCTTTGTTCCTTATTTTTTCTTTCCTTCCTTTACTTTCTTTCATTTATTCTCTTTTCTCTCTTTCTTTCTTTTTTGCCTTCCTTCCTTCCTTTATCTTCCATCCTTCCTTCATTCCTTTCTTTTCAAAGCATAACTTGATCTTCCTTCCTTTCTTCTTTCTTTCCTTCCTTCCTTCCTTCTTTCCTTCCTTCCTTCCTTCCTTTTTCTCTTTCTTGTTCTCTCTCTTTGTTTCCTCCTTCCTTCCTCTCTTTTTTTCTTTCTTTCTCTCTTTCTCTTTCTTTCTTTCTCCCTTTATTTATCTTTCTCTCTCCTTCCTTCCTTCCTTCTTTCCATATCTCTCTCTGTTTCTATTTCTCTATTTCTTTCTCTTTTCTGTCTCTATTTTTTTTGTCTCTGTCAGTCTCTGCCTCTGTCTCTCTGTCTTTGTCTCTGTGTTTGTCTCTCTCTGTGTATCTCTCTCCCTATCTTCCTCTTTCTACTCCACCTTCCCCTCTCTCTCCCTCTTGTCCTCCCTCTCCTTCTGCCTTCCCTGCCCTCTTTCTCTTTCTGGTGCTCCAGCACACACACACACACACACACACACACACACACACACACACACAGAGTTAAGTGACTTGTCCATAGTCAAACAGCTAGCGATATCTGAGGCTGGATTTGAATTTAGGTCTTTCTGATTCCAGGCAAGTAAATAATATAAACAGATTTATATTATTTACAAAAAGAACAATGGGAGCAGATCAATGCTCTTCAAAGCTTGATCTAAGGACCTCTGGGGATCCCTAAGATCCTTTCAGGGGTCCACAAGGTGAAAATTATTTTCTTAAAAAAACTAACATTTTAACTTCTTATATGCTAAATATTAATATATATAATTCAAAGAAACAAGAGCTCTTTAGCATTGTCAATAATTTTGGAGAGAGTAAAATGTTCCTTATTGGAACTAGGCTAGATGCTATTTAAGAGCCCTTCCAGCTCTGGCAGCCTACAATTCTGATGCTAGTTATGATTTTAAGAAAACATATCTATATCCAGCATCCCAGTCAATCTGATTGGCTTCTAAAGTTAACAAAAAGATTTTGCCATTTCAGATCTCCTGTAAATACCCAGATCAATTTCACATGTGAGATGGATTTTCCTTTCTATCCTTGTTATCTTACAGTGTGTGACATTGCCAGGTCATATGACTGCAACTGGAAAAGCATATGCAGTCTTCAAAACTAACCTATGTTGATCTTCTGTTTTCAGACCAATATAAAAATTGGATTTGGTTCAGTCATCCAAACCAGACTAACTTTTCCCCCATTTAGAGCCCCAGGGCTTTTATAATACCTAAACCTACAATATGTCTTGGTGTTCTATCTCAGATGAATGGTTTGTTTAGAAACATCCTTAGAAATGTTTCACATAGTTTATAAAGTACAATTCAATCGAGCAGAATAGAGTACAGTTTTAATAGAATTTAAATTTTACTATTGTCTTTTCTGAAATTGTACTCATGTGATTGGATTTACAAATCTGTGAACATGAGTCTTTTTTTAAAATAATAAATGCTGGCCTTTTTTCTTTTTCTAATTTCCTATAGAGCTGAAACTAGGAGTTTTTATATTTAGGGCAAATACCATTAACTCTGCTTAGGACAAACTATGAAACATGCCCTTATTTGGAGAGAAGAAGCAAGACAGGGCAGAAGGAGATACTTACTCTAGCCTGCCATCTGTCAGTCAATAAGCATTTACTAATACATTATACATTATTGACATACTTGTGTCAGGCATTATGTTAAGCACTGGTGATATAAAGAAAGGCAAAAGGCAATTCTTACCCTAAAGACGCTCACACTCTAATGGGGTCAGGCAACATGCAAACAGGTACCAGCAAGTCATATGCAGGATAAAAAGAAAATAAGCAATAGAAAGAAGGCTTCTAAAATTAGAAACTGGGAAAGTCTTTCTATAAATAATGGGATTTTAGTCGGGATTTGAAGTCAGGGAACCCAGGAGGTGGGGATAAGGAGATAGTGCATACCAGGTATGGAGGACAAGTAAAACAAATATCCAGAATCAATTCGCTGAAAGACTGTTTAAGTAATAGCAAGAAAGCCAGTGCTGATGGATGGAAATTGTTGAAAGGTGTGAGAAGACTGAAAAAGGAGTGGAATAGTCTATGAAGGCTTAAATGCCAAAGAGAAGATTTTTAGATAGGAAAATGACTAGAGTTTATTTACTGGGGGAGGGAGGCAGGAATGGGACATAACCAAACTTGAACTTTAAGAAAACCTTCTCACTTCTCAGTTAACTAATTTTTCTTTTATTCAGTTGTTATTTCAGTTGATTTTACGCTAATGAAGGACTAAAAGTGCTGACAGTGGCTTCTAAATTTATAGCCCTGGAGCAGAGACCCATTCAACCTGTACTAGTTACAGCAGTCACTGAAAATAAGGCAGTGTGAACAATAAGCTAAACTAAAAATTTACATGTAGATAGTACAGACACAAAAGGAAAATATCCCAACATACACAGGCTATATTTTAAGTCCTTTCCCTATACCACTCCTCATAGCTTTTTCTAGCAGGAAGAAGCAATATTTTTGAAAAGCCATCTCTGGTACAAAAGAGGCACAAAATGACTGGAACTGTTTATCTAATCATTTTGCCCATTAATAATTGAAAGACCTCACAATGACCCGTCCGTTTCACTAGATCAGGTTTTGAAAAATAAGCCCTGGTGTGGCTTCCCAACAATCAACAAATACTTCACCACCTGCTCCATGGAAGGCTGACCCTGTCTAGCACCCTGGCTTGGGGAGAGCACATTGCCGATGACAAGCAGCATCTATAAAGGGGAAATTAGAACATCTCCATACATTAGATGTGCCCTTTTAAAGGAAATGCTCAGAGCCAGGCTGTGCTTTAGGCTAAAGCAAGGTAATTTAATTTCAAGTACTGTTCAATGAAAAGCGTAGGATGCTGGAATCTGATTTGAATCATTTGGCTTTGTGTGTGAATTCTATCTCAGATAAAAATGGATGCTCAGATTTTTAATGTGTAACTAATGTGGTGTCTGAATGCATTATGGTCCTGGAACCTTCCTGCTGTGCTGTGAGCACCTGAGAATAAAGGGAATACTTCTTCACAAAAGCAACAAGACCCAGAGCCACATGATCATTTTGAATGTGCTTATATGTGTGGACTTGCACATGTATGTGCACATACATGTTCCATATGTACAGCCCTGTGTACATGTGTGTACTGCCTGGTTTGCTGCATGTGTATGCACTTATGCCTAAATATATAGTTCTATTTTCCATGCTTCATTTGTATGTGCACATATACATACATGAATAATCCACACACAAATACACACATGTATGCATGGCATGGGAAACAGAATCAATTCTGCAATATCACAATGAGGAACACAGGTACAGAAGTGGGCAGTAACTGAAAGCTAGAGAAACAGATGGAGTGCCTTGTAGGATATTTTATATGCCAGGAAAAGAAGCTTGGCTCCAGAAAGGTTTTTCCATGTTTCCAGTTGATTTTTTAAAATGAAAATGACCTAGGATTTGCCTTGGAATAAAACTATAGGAAGATTACATTTTCTGACCTGAGGGCACTGTCTTCACTTGGCCATATTATTCTCTTAATGATGTTTTCCCTTTCATCTTTATTTCCCACTCCACTTCTTATAATCACTCTTGTGCTTCAGGTTAATGAAAGGGACTGATTAAGAAGGTGGTGGCAAGAAACTCAGATACAAGAAAGAAGAATTATTAGAAAGTTGTATGCTTGTCCTTGGAGAAAGTCCATCCTTGCAAACTCTTTATATCCCATGTGACTGTGAGATCCTTGAGAACAGGAACTATTTTTTGTTTATTTGACTTCTTTTGTATACCTAGGGTTTAGCCCAGTACTTGGCACATTGTAGGTAAAATCACTGATGCTTGCTGACTGACTGACATATTATCCAGTTCTCCTGGATTTAGGTTTAGGATATGGAACATCTAACCCCTCCTTAGTTCAGAAAGGCTGAATTGTTCATTCAGTATCATATCCAGTTGGAAAAGAATGGGTGGGTTGGAATACGATTCATTATTCTCATTTATTATTCTAATTTTCTAACCCATCTAATTCTTTGACTCCTCAAGGTAAAGAAGCATAAATTTATGTTTCCCAAACAGCTCCTATTGTTCCCTATCACTTTCCTCTCCCTCCCTTGTATTTATTGATTATGGGCTTATTTTGTATATTTTTATTTTGTCTATACCTAATAATTTATGTTTATGTTGTCTATAAATAATAATATGTTTCTTCAGAGTGCAGACTACTGTAAAATGAGCTAGAGAAGAAAATGGCAAACTACTCTGGTGTCTTTGCCAAGAAAACCCCCAATGAAGTGTCAAGCAGTATTGAACACGACTGAACAGTGGTAGCCTACTTAAAAATCAAAGTGAAGCCCCCACTTCAAACCTGCTTCCTCCTCCATGAATTTTTCCCTGACTGTAGATTTCTACACTGATTGCTGTATTTTCTGATTCTTAGAGCACTAAGTCCTGCAGGTACTATTGTTCTCTAGTTTTTTCATGTCTACCAACAAGTTGGTAAGCTTTTTGAGGTCAGGAACCTTATCCTATATATCTTTTGAATTCCTTACAGCATTGGGTAAATAAAAGGAACTCAATAAATATTGATTAAGTACTGTGTAAGTGCTATTCAGGATCATGACACTCTATTCTGCTTGGCCCCAGAGGATAGAACTTGGGACAATGGGTAGGATTTACAAAAAGGCACATTTCAGCTTGATTTAAGGGAGATCTCAACAATTAGAGCTGTCCAAAAGTGTAATGGATTGCTTGGTGAAGTATTGGGTTTCTCTTCACTGTAGGGTCTGCAAGTAGAAACCGGATGACCATTTGCCAGGAAGGTTATAAGAGAGATTCTTGTTCAATTGGTTTTGACTAACTGGCCTCTCTGAGATTTTGTGTTTTTCCTTTTTTAAAAAAAATCTTATTATGAAGCTTGAGTGAGGAGTCTTGCCAAGATAGAGAAGGTGTGGGGTCAGAAAATTCAATCAATCAAAATATATTTATTGAGTTCCTACTGTGAACAAAGCACAATAGAGGTGGAATACATATGTAAGGGCTTTTATCCCCAAGAGGAGCTGTCCTGTACTATCTGTTGCTGGTTGGTAGTAGGGCCAAGGTCAGGACCCAGGAGGTAAGGAAGATTTCCAGGAGGCTAGGTAACTGAGACATTGTGAGAAATGGGGCTAGCTGGTCAGTAGATAAATAAACAATTTCTGATGAACCAGAACAGAGATCTATCCATAGACCAAAAGCAGAGGTCATAAAATCAAAAACCAAATAGAGTTCAAAGGAAAGGGATAAAAGCAGTGGGATCTAAAAAGCAGGGTCACAGGCCATAAACCAGGGCAATATGCCAATTCTGAATGACTGATAGCAATTTGCTTAGTTTAGCAGAGAAAGACTACCACTGTTTTATTATCTGGGGAGAAAAAGCTAGCTAGTCATACATATCCACCTCTCATACTACTTTAAAGTAACATGACTATGCTCTTATAAATATTGTGGATAAAAACTAACAACAATTTTTGAAAAATAAAATGTCCAATATTAATTCTATTCAGTCAACATTTACCAAACAACTACTGTGTACAAGATTCTGGAGAGAAAGTTACAAAAAAGGGATATAAGTTCTCCACAAGGTTATACTCTAATAAGAGGCAAGTATGATAAAAGAATATTTTGATAAGCATAGTGAAAGCTAGACAAAGTATAATTTAAAAATACTCCCATGTTATAGTACAAAGATTATTGGCTTCACAACAACCTAGAGTTAAACTACTTTTGGCAACTCCCTAAGTTCTACAGAACTTGTCTGCCTCCCATTGGTGGAGGGAATTTCCTCATGTTGAAGTTCCTTGTATACAGTCTATCTTCTATCCCTACAATGGAAAGTTAAATAGGAGTTAGTTAATGTATCAGTACATTACTGATTCAAATGTAAATAGTAAATGACTGATAGAAAAACAAAAGGTGTAAGAAATGAAAAAAAATTAAAATATTAGGAATGAATTTTTTTTCATCTAAAAATTAAGGATCAGGAAAGGCTTCATAGTAAAAGGGAAAAAACCACTCTTACAATTTTAGAATACATAAATGCACAGAAAATAAATATTAAAGGTTACAGAGAGGGAATGTTCATGTATTGGAAGAACTAGATGTATAGAAGAGATGGGAATGGAGAGAGATTTTTCAGGGATGGTTAGTGTTTGAATAAGTGATAAGGTCCAGAGAAAGAATTCTAGGGGAGGAGTACAATATGAAGAGTTGTCTAGTACTATCTGCCCATAGGTACAAAAGGAAGGATGATAAAAAAAAAATTGACCATCATCTAGATTAAGTCAAAGGATTGGTTAGTGGGAATATTAGAAGTCATAGACAAAATTGAGTAGAAAATGGAAAGAACTATTCTGGGAAGGCCAGTAGCCAAAGATATGATAGATCCATACTATTGGAATAAAAAAATATAGTAGAAGTTCAAGTAGCAAAGCAGAAGAAGAATAAGGTAAGCAGGTAGGTAAGCAAAGGTCATCACTGCCAAGAATAAGCAATAATTAAGATCCTAGAAGGCAGGAACATGTCTTAGCAGCAGCATGAGGTTTAAACAAGTTGAAGGGGTATAGGATTTTGGAAATTTTAGGTTTGAGTAGTACAACACTAAAACTAGGCATGTCATTTCACCTTTGTATGTCTTGTTTTTCTCATTTGAAAAATGGGGACATGTAATGCAGTGAGTCAAAGTGAAAATCTTGAAGGGACTTTAGATGTCACCTTGTCCAATTTCCTCATTTTATATATAGAAAATCAAGGTTCCAAGAAATAAACTTACTAAACACAGGTACAAATGAAAGAACTAGGATTTTATTCTACATTTCCACACTTAAGTCAACACTTTTGAAACCACACTACCTACCTTATAGAAGTGATACGAGGAAAACACAAACAGACATACAAATCTACATGGGCACAAACACACACACACACACACACACACACACACACACACACACACTATTCTCATTAATTGTTACTGAAATGATAGCAGATTGAAAGGACCTAGGAATCCACGAAAAGATCTTTAGTGCCAGGAAGGAATAAGATTTGCCACATGGCCATATTCCATTACCCATTTCCCTTTTTTGCTTAGGGATTGATAATAAATGTTATCATTGCTTCTAAGGCGACCTGACAAAATATTGCCCCGTTGGTCCACCGAAAATCCCTCTGAGTCAAAGTCTCATGCTGACTAGATCTGAATGACTTCTGGCTTCTATCTCCAGTCCTTATTGAAATAAGTGAATTCCAGAATCTGTGACAAACTATTCTTACAGGTAGGTTTTAAGTGGTCCCTTCTGCAGGATGACAGAGCCACAGGGACAAGGAATCAAGTATTGCAGTGTGTCAGCTATTGAGTGTTGTAAGAGAAATTTAAATTTCAGACTTGCATGCTTTTTGAAGATTGCTAGATGAGTTAATATTTATACAAAGTAGACTTTGACGGAGCTGTTGCTGATTGCACAGGAGATGGAAGGCTTTCAGGGAGAGAAGGAGGGTCAGAATATAAAAAGAAATGATGATGATACAAACTCCTTCTTAATTCACAGATATTTCTTCCAAAACATATTTCATCAGCTGACTCTATGGAAACCTGCATTTGTCTTTCTGCTTTATAACATTAAAAATCAATGTATTAGGCAGTTGATTCTCTCTTGCCAATTGTCTGTGTCTTCTGTAGTCTGTTACTATGGTAAGTATGACCTTGTGGCCAGGGAAGGCACCAAAAACTTCAATTTATCATTTAGTTCCCATAAAAGTTATGGCAAAATAAAATTTTTCACCTCTCAAACTCATGAAAAATGAAAAAATGTGTGGCAAATTTCAAATATTCTATCTTCCCATTCTTGCCTTTCATAAAAGTGACTGCTTCTCTTTGCAGTCCATCCTTTAAACCTATTCTCGGGAAGCTTTTCATAGTCATTCATGATGGAAAGATCTCCTTCCCACATTACCAAGGATACAATGAATAGAGAATGTCGACATTAAACTTCAAAAGCAAATCATCAAGACTTGCAACGAGTCCAGTGAGTAACCCCTTCCTTTAAAGTATATGCATTTCTGGGGCAGTTACATAATGCAGTGAATAGAGAGCCAGCCCTGAAATCAGGAGGACCTGAGTTCAAATCTAGTCTCAGACACTTAATACTTCCTGGCTGGGTGACCCTGGGCAAATCACTTAATCCCAATTGCCTCAGCAATTATAACACCCATCATGTGATAGAGCAGCTAGGCGATAGTGTACCTGAGCTGAAGTCAGGAAGATTCATCTTCCTAAATTCAGATCTGCTCTCCAAACCTTATCCTTAAATAACCCTAAGCAAGTAATTTTGTCCTGTTTGCCTCAGTTTCTAAACAGGTTTAGAAAGAGACATAGATTGTCAAAAACAGTCAAGATGAGGATTTATCTTGCTTATGTTAATCTGATATAAAGGAGGAATAATGGGAGAGGAGCTATGTTACAGTGAGAAAAGGGAGAAGGAAATGATAATGACACCAAAAAAGAAGAAAAGAAAGAGAAGTTCAATTGAAACATTTTTAAAGCACAGAAGAGAAGAGAAGGAAGTTCAGGAAACACAGACAAGTAAGATTACAATATTGAATTTCCAACATGCTTTTTAAAAAACCATCCAGTTGTATGCAATAGTGATTTGTGGTTCCATATAAAATCTTCTCTTTCTCTTTCTTGTACAATGATTATCATGTTTGCTGACATTTGTGAAGTTCATGGTGATAAAAATTAATTTTTATTAAAGTTTGTTTATTTTTAAAACATATGCATGGAGAATTTTTCAACATTCATCCTTGCAAAACCTTGTGTTCCAAATCCTCTGCTCTCCCCACCCTCTTCCCTAGATGGCAAGCAATCCAATGTATGTTAAACATGTTAAAAAATATATGTTAAATCCAATATATGTGTATATATACACAATTATCTTGCTGCACAAGAATAATCAGATCAAAAAGGGAAAAAAATTAGAAAGGAAACAAAATGCAAGCAAACAACAATAAAAAGAATGAAAATGCTATGTTGTGATCCATACTCAGTTCCCACAGTACTCTCTCTGGGTGTAGATGACTTTCTTCATCATAAATCATTGGTACTGGTCTCAATCATCTCATTGTTGAAAAGACCCACATTCATCAGAATTGATTGTTGTATAATCTTGCTGTTGCTATGTACAATGTTCTCCTGATTCTGCTCATCTCACTTAGCATCATTTCATATAAACCTCTCCAGGCCTCTCTGAAATCATCCTAATGATCATTTCTTATAGAACAATAATATCCCATATTATTCATACATCATAATTTGTTTAGCAATTCTCTGACTGATGCACATTCATGCTGTTTCCAGTATCTTGCCACTACAAAAAGGGCTGCTACATGTTTGTAGTGGCTAGAAGCTGGAAAATGAATGGATGCCCATCAATTGGAGAATGGTTGAGTAAATTGTGGTATATGAATGTTATGGAATATTATTGTTCTGTAAGGAATGACCAGCAGGATGAATACAGAGAGGACTGGCGAGACTTACATGAACTGATGCTGAGTGAAATGAGCAGAACCAGGAGATCATTATATACCTCAACAACGATACTGTTTGAGGATGTATATTGATGGAAGTGGATCTCTTTGATAAAGAGAGCCTTAATTGATCAAAGATGGACAGAAACAGCTACACCCAGAGAAAGAACACTGGGAAATGAATATAAACTTCTTGCATTTTTGTTTTTCTTCCCGGGTTATTTATACCTTCTGAATTCAATTCTCCCTGTGCAACAAGAAAACTGTTCGGTTCTGCACACATATATTGTATCTAGTATATACTGTAACCTATTCAACATGTAAAGGACTCTTGCCATCTCGGGGAAGGGGTGGAGGGAGGGAGGGGAAAAATTGGAACAAAAGTGAATGCAAGGGATAATGCTGTAAAAAATTACCCTGGCATGCGTTCTATCAATAAAAAGTTATTAAAAAAAAAAAAAAAAGCAAAAAGGGCTGCTACAAATATTTTTGCACATATGGGTCCTTTTCCTTTCTTTAAGATCTCTTTGGGATATAAGTCCAATAGAAACATTGATGGATCAAAGGGTATGACAGTTTGATAGCCCTTTGGGCATAGTTTCACTTGTTCTCCAGAATGGTTGGATCAATTCACAATTCCACTAACAATGTATCAGTGTCCCAGTTTTCCTACATCCCCTCCAATTTTGTCATTATCTTTTCCTGTCATCTTAGCCAATCTGAGAGGTGTGTAGTGGTACCTCAAAGTTGTCTTAATTTGCATTTCTCTGATCATCAATGATTTAGAGCATCTTTTCATATGACTAGAAATGGTTTCAATTTCTGCATCTGAAAATGGTCTGTTCATATCCCTTGACCATATATCAATTGGGGAATGCCTTGAATTCTTATAAATTAGATCCAATTCTTTATATGTTTTAGAAATGAGGCCTTTATCAGAACCCTTGAATGTAAAAAAAAAAAAAATCCCAGTTTATTGTTTCCCTTCTAATCTTGTCTGCATTGGTTTTGTTTGTACAAAAACTTTTTAACTTAATGTAATCAAAAGTATCTTTTTTGTGTTCAATAATGAACTTCAATTCTTCTTTAGTGACAAATTCCTTCCTTCTCCACAGATCTGAGGGACAAACTATTCTAAATTCTTCTATTTTGTTTATAATATCATGCTTTATGTTTACATCATGAATCCATTAGGTGTGGGTCAATTTTTGGCCATACCAATTTCCAGTTTTCCCAGAAGTTTTTGTCAAATAGTGAGTTCTTATCCCAAAAGCTGGGGTCTTTGGGTATATCAAATGCTAGATTACTATAATCATTGTCTATTTTGTCCTGTGAACCTAATCTGTTCCACTGATCAATGACACTGTTTCTTAGCCAGTACCAAATGGTTTTGATGACTGCTGCCTTATAATATAGTTTTAAGTCTGGTACAGCAAGGCCACCTTCATTTTCTTTTTTTTTTCCACTAATTCCCTTGAGATTCTTGACCTTTTGTTCTTTCAGATGAATTTTGTTATTATTATTTTCTATTCTGTACAATAATTTCTTGGGAGTTGATTGGCATGACACTAAATAAGTAGATTAATTTACATAGTATTGTCATTTTTATTTTATTCACTTGGCCTATGCATGAGCATTAAATAGTTTTCCAATTGATTAGATCTGATTTTATTTGTGTGGAAAGTGTTTTGTAGTTGTATTCATATAATACCTGCCTTGGCAGGTAGGCTCCCAAATATTTTATATTATCTACAGTTATTTAAAATGGAATTTCTGTAATCTCTTGCTGCTGGACTTTATTGGTAATCCATAAAAATGCTGATGATTTCTGTGGGTTAATTTTTTCTTTATTTTTATTCATTGCAACTCTACTAAAGTGGTGAATTGTTTCTAGTAGTTTTTTAGTTAGTTCTCTAAGATTCTCTAACTATACCATCATATCATCTGCAAAGAGTAATAATTTGGTTTCCTCACTACCTACTCTAATTTTTAAAATTTCTTTTTCTTCCCATATTGCCAAAGCTAACATTTCTAATACAATATTGAATAATAATGATGATAGCATCTTTTTTTCACCCCTGATGTTATTTGGAAAGGTTCTAGCTTGTCCTCATTACATAGGATGCTTGCTGATGGTTTTAAATAAATGTTACTTATCATTTTAAGGAAAACTCCATTTATTCCTATTATCTCTAGTGTTTTTAATAGGAATTGGTGTTGAATTTAGAAAAAATGATTTTAAACTTTTTAAATATTAAAAATTTTTTTAAAAATATATTAAATAATTAAATAAAGATTTAGAGATTATTACCTGAACTCTTTTTGTGATGATTAAGATTTGGAAATTGAAGGGATGTCCATCAATTAAGGAATGGCTAAACAAGTTGTGATATACAATTGAAATGGAATATTAATGTGGAATAAGAAATGATAAGCAGGATAATTTTACAAAAACCCTGGACTTACACGAACAGATGCAAAGTGAAGTGAACAGAACCAGAAAAATGTTATGCACATATTGTATAATGAGGAATTGTGAATGACTTAGTTATTCTCAACAATGCAATAATCCAAAACAATCCCAAAGGATTCATGATGAAGCATACTATCTGCTTCCAGAGAAAGAGTTGGTATTGTTTTAATAGACTGTTACTTAAAGACAAACTTAAATTAACTTTAAAATAAAAAAATTCTGATAGCCAAACTTTTACTAATAAACATCATTTAATTTAAATCTGAAATGAGTTTGCATATACATTGCATATATTTTAAATGAACAATTGTTTTTGCAAATTGCTTCCACATTAAAATGTGAACTCCTTAAGGTCAGGGACTTTGTTTTTGCCTTTCTTTGCACTTCTAATACTTAGCACAGTGCCTGGCACATAGAAAGTGCTTAATAAATGCTTGTTGGCTGAATAACTGAGCTAGATTGTGTAATAATGTAAATAGAAGTATATTTTGATTCAGACAAATAATTTCTCTGGATTTCAGTTTCCTGTGTAAAATGAGAAAGTTGGACTAAATCAATTCTGATGTCCCTTCCAGCTAGAAATCTCTGCTCCTGTGTCTAATTGGACATATATTTGAAGCCCTTAGAGTTTGGCAGGACTGTCCAGAGTCTCCGTTATCTGCTGGCATAATTCTCACAATCCCACCATGACTGGCTATCAAAGCAAGACTCCATAGGAGGATTCTTCTGAAATCATGCTAATGAAGCAGAATCTCTACATTCAGACTAGCTCCCTATCAGGTCAGAAGGCTTCTTCCAAGTTTTAGAATCTTACCTTTCTTGCCTCTAACATAGTGTTGCTATGGTACTCTGTTCTTATTAAGAAAAGGTTTTTTTTTTTTTTTAAAGTGGACACTCTCTTGTGTGCCTTTTTCAGAAATATTCAAAAATGTTCAAGATGAAGAAAAATTAGGACAAAGACTTAATGAAGGGATTCAGCTATTTTGGGTGAAGGAATCAAATTGTTATCAACACTAAGATTTAATTTTATAAATGGGGTACTCAGGATATTCTTTTTCAAAGCTGGTAATTGTAGAAATCCTTCTCAACAGCAAGTGTTGAAGAATCCCTGATACAGATTATAAAATCCTATTCACATTATTTGGATGCCACATTCGCTCACTCTTAGTAAATAAAGTACCATTCCCTGTATCCAAAGAGAGCCTGGACAGGTATTTATTTTTTTTATTTTTTGGACATTAAGTAAATCTTAAAAAACCACATTTGTTCAATTACACTTGAGTGAATCTGAGACACATAAATTAAATTTCCCATGAAATACACATGGAATTGAAAATTAGGAGGAGGAAGGACTTAATGATGCATTTCAGATTTTGACAAGTGCTTGAACCAAAGCTCTTAAAAAATGAGAATGTGAGGGACATTTTGGGTACAACTAACCACCTCACACTGCTAACCTCAGAGGAGTGCTAGAGAATAAGAAACTTCCTTATGACCATCAGGGTTTGGATCAGGAGATGAAAGCCTCTTAAGCTGCTCTCCATGCTATCTTGACCTCCTCCTCTCTCAGGGAGTAGATCTATTAAAAAGGCCCAATTCATCCTGTAGAAAAAGTTTGGTGACATCATACAATAATCTGTTAAATAAAGTGTCATTATTCTACAACAATCCAGGATTTGCCAAAGTCAGACGATAATTTCTAAAGGTTACCTCTTGGAGTCAAATTTTCTCTAAATTGTCCACCAAGATCAAAGTTAAGTAGAATAAATATAATATTTGCTTATATCTTGGGACTATATAGAAATGCCTGATATCCACATATGTCAGTTTAATTGAATTCAGTTTTTATTACCTTCATGGTGTGTTGTATATTTAAATCATATTTACAATAGCTTAGAATCTAGTAAATTAAAAAAAAAAAACAACTTCATACTATATCCTTTTTTTTCTGCCAAATCATTTTCAGGATACTAAGAGTAATAGACTTGCTTTTAGATGTTGTTTCTTTAAAAAATAAAAACAAAAACCTCTCCAGCATAGACTTACTCTTAGATGTTGTTTCTTTAAAAAAAAATAAATAAATAAAAATAAAAATAAAAAAACCTCTCCAGAGAGCAGGTGCAGAGCTTTAGATGTCCTGAGTTCACTTTTTCAAATGGGGATCTGGCAAATTCAGATCTAGAGTTTTGATAGACTTGTATACCAAAGCAAAATAGATTCAGCTTTAGATAAAAGAAAGAGGGGAAGGCCTCTGAAATCATTCTTTTGTGCCACTAGGATCTCAATGTGGTCTACTCCCTGAATTGTGTTCTATTTAAAAATTAAGGGAATGGAAATAACATACCTGAAAAGAGCTAGGCAGAGACTACCTCAAACTACCTCCTACATTAATCACAGCCAGCTTTCCTTCGAAGGGTTCCAAATTAGCAATAGAACAACCTTTTTTTTTCTTCCCCCAGTCTGAAGAAGCAGGTGTTTCTTTCATGAGGCCCATATGTTCTCCTACAGGCTTTATCCAAAGCACCTACAGTATAGCCCAAGGCAATGTGGCACAATGCCAGTTTCCCTGCAAGAATCTTTATTTCATTCCAAGAAGGGTGTGTGTGTTTGTGTATATGAGAGAGAGAGAAAGAGAGAGAGAGATAGAGAGAGAGAGAAAAAGAGAGAGAAGAGGGGGAGAGAGGGGAGAGAGAGAGAGAGAGAGACAGGTATAGACAGAGAAAGACAGAGACAGAGACTGAGAGAGATAGAGACACATAGACTGAGAGAGATAGAGACACATAGACTGAGAGACAGACAGAGATAAAGACAGACAGAAGAAGGACGACAGAGAGAGGGGGAGAGAGAGGGAAAAAGAGGGGGAGAGAGAGAGAGAGAGAGAGAGAGAGAGAGAGAGAGAGAGAGAGAGAGAGAAGAGAGAGAGAGAGAGAGAGAGAGAGAGAGAAGAGAGAGAGAGAGAGAGAGAGAGAGAGAGAGAGAGAGAGAGAGAGAGAGAGAGAGGAGAGACAGGTATAGACAGAGAAAGACAGAGACAGAGACTGAGAGAGATAGAGACACATAGACTGAGAGACAGACAGAGATAAAGACAGACAGAAGAAGGGACGACAGAGAGAGGGGGAGAGAGAGGGAAAAAGAGGGGGAGAGAGAGAGAGAGAGAGACAGAGAGAGAGAGAGAGACAGAGACAGAGAGAGAGAGAGACAGAGAGAGAGAGAGAGAGAGAGAGACAGAGAGAGACAGAGAGAGACAGAGAGAGAGAGAAGAGAGAGAGAGAGAGAGAGAGAGACAGAGAGAGAGAGAACAAAGAGAGAGAGAGAGAGAGAGAGAGAGAGAGAGAGGGGGAGAGAGAGAGAGAGAGAGAGAGGAGAGATAAGGGGAGAGAGAGAAGGAGGGAGGGAGGGACACAGACACAGACACAGACTCAGATTCGGGCGAAGGAGAGGCAGGGAGAGGTGGGAGAGAGAGGGAGACAGATAGAGATACAGACACAGAGAGAAACAGAGTACTTTCATATCTATGAGACAGAGCAAAAGAAAAAAGAGAGACAGAAAGTGAGAAACAGACAGAAAGACTGACAGAGAGAAACAGAAAGAGAGATGGAGACAGAGAAGAGTACTTGCATGTCTATATGAAAGGGAGAGTAAGGGAAAGAGACAGAAACAGAAAATCAAAGATAGAGAAATTTTAAAAAAATTAGAAACATAAGGGACAGAGAAAAAAGACTGTATTTTGGAATAGCAGACCCATGTTCTAATTATCCAGCCAAAATGAAGATATGAATATCTCAACTGACCTCTTCTCCATATTTTAGCTCCTTTTCATATGACCATGATAGAACCCTGAAAGCAGCTGCTTCTGCCTGGCAAACAAGCAGAAGTCTGACCAGGTGGATATCTCAAATTAAAAATCACAGTAATTACCTCCCCCCACCCCCCCAAAAAAAGCACCACTCAAACTGAAAACCCCTTGTTCAATCAGGATCACTGAGAAAAACCCAAAGGGTGCCAGAAACATCATGAGTCTGAGGAAAATCAGTAAACAGAGAAGGTTGAGCTACAGCCATGGGGAAATGGGAAACATCTGGGAGCCCAAGTCAAACCGGCAGGGAGGTAGCTTGCTGGGAATGATTTTCTGTGTGTGATCACAGTTAAATGCATGTGGATTACTGAGCAGAAAGCAAACATTGTTTACTAGAGACAAAATTCCTGTGTGTCAGATTGAGGGAATACTGTCTCAAAGTCAGTAATGTAGAGAGGGAGGAAAGTCGTTTTTTAAACATATAAGCCAACCACTGAACCTGTTATTTCTGGTCTGACCATATGTGTTTGGACTTAATGTTAGGATAGAACTGGAAAATATGAGATTCAATTTCCATTTTGACCAGTGGGTCCCATTTTAGGTACATTAAAATACCTGAATTGACCTGAGTTTTCTCAAAGGGCTAAATGTCTTGAGAGACATAAATATTCCTGATGTTATTTCTATATTCTGTCCACATTGAAGCTTCAGTGTGTAAATATATATATGTGTGTGTGTGTGTACATAGATAGAATGCCCATATGTATATGTATGTGCATATACACATATATATTATCATATTGACATATACTTACATGCATGCTCATATACACATTTATCCCTTTCACATCACAACTTTCCCCATTGCATCTTTGATATATCACAAGTTGGCATAGAAATTAATTGAGAATTTTTGGGGCATTTTTGTGGAAGTCACAGATAACATATGAAGGCCAGCAGACAATACAGAAAAAATTCAGAAACTCAGAAATGCATAAAATAGATGTATAGTATCGTGCAATATCAACTTATTTTATCTGTTAATATCATAATAATTCAGACTTCTTCTCTTGTATAAAGGGAGGGCCAAAAAATTTTATACAGATTTGCAAAGGCACTCTCCCTAACCCTTGCAATATAGGTAGAATAAATATACATACACATATATACATATAAAAGCCACACAACAATATCCATATATGTGTATGTGTGTATGTGTACCAACACTCAACACATATATGTGCATTGTATTTATGTGCACAAATGCATGTTTATAAATGCATGTGTACACATACCACATGTGTGTTCCTTGGCTATGGCTACCAATGCTCTCACTCAAAGTGCTCATGTTCATGAAAGATAATATGGTATTGAGCAAAGATCAATAAATAGATGGTTTTCACTATGGCCTTCAAATCATTCTCCCTATTTTCCGTTTCTTTCCTCTCTGATTTGTCCTCTACTCAACTGTGCAATTAAACTTCCTAAAGCACATATTTAATATTTTTTAATCCTCTGCTCAGAAACCTTCAATGATTCCCTTTTTCCTTCAGGTGAAAATATAAACAACTCAAGCTGGTATTTAAGGCCTTTTACAATCTGACTTTATTCTATCTTTCCAGTTTTCCTTTATATTATCCCCTTCTGTGTTCCCTCTGTTCTAGTGAAACTGCATTATTAGAATTAATATTATAGAATTAAAAGTCTATCCCCTATATGTACATATTCATGATCCAGCCCTTCCCCCAATACCTAGAATGTATTCTCTCTTCCTCACTACCTTTGAGAATCCTCCCCCCTTCCCCCAAAGTTCAGGTGCTAACTCTCTAGAAGGCTTTCCCTGGTTTCCCATTCATCCTATTTTTTTTCCAAGTAGAAGTAATCTCTTTGAAGAAGGAAATTGGGTTTTCTGGGACTTTATATTCTCAGTGGCTAGCATGGTGCTTTAAATATAACCATACATAACATTTAAAGTAATCTAGTACAGACATCATGAGAAAGTTGTGCAGTGAATCAGAGGCAGAGAACTGTACATTAAACCACACTTCCACATTAGTTTATCCATTCCCCCATTACCTTACCTTCTCCCCATTTTTTACAAATAAATTTTTATTGATATGGGTAATTTTCATATCACTTAAATTTCCCCCATATCACTTTCCTTCTCCTAACAGACAGTATTCCTTAGCACAAAGATTTATTTTAAAAGTTCAAAGAAAAGAAAAAAAAATCCATAAAACTAATTGGGCTGTGGGAAATAGTGAAGACAGAATAGCCTGGTGGGCTATGTTCTATGGAGTCATTAAAAGTTGGACACATCTGAATGCTTGACTGAACAACAAAAATCCAAATATCTCATTTTGTAGGTAGGGAAATTGAGATGAAGAACAGTTAAGTGACTGGCTCAGTATCATAAGGACAGTAATCAGCAAAACTGGGTTTTATGCTCAGATCCTCTGCTTCTGAAACCATTGTTCTTTCCAAGAACACATACTATTTAAAACCTGAAACAAGACCAGACAGATAGAACAATTGTGTAGCTTTTAAATATATTGGTGAGTATTATAAATAATTGGACTTTATAGAATCCTGAAAAGACCCTTGGAGGACATAGGACTCAAACCATAGGATTTATGATATGCAGAATATGTGAAAATATGAGTATTGGAGAAAGGGAAGAAAGAGGAAGAGGAGGATATAAAGTCTAGAGGGAACTAATGCCTGGATTTGAGCTAAGGCTCTTTATAAATGTTATTTGAATTGAGTCAAAGACCTTGTATCTATCTATCTTAAAATGAGCGACTATTACTCTCCCATAAATCTCAGCTAGTGGAATGACAGAGACTTGTGGAAATGGAATAAGCCAATGAAATAGGAAAATCAAAAATGGGACTGGCCATGTTTGGCTACTGCACTGTCATCAGGGTGAGATAGGAAGATAGTCTCAAAAACAATAAAATATTTTCCAGTCACACAAATCTCAGAATGTGAACTCATCTCATGTGCCCTCATCTTCTGTCCTTGTCCCTCCCAAAGCCAATCACAAATATAGAATTTTTCTATTCCTGCTATTAATATTTTTCCCTGAGGAAAAAAATTGTTTTTTCTAGATTTTTAAAAAAGGTAATTTTGTGTGTACTTAATTTGGAAGGATTCTTCCATGGAAGTCTTCCACAATTAATAAATAAAGCTTCCTCTAATCTGAACTCTAAATTTTGAACTGCAGTTTTCACTGAAACTTCATTTGAGACCTTACCAGCCATCAGATTGTGGATATCAATTAACTTCTGTGAATCTCAGTTTTCTTGTCTATAAAACTGAGATAATATAACTTATACTATTGACCTCAGGTTATGGGCAAATCTTAAAGCATTGATTAAGGTAGGCTTCTATAACTATGCTTTCTCAATGTTGTTCTGATTTTGCTACTAGAATCTTATTTTAAATCACTTTGAAAAGTATCAGTTATTCTTAAAATACTTCTCACAACAAAGAATTGGTTAGCTAGAGATGAATAATGAAATCCAATTTAAAATGTTGAAATGAGAACAAGAGATGTGTAGAAAGTTGTGCAGTGAATCAGAGGCAGAGAACTGTACATTAAACCACACTTCCACATTAGTTTATCCATTCCCCCATTACCTTACCTTCTCCCCATTTTTTACAAATAAATTTTTATTGATATGGGTAATTTTCATATCACTTAAATTTCCCCCATATCACTTTCCTTCTCCTAACAGACAATATTCCTTAGCACAAAGATTTATTTTAAAAGTATAAAGAAAAGAAAAAAGTCCATAAAACTAATTGATATGTTGAAAAATATGAGAAAGCATACAATATTCTCTTACTTTAAAAAAAAAAAGCATTGTCAAAGAGCAGAGCAAGTCTTTTCTCTTGCATTTTGTTGCTTAGTATGATACCAGACGTGATTAATTAAATTAAGGTGCAACAAATCATGCAACATTTCTGCTTTACTAGTTCAGACTTTACTTCTAGCCCAACCCCTGGAGCTATCATTGAGTCAGGCAATCATATTGGCAATGATGATGAAAAAAAGGCAAATGTCTGAAAGACATCATGAATAGAGGTACTGTTAGTGGAGCTATGGACCCAATGATTTTTAACAGCAAGTTGAAATTATACACAAAAAATTATTAAATGCTGCTTGCCATTTGACTGACATATACCACTCCTAGATCTATACCCCATGGAGATCATTGAAAGAGGAAAAGAAAACTATATACAAAAAAATATTTAAAGCAGCTCTCTTTTTTTTTGGTGGCAAAAGATTGAAAATAAAGAAGATGCTCATTAGTTGGGGAATAGCTGAACAAATTGTGGTAAATGAATGTGATGGCTATTGTGTGGTAAGAAATAAGGAGATATGATTTCAAAGACATGGATAGATTTGAATGAACTGATGCTTAATGAAGTGAGCAGAATCAGAAAAACAATTTATACTCTCACATCAATATTATAAAAACAAGAGATTTTTGAAAGAGAATGATGAATAAAGAGATGAGAGAGACAATGAACAAATATGCTAATAAGAAATACATTTTTGGATGTGATCAGTGTGGATATATTTTTGTTTTGTTTTTAGAGTGTTATCACAAAGTAACAAACTTATCTTGGTTGTTCCTTAGCCTACAAATAAACATTCCTTAGTCTGACTCATGTTAGAAATTTTCTTATCAGGTACAATCTGCTAGACCTTATATTCCTCTTTAAAGCCTCTGAAAATGTAGAATCATCTTCCTACTACCATGAGGCATGGGATTACTACCTATATAATGCTCAAGTGTTAATTTTTTGCACATGTGACCCCTTTTTGCCAAGATACAAAAATAATAAATTGTAATTTTGTGTGTAATAGAACATTCAGTTCTATGCCCCCATGTAGAGTCACAACCCACAGTTTAAGAAATTTTGGGCTAAGTAATGTGATGCAAATAGTGCTTCATCTTAAGTCAAAAAACCTGGGTTGATATCCTGGATCTACCACTTCTTATCTGTGTTACTTTCTGGACCTCAGTTTCCTCAGAAAGGATTTGAACTAGATGACTTCTGGAATCTCTTTAAGTTTTAGAATGTTGATCAAATGAAACCAGAGTTTCATAATTATTGGGGTATCTGTTGTTATTTGTTAAAGGAAATATTGGTTTTTATGGTTAGAAGTGTTGCAAAATGCTTAACCACTTGATATCTTCTCAGTTTCTATGGACAATCTGAAAAAAAAAACATAGAAAATGGGAAATTCCTTGACATAGTTTTCTGAAATGAATTACACAGAGAAAATTTTAGTCCCAGAGCAATAAAATCAAAAGAAAACAAAGAAACAAACAAAACAAGATCATATATGTTTATATTTTCTCCTATTGTCTCTCATATGTTTTATTCCAATACCATCACATGGTGCAATATTATAGTAGGAAATTTTCTTTTAAGACAATCAATGGCTTAGTAAATTTCTTGATTAAAGATATTGATTAGCTACTAAGAAGTCATCTGAGAATGACATGCCAAATCAATTAAATTGCACACGCATGTCTCAGATAAGACTGTATTTGCAGGATCAGATAACTGAATGTGTGCTTAATATGAGGTAAGAACCCATTAAAGAGAATTTAAAATAAAGGAGGCATCTTTTGACTCCTCAAGCAATGGTGACAAAAGAGTCATATTGACCATTGCTGTTATTGACCAATGAAGCATGAAAGACAGGTTCTCAAATCCATTCTCAGAGGATGTAATACAATATTAGGAGGCAGAGGACATTTGAAATTCATTTGTTCCTGAGCAATGCTCTTTGTGACTATTCTTAGAGTTATATCCTGCTACTGATTTTATTCTCAGAACTTCAATTGATTCCAATGCAAGTTTTGTACATGAAATAATGGCAAGATACACTATGGACAGACAAAAAAAAATCCTGGCTTTTAAAAGAGCATCATTCATGAACTCATACATATTTTATATGCCTTATACCAAATGAGGTATTTTAATAGCATTTAAGGAAATTCCTAACTTATCAAATTTGCTATTTCAAGTAAACAATAGCCTTTTATCTTTTTCAAGATGGTTTCTTCACCTATACCATCAAAGATGATGATGGTTATGAGGATGATTTAATAATAGTCACCATGCCAAAAATCCATAATCTACAAACTATATGGAACAAAATGTTTTAAAGATATAGAGACCTAATCAAGGAGATCAAAATCACATGGGAGCAGAATGAAGTACATGCCATCCCTCAAGCCTTGGTTGCTACTGGAATTATACTAAGAATGCTTTCACAAGGCCAGAAAACATAGTCTTACATCTTAAAACTGCTATACAATTAAATAATGTGGTTACTTATCTTTTTTTCCCAATAGTTCATGAGAATATTAATTATAAAGGAAAAGTAACAGGATGGCATCTTATCCAAGTACTGCCCCTTTCAAAATAAGATAAGGAAAACTGTAAAATTATGCCTTATATTTACATAGCATGTTCACATGCATTAGCTAATCCATTTCTTAGGAATGTAGGTCCCTTTGTAAAATTTTCCAGGGGGGAAAGGGGCAGAAGCACAGGTAGTTATGAAAGAACCTGTAGGAAAACAAGACCTATATTGACTATAGCCCTGTAGGATAGACAGGAAGGGTTTTACTACCTATTTTATTTTTTATTATGCAAATGAAAAAACTGACTCAGGAAATAAGAAAATCAGATGACATAGTAGTGCCAAAAATAGATCCATAGAAGCTACAGTCATAAGACGGCATATTTAGAAGGGATCTCAGCAATAACTTTATCCAATGGACTCATTTTACAATGGAAAAAAACTGAGACCCAGCTAGATCCATAGGCATATATGCCCAAACTTTCACACCTAGTAAGTGACAGAGGTGGTTCCTAAACCTATCAATTAAAGAGTAGGTTCTGCTAATTACTAACTATAGGACCCTGAGCGCACACACACACACACACACACACACATGCACACACAAACATAAATCCTGATATACATGTATATATGAGAATTGCTTATTTAATCTCTGCATCAAATGAGCATGCATGCTTCAACAAATCTATCTCCTCTTTTACTGATTTTCTAAATTCAATCATCTAATTTCATGGTAGAGGCAAGTAGCACACTGAAGCTAACTTTTTTTTTTAATCAAAGCTTTTTATTTTCAAAATATATACATGAATAATTTTCAACATTCACTCTTACAAAATCTTGTGTTTTAAATGTTTTTCCCTCCTTACCCCTGCTCTCTCCCCTAGATGGCAAGTAATCCAATATTAAACATGGGCTATTCTTCTATGCATATTTCCACAATTATCATGCTGCACAAGAAAAATCAGATCAAAAAGGGAAAAAAATGAGAAAAAAATAAAATGAAAGCAAATGAAAACAAAAAGAGTGAGAATATTATGTTGTGATCCACACTCAGTTCCCACAGTCCTCACTCTGGGTGTAGATGGCTCTCTTTATCACAAGATCATTGGAACTGGCCTGAATCACCTCACCATTGAAAAGAGCCACTTCCATCAGAATTGATCGTTGTATAATCTTGCGGTTGCTGTGTACAATGATCTCCTAGTTTTGCTCATTTTACTTAGTGATGCTAACTTTTACCTATCAAATCTTTAAATCTATTTTAATCACTCCTAATTCTCCCAACCCCACATCAATCTCACATACTTATCACCTGTCTCAATTCATCATATACTTTGGGAAACTTTTTTTTTCCTTTCTCTCTCTCTTCATTCCATTGTTACAAATCTTTCTATCATCAACTTTTTCAACAATCATTTTTTCCATGTACTTATTTAAATGGAAATTTGGATCTCCATTGATGTTCATTCTTTCTCTTATTCCTATTGATATTCAAAAGGAAATGTAAATGTACAACTTTATTTTCTTTACCCATATAATTATTTGATTTTAATGTTTTTGAGTTCTATGCAATGTTTTTATTACTATCGTGTTGCTTTTTGTTGTTGTTGTTAATCATGCTCTCACTTTTAGTAATTGACATATTGACTTGTGTTTTTGTTCTTCATATTTTCTGTCATCATCAGTGTGGGCTTGAATATCCATCCATTTTGATGATCTCTCCAACAAAGTCACTATAAGAATCCATACTCTTCTCAATAACTATTCCTTTCTTTACGCACTTCATCTACAAATGGAAATATGTACAGGTGATATCAACATGTCTCAGAATTACACCATTGCTAAGATTTAGAGTTTTTAAATCCTAGGGTCCACTTTATATTTATATTTCTCATATTTTCTCATTACATTCCTATACTTATTCTTTGCATTCAGTAAGACTTTACATTCCATCCCCATTGTCTTTAATTCAGTCCATTCATTCTGGTTTCTTTTCTTTCCACACCTAGCTTTGATTCTATGGTTTGCCATATTAATATTTTACTAGTCTCTACTAGTGGCAGCTAGGTGACACAGTGGATATATTGCTGGCTCTGGAGTTAGGAGGACCTGATTTCAAATTCAGTTTCAGACATTTATTAGCTATGTCATCCTAAGCAAGTCACCTCACCCTCTTTGCCTCAGTTTCCTCATCTATAAAATGAGCTGGGCAAGGAAATGGTAAATTACTCCAGTATCTT
This sequence comes from Antechinus flavipes, assembly GCF_016432865.1. Lineage (NCBI taxonomy): Eukaryota > Metazoa > Chordata > Mammalia > Dasyuromorphia > Dasyuridae > Antechinus > Antechinus flavipes. The sequence continues at coordinate 119,394,497 of NC_067400.1, read as the reverse complement.
TGCCAACAAAATCCCTGATGAGACAACAAAGAGTCAGGCATGACTAATAACAAAAGCCACTATCTTGGAATCTCCTACATGTTGGTCTCTAAATCCAAACACGAATCCTGATTTGTTCCTTCTTCAAGGATATCAATTGCTAAACTTTTTTTTTTTTTTTTTTTTTTTAGTTATTGTTCTTGCAAACGTTCTTGTACCCAAAAATATACTTAGGTCCTATCTGGAATGCCCTTCATGCTCTCATTTCTTCTCACCTAAATACTACCCTTGTTTAAGGTCTGAAACACTCAGTTGTTGCTTCTTCCTCTGAATTCCTGTAAAGTTAAGTGACTGTACTACTGATTCGGAACTTGGCATATGGCCCCCTAATGTCAATTAGACGGTAAGTCCTTTGAAAACAAGTTGTGTCTGAATCCTTTTTCTATCTCTAGCACCTATTTGCTAATGATAATGCTGAATAATAATTTATATATAAAAATCTCTTCATAATCAAAATTCCCAAATTATGAAATATATAATAGAAGTGAGTACTTTTAAAACCAAGGAGTTATAAAATAGTGAGATGAAGACAGGTGAATCTTTGGAGTTTTACTACGTCTAGCAAAATCTGACATTGAGATTCTATAAATTGCTAAACTTTGAGAATTATTTAACAAATGTGAAATTACTAAGGTACTTCATATTAAAATAATACAGTTATTTCAATCAGCCATGGTTCAACTTGAAATGAGATCTTTATTTTAGGAACTATAGAAGAAAAAAATGATAGGTTCATATCAATTAACTTCCTGCTTTATTATTTAATACACTGTCATTAGTTATAAGAAATGGACTTTAACTGTTGGACATACTATATCTTATGTACATCAATGCCATGTGGAATTACTCTGATTTTCCTTTTAAAAGGCAAATCAAAGTAATTTACAGTATTATAAAGATGAAAAAATAGCTCTAGCAAAATGATTTTTTTATGTTTATGCCATATATGTGTATGTATAGTGTGCATTAAACAGAGCCTTTGTATTGCTGACTCTGTTTAAATTGTGCTAGGATTTATTTTAATGCCTTTGTGGATAATTGAAGCATGTGCTATGCATAGATGGTTTTAGAGCAGGGCCTCATAGTATTCAGAGAGTTAAAACTTCATCAGAATTTCCATTATAAATGCCTAATTTCAAAAGTACACAATTTTCTGGGCTGAAATTTGACATCAAAAACTCAGGATTGAACTATTCTATTGATTAAAAGAAACTATTTCACAATGTTAAAAATGTAATGTTATGAAAAGAAGTCTGTTGGCTTTATCATTGTGCTTTTATTATCACAAGATTCTTTATAGAGACACAATTGATTTCCTAGAGTCATTGGAGAAAAAGGTTATGCAGCATAGTATACAGGAGGCCTAAACTTAGAGCCAAGACATTGAAGGTCCAGTGCTAGTTCTGCTATTGATTAACAGTGTTATTTCTCTGGGCCTCAGATTTCCTTATCTATTACATGAGGTATTTGGAGTGAAGGATTTTCAAAAGATGATGGATTAAGCTGGTAAGTTTCAAGCTCTCCAGATTTCCCCCACATATAGAACAAATTTGTACCTCAGGGTGAATATAATCAAGAAGACCTGGGGCAGAACAGTGGTTCTCCAAGTATAACCCAAGAAGATCTGAAGAAAGACCCCAGTTTCTGGATTAACCTTTGTGAAGTGCAAATGCCTCTGAACTAGCTCCATAGAGCACCAAGTAGGGAACTCTGAGGCTAGGGCAGGAACCTCAGCCAGAATCACAAAAACTATCACCTCCTGATTGAATGTGGAGTCAGGGAGCTGAGTCCAGAAAGACTTAAAGACCCTCTGCTGATTAGGAACACTAATTGTTCCTGTGCTGTGCTGAAGGGACCAATAGATCTATTAGTGCAGAAGCAGAGGGGCAGGAATACAGCTGACTACAGGCCCTTGCAGGAGGCTGATGCTCTCAGTTTTGGGTTCTAATTCAGAGGGGAGAGATCAAGTGAAGCTAGAGTATCATTCCCCACAATTAGAGGTGCTAATACTAACATCTTTTATTTTAAGAAAATTAACCAGCAAAGAAGAAAGAACCCCATCATAGAAACTTATTAGGGGAAGGACACAAGTAAAAAAAAGCTTCTACCCCAAAGAGTAACATGAAAAGGCTCCCAGCCCAGAGAGAATTTACAGAAGAACTCAAAAAAGAATTAAAAAATCAAATGAGGAAAAATCAAAATGAGGAAGTCAAATGAGGAAAAACTAAAAAAAAAAAAAATAAAATAAAAACCATCCAAGAAAATCAAGAAGATTATTAGGAAAAAAAGTTAATCAACTAAAAAAAAAAAAAGATCCGAGTTTCAAAGATAAAAATAACTCTTTAAAAATAAGGATTGAGCAAGGAGAAGCCAGTAAAGTTATGGGAGACCACATAATAACAAAATGGATTCTAAAGAATGAAAAAATAGAACAGAATGTGAAAGATTTTATAAGAAAAATGACAGATCTGGAGAATAGATCAAGAAGAGAAAATATAAAAATAAATGGACTGCCTAAAAGTTGTGGCCAAAAAAAAAAAAAAGACAGTTATAAAATAATGCAAGAAATAATACAAGAAAATTGTCCTGAAGTGATAGAACATGAGGAGAATGTAGAACCAGAAAAAAAAATCCACTAATCACCACCTCAGTGAGATCCTTTGTAGAAAACACACAGGAATATTATTGCCAAGTTTTAAAAACCTTAGATCAAATATATCTTTTGCAAGAAAAAAAAACAATTTAAATATTTTGGAACTGCAATTAGAATTATACCGGGCTTATCAACAGCCACAACAGAAGACCTGCAGGTCCTAGAATCATAACTTCTGACAATCAAAAGAACTAAGCCTATGGCCAAAAATATCATATCCATCAGCATTAGCTATAATATTGAATGAGAAAAAAAATGGAAATTCAATGAACTTGCAGATTTTCAGGACTTTCTATCAATAAAATCCTAACTTAATTGAAAATTTAAGCAACTGAACATGGACAAATTGTTTGGGTTTTTTGTACATGAGAAATATATACCATGAATTTAAGATTGACATCAACAATAGGGGCAGAGTAAAGTTAAAAATAGCAATTATGTTATACAAATGAGGCACAGAGGAAGAATAGATACAGAGGCAATAGAGAGGGGAGGAGGGTTCATAGTTCTGAAAACCTACTTTTATCAGAAATGGGTTCAATAGGCAATACCACATATACACTGTGAAAGATATAGAACCCTTGGAAATCTATAAAGAAATAAAAAGGGAGGGATGGGTGGATAGGGAAGCAAAAGGTGAAGAAAGAAAATAAGGGAGGGATCCACGGGTGAGAAGAGGTTATTATTTGAGGGGTTAAGGAATTTCTTAACTATAGCCTGCTTGGGGGAAGGGAAGGGGAAGAAAAAAGATGTGGGGAAAAGAATAAAGTAAAAAAGGTGCACAGCAGAGAACAATAGAACAATTTCAAGGAAGAAAAGATGGACACTCATGAATATAATTTCTTCCTCTAATATATATATATATACTTTCTTAAACTGGTAATTTGTTGTTATATATTTTGATTCCTCCCTGATGTTCTGCTGGGCACATGAGAATGTTCTCTTTTGTTGTGTTTTATTTTGTTTTGCATTCCTTTTCTGTTTATCTTTTTTCTCATTTTTTAAAATAAAATAAAAATTTAAAAACATGAGGGAGTTGTACTCTGTAAGGTATTGTAGTGCAGTAATAAGACATGTTGGGTCTGACATCAGAAGACCTAAATTTAAATCATGTCTTTGCCATTTACTTCCTGGATGACTTTGGGAAAATAAATTAAACTCTCTCTTTACTCAGTTTACTCAGATGAAGAGCCTTCTGCTTCTATTATTCTACATACAAATAATTTGTTCCTCTTTATAAAAAAAAAATCTATCTAATTATCTGTCTGTGTCTATCTACTTACCTACCTATCTATCTATTTACCTACCTACCTACCTACCTATTACTTATTCTCTATATAATTCTCATTTATCTAGAAAAGCTAGATGACACTGTTAGTAAGAGTATTGGGCCCGGAATCAAGAGCTGCATATGGAACCTGGGCAAGTGATTTAACTTGTTTCTCTCTATTTCCTCAACTGAAATAATATGAGGGATATAATAATATTATCTCTCTCCCAGAGCTTTTGTAAAGCTGTAATGAGATGATATTTATAAAGCAGTTAGCACATTGCGTGGCACATAGTAGGTGCTTATTAAATGCTCATTTCCATCCTTCTTATTATCCAGTCTTTCCTCCTTCCCCCATACCTTTAATTGAATTCCAACAATATGGTAAGGAAAGGATCTCCTTAAAATAAGCAGACTTCTAATTCATCCTAGATAATGAGTATCTATTCTCTTCTTAAGAATCTCCAGGAAAGAACTTCTCTCAGTAGCTGGTTTCATCCTTTAGCCACCCTTATATAAACCTATCTTTTAGAAAGCCTTTAAATTGGCAAAATATATAACTTTGTAAATTAGCTACATTAGAGTTGCAATAGATACATTGTAAGTAAATATTAGCATCTATTGGACATGAGCATAGTATGCTTTGGTGTAATTTAGATCTTGAAAGATTAATTTGCATAATGGACTATGACCACTTAAAATTAGTGACAATAATGCCTAGCCCAAAATACTTTATCATAAATGCAGACACAGACATGTAGGAGCTAATTTTCTACTCTGTCTCTACTGTTAATCATTATCTGAGGAAGCCTAAAGTTTCTCAGTCCAAAAACAGAATGGATTGCTCTGGGGAAAAAGATTCCACAATTTGCCAATATTTAAAAGTTTTCAGTGGTAAGACAAAAACAAACAAACAAATCCTTTTATCATTAGTAATGCTCAAAAATAATTGCATTAAGTGCCTCATTGCATAGAGAATTGAGCTAGGCTCTGTAGTAGCAGAATTGAACAATTTCTGGACTCAAAGCAGTTTCAAATAGCATGGCCAATGTTATTGAAAATGTATGCTTAGTATATTAACAAAACCAGGTATGTATATTTTATTCTAGCCAGAGGAGAATTGCGTTTGATTGAATTGGGGTGGAGAAGAATTAGCAAAGGAAAAGATAAAGGTAGACACTTTACAGAAGAGAAAGAATCCTTCTCACTTCCAATTAACCTAAGTCTTTTAGGTTCTGACTCAAGCCTATGCTATCCTGAGTGGGCAAAGAGAACAGTTTATTACCTTTTCCCAAATAAGAATCTTTTATATACTTGAAGATGGCAAGTCAATCACTCTTAAGTCTTCTTTTCTTCAGGCAAAATAAACCCAGATCCTTCAACATTTTAACACAGGACTTCTTGCTGATTTCTTTCTCCTCCCCACTGCTTAGAATCTATACTCCCTGTCAAAGTTTGTCTTGACATCCATTTTTTACATAAAAGGCTTTTTGTGATTTCTAACCAGCTGATTGTGCCCCTTCTGGAAATTTCTATTTACATATTCATTATTTGTTTATTTATTATTTATTATATATAATTTATTATTTAAATTTATTATATAGTTATATATTTTGTATATATTTGTATGTAAAGATGCTGTCTCCTTGTTACATTTGTAAACTCCTTGAGGGCAAGGATTATTTTATTTCTATATTTGCATTTTTAGTCTCTAGCACAGTCCCTGGCACACAGTAGGTGTTTATAATTGCTTGGTTATTGATTGATTGAATTAATCATCTCTGCTGTGATTCTTCTTTGGGTTGCCCATTTGCCTCAGTAGTTATGAATCTCTTCCTGTGATGATCTGATTAGTCCTAAAATTAATACCAGAAGGACCTCCTGAGTTTTCTCATTTTAATGGAACATTATTTTCCACATTTAAACTATATTTTTCACCTACCAACTCCAGGTCAACTCATTATCCACTTTTTTGAGAAGAAGCATAGTGGCAGAGCAAAAACAAGGAGTAAGGTAAAACCTGGATTTGAATTGTTACTTTAACACTGACTAGCTATGTGATCATAGGTAAGTCACATAACTTTTGAACTTCAGTTTCCTCATGTGTAAAATGGAAACACCTATATGTCTTTCTTTATGAGGTAGTTAGGAAGTTCAAAAAAAAAATACATAAACTACTTCCCAGTTAGTCATGAAGCATCAAAAACAAGAGATCTCAAAAAGTTATCAAACTGTGCATACCCTTTGATCCAGCAGTGTTCTGGGCTTATATCCCAAAGAGATCTTAAAGGAGGGAAAGGGACCCACATGTGCAAAAATGTTTGTGGCAGCTCTCTTTGTAGTGGTTAGAAACTGGAAATTGAATGGATGCCCATCAATTGGAGAATGGTTGAATAAATTGTGATATATGAATGTTATGGAATTTTGTTGTTCTGTAAGAAATGACCAGCAGGATGAATACAGAGAGACCTGGAGAGACTTAGATGAAGTGATGTTAAGTGAAATGAGAAGAACCAGGAGATCATTATCCACTTCAACAACAATACTATATGATGATCAATTCTGATGGATGTGGCTCTCTTCAATAATGAGATGATTCAAACCAGTTCCAATTTTTCAGTAATGAAGAGAATCAGCTACACCCAGAGAGAGAACTATGGGGAAATGAGTATGGATCATAACAGCATTTCCACTCTTTCTGTTGTTGTTTGCTTGCATTTTTGTTTTCCTTCTCAGGTATTTTTTTAACCTTCTTTCTAGATCTAATTTCTCTTGTACAGCAAGGTAACTGTATAAGTATGTATACATATATTGTATTTAACATATACTTTAACATATTTAACATGTATTGAACTACCTGCCATCTGGAGGAGGGGGTGGGAGGAAGGAGGGGAAAAGTGGGTACAGAAGGTTTTGCAAGGGTCAATGTTGAAAAATTACCCATGCATATGTTTTGTAAATAAAAACTATAATAAATTTTTAAAAAGAACTAGAGACCTTTCAATGACTTTAGCAAATGCTTTTAGCTCCATGGATTCTAAATATCATCACCTACATATTCCAATAAAAATCAGTCTATTTAAACCATCTTTCATCAGATCTTTGTCATTCTAATCTTAGTTTTCTTTTCTCAAATCCATTGCAGAGCAGTGGAAAGAGCTCTAACTAGAGAAAAAGGTCTGAATATCAGGGGTCGAGTATTAGCCCTTCTAATAACTGACTTTATGACTTTGAGCAAATAACATAATTTCTCTAAGCTTAAGTTTTTTCATCATTATAATTGCCTTGGGGTGGGGAGAAGTGTTGTCTATTTTTAGCTTCTTCTATTAAAGAGGCAATATTTTCTTTTAGCTTTACTTCCATTATGCTGAATTTTAACTTTCTGCTTTTCTTTATGCATATTTATCCATCAGTGAAATCCTATTCTAATACCTCCTTATGGGGAAGAGTTGACCTCAAGACCCCAAAGGAACTTTGGGAATTTAAAGTTCATGTATATACTCTGGCATGTTCTTCTAAATACATACTCTTAAGTACTGACTTAGCAATGTGCTGTGCATTCATCTGTCAGGGGCTAAATTATCTAAGTCCAAAAAAAGGCTCATTGCTAAAAATCAGGCTACCAGATGATGAATCTTTTCAAAAGAAAAAGAATCATGAAGGCTGGAGAAAGGTTGTAAATTGTTGATACTGCCTAAACCATGAAATTATAGCACTTTGAAGAATTGATGTATTCCTTTATGGGCCTCAGTTTCCTCTTCTGTAAAATGAGAAGTTTGAATTCAATCATCTTTATCATCTCTTTCAGCTCTGTAAATATATGATCTTGCAATTCAATTCCAATGCTATTAAATTCAGTTAATATCAGTTCAGTTTAATTCAAAAAACATTTATTAAGCATCAACCATGTAGCAAACTCCAAGATTCAAAGACAAATGTGCAAATAGTCCCTACATTCTCAAGAAGACTCTCCTAAATATGATAACCAGTTCTGTCATCACTTGTCATGAGGCTAATGTCAAGGGAAAAGCAGAACTAATGATCCCAGGTTCACTGTTCCCATTTTATAGAAATAACTATATCATTGGTTAAGCAAATCCAGTTTTTGGTCTACTATTTCTCAGTGTGAGCCCTTAGCTTCCCTTTAGGCATACGGTTTTTCTATTCTAAGGCTCATTGTTCACTGTTTGCTACTATTCCAATATAAGCTTTGATTGTTTTTGTTGTTGTTGTTTGTAACTTGAGTGTGACTAAGAATATTTTTGTTATTTTGTAAATAGTATCTAATGGGGCAGCAAGGTGGTTCAGCAGGACCTGAAGTCAGCAAGATTCATCTTCCCTAGTTTTAATCCAGCCTCAGACACTACCAGTTTGACCTTATACATATTCATCCCTGTTCGCCTCAGTTCTTCATCTGTAAAATGAGCTAGTGAAGGAAATGGCAAACTACTCCAATATCTTTGCTAAGAAAACTATAAATGGGGTCACAAAAAGATGGACCTGATTGCAACTGAACAGCAATAAACATATAGCATATAATCAAAGGTGTGAAAAGTTTTTGTGTGTGCACATGCACACGAATATTTTAAACTAATCCTATATTCCTATTGAATTCTATTTTCTTAAAATTCACTGTTTGGAAGAAAATCTGTTTTCTGTCTGAGAAAAGATTCGTGGTTGCTTAAATTGGAAGATAATTCAATTACAAAAGAGGAAGACAATTTTAATTATTAGATATAGAGTGATAGTTTTATTTGCTTGTATAATACTTGATAATTTAATTAAGGCAATATTCATAGGCAAGAAACCAAGATGAAATAATTTGCTTGCATAATAATTTTTAAACATTAGGAGAATAAACTGCAAGAAAAGTCCATCCAAAGCTACATCATGTACTTCTTTCCATAAGTACTATGAAGTGAATATTTTTCAGTGTTTTAAAATATTGATGAGTTTGCATTGTAGCTATTTTCTTACCTGATGAAAATCACAAGCTTTTTAAGTTTTTGTAGATGGTTTTGATGAGTTTCCATAGCCAAGAAAATTAATCACTTTGTGGTCAACCTTTTGGAGTAAGTCTTTCTCAATTTTAATAAACTTATCCTGGGATGATAGACTTCCTCAAAGCCTTGTCATTTGAGCAGGACCTACCATAGTTTACATTCTGCTAATATGACTCACCTTTAAGCCATAATCAGATTTTTTTTTGTTCAGTCATTTTCAATTGTGCCTGACTCTTCATGATCTCATTTGGGGTTTTATTGGCAAAGAAACAAAAGTATTTTTTATTTGGTAAATGAACATAGTATATCTAGTTTACTTTTGACCATATGGGGAAAAATATAGACCCTGGACACAGATTATTTTTCCTTTCCAATTTCTAAATATTTTCAAAAATAATTACAATCACATAAATATATTCTGTTGGATACAGGAACTTGTCAATATGGGTATTCTCTTCAACAACATATGAATGTATCTATGCTTGCAAGTCCAGCATGTTTCTAGTTTATATTCTTCCATGTTTCCCATAGAGAAGCTATACAACATGCTTCTTTTGTTTTCTCTTGGCATTTATTGGAAATGAGTAGAACACATAGGCTGTCCACCTCTTATCTCTCTCCTTTGACATATTAATCAATCATTGTTATTTTTCAATAATGATAATCTCTTTGATGATAATTTTACTCTACTTCTCCCATATAATTTCTTGTTTATATAATATGTTACATTGCACTTACATATACCATAGCTTTGCCTCTTCATTGATGAGTGATACTCATTAGCAAATCTTTAGAGATCACAGTGTTCTTCAAGTAGTAGTCATATAATTGCCCTTGAAAAATAATGGTCATAAAAGATGCGCTTTTATTTCAGGGAGAAATTTGGGGTTCTTAAAAGAAATACAGTTTCCCAAAGGCAGTCCAGACTAGTCTTTTTCCCCCTTTGATGCTGTACCCAACTCAATCTCCATTTGCAGTATCTGCCCAAGATAGCTATATTGAGGGACAACCAATATAGGCTTTTAATCTAATTGCAGATCGTAGTTTGGACAACTATTTCATGTCATTATAGATCTTGTCCAGGAGGCTTGGTAATGTTTCTGATATTGTTTGACAACAATTATTGCAATTTATCAGTAAACCTTTTCCAGAAAGGTCTGAAACTATCCCCCTGCTCTCACTCCTACCCTTTTTTGAACATTCTTCTTCAGTGAATAGGAAATACATCTTTGACTTGAACATTTGCTGAATTTTTCCTATGATTAAGCAGCTAGGTGGTTTGATAGATGCTGGAACTGAAGTCAAGAAGTCCTTAATTCAAATCCAACTTTGCCTATTTATTAGTTGTGTTTCCCTAGGTAAGACACTTCACTATCTGCTTCAATTTCATCATCTTTAAAATGGTGATAATAATAAAAATAACAATAAATACCTACTTCCCAGTATTTTCAAACCTTAAAGCACTATACAATTCTAAATGCTAACTATTAAACATCTCCCTGTTTTCTGTCTTTCATTATTTTGTCCACAGGAACATGAAACAAAGTCATTTTTGTTGTTAAATTTTTCAAAGAGTCTTATATCATTTTGATGCATAAATGGGAGACACCTTTCTTGAAGAAAGACTATGAAGTGATGTTGCTCTACCAAATTTAATCAGTCATTTTATCAAAGAACATTTACTAAGTACCTTCCATATGCAAGTACTATACTAAATCCTATAGACACAAAGACAAACACTAACCACCATCCCCTTCCAAGGAACTCTCAGTTTAATGAGAGACACAACATGCAAATGATATACAAATAAGATAAATGCAAAATAATAGACAATAAACAGTAAGCATAGTGGTATATTGTATTATATCTTTCAGTCAATTGTGCGATGGGAAAATATGATCTACTACAGAATATTGCTTGTAGAAGCCTGCTTGTACCCTTCCTCTGTCCTCTTCAAATAATCTGATACATGTCTAGATTACTCATAAAAATTTTTATAAAGATGAGAAAGTAGGCATATTTTTCTATTATCCTTTTTGGTGATATTAAGTATGAGAAATTTTCTGAGATTTAAATATTTTTTCTTCCTTTAGATACCTTGAAAGCTCTAAATGCCCTCATAATTGTGTCACTTCCAGCACATATCTTCTCTGTTTATACTTGTCCTAATTCAGCTGATTTTCCTGTTTCTATTTCCTTTCATAACATCTAGAGAATTAAAATCTCATAATTAAATTATCTTAATGAGAAATTAATGATTAACAAAAATTCATGAAATTAAAAAAAATTTGAAAATCTAAAACAAAGTTTATGTGGATCAGAATCCATTTGGGATAAACAGAATTTACATAAAACCTAAAAGTTCTTTTGATCTCACATCCATACTTAACATAAAACATAAATATTAGAAATTTCTTTTTATTCTTGGATTAGGACATTTTAGCCCCTGTTCCACCATGAAAGCATTAAATCTCTCATCCCTAAAATATTGTGACCCATAGAAAATTTTAAAATGTCCATCAAGCATTCACATAAAATAAATCTGGGAATGATAATCAATGAAATGACAAAAGAACCAAGATTCATAATTATTTCAAGAGGTTGAAATACTAGGCAAAAGCTAACAAAATTAAATTGACTTGGTTTAAGTATTTAGCTTTTCCCAAAAATCTTACCACTTAGTCATACTGTTACTTCGGTGATATAATCTTTTCAGTTAAAAACTGAGGCTGGTTGGATCTCTTAAGCTCTAGAGTTCTGAGCTAATCTGATATCCACACTAATTTCAGTAGTAATGTGATGACTAGACCCAACCAATATTTTTGTGAATCTTGGAATTTTTACAAGTTGAAAGAGATAAAATTTGTTAGATGAGTGTTCAGGGAAAAATGTTCTTCTGATGTCAAAGAGTATAATATGTGCAAGGGATAATAGTAAAGTTTGTTGGTCACTGACAAGGAACACATATATTTCTGAATTCAAATACAAGTTTTAAGTTGAGTATTTTACTTTGAGATCAAACTTTGAGACTTTTTATTGCTTTAGGCTCCTCAATGGCTTGTGAATGAGCTTTCATGTGCAAGTAGAGAATTAAAAAATGGACAGCATAAAAGAAAATCTCTTAAGGAATTACTTTGCTGAGTATCCTTATGGGTGAGGATATGGGTGTAGGAAATGGTAAACTACAGGAAGTAGTGACCTCAGTGTTTTGTCTTAAAATATATTCGGCTCCTTCTCTTAAATAAGTTAAAATTATGATGTCATTTATATCAATTTATCTATGAGACATTTCTGTAGATATAAAGGAAATTATATTGAAAGCTTAGTTTCTATCATAGGAACCATAAATTAAGTGAATTAATTGTGTTTAATGAAATGCAATTGCTACACTGACATAGGTTTTTAAATGATATAAAGTGAAATAAGTATTCTCATATTGGCATATAGTTATCTATCTGCCATCGTTGTATATGTCATATCTTCTTGTTCAATCATTTTCAGATATATCTTATTTAGTCATTTTCGGTTATGTCCAACTTTGGGGGATCCCACTGAGGTTTTTTTGAAAAACTGGACTGGTTTGCCATTTCCTTTCCTAGCTCATTTTACAGATGAGGAGCTGAGACAAATAGGATTAAGTGACTTGCATAGGATTAAACAGATAGTATCTGAGACCAAATTTGGCCTTGGATTTTCCTGACTTCAGGCCCAGTGCTCTATTCACTATACCTCTTAGCTACATGCACTATGAAAAACCCTCTATAATGTGACTCTAACCTACTTTTTCTAACCTTTTATACTATTGCCCTTTATTCACTCTATAGTAAAGCAAAATGGAACTTCAAGTTATTTCCTAAACTTGATATTCCATCTTCTACTCTTCACATTTGCATGGACCATCTCCATGACCTCTGGGATCTTTTCTGACTAGCTTATGTCTTGTACCAAAAAGGCATATCATACATTATACTGTCTTTAATTTAATCATCATCTGAGGTTGTAAGCTTCCTGGCAACAAGGATTATGTGTTATCTAAACTTTGTAACATCACCAGATAGTAGCATAAATGTTTTGCCCAAAGTAGGTATTTAATAAATGATTGCTAAATTGACTCTAGATTGCTTTTTCATCACTGTCTCACAACTATCACCAAGACTATTCTCTTTATTTTTCTATACCTCAATCCTATTTCCTTATTATTCTAGCCAAAGCATGAATCAAACTTAATTGTCCTCCCCAATTCATTCAAAGTTTCATATTTATTGTCTTCTGTCACTCTGCACACACAATTTTTCTAAAGCCAAACTATTCTTTTTTTTTTTCAGGCTTTTAACACATTTTATGGTGAGAATGGGGGAGTTTGGTTAAGAAAACTAGAAAATTGCCATGACGTAACAATCTGGTGGGACTTTAAAATGAGGATTCAGATTTGTAACTAATATGCATGAACACAGGAACAAATTGGGACAGAGCTGTTAGATGCTGTTCCCAATGCTGTTTCTAGAAGAACTAATCTATTCTTGTCCATTTGGGTGGCACCCTTAGCTGCTTTGTCACTGCATCAATCAGACTTCTGGCTTTGATTAATATCCATGCACCTGTTATTATCAGACCTAAAAGATAAGAGAGAAAGCAAATAACCTTGGCCTAAAAATTAAAATTCAACCTTGCCTGCACATGCCACAATTGCTTTGTATGGATGCATTTCCAACCTCTTGGACTCTAGACTCTCTTGATTAGACGTGTTATTCTTTACTATTTTCCCTGCCTTAGATGACCTTTTTGAATGTTATCCTTTGTCTGGATGAACAGTTTTTAAAAATTTTCATTCTTTTACTCCTATATTATCACCATTTCATTCCTGGAAAAATAATCTCCACAACCAAATATTGATACTGGCCTCACTTGGGTTAAGTGAACTTTTATGAACCATGTCTTTAATAACCAAAAAAGCAGTGAAAGGCCTATCATTTTTTGAAGAACACATTTATTGACTTTACAAATTGCAAGCTATTCCTTCTTCTCTAAAAATCCACCTTTGATCCATTTTGAGCCCCAAAAACACAATGAGAATTTTCATCTTCCAAGTGATGCATTTCCTAGTTTCTTTGCCACACATATAAAAGAAAAATGGCTAAGGATCAATAAAAGCAGAGAAGGAAAAATAAACAAGGTTAAAAAAAATCTAGCTCTCCTATTTACACACTGGATATAACAGTAAAAGCTAACATTTTAATAATTTTTAGTTATAATAATTTAAATCAATAATTTTGCAAATTTTATGGTGTAAAAATTCTTGTTAGATTTCTATAGAAGGACAGTTTATCTATCAACTATACATTTTATTCTTCTACATGGTAAGTACTATTACTATTCTCATTTTATTATTGTTTTGCTTTGCTTTTTTTTTTTAACTAGCTAGCCTTTAAGATCTCTTCTAGCTCTAAATTTATGATCTTATATGCATCATTCACATTTTATAGATGAAGAAAATGAGATAACAAGTAGGACTTTTCCAGAATCACATAGCGAAGAAAGTATCTGGGGAACTTTTTGAACTAGATATTTCTGACTCCAAGGCCTGAATACTTCTGCTATGCTAAAGGCTATGCAAATGCAGTAGAGAAATGCTGAACTTGTGGCTTGTACTGGAGTTCAATTGATCCAATTAACTGAGAAAATGCTAGAGATTAAAGTAGATCATAGAGTCATTGGATTCAAGCTCTAATTCTGTCATTAAGGAAACTGACACTAAGAGAGTTGAAATGACTTGCTCAAGAGGTCATAAATGAGTCAGTTGTGCCAATCAGTCTTTGTGCCAAGTAGGCACTGTGCTAAGGTCTGGAAATACTCCCCCCCCCCAACACACACACACACACACACACACACACACACACACACACACACACACCACACACACACACACACACACAAAAAAAAAAAAGAATAAAAACAAATAGAATTCAGTCTCTAGTCTCAAGGATCTCAAAATCTAATGGGAGATAACATGTAAACCTCCATGTGAAATCAAGCTATAAACTAGATGAATTAGAAATAATCCATAGAAGGAAAAAAAATCTATAAAAGACATCAAGAAAGGCTTTCTGTGGAAGGTTGTATTTTAGCTGGAACTTCATAAGAGGAAGGGAAAAAGAGGATACAGGCATGAGGAATAGCCAGGGGAAATGCTCAAAGTAAAGAGATGGAGTGTCTTGTGTGAGGAATAGCAAGGATATTAGTGTTAATGGATAACAAAGTATGTAAAGAAAAATAAGATTCAAGAGGACTGGAAAGGAAGGAGCAGAGAGCTTTGGAAGCCAACCAGAGGATTTTATAATTGATATTTGATCTTGGAGAGTTTCAGCTTTGATTGTCTTTCTTCCCATTCTCTCAAACCTCAATGAGAAAAGCCTTTTTATCTTCTGTAACTTTATATCCTACAATTTTGTTAGAAGCAATCTAATCTCCATTTGGGTGGTATTCTTAGCTGCTCAGTAATACAGTGGATAAAACACCAAACCTAGAATGAAAAGGACTGGAGCTCATCCTCAGACATCTACTAGCTGTGCAACCCCAGACAAGTCACTTCAGTGTGTTTACCTCAGTCTTCTCATCTATAAAATGATATGGAGAAGAAAATGGCAAAATACTCGAGTATCTTTCCCAAGAAAACCACAAATGAAATCATGAAGAGTCATACATGACTGAAAAATGAATGAACAACAACTGAACTTAGCTGCTCTGTCACTGGATCATTCAGAATTAATAGGGAAGTGATAAGGAGCGACTGGATTTTATTAAGTACAGTGGGAGGATGATGTGGCTAAACTAGTACATGAGGAAGATCAATTTGACATCAGAGAGAGGGATGAAAAGAGGGATCTCAGAAGGTGGGAGAAGAGACTTGAGAACAATTAGACACTAATGTTGAGGTGTAAGAAATGAGGGTTGAGAGATCCTCTGACTGCAATGGGATCCCCTTTGTCCAGTTGCAGGCTTTCCAAAAGAATTCGCAAATGCCAAAGAATACAGGCTCAAGGTTTATGGCAAGAATAGGTTTATTTACTCTAAGAAAACAGCTTTCTTAGCAGGGAAACTCCTGTTAGGTTTTTTTGCTAAGATGAGTTTACACTGAGAAGAACCAACTACTCAGTGGGGTTTCCTGATTAGTAATTAGCAGAGATGGATTGACAGGCCTTCAGTTTTATTAGGTTTGCCCTGGCTCTGAGCCTGGGGGGCAGTTTGAGGGACTAATCTTCAACTCAATAGAGGAGTTGACCATGACCTAGGCTGAGATTTCCAATTGAATGAGATTATTTATCTGGGAGTTTCCCATATGAATAAAAGGGTGTGTTCCTCCCAGAGGCTGGGAGGGTTTGAGATCCCTTTCCTATTCTTCTCCCTCCAAAGATTAAGGGGACACACAGTTTACATCACTATCAAAATTGTTTAGAAAGGAACTGCTGAGGTCCTGCACTGGAATAGTTGCAATTTAAAGGAGAAAAAGATATATATATATATTAGAGAGAGTAGAATAAACAATCTTTGGCAACAAATTGGATATAGGAAGTGTGGAGGAATGATAGTGGTGAGAAATAGTGAGGAGTCAAGGATAACACCGGTTATAAATCTGGGTGACTTAGAGGACAGGAGTACCTTCAAGAGTAATAATTTTGAAGAGGGGAGGATTTGTGAGGTGAGGTAGAGAAAATGAGTTCTGTCTAGGATATCTAAAGGATATGTAGCTCAAGACATTTAACAGGCAGTTGGAGGTGAGAAAATGGAAGCTGGGAGAAAAAATAGGGCTGAATAAGTAGATCTGAGCATCAATTTAGAGAAAATAACTAAATGAGAGCTATTGGGATCATCAAGTAAAATAGTATAAAGGGAGAAAAGAAGAAGGTTTAAGACAGAGCCTTGAGGGGTACCCACAGTTAGCAGGCAATACCTGCTTAGAAATATATCATAGAAAATTGAGGAGTGACCATCCAGAAAGAAGGAAAACTAGGAAAGGTTAATGTTTCATAATCCTAAAGGTAATATAGTATCAAGAAGAAAGGGGTGATTGTATCAATGGCTGCAGAGAGATCAACAAAGATGTTGATTAAGAAATAATCATTTGACTTTAGATTCTGCCTGCTTTCCATAGTACTAATACTCCTTCCCTTATCTCTCAGATAGTAAAATAAAGCTGGCTCTGGTCTCAGAGTGAACCTCTCTGTGGGTCAGCTGGTCCTGTACAACCTATCCAGAAACGACCCACCAGCTGTTTTAGTCAGTAAAATGGAGGAGGTTATGGTAAGGGCAAGCTGTCTGCCTCTCCTAATGTGACCTTGTTGCTATGTTATTGAAAAGAAAGGGAGGGAATTATAACTGGAGGCCACACAGAAGCCATGTGGTAATAACAGGTGGATGTCAGCAGCTTGGGTAGGGCTGCTGGGATCTAGACAACAGCTGCCTTCACTACCTACGCCAATAATGGAAACTCTTCATCTGGGGAAATGAACTGCCTATTCTTAGGCAAACTGGTTGCTAATATCAACAAAGGGGTTATTAGTTTTCAAGTGGAAAACTTTTCTAGTGGAGATTCTCTCAGAATCATAGAATCTTAAAGTTGGAAGGGACCTCAGAGGCCATCTGGTCCAACCATTGTATGAATAGTCAGACAATCAATAAACTTTAGTAAGTACCTACTTGGTTTCTTGCACGGTGATAAGTATTAGAGATAACTAAAGAGGTAGGTGATAGCCCCTGCTCTCAAGGAGTTCACAAGCTAATGAGGGAGGCTGCAAGCAAACAAATGTGCACAATCAAGCTATATCCAGGATAAATTGTAAATGATTAGGAGAAAAGACTCTAAATTTAAGAGAGTTTGGGAAATGCTTCCCATAGAAAATTGGATTTTAGTTGGAGCTTAAAGAAAGTCAGGGAAGTTAGTGAGTAGAGATGAGAAGAGAGAATTCTAGGCATGGGGAATGGCCAGAGAAAATGGCTAGAGCAACAGATGGAGTCTTTTGTACATAGAATAACAAGGAAGCCAGTGTTACTGTATCAAAGAGTGCATGGAAGGAAGTGATGTGTAAAAAGCTTGGAAATGTAGGAAGGAACTAAAGAGCTTTGAAAAGAGGATTTTGATAGGGAGTGATAGGGAGCCACTGGAAATTATTGAGTAGGGAGGTGACATGGTTGAACCTGCATTTTAGGAAAATCACTTTAGTAAGTGAATGGAGGATATATTAGAGTGGGGAGAACCTTGAGGCAGACTATTGCAATGGTCCAGTGTTGGAAATGTCAGGGGAGAGAAGTAGGAATATTCTAGAGATTGCAAAGGTGAAATCAGAAGGTTTTACATATGGAGGTATGTGAGTAGTGACAGATATTGAGGAAGGAAACAAGGATGACTTCTAGGTTGGGAGCCTGAGGAAATAGAAGGTACTATTTTCTAAAGTAATAGGAAAAGTAGATGTGAGTGAAGGGCACAGATAAGGCTTTCTGTGTCAGATATGCTGAGTTTAAAATGTCTGCTGTTCATCCAGTTAGAAAAGTGAGATTGGTCAGTAGAGAGATTAAGATAGGAAAGGTATATTTGAAAATCATCAATATAAAGATAACAATTAAATTCATGGGAGCTAATGAGATCATGAAGTGACATAGTATAACTGTAGAGAAGACCCAGGACAGAACCCTAAGGAACATCTACAATTAGAGGGCATGATCTAGATGAAGATTTAGCAAAGGAAACTGTGAAGGAAGAGTTTGGTAGATATAAAGAAAACCAAAGAGAATAGGGTATTAAAGAGAAGGGATTAATCAACAGTGTCAAAGCTGCAGAGAAATCAATAGAATGAGAACTGAAGGAAGGCCTTTGGAGCTGGAAATGAGGAAATCATTGAATATTTAAAAGGAATAGCAAGTTATACATAATAGATTTGTAGATTATATGCAATCATTTTTTTTTTATTTTTCTGTGTTATAAAAATGATTTGTATTTCAGAAACTTAAAATAAAATAATTTAATTTTTAAAAAAGATCACTAGTAATCTTGGAGAGAGCAGTTCAAAAGTAATGATGAGGTCAGAAGCCAGATTGAGGTTAAGAAATGAGTGAGAAGAGAGACAATATAAACACCTATTTTAGGCAACTATTTCAAGGACTTTGGTCACAAAGGGCAGAAGAAATATAGCACGATAGCAGTGATGAAAGGATGAAGAGAGGGTTTTTTGAGGATGAACATATTTGCAGTCAGTAGACAATAAGCCAGTAGATTGAGAGAAACTGAAGCTAAATAATACTGTAGGGATGACAGAGGAGGCAATCTGTTGGAGGAGATGAGATGGGATAAGATCATTTTGAATGGGTGGAGAAATGGAACTTAATAAGAAATAAGGCCACTTCTTTGTGTGAGAGAAGGATAAAGAAGGAGATGGTGGGAGAAGATAAAGTTGAGGAAGAGGGGAGAAGAAGGAGGTTAAAATGAAAAGTCTCAATTTTTTTCCTGAGAAACATGAGGCAAGGTTCTCAACTGAGTGGATAGGAAGACAGGGCATCATATGAAGTTTGAGGAAGAAAGAAAATGTTTGAAAAAACCTCTCTGGAAAGTGAAATAGTGAGTTGATTAGGGTGGTTTAGTATACTTATCTAGCAGTGGTGAAGGCCAGTTGAGGTTGTGTAAAATGAATTTTTAGTACACCTGGTCAGAACAGTTGCATGATTTTTTCTATTTTTTCTAGGAGTATAGGTAAAAAATGGTCAGACTGATCCAAGACAGAAGCTTGGCAGGGTACCAATTAGTGATATAAAGAAGCCCAAGAATTCAAAGGAAGAAGATGCTGTAAAATTGAATTTGTTCACCAAGAGGTCAAGATGGGAAAAGAGAAAAGAATATCTACCGCAGGAGAGATGGCCTGAGAGAAAACTGAAGGATTGACGGATTTATCATGTGCAGAAAGAGTAGGATTGGAAAGCGAGGGCAAGAAGGAAATGTAGAATGCCAATAGATTATGGTTAAATAAGAAAATGAAGAATTAGATTGTGAACTTCCTCTGCCACAATTAAAATAATCATACAGCTTCCTGAGAATCTCCAATTGAAATCATTTTTTTTTTCAGAATTGACTGTTGTTCCACTTTTAGAAAGCTCAAAAAGAATCTAGGGTTCTAGAAACACTAAATCTTAATTATTGAATATTTGATGGAAATTTTCAGCATGTTTACATTCAGGGCTTGAAGAACAAAAAGCCATATTTTTTGTCAACAAATTCATTTTTTAATGTAACTAACAAAACCACAGTGCTATCTGAGGCTCCCCAGAAATGACTTTTGTTTTGGTCATTGGAAGAAATGGATATTGATCACCAATGGCTTAGAAAATATCAGATTGGTTTTATTTGTTCCCAGAGAGTTTTTATAGGATAGATAAGAGGTAAAGACTATGGATCCCACCTATGTAGTTCTGGTTTTAAGGATTTGCTGCTCCTATTCCCTCAGTTTTGTTGCTAAGATGTAGAAAGGAGAATATTCCAAGAATAATGATAATTTGGTTATTTAAGACTTCTCTTTAGACTAAAGTCCATTGTTTCCAATTCCAGGAAAGAGAGAGTTGGGTCTGCTTTTGACTGTACTAAACTATAGTTCTGGGCCCTCTGAAAAGTAGCCAAAATCACTTATCAGTAGAAAAGCTTCTGAAATCACCTATTTTCCTACATTGAGAGTATGGTTGTTACCCATTAGTCATGGAGGATTTGTAGTTGGTGTTCACGGTGAGAAAAGGGTAGGAAACTTCTGCATAGAAATTGTTTCCCTCAAAGATGGCTTCAGAGACCATATTAAAAGGTCAATTGTCTGCAGAGATGAGGAGAGGGTCACTCCATTCTTAAAGAAACTGAGTTTAGATTGTGAGCTGTCTCCATTGGCTACTGAAAAGGAAAAGTGATTGAGGTGGTCGGTTATTGAACTTGCCCAGTACATGCCATCTTCTGTCTCTCCTTCCAGGTGACATTCTTCTTTAATTCCTCTATCTTCCACATTCTTAAGGAAATCATTGGACCTTTTGACATCTCATACAACTTTCTAAGATTATAAATTTCAGAAAAAATCACTGATATAAATTAGTGGAAGGAGTTTTTACACAGAAAATTCCTGACACTAAGAAAATCATATGTCCAAATCCAAAGGGGGAAAAACCCACAACCAGGAAATGGCCCATTTGGTCATTTCCAGAGACTGATCTGACTTTATTTATCTTCTTATATACCTTAGCTTCTATACATATCTTGATTTCTAATATGATTCATCCCTATAGGATCAAATCTATTTCTCTTATCTAAGTAGCCTCTTCTTTAATTATCTGAAGCAAGTCACTTATTCCTTTTTTTTTTTCACCAATGATGAAAAAATGGGAAACAGACTTTCCCTATTTCATCTCTAGCAACAATAATAACAAAAACTTCTATTGTTTAACAATTTTTTTTAAAAAAAAGAAAGAAAGAAGCTGATGGCCCATTCTTTATATTTTTGTCTAGGTTTAAATAAATGGATGAATAAATGAATACGTATTTATCTACTATCAGGCACTATGCTAGGTATCAGGATTACACATACAAAAACCATATAGTAGCTGACTTTAAGAAAATCCTAATCTAATAAGGATATACAAAGTCTACAAGGTGGGGAAAGGGGGCTGGGAAAGAAGTTTTGGGCTGAAAAATCACAGACATTGTGAAAATACAAATGTCATTATTTCCAAGTAGCAATAATAGCAATAATTAGACTACTATTCTCAGTACAAAAGGAAAAGTTAGAACAAGATGGGGTGCAGAGGGGCAGATGGCAGATATGTACACATTTGCAGAATAGATAGCAAAATGTCCCTTCTGTGTAAGCTCTGACCTGGCTGATAATAACTGATGTCAATCTCAATAAAATCAGATATTCAAAAGTGGCTATATAACCAAAATTCCCCCCTAAAATGTTATTTAACATTAGGCATTCAGAAAGGAGAATGGCATGGTCAGAGAAAAACAGGATAAATTATTTCCCACAAGATATTATATGTTGTGAAAGATGAGATAAGCTAGAAACACATCAGTTTCAACAATGTTTAGGACATGTTCCTTAACCTATATTTTGCAGACCTAAGTCAGCCAGATTACATTCAGAACTGGTCAATTATAGATCAGTGGTGGCTAAAATCTAATTAATTTGTATCAGTATTTTTATCATCAAAAACGCATTTATGAGATAATGATGAAATAAATGAAATCTATAGGTTATATAAATGGACAGCATTTATTGATACTGAAAAGAAATGAATGGTTAAATCAGTACCTGAGATACTAATCTATTAAAAATTGTCAAAGCCTACTTTATATAGTAACTATGAAACAATATTAGCTGTTGTAATATTTCTCATGGAACCCTATATTTCAATCAGAAACCTAAACATTAAATGTTCTCCAGAAGCTTATACTATAATCCATACCTGTAAAGCTGTCACTCAGCAAAGCCAGGGAGATAGATCTTATCAATTAAGATGTTATAGTAGCATTTAGTTCCTTTAAATTATATTTATGCAATGTAATAGACTTTTAGTATTTTTCTGACATATTAAAATTTTGCCTCTGTACAGTCCCATATTCTGAAGTATTATTAAATTATAAATTATTTAAAATGTGACCATATAGCAATATAGTTAGGTTAACAATCCTATGTAATTACCTGAGGTGGCTTTATGTTGTGCAGTTCTAGTTAGATTGCATTTTCAAACACTGGTTCTCTCTGGACCTTTGCCTTTGATATTTCAGGCTGCTATTGTTTCTGGGATTTCCTATTTATTTCAGAATGAGAAGATCATTTCCCCTTTTATTCCAAATCCGAGTCTATTTTTAAGAATCCTTATTTCTTTCAACATTTCATTTTCCAGAATTATTTGCTTTGAGTTGAACAATTGCTGGCCTTTTGTCGTTTTCATTTTCATTTTCAGATCCCTTGCTGACAGGTTCTGGCATATCTGTGATACAATCTTGGTTGATGGAGTTCAGCTTAAACAGTAACCTCATTCCCTTAATGGGGATTGACCAATGCGGGGCAAATAGGTGCTGAGGCAGATGAAAACAGTTGAGGCTGTGAGGTGGAAATGAGTAATGAATACAAGTCTCTGTGGGAGGAATGCTTTTGTGAGAATCAGGAAACACAAAATCTAACTCAAACTCTGCAACTCTCTCACAAGTCACTTAACCTCTCTGAGTTCTTTATATATAAAGTGAAGAGTGGGATTTAGCATGCACTCTAGCATGGTAACCAACTATGGCATAGTTAAAAAGCATTAGTATTAGATTGAGATACCTAGGATTATATCCTACCCTAGTCACCATAAACTGATCTTGGACAATTCATACAGAAATTGTGAGCCTGTTTCCTCAATTTTAGAGAGGAAATAGTCAAACCTGTTCTATCTACTCTATGGACTTTTGCAAAGGAACCAATATTGTATGTGGAATAGGTGAAATCTGCTTGTGATTCATGAAAAAGAAGCAGTTGACATAAAGAGATGACTGAATTAACAATCAGGAACTCAACCCAATCATATCTCTATTTTTAACTCACCATGTCACCATGGGCCAGTCATTAGTTTTTTTAGGCCTCATTTTTGAACTTTAAAATGAGAGAATTTTAGATAAGATCACCATTTCCTAAGTGAGTTGATACTGGTTTGCAATCATTTTTTTTAAAATCAATTCACCAAACAAAGGCTATCAACGGACCTTACTTAGTACTATTTTGTTTAAATTTTCTCTTTCTGTATCGTTCAGGTTTCTTTAGATATTTCATTTTATATTTCACACATTAGCTGATTTCTTCCACTGTGTGAGGTCTCATAACTAAGTAAAAGGATTAAACAAAACTACTAACGAATGCAACATTTCATCTTTTAATCACCAGCACCCTCACCTATTTTTTCTAAAGAGCAAAAATCTATTTTCTTTCTTTCCAATACCTCATCCTACTGGTAAAAAAGAAAAGGAAAAAAAAATTGATTTCTTTTGTTAGAAGTAGATGATCAAACAAAAGAAATTCCTCCAGTGGTTGTACACAAAAAGAAATATTTCATTTTGTACCCTAAATACATCACTTCTCTATATTAATTATAGTTCTTAAAGTTTTCAAAATAGTTTGCTTCTACAGCATTGTTGATATTGTATATATTATTCTAGTTCTGCTTATTTTATTCTTCATCAGTTTTTTGACGTCCTTAAAACTAGATGGAGGATGCTGAATATAGTAAGTGTTTAATAAATGTTTTCCTAATTGAACTGGAGTCGGAAATGTGAGGAGCTAAGACCCAAGCACCTCAGGATTATGTTTTTCATGTCTATTTCACTGTCACTTCTGTTCTTTTTTATACCAGTGCCTTGTAGCACACAGTATCCAGGAACTCAGAAAAAAAATGTAGGGGCATCTTTGGCCAAGGGTGAAGCACAGGAAAAGATAGGTAATGGTTTATAATAATCTCATCTCCTAATGGGTCAAATGATAACCCTAAAACTCTACCTGCATTTTTCTTTTTCTTTCTTTCTTTCTTTCTTTCTTTCTTTCTTTCTTTCTTTCTTTCTTTCTTTCTTTCTTTCTTTCTTTCTTTCTTTCTTTCTTTCTTTCTGCCATGTTATCAAGTTTGGTGATGGATTTTCTTGACAGAATGTCAGTGAATGATATTTCTTCAGATGGAAAATCATTCTCTATTGCCTGAGTAGTACTGAAGAAAGTTATTACTTTACATCTGATTTCAGAGGGTTTTCATTCAGATTTACCAGCAAGAGGGTTAATAAAGCAGACCTACAATCAATGGCAATGGCGAAATATTACTTCTGCATCTAACTACAATTTTTCACCTCCTATGTTACATCTTACAAATAGGCCTGGTGACAGCACTTTGATAAGACAGAAGTAACTATATCATAAAGTGAATCTGAAACTCATTTTTAGATTTGTCCTTACTATGAGATCAGTTTAATCAGATTTTTCTACTAGTTTTGAGTCTCCTACCTGAAGAAAAGTGATAAGAATAAGATTAAAAAGAAAAGGGACCTGTTTGAAGATGGGAGAGGAAACATGATTTAATGAGTCATAAGATAGATTCAGTATGAGGTTAACATGGGTTCAAGTCCCACCTTTGACACTTTTATCAGCTATGAGACCTAAGTCACATAACTCAAACAACTCTAAGGGATTATAACATAGAGAGTCTATATACATCATATGAAATTTGGTGTTAATATTTGAAGATGAATGTTTTAATGTTACTAAATTTTTAATCAACTTGGGATTAGAGTAATTTTTACAGCTTTTTCAAGTTCCAACATTCTATGATTTCATAAGTATGTGGCAAAAATCAGTTATAAGAATATAAAAATCTTGCCACCTGATTTATTATGTGACCCATTCATTATAATTAGTTTGTTTTGCCTAAATCCATTTGTGGCTATATAGTCGAATGTTCTCATCACCTGAAGCAGAAAAAAAAAAAAAGAAAAAAGAAAAGAGATAAAGCTACACATTTCAAGAATAGACCATAAGATCTGAAAATAAAAGAAATCTTAGATATTATTCAGTCCAGGAAAACTGAAGCCCTCAGCTTTGATATAAAATTATGCAAAATTAATAGAAATGAAATTTAAACCAAGTTTTTTAGATCCAAATTCCAGTGTGCTGTACGCTATCCCACACCAACTGCAGATATTAAAAAGAGCACAGTCCTTCAAATCAAAAAACAAACAACTTTAAGACTCATCTCTAATATTTTGTAGGGTGCACATGGCAAGTCATTTAACCTGTGAGAGGAAGTTAGGGTTAAGTGACTTGTCCGGGGTCATGTAGCTAGAAAGTATTAAGTGTCTGAAACCAAATTTGAACTCAGATTCTTCTGACTCCAGGCACAGTGCTCTATCCACTGTGCCAACAAGCTGTTCCCTTTTAATCTTTTTGAGACTCAGTTTCTTCATTTGTAAAATTGAGATTATGAGATCTATATAAGATGTTACAACACAATTTAAATAACTAATGTATGTAAAAAGTTTTACAAAACTTTAAGATCTTAATAGACATCATCATTATTTCTTAAAAATGTTTTTGAAAAAATAAAATAAAATTTCACTGCATGTGTTTGACAAGAAAAATAAAAGTTTTTTATTCTATTTTTTTTTTGTAGCAGTTTAGTACACATAGTATATGTTTATGTTTGGAAAATCCACATTCACATGTCACCTCTGATACTCAGTAGCTATGTAATCTTGAGTAAGGCAACTAGTTTCTATTTGCTTCAAGAAAATCCTTAGGATTTATCTAAGTCATATGGGAATCTGCCTTGGTGGAGAGAATTCTAACAGTGGGAGTTTCCTATAGCTAAAGAAATCATGTATCATTTATGTATATACTTCAATATGGAAAATAAAAACTACAACAACAAAACTTGAAGCCCAACAAACCTAACAGCACATTTTAAAAGTCTCAGAAAATCTCATCTGGAAATAGAATAAACGAACAAATTGCCTTTATTTAGGAAGTTAAGCAACCTGAATTCTGATTAAGGCAGGATAATGAGTGAAACTGATCATAGCGAAGTGGAAAACATTTTGGACTTGGAATGAGATGATGTGGCTTTGAGTCTTGACTCTGTCCCATGTGATGTTGACAGGTCTGACTTTTTGTTTCTTCATCTTTTAAAGCAACCAAAATTCATTTATGAAGCCTCCACCATGTGCAAAGCACTGTGTTTGGTCCTAGGGAAACAAAAATATAACATGAAATTTTCCCTACTCTCCAATCTCCTGCAGGCACATAAGAAACCACATGCACATAAGTGTAGACAAAGTAAACACAATGTATTAATATAAGAATAGTATTCATATGTAGCAAATGCTTAATAAATGTTTTAATAAATTAATTCCAGTAGGTGGGAGGAGGGGAGAACAAGCTTCAATATCTGAGAAAGTCAAGAATGGGTTTGGGTTGAGGCTCCACCAGCTATCTCATAGAATTGTGTGGAGATTGAATGAAATAGTTGCTTTAGAATTATGAAAATGTATATTATCATTATCTCTATATAACATTGTTACTGAACTGTGAAATAACCATTCATTCATTCATTTAACAAATATTAAATGCCTTCTGTCCAGCAGACATTAGGCTATGCTGGAGTGTGGGGTGTGTGTGTGTGTGTGTGTGTGTGTGTGTGTGTGAACACAGAAAGATGTATCTCTTCAAAGAACTGATAACTTAGTAGGAGAGAGGGAAGAATGACAAGCAAACAAATAACTCTATTACAAGGCAGATTAGAATAAGACAGTCTGATCATTTGGTACATATTGATGACTGGTTCTATTTTTCATGAACAGATCCATGAAAAATCTTCCACTGGTGATACATAATAATGAGACCAACCTAATTATCAGTCCTATCATGGTCCAAATGTTTTGGCTACCAAAATCAGCCTCAGTATTACAGTAACTGAAAGCCACAAATTGTGCTGTCTTAAACTTTTCTTTTTGGCAAAATGATGATGAATACCTTCTGACTTCATTCTATAAGATCTAAATAAGTGCATGACTAGAAACTTGAAGTACATTTTATCTTAGAAAATAATACGATGTAAATGTAGAGTACAATAATAATCATATAAAACACTCCAAAAATTAATAATCAGAAACTTTTAAGAGATTCAAAATATAAGAAACCCAGAAATAATCTATCATCTTTACGGTGGATAAGGACAGAATTAGGTAACACTAGAATGAAATTTCAGTTTATCTTATCTTTTCTGAAAATGAAAAGCTTTTATCTTCAGTCTTATAATGCTCTCTCTTTGCAACAGGAATAATTCTCCCCTAAATTCACTAAGAAAATGTTATGCTAATGAGTTAGTCATGCAACAAAAAAAAAGCATTGATTTTGTGATGTTCTTTTACAGGGCCTTCTCTGCATCTACCCATCCTCTTCTACACAGCAAAATATAATTGACCCTCAGGTTAAATTACATATGTAGAATACTTAAGAGACTGAAATAAGAGGGTCATGGTAGAGTGGTTAGTGGAGGCTTACAGTGGTAAATGCTTGTTGATTGACTGACTGCTTAATTTGAAATCCTGCCTCTGACGTGAGAAAGTCTTAATCTCTCAGTATGCCCAGATGAATCCCTAGAACTATAACCTTCATCTGGGAAATAATTTCCACACTGGAAGTTCTCCATCAATGAATCATCTAATGTGTATATGCATATATATATATGTATATATATGTATATATATATATATATACACACATATATATGCATTTATTGATGAGTGATCTATTAAAATATATGTATATATATTTACATATACATAGATAGGTAGATATATAGAGTTCTATATCATTCATAACTTAAAATTGGGCTAAAAACTTCAGCGACATCCTATGTTTGACTTCAGCCTATGATTTCATTAGTATGAATAACTCCTGTTATGGAAATTTCCTCTACTAATGAAGATATCATAGACAGTTGTTTGAAGCATCATAAGCTTATATCATTTTTGTTACACAGATAACACATGTCAGAGATAAATCTTACTGGCTTTAATACTGGATCTCCATACACTCTGCCATCATCATCATATCATTTTTGTCATCATCATCATCATCATCATTATTCTCAGTCATTTTCATTGTCTTCATCACCACCTTGTCATTGTCATCAGAGCTAACATTTATATTCTGCTTTAAAGTGTTTAAAGTATACATATGTTCTCTGATTTGCTCCTCAAAACAACACTCTGAGATAGGTGATATTATTATCCCCATTTTACAAAAGAGAAACATGAAGTTGAAGAGAAATTAAATGATTTGCCTAGAGTCACAAACAACTAATAATTATCTGAGGTAGGATTTAAACTCAGGTCTTCCTTGTTCCAAGATACCTACTTTCTATGATGCTGATCTTCTGTCTCTCTGTGTCTCTCTCCTCCCCCCACCCTTCTTCCCTCTGCCTTTCATATATATATTATATATATATATATATATAATATATATATATATATATATATATATATATATATATATATTATATATATATATACACATATATATATATATACATATATATATATATATATATATATACACACACACACATATATATATGTATGTACGTATATTATATATACATACATATATATGTGTGTGTGTGTATATACTAATATATATGTGTTTGTATATAAATATGTATATATATATATATACATATATATTTCATATTTTTTACATGCTATTAAGTTCTTACTATTTACCAGACAGTGCTGGAAATACAAAGAATATCAATAATAGTTCATGCCCTCAAAGAGATTATATTCTAATGAGTGATATGACATGTAAATATATATATATATAATTCATACAGAATAGATGGGAAGTAATATGACAGGGAGAGACATCAGCAGTTAGTTGGGGGTGGGGAGAGGAATTAGGAAATGCCTTCTGTAAATGGTGGGATTCTATCTTATTCTTGAAGGATATAACAAAGTCAAGATATTAATGAGGCATGAGGAAGACAATTAAATTTTCCTCTGGGTCTTCATTCTGTGCTTGCTGAAATTCACTCATATGGCAAGAACCAAAGCATTTGAGCTTTGAGGGTTTGAAAAAAAATTAAAAACAATGTAGTTAGTCAAATATACACAGCTCCATACAAGTCCTATGTGAGAGCAACTGTCCCTCTCCCTGGTGTTTTTTGTGTGATGTGAGGCGAAAGAGCATCTGGAAACAGGAGTGCTATATCTGGTTTGTGGGGTGGACTCAGATGCAAAAGAGAACTGTCCCCAGGTGTTATGCTTGGAAAGACATAAGCAAGCTAAAGAGTAAGCAGAATGATGACTGGAACAGTAACATTTCTTGAGACTATGTCATGTAAAAATGTTGTTTGACCCAACGATATCACTACTAGGCATATTTCCAAAGATGGTTAGGGAAATAAAGAAAAGAACTTATATGTTCTAAAATAGTTATAGCAGCATTCTTTGTGGTGGAAATTGCAGGAATGCTTGTCAATTGGGGAATGAACAAGTTGTGATATTTGATGATGGTAGAATACTACTATGCTATAAAAATGATGAGTTCATTGATTTTAGGGGAAAAAAGATAGATATATGAAATAATGAATAACAAAATGAGCAGAATCAAGAGAATGTTGTATATAGTAACAACAACATTGTTTTAAGAACAGATATTGACAGTTATTTTCACTATTATAAATACCCAAACTAAATGCAAAGCACCTATGAAAGATTAATTCCATGAGAAAAGTGATAAATAGAATTAGATACAGAATAATATTACACACACACACACACACACACACACACATCTATATCTCCATATATCATATGTGTGTATCTATATAGATATACCTACTTAAATCCAGAGAAAGAGGTGATAATAGAAGTAGGTACAGAATAATGTTACACACACAAACATACATACACACACATACACATTTATATCTATATCTATATCTATGTGTGTGTATGTATACATCCTTGAATCTAGAAAAAGAAGTGATGTACAGAATGTTATACACATATTTATATCTACATATATCAGATATGTATATATACATATATATATATATATGTATATATATATATATTTGTTTCTAATGATAGCCATTTCTAGGAAGGGATGAGGAGGGAAGAAAAAAAGAAAGTTACATGATAATTTTATCATATATTTAAAAAGGATAGCAAATTGTGCACATATGTTTGCAGTTTCTTGTATAATAATCTTTTTTCCCATTCTACTATGTTATGGTAATGCTTGTTTTATTTCATAAATTGAAAATAATAATTTTAAAATTAAAAATTAAAAAATTAAGAATTGAAATGAAGTATTAAAGAATTGAATTGAAGGAAATAGTAATTTTTAAAGAAGAAAGACTTAGGAGGAAAATCATAGTAATTTTGAAGCATTCATTAAGACTCTAATGTGGAAGAGGTACTGACCTTGTTTTGTTGGCTCAACAGAACTAAAAGCTATGAGTCAAAATTGCAGAAAAGCAACATTACTTTGCTTTTCTAACTTAACAATTAAAACTGGTTCCAAGAAGACTGACTTGCTTCAGGGGTTGTGGGCTCTCTTTCACTAGGAAATTTCAAGAAAAGATTGATTGACCACTTACTGAGACTATTACACTCAGATCACCAATCACTTATTAAGTGCCTACCACGTGCCACATACTGTGCTAATCAGTGGAGAGGCAAAAACAGTCCAGGTCCTCAAGGTGCTAACAATTTAATGAAAAATTAAACCATGTTAAGATGATGACAGGTATCTGCTTTTGGATGGAATTGTGAGAGCTGGAAATAAGAACAATTCTCTTACATATAAATTTCTATATGCAAACAAGACACATATGTATACACATGTATATATATATGCACATAAACATGCACACACATACATGTATATACATACAAGTACACATATGTATATGTCTATATATACATATATGTACACACACACACACACACACACGGGAAACCAAGAGACCACTATAAGAAGAAGAGAGAATTCCAGGCATGAGGACAGTCAGGAAAAATGCAGAGCTGGAAGATGGAGTATCTTATGAGAACAGATGGGAAGGAATTTGTCCAAGAGGTTTTTTCCAACTCTTAAGTTTTGTGGCTAAAAAGATGTTTAGAATCAGCCTAGCAGTGGAATCAGATACTATATTAAATCAGAAACTTGATGGTAGTGAATAGGGAGCTGGACTTGGGAGTCAATAAACTAGTTCACATCCTACTTTAGATGCTTGCTAGCTGAGTTAGTCACATATTCTTTCTGTTATTAATTTCTTTATCTCTAAAATGAGTTTGGATGACTTCAAATGTTCCTTCTGGCTCTTAAACTTGATCCTATGATCTCAGTAGGTGACATTGAAATTTTAAGCAAGGCAAATTACAAGCAAGTAAGCAAGCATACAAAGTGTGACCTCAGAATTGAAACCCTCTCCACCTTAGCCAGGAAGTTTTTTATATAAGTTTTTAGAGACAGAGGACAGGCTATAACCAATATCAGGGTCACTACGAAGGAAAAAAATGAACCATGTTAAGAAGATGTCTGGTATCTTCCTTTGCATGGAATTGTGGGAGCTGGAAGTAAGAACAATTCTCTTAGAAAGCAGGAAAACAACATTTACCTTCTTGATGCTCCCACAGGAACATAGGAATGAAGAATTAGATCAGTTCTCTAAGTGGATCTGAGCTCCATAGAGAAAAATACCATGCGAAGATAATATATTATTTTCACTGTTTTCCATTATATCCAGAGTGAATCACAATTTTTTTTATATACACAGATGTGCCATGAATGATGTCTAAAGCAAAATGCATTGACCTTTATGAACAGAATAGAAAGACAAACCCTCCTGGAGTTCCATTGCATATTGTCACTCCTCAGAATGCCATTTCTGTCTGAGCCTCAAGGAATTGAATATTTTTAGGTATTCCTACATAGCCAGGATTTGTTTTTTTGGTGGAAATAGTTACAATAGAATATAGGTTGCTCTGGTCTTTGGAATTTGCACAACTGCTTAGGAAGTGATTAGGCAAACTGAACAGTATGATGTCTAGGGGGATAGTGCATATTTGGAAGATGAAATGAATGAAAGCTGAGGATTGCTCAGGAATCTTAAATAAATCGTGTACATGGTTTACAGTCATTCCAACTGTGAAAGACTGGGGCAAAATAGCCCAAAGTCAATGCCTGTCAGTGTGTGATGTGTGAGTTTAGCAGGGGACTCCAGCTGGCTGTCATCAGGGCTAATAGAGGATTTTGCACTCCTTTACCTGGTGTGCATTTGTCGGGAGAGGGAGCCATAATATGGCTTTTTATGGGGAGACTGCTTACTCTAATTTGATTATTGTTTTAGTTTTATTGCATGGAGGAATTACCGTCTCAGTATTCTATCCAAATGGATCTCTTTTAAACCAACTTGTTAGAACTCTTAGAGAATTTGGTCTTGGGAGGATAGGGCTACATTTCTCTTCTACCCACCTCTATTCTCCCAGCTGCCAGAGGCTATTAAGGTCTTGGAACACTGTTTATTAGCTAGGGGTATTGAGATTTGCATCAGTGCTGGTGGGTATATGTGTGTGTTATCTCTGTGACTCACTGGTATCCCAGAGTACTATGTCATTGTTCAAACCTGGGCTTTAGAATATGGATGCCAGGGAGGCTTGCTTTTAAAAGGCAGAATTTCATGATACATATACGTTAGTTGTCTATGCCTCTTTGTTCTAATATTAATAAGCACTAGAATACCCAAATATAAACAGAGAGCCAAGCTCTTAAATGTCTTCTGCAATCTTAACAATGATTCCTTCCTCTTTCACCTTGCAGTGTTTTACATTTATAATAATGGTAACGTAAATATGTGTAGCAAGGTGGTATAGTAGAGTACCAGGAGTCAGGAAGACTTACCTGAGTTAAAATCTAGCTACTTATTATATAACCCTAGGCAAGTCACTTACCCTGTTTGTCAAAGTTTCCTTATTTATTAAATGAGTTGGAGAGGAAATGACAAGATGCTCTAGTTTCATTGCCAATAAAATCCCAAATTGGGTCTTTAAGAGTTGGACATAACTGAAACACCAATTAAACAACAACAAGAAAACTTAAGTGAAGCACATTTTTAAAAATTCCAAAGATGAGATAAACAATATTATCATTTTCTCATCAGGTATTGGGCATTATATATATAATATGTTCACAGCATTCATCTTCTTTTTCTCTGTTCATATATCCTTGATCACAGTTCAGGTGCTTTTTACCTCTCAAATCTGCTACTGTAATAGCCTCCTAATTGGTCTCCTTGCTTCCAGACTTTCCAATTCATCCTCCATATAGCTTACAAATTTATATTCTTAAAACATAAATATGGCCATATCATTCCTCTACTCAAAAATCTCCAGTATTTCCCAATTGCCTAGAACCAAATATAAAATCCTCAGTATGGCATTTAAAGCTTTCTAAAATCTGGCTCCCAACTAAACTATTCCAGCAACATGTCATTATTCTCCTTTATGCTTCCTCCATTCCAATATAATTGGCCTAATAACCATATAAGGTACACAACATTTCATCATTTTCCTTGATTTCTTCCCATAGATTCTCCCTTGCCCCCATCATATTTGGAATACACTACCTCTTTCCCTTTTGCCTCTTGGAATCCCTAGCTGGTGTATGTCATGCACTTAACAAATGCTTTTATCTATCTATTTATATCTTTGCATGTTGCATTATTCCCAATAGAATGCATGCTCCTTCGGGCAGAGGCTGTTTCATATTTGTCTTTGTATACCTTACAGGGAAAGACACCATAGTATAGTGTCTTTTGTGACCTAGGCACAGCTGGGTTCAGGTCCTACTTCTGACAACAGTTTGGCCTTGGGCCAGCTACGTGGTCCTCTCCTGTATATAATTATAAGGGTCCCTCCCCTAGAGTTTGTAAGATTTTACACATCGTAAATACTTAATTGCTGATGAGAATTTAATTCTGTGAAACTTTGACTCTTCAGCTTTTTTGGGAAAAGACAAAGTAGTCAGTTTATGGATACAGCAGGCAATTAGGAGCTAGGATCATTTGGACCAAAAGCTTTTCAAGGTATGGCTAACCTCATACTTGGAGACTTAGGGCTGGCATGATTACATAGTTTGAACAAGGGCATCAAAAGTAGTGAGAAAGAAAATCCAAGGAAAAGGACACGTGATTTGATCATGAGTAAGATGTTGTTCTATTAAATGAAGGTTAAACATAAAAGGCTGAGGGACATTCAATCAAAGAGGCAATAAGAAGGTAGCTGAGAGATTTTTTTCCTGAATGAATTATAACTGGTCGTTTACAGAAGCATAAACAGCATAGTTTCACAGTATCACATTCAACCTGATGGGGCTTAAGGGACATAGAACCAAGGGATGAATTTCCAATCTAGTCTAATCTCCAGTCGTCCTTCTTAGGACTTTGGTATTAGGGAAACCACAGCTGCCTCTATAAATGCCTAGAAAGGCATCTTTGAAGCTCAAATGATAGTTTGGTAAACTAAATGTTTTAAGAACTGCTTGATGATTTTTAATAGCCTGTTAAAGTTCTCTGAGAAGTCAGAAGAACAGCTGGTGGCATTTCCCATAGAAAGGCTGTGATTTATAAAAGAGATTTATAGAATGAGAATTATTTTTTCCATGGAGAAGTCAAAGCTAAACTATGTACAGAGGGCTGGGCTTCAGTATTTGAAATCCAACAAGTTTCTAACAAAATTCAGATCAAGAAAAAAAATGCCAGAAGTAGCTCAGAATTCTTTAAAATGGAAGACAATGTTATAAGAAAATAAAAACATTCAATGGGCCGTGGAATGAATGAGCTAAGAAGAATAAATAGAAGGAAAGGTCATTAGAAAAGTAATATTAGATGAATAATAGAAGGTGGATCAGGGCCAAAATGGAATCTTTAGACCATGGACAAAATGGGAAATTGTCTTTGGTGATTGGATTCGTTTTCTGAATTGTAACTCTGAGAGTAGGCACGTAAGTAAAACATTTATTAAAACCCTCTTTTGCCCAGTGAGCCTGTGATAGACTAAAATATTGAAATGTAAAAGTTTGACCATTCTCACTTATTACTTATAAAGTATCCAGCTACAATTATAATATAACAATAACAACGGCTACAGTTTACAGAAGCATAGATGTAGAACTGGAAGAAATCTCAAAGCCAATTAGAATCAATCCCCTCATTTTAAAATTGAGAAATCTGAGATTAAAAGGTACTTTCAAGGTTACAGTAGCAAAGTTAAGGCTGTACATCATAGCAAAATACAACATGTCTTTGAGAGGGAGACAAGGAAATAACATTAAGGAAGTACCAATGAAATAGTTACTATTGTACCTCACTAATTCCTTAAATTTAATAATAGTATCCAGGTTGATGTCTTATCCCTCTACTACATTATAAGAGACACTTTTAGATTTTATATCTTTCAAAGCACAAAGCACAGTGCTCTTCACATGACACATAAGTAAGAAGTTTTTGTTAAATTGAATTAATCTTTGTTTTTAATACTAGGTCATTGAGCCTCCATAAGTTTTAGCTTCTTTATCAATGAAATTGGACTTATAATATCTGCAGTATCAAACTTATAAGGTTGTTTTGAGGCATAATCAAAATCAGAACTGTAAAACTTTTTGCAAACTTTAAAGCCAAATATTAAATATAACTCATAATATATACCTGTTGCATTTTATATGTGTGTATGTGTATGTTATGTTATATATATGTTATTCTTGTTGTTTGTTGTTAAGCCATCTAGTTCTCATCTGTCTTAATGAAGTTCAAATAAATATGATCCTGGGACAATTAAGCTATTCTATTATTCTTCTTATATACTAAACATTCAGTGGACTATTGCACAAATGAATAAACTGTCTTTTTGTCATCAAACAGTATTTTTTAGGATGCAATTTCATTTTTAATAGGTTCACTGAAAAGAACAATGGTAATAAACAGGATACCTTAGCCATGAATCTAATGTTATTTCCAACATGATTTTCATTTCTTCTTAATAACTTAGATCTTCATATGTTAAAACTTATATTGTTCATTGTTTCATATATCTTATAGAATATGAATATTTGGTATGACAATATGTTTCAAATGTTCTTAAATACTTATGGATCAATATTGGCAACAGGTGTTAGATTTCAGCAAAATATATTTGGGGAGTTTTCTAGAATATTTTGAGGTCTATTTGGAGTATATTTTTTATTTGTTAGTTCATTTAAAAACGCAAGCTTCTGAAATATAATCCTAAATCCCAGGTCATTTCTTGCTAGCTATTCTATAGGTGCTAAGTTTTGACAGCCTGCAATGATGTGTTACACGAGTTCTACCATTTTCTTGAATAACCTACATTGTTTTATCCTTAAGGACTTCTAGATTCTAGTGACAGTGACCCGGTCCTAAGGTGCTGTACTAAACATCTAATCTTTTTTAACAAACTAATTTATATTATAGTTATTTATTTGATCCTTCTTTGCCAAGACATTGACAGAAACATGAATATTTGGCCAACTGAAGAACTTTTAATTCTATTCTTGTATATTAGTTATTTTGAAGACCTACTTTGGAGATAAACTAGTTTTGTTTTACATTCAATAAACACAATGGAATATATATGATATTAGTTTACTATTTCTAAATGAAGGGATAATTGCTATTTCAAAATTATTTTCATAGATTTTTGACCATTTTACTATTTGCTCTGAGAATATCTATTGATGTTCTTCTTCCCTTATGGCAAAGAAATAATAGTTTTTTCTATGCCTATATTAGGATAGTGGACTCTCTATTTTCTTTACAGGTTTTTATTAGAATTCTTTCCAAATCTGTTTATTGAATTTCATAGTTCTAAAGGTGAACATTAAGATTACTATTGCTCAAGTGGTAACTGTTTTACATGTGTTATTCTAGTTAAATTTTGCAGGTTTATGCCAATACATCTTTTAACATTTTTGGCCACAACTTTCTCTTTGATTCATTATGCTAGGTGTCTTGCCTGGAAGAGACCAAGATATCTATTAGGTATCATTTTCATCTATTGCAACATTTACAAATTTAAACTAAAATCTTTCAGTCTTTTCTAAAGTACATTAAGCACTTATAGGTTCCAAAAGGTATTTTGATATTTTAAAAAATCTATCTTGAGATAAAATATTTAATGCCTCTCCTCACCAAAGACCCATATAGCTTGATGCTTTTTCAAGTATACAAAATGATACGCTATTTTGGTTCAAATCTCTCTCAGATTTGGAAGATACATTTAGCTCTATTTAGGAGAAATTGCCATATAGAGTTTAGTGCTAGGCAGAATTATAAAAGGCTTAAACTCTCAACTTGAAAAAAATGCCACATTTAATTTGAATTATATTGACCTTATTGGCTTATGGCATGATTTAGATAGAGAACTCAAACATTATCACATTTTTATCATCCCCAGGTCTATTTGTATATCTTTACAGAAGATGAATAAGCCATGAGTGCAAAACTAAGTCAAAGGCTTATTACTGTTGTTGCTATTATTAACTTAGCTACTTTATGATTTTTAAAAAGCTAATTTTGTATTACACTTTATAGTTAGTGAAGTGTTTTATATTCCTTATCTCATTCATTCCTCACAACACAGCTATGAGGCAGGTGTTATTATTATCCCTATTTTACAAATGAAGAAATTAAAGCTTAAATGATCTGACCAGGGTAACATGGCTAATGTCCGAGAAAGTTATTAAACCCACATCTTCCCCTATATGTTCAACTAAAATAGTATTCTTGTCATTTCTCACATATCACATTCCATTCCATGCCTTTTTACTTTCACCTTGGCTTCTTAGATTTTCCAGTTCCCTTCAAGATTCAGCTCAAGCACCATCTGCTGCTCATGGTTCTCATAGATATTTGGCTCTGTGATGGTTTAAAAGTTTGAGAGACAGTTTCTAGGTAACTAATCATTGTAGTAATAATGGTAGCATTTTATTAATAAAGGAAATAGTCACTTGTCTATCTCTTTCAGGCTCACAGTTTAAATTCTCCTGGAAGAATGAGTATTTCTGAGGGTGGCAATCAACTCTGATTGGTTAACAATTAATGAAAATGAATATTATCATGAGAAGTGGATTTATTCTAGTCAGGAATTAAGGGATATACATTTATTTCTACACACCTCACTCAGTTCCACTGTAGATTAAATTCCTTATTAGTTTGGGTGGCATAACAATACCCAGATAAAGGAGAATGTTAAACCTGTCTGCTATTATCATTCCTGTCTTTCAGAGGCTAAGCCCTAAAATGACAACTTTAGAAAAAAGGGGAAGAACTCTGGATCTCCCCAAATCATTAGTTATTAATAATCATTACTCTCAGCCTTTATCCCCAAACATTCTGTTTATTTTTTATCTGTTTTGTATGCATATATTTGTGATGTTGTCTTTCCCAATAGAATATAAAATTCCTGCTTGATATGTAGGTACATAATGAATACTTGCTGATTAATTCCTGACTGACTCCAAGTACAATACTTTTTCCACACCACCAATGGATTTAATTATTTTTATTTCTTGGACACATAAAGAAAGATAACTTAATTTCCTTATTTTAACATATATTTTATCAACAAAATGTTATGTCATAAATTAATTCTCAACGACATATATAAATGTAATGAGTAAAAATTTAAAAAATCATTACTCTATGTATACAGGAGTCACTTTGAAAAACAGTAAGGAGTTTTAGTATAAGCCAAACAAAGTCAACAAACATTCCTTAAGTGCCTATAGTATCTGCTGAACATTTGCTTGGGAATACAACAAAAGATAAGTACAGTCACTGCTTAAAATTGTATACAGTAACAGAAACATTTTGTGATAATCAACTGTTATAGATTTGGCTCTTCTCAGCAATACAATGATCAAAGGCAATTCCAAAAGATTTGGGGTAGAAAATACCACTCACATCCAGAGAAAAAACTATGGAGTTTCAGTGCATATTAAAGCATACAATTTTCATTTTTTCCTCTTTGTTCTGATTTTTCTTTCACAACATGACTAATATGGAAATATATTTACTATATTGGATGTGTATGGCCTATATCAGATTGCTATCTTGGAGAAGGGGAGGAAAGGAAAGGAAGGAGAAAAGTTCAGAGCTCAAAATCTTATAAAAATGAATATCAAAAATTATCTTTACATGTAATTGGAAAAAAATAAAATGCTATTAATTGGGGGCGGGGAGAAAGAACAGTCCCTGCCTAGAAAGAACTCACCATTTCAATGAGTCACCTGTTTAATGTGGAGACTCCAAAACTAAATTTAATCTGAGGTTGTAGTATCAGAAAGCTGGTTCTAGGTACAAGAAAAGTTTTTGATTTGTTATTATTGAGTATATGCCCTTCTCAGACTGTTTCTGGAATATTATATACATTTCTTGGAATTACACTTTAAGAAAGTCTTTGATTAGCTGAAACACAGATAGAAGAGAGTGAAGGAATGAACTAGCATATTGGAGAATCAGATGAAGAAAATGAGGATTTTTCAGGCTGGAAAAAAGAAGACTAAGAGGATATATCATGGCTATAATCAAAGGACTGTCATGTGGAAATAGGATAGATCCAGAAGGAGGGAAATAAGCATTTATTGTCCATTGTGTGCTAGATACTGTGTTAAGCACTTTATAAATATTATCTTATTTGATCTTAACAACAACCCTAGGAGGTAGATGCTATTTATCCTTATTTTTACTGAGGAACCTGAAGCAGATACAGATTAAGTGATTTACTAGGAAATATCTGAACCAGATTTGAACTTAACATCTTCCCAACTCCCGGACCAGCTCTCTCTCCTCTGTGTCACCAAACTACCTCAGTAAAACTTAGGGAGGCATATTTTGTTTCAACATAAAAAGATTCCTTAAAAACACAGTTGTTCTCAAAGCAAAATGGGCTGCCTCGGTAGACAGTGATTTCTCTATCACCACAGGTCTTCATAATGCTCATTTGTTAAGGATGGCATAGAGGGATTCTTGTCAGATACGAGTTGAATCAGATGTCAGTTTCCATCTAATTTATATCTTTTGTTTCTATGATTTTATGATTCTAGACTACTGTGCATGAAAGGATGCTCTGTTATTTTTATTTCTAATATATCATTTCTATCAACTTTGACAACAAGAAATATGATTACAATCTTTCTGTTGTTATTCAGTTGTTTGAGTCATGTCCCACTCTTTGTAACTCTGTTTAGGGTTTTCTTGACAAAGATACTGGAGTTCTTCTCCAACTTATTTTACAGATAGACACAAAAAGGGTTAAGTCACTTGTCCGTGGTAACACGACTAAGTTAAATGTCTGAGGTTAGATTTGAACTCAGGAAGATAAGTCTTGTCTTCCATGCCTGGAATACTCTTCTTCCTGTCCTTCCTTCATACCTCAGCTAAAAATCCCATCTTCTATTAGAAAGCCTTTACCATTCTCTTAATTCTAGTGCCTTTCCTTCATTGATCATTTCTTCTTTATCCTATATATAGTTTGTTTGTGCTTTTTGTTTCATGTTTTTATCCCCACAAATTCCTTGAGATCAAGCACTATTTTTTTAACCTTTCTTTTTATGCTAAGTGCTTAACACAGTGCCTGGCACAAAGAAAGATCTTAATTAATATTTATTGATTCTTTCCTCCCACTCCCTCCAAAAAGCGGAGACAATACTAGAGAGAATCTAAAAATGAACAAATATGATCAATAATCTTTACACCAATTAAAAGAGGGGACAAAATTGAATATTTGAATGTAGTCATTGTTCAGTCATGTCCAACTTTTCATGATCCCTTTTGGTGTATTATTTTTTTCTGAGACAAATTGGGATTAAGTGACTTGCCCAGGGTCACACAGCTAGGAAGAGTTAAGTATCTTGAGACCAGATTTTTAACTCACGTCCTCTTGACTTCAAGGTTGTTACTCTATTCACTGCACAATTTAGCTGCCTCTTTTGATGTATTCATGATGAAGATGCTGAAATGATTTTTCATTTCCTTCTCCAACTCATTTTACATGTAAGGAAATTGAGGCAAACAGGGTTAAGTGACTTGCTAGGTCATGCAGGTTAGTGTGTCTGAGGCAGTATTTGAACTCTATTCTCCATACTATAAATGTTGCTCTTTCACAATGACTATTTAGTCACTGACAAACTGATTTTATTAACTAGACACTAAGCATAGATGTAGTAGGAGTAAAAATACTGTCAGTATCTTCTAAATTTCAGTACCTCTGGCAAAAAGGCCCCATTAACTGCCCTAGTTATACCTTTGCCACTCCATTAACAAGGCTAATTAACAGTATCATCTACAATGTCTTCTAAGATTTAACTCTAGGTCCACTGCTCTATCCACTTCTATGACCTGGGTGGCCAATAGCTGTGCAGTCACATTAAATGATAATACGGGATACTAACAAGAAAAAACTTTAATTCCTTGTTCACTATTGCAATGTGAAGATACATATTTGATCAAATTAACATTTGTGGCACTATTCAGATGATGATCATGTTTCCAAAATGATCAAGTTGAGGGAAATGAGACTTTGAATGTATTTGTTTAAAATCACATTGATTTATTAAGCTATTTAAGTGAAAAACCTGAATAAGGATATAAGGTGCAGTCTTTAAGAGTCAAATGTTTCAACTTGAACCTCCTTACTAGACAAAGCCCCAAAAAGATCCTAAAAACCTCTGAAGTTTTCAATTTGTGTTCTTATTTTCTTAAAAATGTATATTATTCATGTCTAATCTCATTTTAGAAAAAAAAAACTTTAAATTTGTTGATATTATTACAAACCTATGCCTGTGGACTAAGTGGTGTATCCTTTCCATGCTCATCTTTCATGAACTACACAACCCAGAAGCCTCTGAAAGCAAAGAGTACACTTGTCTTAAAAGATTTCTGATTTCCAGGTGTGAGAAGATAAGCATCAGTAACTACAGACTTTGAAGGGAAAGACCAGACACCCTTGGTAAGAGATAGTGCAGCCACAATTTTCCTTAACCTTGATTGACTATACTTGTATTACTATCAAGCTACTCTGCTACACTGAGGCAGACAGATGGTATAGTGATAGAATGCTAGAATTAGGAAGACCTGAGTTCAAATTCAGACTAGCTGCATGACCCTGAACAAGTCATTTAACTTGGTCTTGCCTCAGTTTCCCCAAATACCTCTCAGGATTGTTGTGAGGATTAAATAAGATCATATTTGTAAAATGCTTAACACATTGCCTGGCACACAGTAGGTTTTTAATAAAACTTCTCTTCCTTTCTTTTTTTCCTTCTCCTCATTTGTTATAAAATACTAATGACATTATGATTTAGAAGGAAGATTGCAACAAATTGGACTATGGATTTTAGTTTTAGTTGTGACATGACTTTAGGGAGATTATTTAGGCAAATCACTTTAATTTCTCTGGGTCTTAGTTCCCCCATCTGTAAAATGAAGGGGGCTGGAAAAGAAATAATCACTCAGAAAGTTTTTGGCTGTGTTATTCTATCATTCTATAGTGAAAAATATATAGTGAAAACCTTTTTGTGGTCTGTGACTTAAAAAAAAAAAAAGAACAAAAAGAGAGCCTTACATTTGGATAAGAAACTTATCAAATAAAGCATACCATCATGGCATAATAAATATATTGGTGATAGATCATATGAGCCTGTACTTCTGGTTGGGATTAACCCAAATGGGTTTGAAGTAGAAAAAGAAAATACCCCACCTGGGTGCAGTGTTGTAATTCAAGGAATTTATAGGGGAGTCAGTGGAGTGGCAGCAGTTCTTACAGAAGCAGGTGGATGCTGTTGGTTTCCCATACATGGAAACAATTCAAAGGAATGCCTTTGGTTTCAGTAAGAAGCCAGAAAGATATAAAACTGGACATCTGGTAAGTAAAGGCAATCCAATTGTCTGGGTGTCAGATTCCATTACCACTTTTCTCATCTCTTGGTCCCAGTCCCTGAATCTGATTCCTTAGAGAATAGGGTCCTTCTACCTTTACATGACATGCTCAATCTAGAAAAGCAATGCCCTATTTAAAATATATTAAAAGACTTGGGTTTTTCTTTATTAAAGGCTGCACAATGCTACACCTGGTTACATCTCCTGTCAAAATACCCCTGAGAAGGAACAACTTAGTGTTAAACACAGTGGCTTCCCCAAACAATGGACATGAAGGCATTGGGATAAACTCTATGTCTGCTGCCCTCACAAAATAATAGTTCACTTCTTTGGGGATCTTTTCTAGAAATATGTTGAGGCAAAAGAAATTCCAGACATGGGATTTAATGCCATGGATTATCAGATGATACTGTTGCTAAACATGTAAATCTCTCTCTTGGAGTTTGCTCCGTGGAGATTTAAATTGTTATTTGCTCTCTGACAGAGATTTATCTGACAGGACACAAGTCTGGGTGGTCATTAGCTAATGGAAATTTTATATTTTTATCTCATTCCTAAATTGCTGTTTTGTGGAAATTGGGTAAGTTCATCCTCTTCTTTAAGATCATAGAAGTACAGTTAGAGAGAGCTTTGTCATTTTACAGATGAAGAAACTGAAACTAAAAGCATTTAAATATCTTGGTAAAGATCACACAGCTCAGTAATAGAGATAGAATTTGAACCGAGATCTGCTGGCTATGATCCAGTAATGTCTGTGCCTGAATTGGAAAGGTAATTAGAAAATTATATTCAATGGCTTGTTGATAAATGTTGATTAACTGGGTCTTCAATAAAAATCCATATATGTGTTACATGCATGTGTACGATATTTAGACATACACTTTTCATTTTAATCTGCTTTATTATTTTCTTCATATCTTGCCTAAGTCCAGACAATCCACAAAACAATAAATCAAACCTTGATTTGTACCATTTGTACCATTTGAAGTATAAATGTTCACAGTGCTTAGTTTTGATTATACTCATTCTGGAAATCAGACAGAAACCTAAGCTGTCTACTGAAGAATTGGTGTCAGGGTGCAAAAACTAGCACAAAACTATTAGCAGAAAATACTCAAGACTTAAAGATATTTGCTGTTGTAAGTGAAACTATTGGTTGTTTTCTTGGTTTTGTTATTTTCCTTTTATTCCCTTTTGTGAAAATAGGAGTACAGGAGGAAGTAATAAAAACAATTATGGGGGATTAAAAGGATAAAACACACAGACCTATTCATGACAATTATCAAACTGAGAAAAATAAAAGGAAGTGAAAACACTTTAAAATGAATTTAAGTGAATTCATTGCATAGGAAAGGTG
This sequence comes from Antechinus flavipes, assembly GCF_016432865.1. Taxonomy (NCBI): domain Eukaryota; kingdom Metazoa; phylum Chordata; class Mammalia; order Dasyuromorphia; family Dasyuridae; genus Antechinus; species Antechinus flavipes. Next base: position 119,349,624 of record NC_067400.1, on the reverse strand, counting down.
CATGGTTGGTTGGGTACAGGATGCATTAATTACCAAAATTGGTATCAGAAGAGCAGGAATAATACAATGAATCTTGTTATTTCTGTCCTGAAATCCTTGCTAACCCAGCGCAGAGACAAAAATCTGGGTATGTGTGACTTGAAGGGGATGTTAAGACTTCATGTTTCAGATCTCTGACTCTCTCATCACCACCATTGTCTGCTGATTTATAGGACAATCCTGGGTTGGGAGAGAGGATATTCAGGGTCTAACTCTGGCAATGGAACTATCTTCATATAGGATTTTGGCCATTCCACTTTTCTCTTTGGGGGCTTCAACTTCTTCAAGCATAAGCTGAAGGTAGAATTAAATGATCTCTAGGGTTCATTTCAGTTCTCAAATTTTATGATTGAAAGGATTGCAAGATAAGTTGGGAAAGGAATGCTGGATGTGGCATTTAAGGCCAAGAGTTCAAGCCCTGTCACCATTACATACTACTGAATGAACTTAGACAGATCACATACCATATTGGGATTTCAATTCCCTCAACAAACAGCAGAAAACCTGCCTTGAATTCCCAGCTCTGCCTTAGGGAGGTAATTTAGGCAAATGACTTTAATTTCTCTGAGTCTCAGTCTCAGGTCTTAACACATTGCCTGGCACACAGTAGGTGTTTAATAAAACTTCCCTTCCTTTCTTTTTTTCTCCTCCTTATTTGTTATAAAATACTACTGACATTATGATTTAGAAGGAAGATTGCAATAAATTGGACTATGGGTTTTAGTTTTAGTTGTGACATGACTTTAGGGAGATCATTTAGGCAAATCACTTTAATTTCTCTGGGTCTCAGTTCCCCCATCTGTAAAATGAAGGGGGCTGGAAAAGAATAATCACTCAGAAACTTTTTGGCTGTATTATTCTATCATTCTATAGTACAAGGCAAGTCCCAACTTTCTCAGCTTTAATTTCATCTTCAAATCGAGGGGAGTGGGTTAGGTAATCTGAAAGGTATCCTCTTGCTCTAAATCTAAGGTCCTATAAGCTTTAAAAATAAGAAGGTGTTGACCCAGCAGTGTTTCTATTGGGCTTATATCCCAAAGAAATACTAAAGAAGGGAAAGGGACCTGTATGTGCCAAAATGTTTGTAGCAGCCCTGTTTGTAGTGGCTAGAAACTGGAAAATGAATGGATGCCCATCAATTGGAGAATGGCTGGGTAAATTGTGGTATATGAATGTTATGGAATATTATTGTTCTGTAAGAAATGACCCTTTGGGGGGGAGGCTGTATTTTTTAATAATAGCTTTTAATTTTCAAAATACATACAAAGAAGGGCAGCTAGGTGATGCAGTAGAGAGAGCACCAGCCCAGAAATCAGGAGGATCTGAATTCAAATGTGACCTCAGACACTTAATACTTCCTAGCTGTGTGATCCCAGGCAGTCACTTAACTCCAATTGCCTTAGTATTAAAATACATACATACATATATATATATATATATATATATATATATATATACACAAAAAAATAGTTTTCAGCATTCACTCTTGCAAAGCTCTGTGTTTCAAGTTTTTCTCCCTCCCTTCCTCTTATCCCCTCCCCTAGGTGGAAAGCAATCCAATATATGTTAAACATGTGCAATTCTTCTATACATATTTCCACATTTATCATGCTACATAAGAAAAATCAGATTAAAAAAAAAAGCAAGCAAACAACAACAAAAAGATACAAATACTCTGTTGTGATCTACACTCAGTCCCCACAGCCATCTCTCCAGATGGAGATGGTTCTCTCCTTCACAGGTCCATTGGAATTGGTTTGAATTTCTTCATTATTGAAATGAGCCAAGTAAAATGGAGGTTTTAAGAGCTCACCAATGGAAGAAGGAGACCCAAGGGCAAAGGGAAAAGAGAGCTAAAAAAATACTGAACTGAAAGATTTTATTGCTTAGTCATTTTTCAGTCCTGTCTGAATCTTTGTGACCTCATTGGGGGTTTTCTTGGCAAAGGGACTGGAGTCATTTCCTTCTCCAGTTCCAGATGAAAAAACTGAGGAAAACAAAAGTAGGTGACTTCCTCAGTAGACATCTGAAACCAGATAGGAATACAGGATGATAAGTCTTGTGACTCCAGCCCTAGCATTCTCTCCTCTGTTCTTCCTGGTTATCCCAGGTAAAAAGTAAGCAGAAACATTTTAAGTGTGAAGATGGGACAAATCATATGAGGACTCTCAACCAGTTTTTAAATTTTCAGTTTAAACATTTACAACTTAGACACTGACAAAATGCTATTCTACAATTTTATGATTAATGGTTTTGTTGACTATCTAGACTTAAGAAAATAACGGAGAAAATATTGGGTTCAAATTAAATTTAAAAGTATAGTAAATAGGGGGCAGCTAGATGGTGCAGTGGATAGAATGCTGGCCCTGAAGTCAGGAGAACCTAAGTTCAAATTCGGCCTCAGACACTTAATACTTTCTAGCTGTGTGATCCTGGGCAAGTCACTTAATCCCAATTGTCAAAGCAAAACAAAAAAAAAAAAGAAAAGAAAAAGTATAATAAATACATTTATTTATATACATATACACACATATATAAATACATATATACATATATGTATATGTGTAACTATATACATATATACATGTAGTATATATATATATGTTTGATTGGGAATTTTTTGAGAGTTTCTTTTGAACATTTTCTAACAAATTCCTGGGGAAGTAACAGATAGAACTTGAAGTGTGAGGTGCTTTCATGGAGGGTAAGCCTAAGGGAGAGAGGGCTGGGATTCTTGAATAGCCAAGGAAAAGCATGAAGTAATCAGAACCCTGTAGAGAATTTGGATGTAAGTTGGCTCCTTATGAGAAATTACTCAGAAATGATTGCAAACTATCCATTGACTTTTATATAACATGGAAAGAGGTATTTTCTTCCACCAATACAACTCCCTGAGTTTCAGTAATTTTATCTTTAATTCCCTACCTCTCATAAGCAAAAAGCCAAAGCATTACTCTATTAATGACAGCTATCACTTACAGTGTCCCAAAGTTGCTTAAGTCTGCTAAAAATATGGGATTCAACCTTTGACCAGTGGATTTTGTTGAGTAATTTTGCCATCATGTGTGATTCTTTGTGATCCCATTTGAGGTTTTCTTAAAGTGGTTTATAATTTCCTTTTCCAGATAAGAAAACTGAGGCAAACACATGATGAGTCACACAGCTAGAAAGTGTCAGAGACCAGATTTGAACTTATGGAGAGGAGTCCTGATTTCAGACCTGGGACTCTATCCACCATGATGCCCTGGATATGATCTTAGGACCCTAGATATAGGGTCAGAAAGATGCCAGAGGTCACCTAATCTTATCTGAGCAAATAAAGGGCCAAGGAAGTTAAATTTGCAGCAGAGTTAAATATCATACTGGTCACATCAATAATCTTAGAGGCAGGATTTAAATTCAAGTCTTGTGACTCGAGGTAGAAATCTTTCCACCCTTGCTCTTTAGATCACAGCTAGTATATTGTGTAGTTGTTAACTATGTATCATCAACAAGTACAAATATAACCAAAAATCCAAGAATGTAGTTGAAGAAAATTTCATATCAAAATATTCATGAATTTCAGACATATTGGGTTAAAGTGTATTCTCATGTATTTTAAAAATCAACTTGGTGTATCTGGAGTTTATCTAATCAAGTATCAGATTTTAGTAAGCAAGTAATTATGGACAGTCCCAGTGGGATATGACCATTGAACTGCTAATCTTTAGAAATGCCCTTTCCTCCTATAGAAGAGATCTTCCTCTGCAATCCATTTTTCATCAATAGATAAGTTGCCACTCTCTGTGGATAGCATCTGCTTCAGCATTGTTTGTCCCTACAGGTGCAAATGTTTGCTGGTTAGACCCAAATATGTACTATTTTCTACTTTAGGGAAAAATGAGATCTTTTTATTACAACATATTATGGCTGGGTTGCTGAGAAAAGAACATCCCTTTGCCTCCCTCCTTGGTGCTGGGCTACACCTGGTGAAGTGTTGGCAATAGGATAAAACTGAAAAAGTACTAGATGCATTCTTTCACAAGTTAAATTCTAGGTGTAGAAAAACAAAAAAGAAAAAAATAGAATTTGTTTTTTAAACTTTTCAACATGTCTACATTGAAAGTTATACATAAACACACAGCAGAGTCCTGGGGAGGGAGGGGAAGATATTCTATAGGTATATCAAGCCAAATCAAAAAGCACTTATTAAGTGCTTAAGATGTGCCAGAAATTGTGTGAAGTGTCAGGCATTGAACTATATGTATAAAAAAATGTCAATTTCTGCCCTCAGGGAACTAACATTCTAAGCAAGAAAATATTACATAAGAGGGAGCTGAAGGTTCAGTGAGACGGTGAATGGGGCATGGTGGAGACTTGAATTCTATTTCCACATTAGTCTGGTCCAGACTAGCTATGTGATCTTTGCACATTTGCTCTATGTGAGCTTGAGCAAGCTATTTAACTGTCTGGCCAACATCTCTAAAATTCTCAATTGCAAAGCAGTTGTTGATAGGCAGTTCCTTTAATGGGAGTTTCCTATGTGAATGTAATACTACATCTGGAAAAAAGTTAAGGATAATAGCATTTACCGTGTCCATCATGTGATGATTTTGTAAAGCTCAAATCAGAAAATGCTATAGGGTATTTGCCCAGGAAAGCATCAGAACTAATTTCTAGTTCTATCACTTACTAGCTAGAGAAAGTCATTTGTCCTCAGTTGCAACATCAGTAAAATGGGGAAAATTAATTATCCTATTATCATTTCTTTCAGAGATTTGAGAAGAGTGCTATAAATCGTAAAGTGCTATTAATATATGGAGAAGTACTTTGAAAAGCATGAAACTCTATGCACTATAAATAAGTAAATCATTTTCATTAAGTTGTTCAAAGACAAAAACTATAGTCCATCTAGGGAATTCTAAAGGCTACTAGCTAGTTGTGGGCTAATGAAAAGACATTGTAGATAGACTAGGGTGACTAGCTAGTATAATCAAGAAAAGTTCAAAGAATATTTCTATTAGCACCATTTTCTTAAATTTTTAGTAAGAAACTTTGGTTTCTCTGATTGTCTTCTTTTGCATTTTCCACATGTTCCATGTTTTGTTTCTTTTTTTGAAAGACTTAAGAATTTTCTTCTCATTATCCAATGACATCTACTTTAGCCTAGATCCTCATGCTTTCACAAAGGGATACTTCAGAATATGATTATGTCAACAGACAGAGGCTCTTACCATTTGGGGTACTGTCTACAAAGGATAAATTGCAACCCAAATGTGTAACTCTCATCCTTGTCCTCCCCATAAATCTACCCCAAATCTTAGATATTCAGTCTTGAGATATTAGGATCTTCTAACACATCTAATCTCTCAAAATCTCTCAATCTTAATCCCTCCTCCAATTAATCTGATTAATTGATGAATTTTTTTGAAGGCAAGGGTAATATACATATTTATATGTGTATTTTAATTATTTTACTTACTTAAATTAAGTTAATGTTTTTAGTTTTTGCTTCATGAGTAGGTATCTTTGCCCAGAGGTGTATTTTTTATTTCTAATATGAGATATATAGATTGCCCCTAATAAACTTCATTAAACTGTTGGGAAATGACACTAATTATAATCAGCATTTACATAGTGCTTTAAGGTTGAAAGTCCTTTATATGTTATCTCATTTAACACAAGAGCTCTAGGATCTCCATTTTACATATGGGGAAATCAAGGCAGAGAGAAGTTAAGTGACTTGTCCCACTTGAACAGCAGTAATTGTCACAGTTAGGATAGAACCAGCATTCAGGGGTCCTCAAACTTTTTAAATAGGGGGCCAGTTCACTGTCCCTCAGATTGTTGGAAGGCCAGACTATACTAAAAACAAAAACTTTGTTTTGTGGGCCTTTAAATAAAGAAACTTCATAGCCCTGGGTGAAGGGATTAAACGTCCTCAGATGCCACATCTGGCCCACGGGCCGTGGTTTGAGGACCCCTGTAAAATCTAAGTTCAAGTACACTACTCTATTCACCATGTCTCCCCGCTGTCTTAGTTTCAAGACTGATGCATTCTATAATAAAGAAGGTAAGGTTTTACTAACAACAATAACAACAGCAGAAGGAACAGTACTGTGTTTTTAAAAATTAATTTTATTTATGTCTTTTGTTTTTAGATCACCTACATTTCCAAGAGAACAATTCTTTCTCCCAGAGAGTAATTCCTCATAACAAAGAATTTTAAAAAAAGATCCAGGGAAGGAAACAATACAACAAAAACTGTAATTGGATGGATGGAGAGATAGAGATAGATTTATCTCTATAGATAGATGCTTATGTGTGTGAAACATATACACATATATATATATACCTATTCATACACACAAATATATGTATGTATATAGTCTGACATTATATGCAGTGTTCTTATAGCCATAATCTTTTAGCTCTGTAAAGGTGGCACGGTGGTTAGAGCATCAGGATTGGAGTCAGAAAGATTTATTTTTCTAAGTTCCTGCTGACCTCAGATACTTCCTGGCAATCCTGAGCAAGTCCTGTTTGCCTCAGTTTCCTAATCTGTAAAATGAACTGCAGAAGGAAACAGCTCTCCAATTTCTTTGTCAAGAAAACGCCAAGTGAGATCAAAAAGCATCAGATACAATGTGTAAAAACAAAACCAAACTAAACCCCAAACAATAACAAAAAGGTGAGATACTTTTTTATATCACTTATTTGAAGCCAAGTTTGGTCATCATAATTTATTCTCTCATGTATGACCACTTAGTTCAGCTCATAGTGATACCATTTGATTCCAGGCCTTTGTCACCTCTAAACAATAATATTATAAGCTCTCCTTATCTCATCTCTTCTCCCCCAACTTCCCCACAGTTAACAAAGTGATGTTCATAAAGTAGTTTGATTAATTAGTTCCCACAGGATACCTCTTACCCTTAGGATGCGATAAAAAAAAAAAAAAACAAAAGAAACAAACCAAAAAAAAAAAAAAACCTCCTTTGTTAAATCTCTTCAAAGGCAGACTCCAGACTATCTCTCCTATAGTTTAGCACAATTGGTCATTTTGCTCTTCCTCACAAGGGGCAATCATTGTGTTCAGACTGCCTCCCATGCTCTCTCCTTTCTTCCAAACTCTTAAAGTCCCTAGTTTCTTTAAAAAATCAGCTCAAGTTCTACTTTCCTCTTTTCTTAATTATCCCAGCTTTTAATGGCTATCCTTTGAAATTACTTTGTTTACATGTGTACTTATCCTTTCCCCTAATAGAACATAAGCACCCTGAGGAAAAGCATTATTTAATTTTTTTTTTTTTTTTTTTTAGGACTCAGAGCTTGGCACATAGTAGGAATTTTAAAAATGTTTGACTGA